>NC_134589.1:69807005-70475339 GCF_037038515.1 Microtus pennsylvanicus
TCCTATCTCCTAACCCTTAACTATATTTTCGATTCTGGATGGCTCTCCCCCTAGGGAGAGCCCTTTTCCTCTTCAGCAGGAACCAGCAGGGTGAACTCAGCTGCAAGGACAGACACACCCAGACACACACGTGTGGTTTATTACACCTTGGCACGGAGAGGGATGGGAGACCGTGGATGGAGTGGGTAGCTGGGAACCTTTGTTAGCAGTGTTGAAGCCCCTTCTCAGAGGACAGGGGTTTCTGTCATGGGTGTTTTGTTCAGGCTAGCAAGGACCAGCCTTTGGGTTCATGGTGTCTGTACCACCTACTAGGAGGCCAGTTTCTGCCAGGCTGACCAGAGTTCTAGGTGGGAGACTTGGGGCCAGTGAGACCCAAGTTCTGAACAAGAGGCCTGTCTCCTCAGAGCTGACAAAGTTCTTCTGTTCCTACTTTGGGTGAGGAGAGGAGACCGGAAGTAGCAACTAGTGCATCTGGGTCTCCCTACCCTACAGTCAGGGGTCACTGAGCTGCCACACCGAGGCATTCATAGAGCCCTGCCACTTCCCAAGGCCCGAGGACACAAACTCCTCTCACAGTGGCCTTTGGAAGCCTACTGAGCTTGGGTACAGCAAGGCCTTCTTGGTTCTTTCCATCACCTTCTCTCCAAGTGCTGGATTCTAGGAATCGTCGCCTGCCCTGTTGAACACAGGGTCTCAGTGCAGCTGCCTGTGGCAGGGTCCAGAGGCAAGAAGGTACAGCAGTCGTCCAAGGGGGTCTTGTTGGGCAGTGAGACGACGGGGCAGTGGGGCGTCAAGGGAGAGTTGTTGTGTGTCTCTGCTAATCAGGTGATTGCAGGCCCAACCTGGAGTCTGTCCAGCCTCACCTGAGCCAGGCATTTTCACCTTCGTTATCTTCTCTAGGAAAGCCAGGCCCTGTGGGGGGCGGCCTCACGTACAAGTCTCTCCAGAGCGGCCTGTCTTCTTTCCTGCCGACTTCCTGTGGAGGTTGTCCTAGGGCTGGTTGGCACACTCTCAAATGTTTAAAGGCCACCGTTGGCACATCCCATAAAGAAGATCAATATATTACTGTTTTGTTTTTACACAAGTTAAAAACATCCAAACAGATCTGTACAGGTTGGGAGCCATGTCTGAGGATCACTGGAAAAGGAGGGGGAGATGGAAGGTGATGGAGGGCCTGGAGAGGTCCTTGTGACCCTCACCAGAAACCTCTACCCTGACGATTTCCTCAGGAACAAGTGTAACCCCACCTTTCTTTCTAGGCCCCTTTCAGTGGGGCAGTGAGGATAAGTCCCAGGAAGCTCCCCAATGGCTTTCATTTGACAGGTCCAGATGTCACCCAAGACCCAGATGACCAATAAGGTAGATGACACCCATCAGCCAGGACCAAGCTCTAAGCCTCGACCACGGGACCACAAAGTCACCAAACAAGGTTGAAAATCCTGACCATTCAGTCCCTGTGAGACTGAGAGTCAAACCTTTGTGTGATGATACCTGGTTCCATGGGTCCTCTCTCTCCCTCTAACTCTCCCATCCAAAATCCTTCAGGCCCACCCTCGAGACCCTTTCCTGAAAATACCTTATGCCAGCAGCCAGGCACGGGCAGCCCGTCAGAGCCCTGGAAAAAAGGAGGTTTAAATGTCAGGGGCACAAGACTGGTGGCTTATCAATACCTTCCGAGATGTAGCCAGGGAGCTGCTACTTGAAGCCACTGGATTCCACTGAAGCAGGGTTGGGAGTCTCCTCCGTCCATTTGAGGACATAATGTCCCCCATTGCACTTGTCCTATCCTCTCATGGCGCTTTTTGGGGGTACGTGAGTAGTGGGCAGATCTAGAACTCTAATATGATGGGCACTGTGTTAGACATTTGCTATTGCCACCCAGAGGAGGGTGGGATCCTATGAAAAAGGTGGCATGGCTTCCTGCCTGCTAGGACTGACATCCTGGGGGCCCTGAAAGCTCTCAGGATTTGGGCAGGAATGCCTTCAAGCGGTGACAGTGCAGGAGCTGGCATCTCTCCAGCCCTTCCTGGCCACTTCGGTTGTATCTGGGCGGCAGATAGTGTCATCAGGATGAACCCTGGGCATTTAAGATGGGGTTGCCTGAAAGCTTCAACAGTGTCCACCCACCCATTAGATATGAGCATGGGTGGGCTTCCTCAGGTAGCCTGGGGGGTTGGAGAGCTGGTGGTGAACAAAATGTCAAGTCCCTGGGGGACCCTGAGGCAGAAACATTCCCATCTATTCCAAAGTACAGGTACAGGGAAAACACATGGAACACACTCCCTGAGCCCCTTCCAAGTGCATGCTGGGGTATGGTTTGGGGACCAGAAGGTGACGAGAGGAGAAGAGAGGAGGGGTAGAATGCACCAGAAGGATGAAAGGAGGAAGGGAGGGGGCAGAACCAGCAGCCCAAAGCATCCCAGAAGGCCCAACACTGCATACACAGCACACGGCAACCAGACTGCATACCACAGGGCAGGGCCCGATGCCCTTCACAAGGCCCTGGGAGCCCAGTGCCCCACGCTTGCTTCCACATCGAGGATGTTCCTGTGTTGAAGACAAAGGCTTGCTCACATGGAGGAAGTCTGGGTCCAGGCTCTGAAGAAGCAGGGCTGGTTTCTCACCCTCTCAGTTGTCTTTTTGTGTTTGTGTGTATGTTTGTGTGTGCATGTATACGCTTGTGTGCACGTGAGTGTGGAGATTGGGTCCTCAGGCACCTCCTTTTGTTTGAGACAAGGTGTCCATTGGACTGGAACTCTGCCAAGTGGGTGGGCTAGGCTAGCTGGCAGTGGGCTCCGGAGGTTTGCCAGTCCTCACCTCGCCAGCACACATCATCATGCCTAACTTTCCACGCGGGATCTGGAGATCTGAACTCAGGTTTTCACACTTGCAAGGCAAATGCTTCATTACCTGAGCCATGTTCTCAGCCCCTGGCTGTCTGTGCTGGAGACAGAGTCTCACTGTGCAGCAGAGGCCTCAAACTTTCCATCCTCCTGCCTCAGGCTCCTGAGGGCTGGGATTCTAGGCTGCTTATTGTCTCTCACTAATATCTCAGACCCACTAGGAAGAAGGATAGGAAGGTACAAAGGGTTGGAGGAACTCACTGGAGGCCAGAGGACCCAGTAGAGATCCCTGACCCTGAGTCAGTCTGCCTACTCCCCAAAGCCCTGACGATGGTGCTTGGGAGTGAACATCTGGACAGCTTAGTGTGAAGAGCTGCTTCGTTTTCCTGTCCTTTCTGAGTACCACTCTAGACCCTGCGATATAAACCCTTCAGCTCGCTAGAAAACAGGAACTGGACTGTGGGAGTTTCACTACCAGGCCTGGTGGGTTATCAAGAGCTATTGCCAGCAGGAAGTGAGACGGATAGGAGGGGGAGAAGTGAAGGAATGGTCTGTGTGTTTACAGGGTTGGGGAAGAGGCTAGACCAACCACAGGAGAAAAAAAAAAGATACCAGAAGGAAAGGAGCAGAAGGAGAATGAGAGACCTAGGAGAGGCAGGGTGGTGTGACTCTCCCAAAGACTGAAGTCCCATCTCAGGCCAGCCCAGTCTCAAGTCCATAGGAAGTCAGACCTCAGCGAGGTCTTAGGCAATCACGGTCAGGGTGGGGGAAGGGGGCTGGCTACTCCCTGACTTTGTAATACACACCAGGTCTGTGTGTCTGCTGGGCTTTCCTTCCCAGCCCCTAGCCCCCTCCTAGGACACCCCCATTACTGATGACTCTGGGAAAAAGCAATTCTGTTCCTGTCCTGGCTCCTCTCTACCCCTACCCAAGGTTAGCCTGAGATAGGTCAGCTCTGCCTTAAGGCTGAGTAAACAGAAGTAACCAGGAATGGTAAACACTTCCTGGCCAGGCCTCCATCTCCACACATGGCTGCATCTTTCAGCCACACTGGTGGGAGCATCAGGTCCACAGCACAAGAGCTATGATTCTGGCTATGGCAACTCTGGCTGGTCCGAGCTCCATTCTGCCAAGACACCTACCACGGGGCATGGCTGGTCAAGGCCTGGTGGGCCTGGCTCTCCCTTCTGGCCCTTGACTCCTTTCCGGCCAGGAACCCCTCGTTCTCCCTGCATAAGAAGGAAATAGTGGGGTAGCTGTGGTTGCAATGTTTGGGACCCCTTCACCACCTCCCAGCGAGACGCCCCAGGGTCCAGCAGCCACCAGGCTCTGCAGTCCTTGGACCCAGCACCCACCTCCCCACCTGCTGTGTGCCCCATATCCCTTCTTCCTCACCTTCTCTCCACGTTCACTCCGGTCACCCTTTTCTCCCCTGGGTCCAGGGAAACCCTGCCAGATGGATGACATGTTAGACCTGAAGTGAGGGCTGAACCCACTTCTCTGGGACATGACACCTCTGCTCCTCTCTCAGCCATCCTCCTCCTGTATCCACACATAACTGTGACCCCAAATCCTGCCAGGTTCTGGCTGCTAGCCTATGTACATGCTGGGTACCAGGTGGGCACAGGGAAAGGAGTACATTGTCTCTGGCCGGGAACCATCACAGAGGTATATCCAGAGCTTATGGAGAAGGGCTTTTCCCTCCTGTCACGGCCAGACACAGCTGGTACTGGCCGGGGGACAGAGGAAACCCATGAAAGTCATGTGGTCATCTTCAACAGACAGAGAAGGCCACTTGTGCTCTCTGTCTTGGCTTGGTTTCTTCTGCATTCATCTCTTAGTCTAATGTCCACCTACCCAACCTCATGACTAAGCATCCATAGAGCCCAGGCTGTGGGCTGGATGCTGGGACAGAAACGGATTGGGTGTTTCCTCCCTTATGTCTCCTGAGGCAGGCTATGGTGTGCTCAGGCACAGACCTAGGAGACAGACATGGCAAGGCAGTAGGCAATAGCGCTGCCTTATCAAAGGAAGGTGATCCCCCCTAGTCAGGAGACTGAGTGGTCCCTCTCTTCCTGGCCATGTTTGCTCACCATGGCAACAACAATCTCCTTACAGTCTAGAGCATACTCCAGAGGCCTCTGCAGCTCTGCAGCTCTGCACCAATCCCATTTCCCTCCCCTGCCACATGACCTCTCTGGACCTCTCCTTCCCTTCCTACTGAGCACTCCAGCTCCAGGTGACAGGGGATCAAGCCTGGCCAGAGAGCATGCTGCATCCCTATAACCCAGTGATGGCTAGGGTTGGTTAATGGGAGCCAAAGAGATTTGCTCCGCATCAGTAGAGGGAGGCGAATCTTTCTACTGATTGGGTCCAGGAAGATATTTGTTTGGAGGGGTTGAACTAGCTCTCTGATGATTCCCACACTGGGAAGGCAAAGACCAGAGAGGGAGAATGCTGGTGGTGGGTACATGGCTGTGCCCTGGATACATATGTTAAATTCCTAGACTTCTCAGTTGTGAGTTTATGTTGTCTTACCAAAGGAGGCATGATGCAATCAACATCAAGCTAACGCTTCCTCTTGTCTCCTCACAAAGCTGCCCTAACCAAGGCCTCATTACTGGTTATCAATACATAGCAACAGCCTTCTTACTTCTCTCCTCACTTCCATTTTACAGTGTTCTATCCACCACCCACCTATCCTCCTATCCATCCATCCATCCACCTATCCATCCATCCACACACCCATCCACCCACCCATCCATCCACACATCCATCCATCCATCCATCCATCCATCCATCCATCCATCCATCCAATCATCCATCCATCCATCCATCCATCCATCCATCCATCCATCCATCCATCCAATCATTCCTCAGCCATCATTCCTGTCCATCAATCCATTTCCAACCATCCATTCACCATTAATCTATTTCCCACCATCTCTTTATCATTCTTCCTTCAGCCAACATCCATCCATCCATCCAATCATCCATCATCCATTGTCCATCTGTCTATCCCACCTTCCATCGTCTGTCAACCCATTCGCTCATCCATCCATTCTCTACTCATCCATCACATTGGTCAATTTTTACTATTTTCCATCCCTTTAGTACTCCAGGGGATATCACTGAGGACACAGGGAAGCCAGTCAGCAGCAGCCCTTGGGAATGGGCCACACCTGAGCTAGCCAGGTTGCTATATGCACAGGCAATGTAAGAGCAGAAGACATACACAGGAGGGCCCAGTCACCCATGGTGATCATAAGAAACTTACATCAAGTCCTGGCTCTCCGGGTCTGCCCTGAGGAGAGATACAGAGGGTGTGTGAGGAGGTGGAGGTGGGATCTTAGGTACTCAGATACTGGGAGTTCAGCCCAGAGACTGGTAACAGACAAGGGACAGGGCAGGATGGTGTCACAGAGCCATAGTAATTGGTCTCACAGGGTTCAGGGACTCAGCAGAAGGTGAACCCCCGAAAGCTGAGTGACATGATGGGTGTGAGGTCACAGTGGGCAGGGGGCTCAAAGTCAGGTGGTTACCTTCTCTCCTTTGGTTCCTGGCAACCCAATAAGGCCTGGTGGGCCAACTGGTCCCTGGGTGGAAGAGGAGAAGGTCAGCAGGCATGGAGAGCATAGCATGCAATACCTCTAGGACAAAGATCACTCACGACACTCACAGGCAGGCCGTGAGGGCCTCTCTCACCCGATGCACCTTTCTCTCCCTTGGCTCCGTCCAGGCCCTGGAAGTGAAGTGGAAAAGCAGTCAGGAGAGGGGACGGGGCAGGCAGGACAGGAAAGTTCAAGTCTGTGTGGAGACTGAAGTATGCATGACAGATGGAAGAGAGAGAGAGACTCCAGGCTCTGTCAGGCCTGACCCCAGCTTGCTCCATGCTAGAGCCAGTTGCCTATGTATACATTTTCCCTTCTTCCACACAGGGCTGATGGCCACCATCATGCTACACACAGGGCCCCCGACGGTCACCAGCATGACAAAGAAGCAGTTTAGCTGACCACCACCAGCTTCCAGTCTAGCCTTGGACTAGGGCCACCGGTGATGTCTCTTCAAGCCATGGAGTGTTGAAGCTTGGGACAAAACAGGATCAGAAGTAGTGCTTGGCCACCACACGGGGGCAGGGTTCTATGACCCAGGGTCCTCCACAGGGCCTCTGCTCTGAGGAGGGAGAGATTAGATCCTATATGACAAGAGGTGAGGCCAGCTGGACTTTTATTCTGTTTGCCTCCCTTGGGGCAGGCGCATGGCACAGTACACTTGAGGTGTTGATTTAAGAGACAAGAATACGGTATCATAAAATGCACACCGAATCCAAGACTTCAAGTCCAGGCGGTGGGCAGTCAGAGTGCAGATGTGCATGGGTAAGAAAGGGGGAGCCGAGGAAGGTGGCATGGGCAATGGGTGGAAACAGTCAAGGAGGCTGATGGAGTGGGAGAAGGGCTGGAAGGGGGATATAGTTGAGGTGCCTAGGCCGAGGGAGAAGGAAAGGACAGAGCCCCAAACATGGGACAGGGCTGCTCTGGGGACATTGTTTAGGGCACTGGGAATGTACCGGCTGAGCAGGGGCCTCACTCTGTCCATTAATAAAACTTTCTCGCCGGGTGGTGGTGGCACACGCCTTTAATCCCAGCACTTGGGAGGCAGAGGCAGGCGGATCTCTGTGAGTTCGAGGCCAGCCTGGACTACAAGAGCTAGTTCCAGGACAGGAACCAAAAGCTACAGAGAAACCCTGTCTCGAAAATCCAAAAAAAAAAAAAAAAAAAACAAACCCAAAAAAACAAAAAAGAAAAAACTTTCTCATGAACAGGGTGTGTCTGACTCACCTTGGGACCTTGAATCCCCTGAAGGCCCTGGAGGAGGAAAGTAGATCATTAGGGCTGTGTGACTGAGTCAAAACTTTAAGAGCAGGACCCTCTGGAATCAGGCTAGTCAATGGCTCTTGTGGCTCTGCCCGGAGTTCTGCCCTCTTGACCTGATGTGCCCTGCTTCCCCCACATAGAAGCCTTTCCTCCCCTGGGCTACCTCCCAACCCTGCCCCTGACCCAGGTTCACTAACCACTTGGTATCCTTACCATAGGGCCAGGGGGGCCAGGAGGACCGGGAGGCCCCGGCTCCACTATGATCTGGGCCTAGGAAAGTTAGAAATGGGTTAGTTACCCTGTGCCTGTTAACCCCCCATCTGTTCACCCTCTGGAGCTCCCCACATTCTTGCAAGCACTCCTGGATGCCACACTCTGAACCTCAGGCAAGGAGGAACCTCGTTCCTGCCCCCAGAAGGGTACAGCTCGGTGAAGGACTCTTGGTCTTTTGGGTCTCAGCTGGAAGGGGATAGAGGACACAGTCTGAGGCTCCATCACCCCCTTTCCCACTGTCCTGTGTTGGGGTCAGGCCAGGTGGCTTCTCTGTAACCAAGGCTCAGGTCCCGCATAAGGTTTGGGCTGGGTGTGGGGACCCCCCAGTCTCAGTTTCCCCTTACCAGGCTCTCCTGCAGGTGGTCAGATCCTGACTCTCCTTTCTCTCCCTTGGGACCATCAGCACCCTAGGGCAAAGTGGCCTGTGAGCTTTTAAAGTCACCTCCCACCCACTGTGCTCAGCTGCTGGCTTCTCTACCACAGTAGCGATGAGTTGACCTCTTCGGTTTAAACCAGTTTTCCCCAAATCACACGCTCTGAGTAGGGAGTGGAGTTGTATGTCAAAGGCACAGACAAACTGTCTCTTGGCGCAGAGGCTGAGGGTTCAAATCCCGGTGCCACCTCTGGCTGAGTCATCTTCGGGGTGCACAATGGCTGTGAGGTAATGGGTCCCTAGAGGCTACTAGCACCCTGGAGCTGTTCTAATATGGCCTCAAGAGCACTAGAAATGCTAATGACTGTGAGGGGTGTTTACTGCCAGCTGCAGATCTTGGTCCTGTCCAGCTCATGCTGCCACTAGGACTGGAAAGTTGTTACTCCATGTCAGCAGTGAGGAAATCCAGACCTTGGGAGATTCAGTTGCTGGACTCCAGGGCAGGGAGGTGGGCCAGCTCGGGCCACTTAGCCACCCAGCTAAGCGGTTTCTGCCAGGCTGGGCCTCCCTCCCACCCCTGCAGGGCTCCTGTGGGGATGTGAAAGTTCCTTCTGCAGCTGAGGTTGTATAGGCTGCAGGACATCCATGTGAGGAGCCCCCCACCCTGTCAACATCAGTCCCCAGGGTAAGACCCAGTCCAGCCACCTACCGGAAGGCCTGACAGGCCCATCTCGCCTGTTTCGCCTTTGGGCCCAGCTGGCCCTGGCTCTCCTGGGTCTCCTTTGGGTCCTTTGGGACCCTGAAAGCCACCAGAAAAAGGAATCAGTGGAGATTGGTAGGCATTCTCCTCTCCCCTGACTCTTGTGAACCCTTCAGCTTAACAAGTTTGACTATATGCCACACCTTGTTTGTTTTTTTTTTTTTGGTTTTTTGAGACAGGGTTTCTCTGTGGCTTTGGAGCCTGTCCTGGAACTAGCTCTGTAGACCAGGCTGGCCTCGAACTCACAGAGATCCACCTGTCTCTGCCTCCCGAGTGCTGGGATTGAAGGTGTGCGCCACCATCGCCCGGCCACACCTTGTTTGTTAATTCATTAATTTGTTCATTCATTCATTCATTCATTCACTCATTTATTTCCATCCCTTCCTGTCTCCACTCTCTCTTTTTGACTATGAAGCCAAGGATGACCTCGAGTTCCTGCTTCTTCTACTTTGTGTGTGTGTCCCTGCACACCTAGCCTTACACTGTACTTCTTGCACGTAAGTCTCCACCTCTAGCCCAGGTAGCTGGGAACATTGGTTGAGTGCAGTAGGGGAGCCATATGGACACCCCACCCCATAGGGACAGCCATATGGATGCTTGGGGTACCTTATGATGTAGGGGTGAATGGGAAGCAGATGGGATTGGTGTGCTACCTCTGGACACTCCGGAGGTCAACTATTATTTTTTTTCATTTATTCCTATTTTATGTGTATGGATGTTTTATACACATGTCTGTGTAGCACATGAGTACAGTGCCTACAGGGGCCAGAAGAGAACTGAATGCTCTGAGACTAGAGTTACAGACGGTTGTGAGCCTCCAAGTAAGTGTTGGGAATCAAACCCAGATCCTCTGAAAAGCAGCAAGAGCTCTTAACCACTGAACTGTCTCTTCAGTTTCTGCTTATTTTTTTTTCCTAAGACAGAGCTTTTCTGTGTAGCCTTGACTGTCTTGGAACTCGCTCTGTAAACCAGGCTGGCCTTGAAATCAGAGATCCACTTGCCTCTGCTTCTTTAATACTGGGATTAAAGGCATGTGTTACCGTGCCTGGTTTCCAGTCCCATGTATGTATGTATGTATGCATGTATGTATGTAGTGGTTCTGGGGCTCATGCATGCTAGGCAAGTGCTCTCTCTACTGCTTAGCTCCTACCCTCATGAGGGCAACTCTGCTCATGTGTCAGGAGCTTTGAGTGACAGCGTTGAGGAGAACTTCTCTGAGGATACTCAACCAATTATGACCTGTCCAAGATGTTCCTCCAACCAGGGACCCAGCAAAAGATACATCCAAGCACACTGAGTAACAACTGGGGAGATGCTCACTGGTGTCTACATAGTAACACACACACACACACACACACACACACACACACACACACACACACACACACGAGATACCCAGTACAACATTGACTTAGAAATGAAAGGCTCAGAGACCTTCTCTCCATCAATTCCTGGGGCACCAGGCAATCCAAGTTCACCCTGGAAAGGAACAAATGACAAAAGGAATTGTGCCTTCCTCAGCAGCCAGTGGGTTAGTGATCTAAGGTGGGAATTGCTGTCTCCCTGATCAGCTCACAGCCCCGGTGTCGGGTCCCTGCCAATGGGCTTCAGTGCCCACTGTCTCCCTCTATGTATTCAGCCTGAAGGACAGCTGGAGCTGGTGGCTGTCCCTGCCAGCTGGAGTGATTAAGTTTAGGACTGTAGGGTTCAGTGACTTGTTCTAGTCATGGAGTCCAGGGATGCTAGTGTCAGAACCAGACCCTGCCCACCCTGGTTTCTGTGTCCTGAGACACGGAATGATGAACAGGTACAAGCCACAGAATGGTTGTGTACATTCTGGGCCATTGTCTGTCCCAAGGGGTCCATTCTTCAGTTTTAGGCTCTCTCCTCAAGAGCTAGGGTCTAAAAAAGGGATGCAATTTAGGAAGGGGCAGGACCCCTTTTCTTGAGTCCCATAAGCCAGGCTAGTATGGCAGGAGGAAATTAGGGGTGCATTTATCAGAGAAGAGAGGGCAGGTGGGACTTATAGATGAATACTTAGGGGTCCCATGAATGCAGCCAAACCGACCTTGGGTCCAGGGATCCCTGGTGGCCCCGGAGCTCCTTGTGGCCCAGGAGGACCCTGTGTGCAAAAGATCAGCCAGTTATGATTAGACTCCACTGCCCACCAAGCCTTACCTTCTCAGGTCAGGTCCTTGGTATCTTACTTCCTACCCAGTCAAATTGGTTCTTACGGCATGCAGCTTGGTTTGTCCTTCAAGTCTACAGAGGGGCCAGTAAGAGGGTACTGGCCATTGGAGGAGATACTGGTGCTCATGGCCGGAGGCCCCTCTGTCCTCAGAGAAGCTCTCCTCAACATGACTTTCTTTATAACATTCTCCTGCTTAAGATTTTGCAGTGACTCCCCTTGTCCCTCAAAAGAAGCTTAAGTCTCTTTCTAGCTTTCAAGACAGGTCAAATATGCAACCTGAAATGGCTTGGTCCTGCCTGCTCTGCCGGTCCTGTGACCTCCTTGACCATCTGGAACTGTTGTCTGCTGTCCCAGAAGTTCCCCAACCACACAGTAGAGGATGGGTCCATACTGTCTCAAGCGCTGACCTCATCCTAAGCCCTTATACCAACACACTTAGATGTACGACTCATGCCCGCACCCAGAGGTCACACTTTGGCCAGCTCCTCCGATGCTGTTTCAAGTTCTCCTCTTTCCAGCTGGCCCCCTTCCTGTTGCTGTCCCACTGTGTTTTCTCTGGGTTTATTTCCTCCACCCTTTCCACTTTCTTTAGGTCCAGGTTCGGTACCCACATCCACAGTGAGCTCCATGCTTCAAGCTCTCCCCATAACAATGCTCACACACTTACACAACTCCATCTGGTCATTCCCAAGACACTGGGAGTTTGACACCCTCACACTCGAGAACCAGTTAGAGCATCCACTGCCCATGACATTGAGTCCTTCTCCCACTGTGGTACCCACACCTCCTGACTCCCTGTACTCATAAGGATTCTACCATATGTTTCCCATAAAGCCTGGGATAAACTATACAACTCAGGCCCATATCACACCATTTCACACCATGCCACGCCACGCCACACCATACCACACCATGCAGGCCAGTGAGGGTCATAGTTACCATCAACTTGTACTTCCCAGAGGCCTGTGGAAGGTAACTGGAATTGATGCTTAGGCAGAGTCAGTCATTAAGTGGGTACTTCAGTCTCTGATAACTACCTCATCCTATTGTATATCTCTCCCTGAACCCAAGAACAGTTGGCACCCATCTCTTTGCAGGTTGGTGTCCAGAGACCACATGGGTTCCAAAGCTCCTTGGTCAAACTTGTCCTTTTTGTTCCCAATGATAATTATGAGAAGCCCAAGCTCTCCTGACAGTGGTGCCTGGGGAGTCCCCAGAGCCACAGTTGGGTTTGGTGAGAGTGCTTTCCTTTTTTTGCCTTGGCCTATGGGAAGCTCATGACTCCTGGAGTCACATTCACAGAAAGTCTCTCAGCACTGTGTGAATCTCCACACAGGTGCCTGATGAAACCCAGGTCTCTGTGCTAAACTGTCCTTGGTCCCATAGGTAAGTCACAGTGAGCCATTGCTTCCTCAGCAATGGACACAAGGATGCATCCAGGGCCCACCAGGAACACGCTTACCTTCAGGGCATCTAAGATCCTGCCGTCGTAGTCAATCACCACCGTGTCACCTTGCTCTCCCTTGAGGCCTGGGTGACCCTGAGGCAGAGAGGAAGAGCTGCATCATGGGTGACCTAGCAGCTATCTCCATCACATCCAGAGATGAAGAGCCCAAGGGTTGTCACCTAGGCCACAAGCATGTCTGTGTACCACGGTCACCATAGCGTACTGTCCACTCATTAAAGGCCACATGGGGGAAGTGGCAGGGATCCTGGGGCCAACTGAAGAGCATGCTGCCACCTTGTCTGGGTTACCTATGATTCGCCTTCAGGTGGATATTTGGATCCAGTGATGTCTAATTGTCTGGGAAAATGAAAATCCCAATACTACTTATTTTATTTTACTTTTTTTGGGACAGGGTCTCACTGTGTATCCCTATCTATCTTGGAGCTTGCTATGTAGACCCTGCTGGCCTCTGGCTCAGAGATCTCCCTGCCTTTGGCTCTCAAGAGCTGGGATAAAAGGTGTACACTGCTGTGTCCAGCTTGTGTGTGTGGTAGACAGGATCGTTAGGCCAGGCTAGCCTCAAACCTAGTTTAGGATGGCCTTGAACTTCTGATTTTTCTGTCTCCACCTTCCAAGTGCTGAGACTACAGACACAGGTGTGCACTCTCATGCCTGGTTTGTGCAGTGTCGGGGGCTGAACCTAAACCTGAGCTCAGGGCTTCATGAGAAGCACTCCAGGGTCTGAGCTATCTCAGCAGCCTAGAAAGCCTTACTTTGATGGGGAGACTTTTAAAAATATGTAAATAAAACAACTCCAATCACTTCTTCTAAGACACTGTGTTGATCAGTGAAGGCTGGTTCCACCTTATTGACTGAGTCAGGGACTCTCAATTCAATCTAGAGCTGCTGATATGGCTGGTCTTGCAGACCAGCTCAATCTGGGGATCCCCTCTCCACCTTCCATTGAATTGTGTGTTGGCCACCATGCCCATCCACTTGGTTGTCATGCTTGCTTGGTAAGTGCTTTTGCTGAGCCATTTCCCCAGCTCCTGGAGGACAGGGGGTGTGATGGTCTGGGAAAACATAGCCAGGGAAGGGATGCTAGCATCAGCATAAAGACATGTCCATACCATGCAGGACAGTTATCCAGGGGATGCAAGGAACATGAGAAAGGAGAGGGCCCCTCACTCTTCCTGGCTTCCACTCTGATCTGTCGCTGGCTGACATCTGGGAGTTTTCATAGCAGACAAGGCCATCTGCAAAAGGAGCTGTGCTCTGTCTGAGAAATGCCACAGACCAGATTGCTAAAAAGACTGCGAATGAACTATACCTCAAGTCCAACCTCCTTGTGCCATATGTCTAAGAAGTCCTATGATCTATGATCTCTCCTGACTGCCTTCTCCAGCTGCAAGCCTTCAATGTACAAAAAGAAAAAGTCTCTTCAAAATATTCCAGCACATGGTTTTCCTAACGTCTTAGTTTAGTCCTAGAATGCCAGATCACATGTATAGCTGACCCACTTAGGTGTGTTCCTCTCTAATGCCTGCACTTGGTTCTCTTCTAGTACATATCTTTCTGCTTCATAGACAAACTCACTAACTTTGCTTGGCTCTTGGGGCTGGAGAGATGGCTCTTGCAGAAGACCTGAGTTTGGTTCTCAGCACCCACATAAGGCCGCTCACAACCACCTGTAACTCCAGCTCCAAGGGATGTGATGCCCTCTTCTGGCCTCTGAAGTCAATGCACTCACAGGCACAAACCCCAACACAGGTACATGGACACATACACAATTAAAAAATAACATTGTAGTGGATGTCAAGGTCCAGGGTGTACCTGAGTAGAGTCCCTCAGGCTCTGAGGGGGCTCCTTAGGCTAGACTGATGGCAGCATTGAGTTATATTTCCAGGTGCTGGTGACACATGAGTTGGTTACAAAAGATCTGGGGTCAGGGGCTGGAGAGATGGTTCAGCAGTTAAGAGCATTTGCTTTTCTTGCAGAGGGCTTGGAAAAGCAAGACCGCCCCAAAGCAAGCAAAGTCATGCCTAGTGGTAAATGGAAGACCAATGTTTGAATATGCAAAGAAGATTCTAGAGGAGTATACAGCTGCCTGGGAAGGGAGAGAGAGCTCTTACTTAACAACAAGTGGGTTTCTTCCCTTTATACACCCATATTTTAATTTTCACTGTAGGCATGTGTTATGAAAAATTGTACGATCACTAAAATTTTAAGAAACAAGATGCCCTGGGCTTATTGCATCACCAATCCTTTGGGACCCTGTTGGGGACAAAGGACTTCTGAAGCTACTGGGACCTTGGATCCAACTGGTGTGACCAGAAGGAATGCTACTTACCCGGGGCCCTGTGGTTCCGTCTGTGCCTGGGTGGCCTGGCTCCCCCTGTGGAGACACATGGATGCCTACTGGTGTGTGAGATTCTTATATCCTATCTCACCTCTGGCCCCTTCTTTCGCAAAGAGTCTGGGGCCCATATGCTGGGGCCTCACAGCCTGCATTATAAGACTATCCTTCCACACTGAGTAGTTGTGGAGATTGTGAGGCCCAGGAACCCAAGACTACATGATAGCTGACCCCAGAGCTAGGCCTGAATGAGGCCTTGTCGCTGGCTCTGAATCATGGGCCACCCTCCCTCAGACAACCCTACTTGTGAGTCAAAGGGAACCCCTGGCCCAGGCCCTCTGAGACTCGCTTTTTAAAAGTGCAGATTAAGGGGAGATCACACAGTCCCCTGGTGACTGGAAGACAGTGTCAATGGCCCTTCAGGTCCTGGGCAGAGGGCACTGTGATATCATCACCTTCAGTCCTGGGGCACCGTCCACTCCATTCTCTCCTTGGGGCCCCACATTCCCTGGCTCACCCTGAAATGGAGAAATTATCAGTGAAAGTAGGTGGAGGCCTGGGGCCCCTGGACCTTGTGCTGGGCACCTGGTGAACGTGGTCCTTCTGGGCTGGGGGATGGAGCTTGAGGCTCTCTCTAGCCCCAGGGATTTAGGACCACGACCATCCCCTTCACGTCTGGGTCTTGGGGTAGCTCAAGAGACTTTGTGTGTGTATGTGTGTGAAGTACACACATATGTGAATGCACACGTATGTGTGGAAGTCAGGGAAACTCTGAGTGTCACTCCTTAAACACCACCTATTGTTTCTTGGCTTTTGTTTTTGACACAGGATGTATCTCCCTGACCTGGAACTTGCCACAGAGGTAAACGTGGCAGCCAATGAGCCCCAGGGAACTGTGGGTCTACCTCCTCAGTGCTGGGGAGCTGCCATGCATGCTTTCTTAAATAAGTAAATTTACTTTTTAAATTTAGCTTTTGAGACAGCTATGGCTGTCCTGGAACTCTCAGAGATCCACCTGCCTCTGCCTTTGGAGTGCTGGGGTTTAATGAATGTACCATGACACCTAGCCTCCCTTTAAAAATGTGGGTTCTGGGGATCAAATTCACATCCTTGTGCTTTCAAAGCAGGGATTTTACTGATAGCCATCTCTTCCGTCTTCTTTTCTTTTCTTCCTTTTTTTTGAGTCAGAGTCTCCCTTGGTAGCCCAGGCTAGCCTCTAACTCAGATCCTCCTGCCTCAGCCTTCTGAGTGCTGAGATTATGGGTGTGTACCACCATGCTTGGTCCAAGAGACATTTTGGAGGCAGGCTGACTAGGGCTTGGTGGCACTGACAAAGGTTTTGGGGAGCAAGGTGTGAAGAAAACATTCTGTTCCCAGCTTGGCACTAGGCAGGGGATGGAGGGACTAAGGTGGAGACCAAGAGGACTTAGGATAGGGGAGACAGATGGCCTAAATGAGAAGCCAAGCTGCTGGCTAGGTCTCCAGGGTGCTCACTGCCTGCCCTGGCTAGGTGTCCTCCCTCTGGCCTGCCCTGGGAATTTGCCCATAGCCCCATGGTGTGAAAGGGCCAGGATAGGGGCATCTCTAGGTAGATGGAAACTTTGGAGGGTTGGGGGTGGCAAACTTTGAGGAAGAGGGTGGTATACTTACCTTGGGCCCTGGGGGTCCAGGGAGTCCTGGCTGGCTGGGCATCCCATCATCCCCCTGAGAAGATAACAGGTGAAGTCATCACACTTTGACCACACCTTTGAGCGGTCCAGCTGGCCCCTACCTGCTCTCGACTCACTGCACACCTGTCTGGTCCAGTCACTAGCAGCAGGCACTGCCCACACTTAACCCTCTATGGCAGGGTCAGGTCAGAACCATCTCAACCCCTACAAGAAGCCTAGAACCAGCTTCAGGAGGTTTCTGCAGACACAGGGGATGGACAAGTGAACGGGAGCAAATTCACTCATTTGCCAAGCAGCTGGTGAACATCCCTTAGGGACCAGAGCACACACAGTTCTGGACCCACGGACATGCCAAGTGCTTAAGTGGTGGAAGGAGACCGTGGGAAAGGCACATGGAGAGGGACCTGGGCACAGCCTTCTGGAGCATGGGGCGGTTTTGCTGAGACTTGGATGGGAAGAGGTACCAGCTTGTCACAAAGTGGAAAATACTCCAGGTCAGTGATTGGTTTTCAAACTTGTATGTCCAGGGGTCCAGAAGGCTGACTAAATAGACCCCAGCCCCACCCCAAAGTCTCATGTGGATCTAGGGTCAGCCTGGAGTTTGCTTTCTTTCTCCTTTCCCTTCCCTTTCCTTCCCTCCCCTCCCTTCCCTCCTCTCCATTCCACTCCTTTCCCCTTTCCTCCCTTCCCTTCTCTCCTCTCCATTCCACTCCTTTCCCCTTTCCTCCCTTCCCTTCTCTCCTCTTTTCCCCTCTTCCCCTTTCCCTTCTTTTGATACAGGGTCTCATGTAGCCCAGGCTGGCCTTGAGCTCACTATGGAGCCAAGGATGACTCTCCTGCCTCCACTTGCAAAGTGCTAGGATTACAGGTGTGCATCACCACACCTAATTTATGCTGTGCTGTGGGTCAGACCCGGGGCTTTGTGCTATGTGGGCATTCCCTAATAACCGGTATTTGCATTGCTGACAAGGCCCCAAGTGATGGTGGCGGTGCTGGTCCCAGGACCGCACTTGAGGAACTATGGTCAAGTTCTAAAGAGGATGTGGTTGTGATGAAGGGTAAGAGTGAGTGAGTGAATGAATGAGACATGAGACAGGGCCTCACCACAGCAAGAACTTGGTCTGGGGAAGAGAAGGACACTTTCTGTGGGGAAACCCTGTCTCATCTTTGTCCCCAGCCTCAGCCCTTCTCTCACCTTCTTTCCAGGAGTACCTGACACTCCCTGAAGACACAAAATGAGGGTGCAAGGGAGGGGTCAGTGCTATTGGAGAGTGGTCTGCACGCCACAACTCTGTCCCTTCTGGTGCAAGTGGCACCAATGGCCTACGACCCATGTTTGTCCGGGACTCCTGGACTCGTTAGACAGATGAGGTGGGGAGTCAGCCAGGCTTAGATTCCTGTGCTGAGTGAGCTTGGGGAAGTCACTGTTCTTTAAGATGGGGAGGGGACACCCCCAGCTCCAGATGGATGTTGGGGTATAGCAGGCCAGCTCACTGCAGGCCTTTCTCCATCCTCTGTCTGAGTGCCCTGCATCCTGCACAGAGTCTTCAGGTTCCTTCCTACTCCAAGCACTGCCCAAGCCCAAAGAGGAGACCCTGGCATGGGGAGGGACTTCAGAAGTGAATGTGGCTGAAGACATCTGACCACGGCAAAACCTGTAAAGCTACCCTCGCTACAGCCAAGAAGCAATCGAGAGGCCCGGCAGTGGGGGATGGAGCGTGAATGTGCAGTAGACAGAGAGTACTAGAAAGTACTAGTTAGGACAAGAGAGTGAGCAAGCTAGGAAAGGTCACGAACTTTTCTAGTGCCAGCACGACAACACCGAGTGCTAGAAGCTTTTGTCCAGACTGAGCTGTGGAAAAGAAGCTACTAAGGCAGTATGGGGATCAGTGACTGCCAGGGGCCGGGGAAGAGGATGGGTGAAGAGGTGAACGTAGGGTTTTGTATGTGTGTCTGTGTGCGTGTGTGTGTGTGTTCATGTGTGGTATGTATACATGTGTGCACACACAGATAATAAAATTGAAAACAACAACAACAACAATAACAAAAAACCAAAGCCAGAACCAGGCAGCAGTAGCTCATGCCTTTAATCCTAGCACTCAGGAGCTAGAGGCAGGTGGATCTATGTGAGTTCAAGGTCAGCCTGGTCTACAGAGTGAGTTCCAGGACAGCCAGAGCTAATCTGAGAAACTGTGTCTCGAAACACCACTACCACTACCACCAAAGTCAACCAATAAAACAAACAAACCCACAAACAAAACAACCTCCCCAAACCAGAAACAACAACAAACTCAAACAGCCAAGGTGTCTCATGATTCAACCTCACAGTCTGATGTGAGGTCCAGGCAGGAAAGGTCTGTCATGCTTCCATTTAACTGTGAGTAAACTGAGCCCTAACACTCAGTGACCTGTCTCTCCTTTGAACTGAGTCTCCTGACCTCACCCCCTCAGTGTCACTGGGGGAAGTTGGGAGAAGAAGGTGGGGAGTGAGGCCAAGGGGAAGGAGGGGCACCGAGTACCCACCTTTGGTCCTGGAGGTCCCGTGGGGCCCTGGAAGAAAAGAAAAGAGGTATTAGATGGGGGGGTGGAGGCAGGGAGGTCAGGGCTTGAGTTCAAGGTCATCCTTGGCTACACAGTGAATTTGGGCCCAGTCTGGGATACACTTTGGCCTATGGCATGGCAGAATAGAGATAGGCAGGAAAACTAAACTGAATGCAGGGAGAAAGAAGACGGAGTCAGGAAGATGCCACGTAGCTACTGAAGGAGAAAGACACTGGAACCTTACTGATAGGCCACAGCCTTGTGGTGATACACAGATTAATAGAAATGGGTTGATTTAAGATATAAGAGCTAGTAGGAATATGCCTAAGCCGTTGGCCAAGCAGTGTTGTAATTAATGTAGTTTCTGTGTCTGGGTGGCAGGGAAACTGAAGTGCAGTCTCTGACCACAAACATAAAATAATAAGATGATAACAATTAATGAAATAAAAAAGAAAACCCAAACCCAAACAGCAAAACATCCCCTCACCAAAAAAAAAAGAAGAGAGGGAACAAAATTCTGACACATGCCAAAACTGGATACACTTCAAGGAAACTGTGCTAAATGTGGGGGGAAAGCCATCCTCAAAGTTCTTCATGAGGCCTGGAGAGGTGGGTCAGTGGTTAAGAACACTGAGCCTTCCAGGTGCTCCTGGGTCTGTCTTGTCATTTTCCTTTTATCAAGGGTGACAGCATATCCCAGAGGAAGAGGCAGGCGTCACGAGAAGTAGATATGCTCAGCCAAGTCCTCGGACAGACTGAGCAGTGGCTGTGTCAGGGCTCCAAAGCTAGCAGGTGATCTGTAGACTCTCGCCCAGGAAGGGAGGTTCCAGAACTCTGTCCAGGCTGGGGACAGCCCGTCCACATCCTCATTGCCGGCAGAAGGATGGGCACACAAGCATGTACACCTACAGAATCCTGGTGTGTGTTATAGAGTCAGAGTCACCATGAGACACACACCTCGGTGTGTCTGGAAGGACATTTCCAGAAAGATTCAACTGAACAGGGACGGTCCACTAAAAATGGGCTACATCGTCCCATGACCTGGGGTCCTGGACTAAATAACAGGAAGGTGGTTGAGCACCCATTCATAACTCTGCCTCCTGACTGTAGACACACTGTGACCGGCTGCCTCATGTTCCCACCACGCTTCCCCACCATGATGACCTGTACCCTGAGACTATGAGCAAAATCCATCTTTTTTACTTGACGTCTCCTTTGCCAAGTACTTTGTCACAGCAATGAGGAAAGCAGCTCTTACAGAGGGAAAGAGACTTCCATCTCCCGGAGCCGCATCCCCGCACTCTAGCCTTGCAAACACCCCAGACACTCACCATCTCGCCATCTTGTCCAGGCTCTCCTTTGGGACCCTAAGGAGGTATGAGACAATAGCAGTGAGCGATCCAAGGATATCACATTAACTGAGCCTGAATCTCAGGAAATGGGCAAGGGCTCTTCTTTCAACCCTGAGAAGTGGTTGTTATTGTCCCCACTTCACAGATGAGAAGTTTGAGGCTTTGGGAGTTAGGCACCTAACGTGGATGGATGGGCCAATTGAGATGACCTGCCCCGACAGGTGGCAATCTAGTAGATTCTGCACCGGATGGAAGGACAGATTCGAGTCTCTGGGCTAGGATGACAGAACTATTTTCTGTGGACTGGCCTCACATGGCCTTGGGGAGAAACTGAGGCTCATTAGTAGTGAGGAAGAGGGAGCAGGGAGAGGAACAGGGGTTGGTGGAGAATTGCAGATAAAGGGCTCGCCTGTGGGTTTCTGGGCCAGAGGTGGGGTGGGAATTTAGGCTGAGCATGCAACTCAAGGTTAGGAGCTGTGGGTCTTCCAGAGTTAGACTTGGGCTTGGGGTCAGGTTCAGGGGTAGAGTGTGGATAATAGTCTGAGCTGAGGCATGGGACAGGATTTGAGGTTAAGGTCCTGATTAGCACTGATTAGGGAAGCAGGTCTGTGTCAGATTTAAGCATCGGTTGGTGTGAGGTATGGGCTTTGGATGGGCTTTGGGGTTAGAGTTGGGTCTAGGCTGAGTGTGTGCATTGGGTAATGGTTGGTGTTGGGCCTACTAGGAATAATGCTGGTTTGGAGTTGGTTCTGGGGATCAGGGTTCAGAGTGTGTGCCAATATAGGACCAAGTCTTGGGGGCCCCAGTTCTGTGCCTTCTCTTACCGCTGGGCCTTGAGCTCCTCTGGGGCCATCTTTCCCAGTGTCACCAGGAGGACCCCGGGCCCCAGGTGGTCCAGGGGGCCCAGGTGGTCCTGCAGCTCCATCTTGCCCTTGGGCTCCCTGAAAGACATATGGTTTGACTTGACACAGAGGGCAAGGGTGACCGTGAGGGGTTCCAACTTCCAGAAAGATTTTCTCAGATGGGCAAGCCCCATGCTTTCCTTTTTCCTAGCCCTTGGGGTGAGCACAGGCTTAGATATTGGGTTCTGGCTGCTTCTTGGTAGCTGCAGGAGGAGACCTTGGTGGACCTTGCTGCCACCTTCTCAATATCTGAAGCCTGGATCTGTTGTCGAAATGACATACGTGGGGTGGGTGAGACAGAGTGTCTCCTGCAAGAACGTCCTGGTTGATCCTTTCTTGCTGCATTAAAAGTGGCAGACATGCATGAGTGGGCATGTATTTTATGCTCTCACACAACTGCATGTGGATACCTGCAGTCGCTTTCTTTGCCCGACACGGAAGCTCTCAAAATATCCTCCCACAGGTGAGAGGCTGAGCCACGGGTCATATTATGGCAGGCCACTCAGCAGTAAACAAAAAACAGGAACAGGCAATGACGGGGCACACAGACTTATGTCACACAAAGCCTCTGACTCTCCACTCTATGTTAGTACCAGGTCAGACCTCAGGCATGCTGAACCCCGACTACATGGCCTGTACTGCAAGAAAGAAGCCCATAGTGATGGGTCATGGTGCAGTAGTTCCTGACAACCAAGAAAGGAAGAAGCCTTCCTATAGAGTGTAGATGGTCTAATGTAGCCTCTATGACCAGGGCCAAGCCATCTCCCATCATGCAGATGAAGTGATGGGGGCCCAGGGGCAGTAATTTACTTAGGGCTTCTGAACTAAGAAAAAACGAGCCTTCTTTTGCCAGGGCAACTGGTCTTTAAAAAATTATTTTTTTTCCAGACAGGGTTTCTCTGCATAGCCCTGCCTGTCCGGGAACTCACAGAGACCCACTTGCCTATGCCTTCTGGGTGCTAGGATTAAAGGCATGTACTGTCATGCCCAGCTTTATTTTTAGGTTTTCAAAAACAATTTTAAATTTTCATTTATTTAATATATGTTTATGGGTGTTTTTCTTTTTCCTGTATGTATGCCTATGCCTATGCACCATGTATGCCCGGTGCCCATGGAGGTCAGGAGGGAGCATTCGATGCCCTGGAGTTAAAGATGATTGTGAACAGCATGTAGGTGCTGGGAATCTAACCTGGGTCCTCTGCAAAAGGAGCCAGTGCTCTTAACCGACCAGTAGTCATCTTTCCAGCTTCTAATCTTAGTTTTTTTTTTATTTATTTATTATGTATACAATATTCTGTCTGTATGCCTGAAGGCCAGAAGAGGGCACCAGACCTCTTTACAGATGGTTGTGAGCCACCATGTGGTTGCTGGGAATTGAACTCAGGACCTTTGGAAGAGCAGGCAATGCTCTTAACCACTGAGCCATCTCTCCAGCCCCAGCCTTCTAATCTTAGTTTTTTCTCGTGTGTTTGCACGTACATGGGCACACATATGTAAGATGCACATGTGCAGTGTGGAAGCCTGAGGTCGATGTCAGGAATCAGCCACCGTATTCACGGAGGCAGGTTCTCTCCGTCAGAGCCAGAGCTGGGTAGATGAGGCTTGTCTTGCTAGCCAGCTTGCCCTGGGGATCTTGTCTGCCTTCTGAAGCTGGAATTACAGGCGGACTGCCACACCCACTGGGCCCTTTGCTTCAGTTCTGGGGATTCATACCTCGTGCTGAAACTGCAACTGGTCTTTTTCAGATATTCTTTTCAGCCTGTGTCTCCTCCCCTTGCCAGGAAAGAGATCACCTCTCTCTAGCAAACTACACTCCACACACATATCCCTCAATTTTCTCAACGAATGGCTGGCAGTTCTCTATGGCCTCCGCTCAGATTTCCTGCTCAGTATGGCATGGCCAGGGCCCTGATCAAAGAGTTCTAAGTTCAGACCCCAAATTAGCATTGTGATTAGGATATCCTGTCTCAGCAAAGATGAGTGGACATTCCTATTTCATTCAGGATTCAGTTCTCCCTCCTGTTCTTCATTTGCTCAGAGACTCCAGATTGGGCGCTCCTGGTTTGGATTCGAGACAGAAAGGATTTTTTGGCCCCTTATACATGTTTTTGTATTTTGAGACAAGGTCTTACTATGTAGGCTTAGCTCTGGCTGGTTCAGAGCGTGCTTTGTAGACCAGGCTAGCCTTGAACCCACAGAGATCTGCCTGCTCTGCCTCCTGCTACTCAGAGTAAGGTATAGACCACCTTATTTCTTCCTGTAACCATTTCCCCTCTCTCTCCAGGATTGGATGACTGAGGTCTGGCCCTGAAAACACGGGGTGAGTAGGGGTTGGGGAGCACAGCAAACCAGCAAACCCTCACTCAGCTGGTCTACCTTGAGGACATGGAGGTTGTACCCACGATGATCTCTACTTATAAAGCCTGCGTTGAGCCGTGGGAAAACCATCTAGATGGCAAACAGGTGGTGTGGTCAGGAAGTAGGAGAGGATTGCAAAAATCGTAAGACAAAGAGCCACCAGCTACTGCAGCCCAGAGAAAGGCAGTTTGTGGCTGGGTATGCCGAATAAACCACCACCCATTTCTTCACCTCCTGTGATGGGCCAGACCAGACCAGACCAGACCAGACCAGACCAGACCAGACCAGACTAGACTAGGATGGCATGTAGCAGGTATGACGCTGGGCCCACACTGGGTGGAGCTCCTAACAGGTGTGACAGTTGTCGCTTCCCGCTTCCTAGAAAGCTGCTCTCAGAAGCCTCTCTAGGAACCCACTGCCAAGTTTGGGAGGAAGCCCCAGGATGCATGGGAAACCACCTGTGGCTGCTTCCCAGCTAAGTGGGAACAGATACATCAACAACAACCATGTGAGGGGCGTTGTCACCTGGACCCCCAGAACACCCTGCATGTAACCATAAGGGAGACCTTAGCTAACTCCGGGGACCCTGAGAGATAAGGATGGATTCTCCTTTCAAGTCATTACGTCTTTCTGTGGGGAGGAGTTAGTCCACAGATGGCTGGGTCGATATAACAGGAGGCAGGGTATCCCTGGGAAGGCAAGGGGCTTGGGAAAAAACGTTCTATTTGGTGAACTCAGGACCAGAGACGGCTCCTGGTCATTGCAGACTGGACAATTCTATTAGGAAGATTAACTTCCATAAATCCCATCTGAAACCAGTATTTCCCCCCAGCAGCCACAGAGTAAGGGGAATATCCTTTCTTGGACTTCAGAGAAATCTCGTTGCCTCTGTGGCCCCGGTCCTGACCTCTGTCAATGGCCCAACAAGGGATAGCTCTGCCTATCAAAACTCAGCCTGATTCATCCCCCTGCCTGCTCCAGCTCTTGTTTTCACAGCAGACACCCTGTGACGTGGGCCCCACTGATGTCATTTTATAAAACCTGGACTCTGAGCCTTGAAGTTGCAGAGCTGGGTCTTGCTTGCCTACCCTGACCACAAAGCCCCAGCTCGTGTGCTCCGTCCTTTCTCTCTCCCTCTCTTCTGCCATAGACAGTGTTCTCTGGGTCCAAGAAGCTCACTCATTCTCCACTTAATCCTGCCCCAAGGTGGCAGACTGTTGGTGAGCGAGTGACCTTTGCACTCAGCCTGAGGGCCCAAACCTTCTTCCATGTGACCCAGTCTTTCTCTGGGCAGCTAATGCCTACCCCTTAGTCTCTGCAATCAGGGTACTCTGCCCAGAACATTCCAGAAATGGTGAGGACATCTTATCTAGGGTTTCTTAAGTGCTCCTCTGCCGAGACCCACTTTTAGAGACCACCTAAGATTCGGAACGTTTGTGAACTGGAAGATGGTTCGTAAACAGCTGATGATCCCAGCTGTACGGAGAGGGTACAAGAGAACAGCTGGAAAGAAGATGAGGGAAATCATTAAACAGCTCTTCACAAATATAGAAAATGAATGGGAGAAAATCAAAAGAGCTACACAGGAGGCTTCGGAGGAGATGCTTGGTTATGCTGAAAGGGCAATACCAGTAGAATGCTTACTGCAGAGATAATCGACCTGGTGGAATAAAGAAGGAAGCTAAAGAGCAAATGAAGAGGGAATCTGCGGGCAGCAAAACACCACAACTGTCTGTGCAGGGAGGGCAAAAGAAGAGCGAAGAAGGACAGGGAGCTGTATATACATGTGTATATATACAACCCAATGAGGTCGAAGAGGCTAGACTCCATAATAAAACACATCCTGTCTTCGAAGCTATCAGATGGATAACTGCCAGATGTGCTCCCCAAATTCGGGTGATAAAAGATGGGCAAGGCCATTTATTAATGGGACCAGGGGAAGTAAAGCAAAGATGGAGACAATGCCATGACACCCTATACCATGATCCTAATGCTGTCAGCGTAGACTACAACGAGAAACACTTCGGCAGCCACCAGAGACGATGGGGAAATATTAAATATTGATAACAGTGAGAAAGAGGAAGTTATCAAGAGATTGAAATGCAGGAAGGCCCCAGGAGCGGATGACATCACGGTGGAGGAGCTGGAGGTGGCTATAATAGGCTCAGGGGCCGAGGCGCTTTTTCAGACTCTTCAGAGAGATTTAGGAACACGAAGAGATTCCCACTGAATGGACAGACTCAGTTATAATTCCTACACACAAGAAGAAGGACAAGCTGGACTGCTCAAATTACAGGGGCATTAGTTTGTTGTGCCATAGCAACAAGATTTTCTCCTCCATTATCCTGCAAAGGATCAAGGGCAGAACAAAGGAAAGCCTAGCAGAGGCCCAGTGTGGATTCAGAGCTAACAGGAGCACAATTGATCAGATCTTCACTTTGAGGCAACTGGCAGAAAAATATGAAGAATTTGGAAAAGACTTATATGTCTGCTACATCAACTTCAGGAAGGCATTCGACAGCATCGGGAGGAAAGGACTTTGGGAAACAATGAGGTTCTACAGGTACCCAGAGAAAAGCCTCTCTGTAGAATACTAGAAAATGCCTATAAAGATACCTTTGAATCAGTCAAAGTCTGCGGAGAACTAAGTGATGAGTTTAAGACAGTCGTAGGAGTGTTGCAGGGATGTGCCCTCTCACCACTGCTCTTTCATATATTCCTGGAATTAATAAGAGCAACAGTCCTGGAGGATGAGGAGATAGGCATGCAGATAGGTGGTGTGCGAATCAATAACTTGCGTTTTGCTGATGATACGCACTGCTTGCTGAAAGTCCAAATGAGATGCAGGCCATGGTACCTAGAGTGGTGGAAGTCAGTGAAAACCTTCTATGAAAGCAAACATTGAGAAGACTGAGATACAACACATGGGAAGGGCACATAAGGATTTTAACATTGCAATGAAGAATATGAACCTCAAGCAAACAGTCAACTTTGTCTATCTGGGAGGAAACCACAGTTCAAAGGAGGGAACTACTTCAGATATCAAGAGGTGGATAGGTATAGCGAGGGCTGCATTCCAGGCACCAGGAAAGGTTTGGCCAGTGAGAGACATAACGACAACAACAAAATTACAAGTATATGAGACTCTTGTCTTGAGCTGTCTTCTTTACAACTCCGAAACCTGGACAATGAAACGCTTCTCAGAACAGCGGCTGAATGTGTTTGAGATGGCATGTCTCAGGAGGATTCTAGGTGTCACACTCACTAACACAGGTTGTGCAATGATGACATTGAGAAACATCTCCATCTACAGAAGGAAGTAAACTACAGGATACCGCAACAGCACTTGAGATACGTCAGCCATGTTATGAAAATGAATGACGCCAGATGCCCAAAGATAGCACTGCTTGGAGGAGTGTAAGGGATAAGATGAAGAGGAAGACCCCCAAACCGCTGGATAGACAGCATAAAGGAAGACTGTGGAACCTTGGGTATGACAATAACACAAGCATTTAGGACTGCCCAGGGTAGGAACAATTGGGGAACTGCTACAAACGGCTGCCCATGCATGCTCAGGCATTGCTGGGACATAAATGATGATGATGATGAAGATTCAGCACAAGCACTTCTTTCTAGGTTTCTGGACCCAGCGGACACAGATGGGCTGGAGGGGACACCTGTCTCCTGTTCCTATGCTGAGTGCTGCTGTCAACTACTGACATTTATGGTTATAATGAATCTTCACAGAACTCGCTTTGGGAGGGTTGGTGGTAGCAGCTGTCATCCCTCACGGCTGAAGGATCTGAAGCTGCGGGGAAAGTGACTTGTCAAGGTCATGGGTCTGGTTGTCAAGGTCATGGGTCTAGGAGGTAACAAGACTGAGCTCTGGGATCAGAACTCCAGACCTCAGGACCTTCTCTTTTTCCTGAGTGCCAGCTGTCTCATGAGATGATCACCATCTGGTTGTGACCAGGGCTATCCCCACTGCCTGGTCACCTTGGTGACAAGCACGACAACCAGGACATCGGCCAGATACTGTCATCTGTATGGGAGGGAGCAGCCTCAATCAGGGGAGGGTACCTGGGGGCTTCCACGGCGGGACAAAGGTGGAGAGGAAGGGCTGTCCTCGCCTTTTTCTGGAATAAGCTGTGGTAAGCTGGGACCCCCAAGAAATGCTAGAAATGCCTTATTATAATAATGTTAAACAAACCATGTGTAGTGGATGAGGGAGGTGGTGCTCCATTCTTACCCGCGGGCCGAAGTCTCCTGGTGCACCCTGGGAACCAAACACAGGGAAATGAATGGCCACTGATTACGGTTATTTCTCCTTATTTCCTCTTGAACCTTCTCTCTGTGCTTGGCATAAATTCTAATGAAACAATAGGCAGGCCTTATTTTAAACCTTCATCTCCAATGAGGCTAAGCAGTATGCCCAAGGTCACACAGCCGGCAAATTGAAGTCAGGGAGGGCCTCATGTATGGCTGCACTCCAGACATTCAAGATCCCACACACAGTGTGGCCCCTGGGACAGATGCTTGCACTGTGTCCTCTTGCAATTCCTGAGCCCTGGACTAGGGAGAGATGATAAAGCCGTGAGTTTTGACACGGTGGGTTATGCAGCAATAGATACACAGGAGCTTGTTTCTCTTTGATCTCAAAGCCCTGGAGTTGTTCCTACAGCTTTGGTGGCATCAGTCAGAATCAGCCAGGAACACAGTCACGATACCTACCAGTTGCAGCAGCATCTCATCCACCCACCAACAATGGCCATTCAGACCATGACCTCATGAGACCTCCCCATAGCTCTGTGAGGCTGCCTTCATACAGAGGGACAAGCTGAGGCCCTTGCAGCTGAGCAAAATTACACAGCGGTGGATCTGGACTGCTGAGAGGAGGTTCCGAGCCACCAGCTCCTGTGTCTTTCCACGACGTTTTCAGCTCTGTTGGCAGCTAGGGGCACTGATTGGTTTGTCCCTGAGTGGCCACATCACCCAGGCATAGCTGCATATGGTCTCTGAGCCCTGTTCTGGTCCCTCTTTCTTCAGATTCCACCATCATGTCCATAGATATCTCTTCTGCTCCCTTCCAAGGAACTTGGTGGGTCCTATGTTTAATGCCAAGTACCAAAGGGACTATTGCCTAGAGTCGTCAGATTTCATGACATACAGTCCCTTCAAGGATAGTAGCCCTTTGGAGTCTAGGCTCCATCTATTTATCAGTGGATGGGCAATCTATTTCTATATCCATCTGTCTATTTATTCATCTGCGTACTAATTCATTCATCTTCCCACTCATCTACCTACCCACCCATCCATCCATCCATTCAGTTCCCCAGCCACCTATCTACCCACTTACTTCACGAGGGGTTGCCAAGATAACCCTCTCCCATTTGTGTCTCTAAAGGGGTGTCTTCCCCATAGAGGACTTCATCTACTATCATCATTTACACTCCAAGCCCTCTGGGTACCCCGCTCACTGCAGAAGCTGCCTTTGTTTTGGTCTGCTGGGACACCATATACCAGATCCAACCCTGCCAGCATGTGGTATTTGAGTATGTGACCCTTTTTAGAGACAGGCATTGGCATTGCTTGCTCCACTCTACAGAGGGGGTATTGGAGGCTTGGGGGCAGGGGGCTGACTTGCTCAGTTTACCACTCTGGAACTGAGGTTTGGAGTTGGCTGCTGGCATCCTTCATTAGTGCACAGTATCCAGACAGCATCCAGCTGCACTCACCTTTTCCCCTTTGGGGCCCGGAAGTCCCTGGGCAAGAAAGACAGAGAAAGAACAGGCGTGAGTGAGGTGAGTCAGGCTGGCTCCACTTCTGGCTGTCCCATGGCTGTGAGGGCAGGGGGACATGTGGGGCTAGCAGAGCTGCGGGCATCTGAGTGGAACACTACACAGGCCTGTCAAATTGTCCTCGCTGTCTCCTGGACTCTCCACATCTGTCCTCAGCGTGATGGAGGTGAGGGTTTGGGGGTCAGCAGCGAGGGTCCACAGGCATCCTCTGAGCAGGAATAGGGTGTATATGCTAGTTTTTCTGCCTAGAGGGCTCACATAGTCCATGCTTTGTCTTTGCTGCCAAGGAGGCCATGGTCCAGAGTTGCCTTCTAGTCTCTAGAATACTTGCCTTTAAGAGCAGTGGCTCCTTGAATTTTAGGTTCCATCATCTGTCCTTCAATAGGTCACCCACCCAACCACCCACACATTTATCCATACAGTCACTCTTCCTACCTCCCATTTATCCATCTTTGAACTCATCTACCTGTTTCCCCACTAATTCATGTATCCATTCATGCATGAATGCATGCATCCATCCATCTACCCCTTTATCTATTCCACTCATCTATTAACCTTCTCATCCACTCACTTATCCATGCATTTACTCATTTGCCTACTTCCCGTCCGTCCGTCCGTCCGTCCGTCCGTCCATCCATCCATCCATCCATCCATCCATCCATCCATTCATCCATCCATCGATCCACCCACACACCCATCCATCCATCCATCCATCCATCCATCCATCCATCCATCCATCGATCGATATATCCACCTATCTACCCATCTACTCAACCCCCATCCATGCACCCATTTATCCACTTATCTACCCATCTATCCATCCTTTCAACCACCCACTCATCTGTCTACCCATCCACTAATCCATCCACCCACCTACCAGCACACCTATCTGCCTACCTGTTCACCTACACTCTGTCATTTATTTAACTGTGTTTATATTTCCCTGTGCACCTTGTTCATCTGCTGAGGATGCCCGTGGACCGTGGACTCCTGGCACAGGTATTGAGAACTTTTTTTTTTTAAAAAATTTATTTATTTATTCATTTATTTATTTATTATTTATACAATATTCTGTCTGTGTGTGTGCAGGCCAGAAGAGGGCACCAGACCTCATTACAGATGGTTGTGAGCCACCATGTGGTTGCCAGGAATTGAACTCAGGACCTTTGGAAGAGCAGGCAATGCTCTTAACCACTGAGCCATCTCTCCAGCCCAGGTATTGAGAACTTAATATCCTGACACCCATCATAAAAGTCTTGAGAATGTGTTAGACATTCTGTGTCTAGGGTCTGTTGGGATGGACTTGTAGACTTTGAGCACCAACTAAATGCTACCTATCATTCCCTAGAACTCCCTAACACCCCCTAGAAGAGGTTCTTAGAGGCAAGAAGGGGGAATAGCATCTCCATGGTTACTTAGTCAGCAGATGGTGGAGGTGGATTTGAAAACACATGACAAGCGGCTTTGTCTTGCTATCCTATAGCTGCTGAGCTAACTTCTCAGTTCCCTGAAGTGTCCCATGGTCACTTTACCCCCACAGTGGCAGCCCTACCCCAGGACCATCTGGTACTGTTGTGGTGACTTACTGGCTTGCCGTCCAGACCCAGAGGTCCCTGTAACATGAGAGAGAGAGCAAGTGTCACATACAGGAACATTCCTTCCATGTCTTAGGACCCCAGTGCATTATATACGGTGACAAGTGACAAGAAAGCAAAGTCTGTCCTGAACCCTGAGGGCACATCCCATGTGGCCAGGGGAGGGCAGTTGTGTGTGGTCAGCCATTCAGAATCCCCTTCTCTGATAACAGAACCCCAATTCTTCTCTAAAGCCCTCCCCGTCATTAGGTGGGACTGTTGAGGGTGGGCAATAACCATGCGCTTGTACAAGGTGATAGGTGCAGGCCTGGGATGCAGGCTGAGCCATGAGCATCACGCTCAGGACTTCAAATGGTGTTCTCAAGGGGAAAAGGGGCTCTTTTCTCCCAATGGACTTGAACCAGGGTTTTTTACCCACAACTCCCCCCATGTTGCTCGAGAGAGAGAGAGCCACAGAAAAGAAACAGAGCTGAGAGTCCAAGAGAAAGACAGCGCTGAGGGCTTGCAGCTGCAGCGCTGCGGTGGTCCTCACACTTCTGCACACCTGGGTTTCCCTTAAGCCAATGCGACTTGAGTAGCCGTCACTTAGATTCTGCTGTGGCATGTGACAGTAACAATAAGGGCTGAGATGTCTAAACAATATTGGGGCCAGAGCTGACGGTAGGGTACTTTAGGACCACTGGGCCTCTGTGGTATCTGCAGAGGACCCCTGATTCTAAGGGAGACCCTTTGCCTGTCTATCCACCTGTTTACTGAATAGATCTCACCCTAGAAGGATTCAGCATGTGGAGATTCTGAAGACCAGGGTTGCTCAGTCACTGCAAGTCCCTGTCTTTGTCACTATGGTCCCCTCACCCCCATATGTATGTCACTTTTTTTTTTTTTTTAAGAAACATTTCAGTTTAAATGAACTTCACCTTTGACCGCAGGATCATTGCCTGCAGCCCCACCCTTCTGAGCCTTTGTATACACTGTCCCCCTGCCTGGCTCACCCTTTTCTCTGCACATCTTTTCTTTACTTTTTTCTTTTTTTTGAAACTCTATTTAACTTTATTTCATGTGCATTGGTATAACAATGTCAGATTCTTTGGAACTGGACTTACAGACAGCGGCGAGCTGCCCTGTGGGTGCTGGGAATTGAACCCGGGTCCTCTGAAGGAGCAGTCAGTGCTCTTAACCACTGACCCATCTGACCAGCCCTCTACTCTTTTCTTTCGTTAAGATTTATTTATTTTATGTATATGCTATTCAATCTATATGTACACCTGCACGCCAGAAGAGGGCACCAGATCTCATTATAGATGGCTGTGAGCCACCATGTGATTGCTGGGCATTGAACTCGGGACTAGAAGAGCTGCCAATGCTCTTAATGGCTGAGCCATCTCTCTAGCCTGTTTGCTTGTTTTCGTTTTTTGAGACAGGGTTTCCTTGTGTAGCCCTGGCTGTCCTGAAACTTGCTCTGTAAACCAGGCTGGCCTTGAACTCACAGATTCACCTGCCTCAGCCTCTTGAGTGCTGGGATTAAAGGTGTGCACCACTACTCTCACTAGCTTGGTTACCTTCTCTTCCATAAAATCTTCCAGGTTTTTCTACATCCTAGAGTGGGTCATTGTTCCTGGCAATATAGCCTGGTGGTTTCAAGTGATACACGGTTAATGTGTGTTCTGCGTGTCTACCACAGCCAAGAGGAAAGTTTCCATCCCTGACTCTTGAGCCCGTGAGTGAGGCCTGATGTGGAACATGTGGCCAGGGAATGCTAGGTCAAACATTGCTCATCAGAAAATCTGAGCTCTGGGCTTGCCTGTAGCTCAGTTGGTAAAGTGTTTGCTCAGCATGCACAGACCTCTGGGTTCAATTCCCAGCACCACGTAAACCCCAGGCACACCTGAAATCCCAGTCTTCGGAAAGTGGAGGCAGGAGGATCTGTAAGTCTAAGGTCATCTTCAGCTTCATAATGAGTTCAAGGTCAGCCTGAGCTACACAGGACCCTGTCTCAAAATCTGAAATTTCAAGTAGCAACACGAAGCCCAACCAGCGGACGCTCTCACGTGGTGAAACTTTGCTTCAAGCACACAATTATTTAACATACTTCATTAACAGCAGGCTCTGGGCATAAGGTAGATTTGACATGTCATGTCAGCTGTTTTTGTTTGGACTGGGGTCCCATCCCTGTAGTAGCTCATCATACATATGCAAATACAGGTTGATTATCCTTCATTCAAAAGGCTTGGGACACATGCATCTTGGATTTTTCCTTTTTCCTTTTTGCATTTTGGAATGTTTGCATTTACATAATGAGATATCTTGGAGATAGTCCCAAGTGCAAACATGCAATGCGTTTATATTCTATTTACATATTATTTACATATCTTGAAGGTAATTTTGCATGCTATTAATAATTCTGTCTCCTAAGAACAGTGTCACGCTATAGAATTTTCCAGATGGGACGCTATGCTGACACTCAAGAAGTTTCTGACTTGAGAGCACTTCAGATTTGCAGGTGAGGGCTGTTAACTTGTCACAGGAGGGAGGAAGGAGAAAAGGGACAGAAAATGGATGATCCCTGGCACTCCATAGCCAAGAAGGAGCTGTGTTCAGCTTTGGGCTGGGGGTAGCAGAAATGGTTAGGGAGAGCTACCTGGGGAAAACGTACTTGGGTACTCGGATCTAGTTAGGATGTGGTGAACATGAGGGGAGGGAGGCAGTGTGGGCAGAGAAGGGCCCAACTAAAGCAGGGAGTGGGTCCTGATCTTTAGGACAGAGCTGATCCAGTCATGACCTGCAGAGGTGGTTCTGGGCTCATCTCTGATGAAGCCTGGGTTAGGAAGGCATCCCTAGGCCTCTGAATAAACTCTCCTTCTGGGTGAGTGTTTGGGCCTCTGAGAGACTGCTGGGTGGAGGGCGGTTAATGGGAGTCAGTGGCCACCGAGGAGTGGGGTGGTGGTGGTGGTGGTGGCAGGGCTGAGAGGTAGGCAGAGGAAAGGACATCCCGCTTTGTAGTCAGAAGGACCTGCCTGACTCGATGACATGCTTGTGATGTCCCTTGTATCCTGCAGAGGATGGGAGTGGGAAGCAGAGGGCCGAATTGCTCTGAGCTGTGGAACTTCCTAGGGGGAACTATTCATTTTTCCTTCCTCGGACTGATGCTCTATGGTCCCCTATCCCGTTGACTTGCCCATGGAGAGATTTTTGCGGTTCAGGAAGTTTGAGAAACACTTATTTTACTTTGTAGAGAAGGCTTATTTCCCATAAGCCTTGTTCAGATCTGGTTGGTAGGTTTTTGAGTGGCAGTTTTTCCAGTCTCATGGGTGCTCCTGTGCCCCATCTCAGGGCCTGGCTATGAGGCCTATATGGGTTGTTTGCAAAGTAGGCATTTCCATGGTCTGGAAAAGGGCCTAAGCCTGGCTCTGGATGAGAGAGAGAGAGAGGGAGGGAAGGAGGGAGGGAGGGAAGGAAGAAGGGAGGAAGAGAGAGAGAGAGAGAGAGAGAGAGAGAGAGAGAGAGAGAGAGAGAGAGAGAGAGAGAGAAGCCTCAGGGAAAGACTAGGAAATGGTCTGGCTAATCCCAGAACAGATCTGGCTGTTGTGTGGTCAGGCTAGTGAGTTAAGGCAGGACAAAGTCCAGGCAGACTGGAAGGACAGAGCTCCAGACTGACTGGATGCTCTAGGCAGTAGGATTAGGGGCAGGTGTCTTTCCCATCAAAGCGACCCACCCCTGTCTCAGACAATGGGGAACCGACAGCTACTCCCGCCCTTCTTGAATTCCTGCTAGAAATACCAAGGAGTAAAGTATCCTGAGCCTTGCTCATCCTGGGTTCAAATTCCTCCTCTGATCCACACTATCCTGCCTGTGGGAACCCCTCTCCTTCCTGATCAAAGTCGTAGGATCCACCAGAGACTTTCATCACCTTCTGCCCTCCGTGAAACCCCACAGCTGTTTACAAGTCTCAGTTCTGCTTGAAGTCACTTTTCCTCCAGGAGATCAGCTGGCTCCCGGATGTTTCTGGATGTTCGAGAAGCAAATAAAACCACAGGCTGCACATGAATCACGAGCAAAGCCCCAGGCAGGCTCAATCTCCTGCCTCATTCAGTGACCGGGATGGCCCAGGCCTTGAGTTTGTATAAGGTGGGAGTCATGCCATTCTCTTGAGTGACAAGTTCAAGTTAGGTCCCAGGTCAGCAACCCAAGACAGGGAATAGCTTCAGGTTAGCTGACTCGGAATCGGGGTTTGAATTGGCCCTGGCAGTAGCAGTGCTATGTGGCTTTCTGAGTGGGTAGGCTGGATTACCTACTAACACCATAGCCCCGGTGGCCCGGAACTCAGTATATAGACCAGGTTGGCCTCTCAAACTCACAGAGATCCACTCACTCGCCTCTGCTTCCAAAATGCTAGGATTAAAGATGTGAGCCACAACTCCCGGCACCTTTAAAAAAACATTATTTGGTGCTGAAATGACGGCTCAGTGTTTAAGAGCGCATGTTGATGTTGTTGCAGGGGGCCTGGGTTTGGTTCTCAGAACCTACATAATGGTTCACAGCCCTTGGTAACCCCAGTTCCAGAGATCTGAAGCCTCTGGTCTCCATGGGCACCAAGCAGGCACACAGTCCACATGCATATATATACAGGCAAAGCACACCAATAAACGGACAAATAAATAAGTAAATAATATTAGGTCCATCTATAAAATGATTTATTTTATTTGTATGTGTGCCAAGAGAGGCTAGAAGAGGATGTTGGATCCTCTTTATTTTAATTTTATATGCATTGGTGTTTTGCCTGCATGCATGTCTGTGTGAGGGTGTCGGATGCCCTGTAACTGGAGTTACAGACAGTTGTGAGCTGCCATGTGGGAGCTGGGAGTTCAGCCTGGGTCCCCTGGAAGAACAGCCAGGGCTCTAAATCACTGAGCCATCACTCCAGCCCCCAGGAGAGGGTTACTGACAAAGTAAGTCTGGGTTGTTGGGCCTGGAGGCTCCATCCCTGGGGGCTCAAGAGGACCAGCCACTGAGAACTTGGGTGCCACTCACTTCACATTGGGGACGGCAAGGGGCTGATGCTGTCTGCTGCCTCCGCCAGTGCCAGGGTGGGGATGGAGGTTATCTGGGAGTTGGTCCTTCTTAGTTTTTAAAAGTGCATTTATTTGTGTGAGCATGTGTGCATGCATGCGGGGGGGGGGGGTCAGAGGCCAACTTCTGGGCATCAGCTGTCTTCCTTCCACTTTGTGAGTTTTAGGGATTGAACTCTGCTCATCGGCCTTGACAGCAAGTGCCTCTACCCCAAGGAACCATCTCTCCGCCCTGTTCTGTTTCTATGGTTTGGACAGAGCCTCCTATAGCTGGCCTTGAACTCCTGATGCTCCGGCTCCCATCTCCCACTGCTAGGATTACCGGTAATCATCATGTCTGGATTGAGTTGGGTCCTTCTTACTGTGGCGCACCATCCCTGTGATTGGCAGGAAGGAACCAGACCAACAAACTGGCCATGTTTAGATGCAAGCAAAGCTGGGTGACTGTGTTGCTTTCTTACTGTAATTAATGCTGACAGCTCCTGCTGGGGAGACGGAGCTCTCAAAATGCACTGGGCCGGGGCCCCTGGATGAGGGGGCTTACCAGGATTATCAGTTCAGGACCTAGTAATTAAGCCCCAGATGTTGACGATTCATCAAATTACAAGGCTGGTGGGGTCCGAGGTCCCAGTCGGGGGAAGTGTGCGTTACTCCGCGAAAGCTCCATGAACCTTGTCCCAGCCTTTACCAGGGTGGGCCAGTGGGCGGGAGTAGGGCAGGCCCCCTCCAGGCAGGTCAGCCCCATATGGTTCTGATTTGTCAGGCCTGGCCGCTTGCGTACCCATGGACTGTCGTTCTGGTCTAGCTTTCCCAGTTTCCCAAACTTGAGTTCCCAGCCCTGGGGCAAGTGAAGAGAGGGCCTCAGTGTGGGGGATCCGGCCCTGGCTTGTGTCCTGTTAGTGGCCTGCTGCTCTTTCCAGAGACCCTAGGCCTGGGTGCTTGGCGGAGTTGCCTCTGCACCCCGAGTCATAGCAAGCTGAAGACTCACAGGTGTGTCTGAGCTGCATGCGGCGGCGGATGGCTACGAATGCAGCCCAAGCTAAAACTGCAAACTTATTTAAAGTATTATTTTTTTGCAATGTTTTCGTAAGTTGATCACACATTCTCAAGTGTGAACTTTGTATGAGATGTGCAGATGACGGCTCATGAGGTGGCTCAGACTCCCTGCCGAGTCTGACAACCTGAATTCAGTCCCTGAAACCCACATGATACAAGGAGAGAACTGGCTACCTCCAACTGTCCTCTGACCTCCCGCATTCAGACCGTGGCGTGCACGGCCTCTCTCTCTCTCACACACACATACACAAATAAATATTAGGTATACAGATGATGGTGTCCTCGTGCAATATCAAAGACTAGAGGTTTTGTCAAGTAACCACCATGAGGTTAAAATATAAAAACAAAACCCACCACTACCACCACCACCAAACCTCAAACCAACCAAATTAGCAGCCATGTCGAAACAAAAAACCTGGCAACTCACTTCACTATGAGGAGTTTGGAAGTGTCTTGAAAAGTAGGAAGACCTCCCAGCCCCTGGGACACGATCTTGCCTGCCCAGGACTGTACTGCCTTCTCAGCTGCTCACGGCTCCAGGGCCCTTGCTCACTCTCTCCTGCTCCACATCCGCTGACTGCCCCGGAGAGTGACCTGCCGGTTCTGTAGGGGCACGGGTGTGCAACCTTTGGCCTAGGTCTCTTTCAGCTGTGAGCTGAGCCACGAAAGCAGCTGGCTTCTATTTGGTGGAGAGGGCTTGCTCAGTGAGTGGCCTGGGTTGGCTGGAAGCAATTACGTCTATGTCCCCATCACACAGCATGGCTGGAAGAGGTGGTATTTAAAGCACTAAGCCTTTGAACTGATCCCAAATATCTGCTTAAATTACTTATTCACCCATTACTGGTATGTGGTGGGGAGAAGCATGATTACCTTGTCAGGTATCAGGAAAAATTGCCCCTCTTCGGGGAGGAGGAGATAAAAGGCCTTGACTTTCAGTGGCTGTGGGGGAATGGGGTATGGGAGTGGGGACTTAGGCTGTGTCTGTCTGAGATGCTGTGTGCTGGGAATCACTAGACACAGCAGACAGGCTGGGTACCCTTTCAGCACCAAGTGGACCATTGTGTGACTCCAATGTGGGTCTCGCTGGACCCAGAGACCAGTGACAGAGACAGCTCACGGTTGATGGAACTGTGGATTCTCTCTCTCTCTCTCTCTCTCTCTCTCTCTCTCTCTCTCCTTGTTCACCAGCAAAATCTCTAGGCCGTATCCAGGCCAAGCCCCTGCTTTGCCCCAAGCCCCTGCTTTGCCCTTGTTCTGACGGGGTGCCTGCTTCTGGCCTCCCCTGTCCGCTCACACATGATTTCCTAGACTTCTCCCCTCCCCTCTCTTGTACATTGGAGGTAGACTCCAGCATGAGACAATATATCGCCTAGTAACCCCCCTCCAGCTCTCCCGCCTGGAGCAGCTGCATGACCCTTCCTTGATTTCCATGGACAACAGAGGCAGAAAAAGCGATGCCCCCAGCAAAAAGGGATTCCCACCTTTTCTTAAAATATCAGAAAATGCCTCGAGGATTGTGCTACGCGGACTGACTGTGTGCCCCATTTAGATGCCCCCAGTCCACCCAGCCCAAGCCCCCTAGTTCTCTAAACTTTTGAGCTGGCTTTTTTCCCTCCTTATCTGGCTGAAGCCTGCAAGACACCAGTGAGCTCATGAGCTCACATTTCTGGAGCTGAACCTCCTCTCTGGTCCTTCCACACTCCCTAGCACGACTTGCTTCCTTCTCAGACCAGCCTCAACTATCTTCCATTCCCGACTCCCTAAATAGACAAGGGACAGAGGATGCCCTGCTGGCTGTGTCCCTGCCATTTTTCTCGGATGCCCATGTCCTTCTTTGGGATAGGGGAGTGGAATGGGTGGGGTGGCTCCCCAGGGACTTGGAAGTCAGAGGAAGAAAACAGTTGACCCCTCAATGAGGCTAGCTGCCACAGCTGCTTCCTCCTCCTCCTCCTGGCCCTGTGGAGGGTTGGGGGAGAGAAGGGGTGGGGGTGGGGCACTGCACGTCCCCATTTGCCGGCACCCATCTGGTTTTTGCTTTGCTTTGGTCTCTCTTTTTCTTTGAGACAGAGTCTCACTGACCTGGGACTCACTGTGTAGGCTAGGCTGGGCCTCAGACTCAGAGATCTGTCTACTCCGTGCTGGGACTAAAGGCATTCATTAGTCACTGTTTGGAGAGAGGGTCTCACACAGCTCAGGCTTGCTTTGAACTCATCACGTAGGCAAGGATGACCTTGAACTCTTGATCCTCTTTCCTCTATCTCTTGAGTGCTGGGATTGTTGGTGGGCACCATCATGCCTGGTTTTTATGTGGCGCAGGAATCAAACCCAAGGCTTGGTTTATGTTAGGCCAACTACTAAGTGAGCTCCATTCCCAGTCCCCCTCTAGACTTTTTGTTCTTATGTCACGTCTTCCTTCCCTCAGGCAGCAGCCCTGGCTCCCTGCTGTGGCCTTACAGGTACTCACAGCTATCTCCAACCCTTTAGGCACCAAACAGACTAACTGTGAATCTGGAGCTTACGTGAATTGTGGCTCTTTCTCTTGATTAGTCATAGGCTCCCCAGAGGTGAGGAGCCTGGGATGTAGTTCTTGTATTTCTTGCTACTGCATCTGAAATGCCAGAGCCCTGAGCTGAGAACACAGTAAACATTTGTTGAACAATGTTTCTGATACAATGACAGCGGGTCCGTGAACAAATAAATAATCCAGTTTCCCCACCAGCACTGGTGTCTGATCTATGAGCACTAGAGGGCGACCTTGATCTGCTCTCTGCTGGTTCTAGCCAGTTCCTGTCCTGGTGTCACAGCTTGGGAGGCCAGTCAGGACACCCTGCTTTTAGGATGCTTACCCATGCAAAGCTCTGCTAGCCTCAGGGGTTCCCCGTTGTTGGACTGGGTGACCATAGAGTGACAGGAACTGTCATTCACTGGACTCAGTGTGAATGGCCAGCCCTGGGGCTTCCAGGAGTTAACTACTTGGATCGCCTAGCTGCTACTAGGGATTCTGGGAATATTTCTCAGAGGGGTCGGGATACGCCCGAGGTCACAGTCTATGGGGACCTAAGGCTCACGCTTTCTCAAGTCATGGGAGCTTGCAGGAAGAGCTTCCTACCCCACACCTGTCTCCACTCCAGTCTTTATTGGGGAGACACGAACATGGGTCACTGGCCTAGTTCATGCCTGTGAACCTGCTCCTCCATGCAGTAGGCATGTGAGTGTGTGAAGTGAGGAGGATGCCAAGCAGCCACCAGCCTTCGGGTACCACTCCATGACGATATACTGGCAGCCAGCCAAGTGAGGAGGCACCCTCCTCTGCCTGGGGCCTGGACTCTCACAGGGCTATTTCCTCTCCGGCAGTGACCTGTGGTCAGGAGGCCCCGTGGCCCCTGGGACCTGAACACAGGAGCCTCCTGGCTGGCTGTGTTCATCTCCCTTTCCTTGACTGCCTCACCTGGGGCATTCAAGGGAAACTGAGGAAGGGAGAGCTAGACCTAGACAGCGCTAGCCCCAGGCAATGGCGGGACTCCTGAGGTACCTGTTTTGTTCACCTCAGTGAAGAGGGCTGGGGAGGAAGCCAGGATGGAGGCCCTCTTCTGCAGGCCCAGCTGGCTCTGCCTTTGAGGTTCCAATCTGGGGACCATTATGGGGGACTCAGGAAGTCTGCTTTCACCCCTCCTCACTCTGCCCAGCATCTAGGGGGCTGGGAGCCGCCCCGCAGGGGTCAGATGCGAATGAGCCAGAGGATGTTAAAATTTAAAAAAGCACATGAATTTGGGGGTATTACAGATGAATCATTTAACTAATTACATTTTTACAATCAAAGCTGTTTTTGAACTAGGGGAGTGTAAGAAAGCATATGAGTTTGTGGCGTTCGTGGTTCCTTTTTGTTCGCTTGATTAATTCCAAACAGTCCAACTGAGTTATTCATTTTGAAATTGGTCCCAGGCCGGGGCCCTGCCTCGCAGACCGCATTTCAGCCTCGAGCTCACACTGTCCTCTGGGACCTCGGTTGTTGATGCCCCGTGACTGATGTTGGAGACTTTGCAGGTCCTGCTTCCCTGGGCACTGTGAGTTTAGCCAGGCGAGGGCTGTGGGAGGTGCTGAGTCCCGGGAGATGCCTGCATGAGGGTTTCTGTTTCTAGTGAGACTTGCCCCATGCCCTGTGATAATCTGATTCCTCATTAAACCTTTTTATTGAATTTATTTATTGGGTGTTGCGTGGGTGAGCGCGCCATGGTGCCTGTGTGGAGGTCAGAGGACAACTCCCAGGAGTCAATTCTCTCCTTCCACCACGTGGGTCCTGGCGACGGAACTCAGGCGGTCAGGCCTGGTGGCACCTTAGCTGCTGAGTCGTCTTGCTGGCCCCAGATCCTAACCTGAGGTTTTTCACCTAGACTGAGCCTCACTTCTCAATTCTATCTTTGTCAGTAAACCACTGGGGTCTCCTCCTAGTGAGGTCTTCTTCCTCCTACCTCTGCCCTGAGGTGGGGACACCTTTAAAATATGTGGTGGAGGAAATAAGGGAGACCCTCTTCCAAATGCTGCTCATCAGAAGTGCTGCGGGAGGCTGCAGGTACACTCAGTGGAAGACTGTTCGCCCAGTGTGCAATTAAAATCTAAATTCAGAGCCGGGCGGTGGTGGCACACGCCTTTAATCCCAGCACTCAGGAGGCAGAGGCAGGCGGATCTCTGTGAGTTCGAGGCCAGCCTGGTCTACAGAGCTAGTTCCAGGACAGGCTCCAAAGCCACAGAGAAACCCTGTCTCGAAAAACCAAAAAAAAAAAAAAAAGAAAAAAAATCTAAATTCAGTCAAATACACGCATACACACACATCCTGCTGGGCTCAGTGGCAAATGTCTATAATGCTATCACTTAGACAAAGGAGACAGGAAGACTAGAGTTCAAGGTCATCTTGGCTGTGCTGGAAATTCTAGGCCAGCCTGGGCTACGTAGATTATTTGCATGCACATGATGAGATAGCTTGGGATGCAGACTGATTCTTAAGTGTGAAATTAGCACACAGCTCATATATGCTTTATACACTGAGTCCAAAAGAATCTCATTTTATTTTTATAATTTAGTTTTTGGTGTTTTGAGATAGAGATTCATAGCCTAAGCTGGCCTGGAATTCTCTGTGTAGCCCAGGCTGCCCTCAGATTTTTGATTGTCCTGCTTCAGCCTCCCAAGCACTGGGATTAGAGGTGTGTGCCATAGTGCTATGCTCCTGAAGGGGACTGGATGCAATGTTTCCAGTATACTGTGTGTGTGTGTCTGACATCAGGAACCTATTGTTCTAAACCACCCTTCCACTTCACTTCCTGAGGCAGTCTCTTAAGCAAACCCCAGAGCGGCCAGCTTGGCTGGTCCTGATGAGCCTGTCTCTACCCTCTGAAGTGAGGCCTACAGCTGGCCTATCATATGCTCTCACACATACCTGGCATTTCAGTGGGTTCTGGGGGTCTGAACTCTGGTTCTCATGCTCTTGAGTCAAGCATTTTGACTGCTGAGCCATCTCCCCGGCCCTGTACTTATGCTGTGGCTGTCACAGGTTGCGTGTGGGATTTTCCACTTGTGGCATGCTGTTGACATTACAAGCTTCTGATTGGGGCATTTCAGATTCTGGACTGGAGATGCCTAACCCACTCAGACCTGCCCAGAATTACACAGGGACTGGCAGTGCACCAGTCTCCACTGGAAGGCGGGTGCAGGAGCTGGCTGAGTTGGGTTACACCCAGCAATCCCTCTCCTTTCCCAATCTGTTGCTCACATTCCCTGTCTCTGGACACAGAGGACCACACTGTGTGGCCTGCTCTCTCGGGCCTTTTTTTCTGTGTGCACAGCACCTGTGCTTGCTCAGCATGGGAGGCCATCCCTCAGACAGAAGGTGTAGAAGATGAAGGCCTTGGCTTCCCTTCTGTGCACAGGGGCATGAGCTGTGTAGGAGCAAAGTAACCTGAGAGAAGTCAGTGTCTGGGAGTGGTGTGGTGTGCAGACTGGGCTGACTTCTAAGCAGGGTGAGAGAGAACAGAGATGGTAAAGAGGGAGGAGCAGCAAGGCCCTGGCAGGATCCAGAGATCTGGGATCCAGGCCCCCGATGCTTGCCACAGTGAGTCTGGAAGATGAGCAGAACCAAGGCCCTAGCCCAATCTTAGACTTGGAGCCTGCAGAACTGTGAGCTACACAAGCTCCCCCTCCATCCCTCCCTTTTGTTTGTATACATGTGTGTGCACACACGTGGGGGCCAGAGGTTAAGGCTGCTTCCGGGGACTCTGATGGCTTTGAGGATGCACTGCCAGTTCAGGAGGCATGGGACTGGGGAGGGGGGCGATCTTAGACTCTTGGTAGCCGTCTCTGGGAACAAGTGTTTTCTGGAAACAGAGTGAAATTTCTTTGTCCCTTTGTTTCCCGCTGCCTTAAAGAGCCTCTCCATCCAGTCTACAAGGTTCTGCACGCAGGCTCCGGACACCACCACCACTCCTCCTCCTTAAAGCTTTTTTATCTGAGTATATGTACACGTGCCTGCATGAGTTTAGGTGACACCATGTTATGAGCCTGTGGAAGAAGACATCAGATGTCTCGAAACTGGAGTTATAGGGGGTTGTGAGCCCCCTGATAAGGATGTTGGGGACGGAACCCAGGTCCTTTTCAAGAGCAGCCATTAACTGCTGAGACATCTCTCCATCCTCTGGACACTTCTTCCTCTTCCGCCACCTCCCTGCTACTTACTCCTCCCATCCTGGCCTCAGGTGGAGCTTCATGAAGCTGGCTGTAAATGCCATGACCTGTCCCCTTCTCTGAGAGTATTCATAGAGCTCTGCGTCTTGTCATTGAAGTCTCAGCCCAAATGACATTCTGTCCTTCTGGATTAATTGATCCAAATCACACAGCTACCTCTGTTATCTCCTCCCAGCACCCTCACCACACCCTCCTCTATTCTTTTTTCTGGTACATTCCACTGTTTTTAGGACTGTTCACACTGCCTCCAGAAGGTAAGCGGGAAGCCAGGAAGCCATGAAAGCTCAACACTGAGAGTGAAGAACATGAAAACTCTAAAGACGAAAAATCAAGATTTGCTTATAGCAACTAGAAGGCACAGTCTTATGTCTTCTGTTCAAAGGGTGAGAGGTGGAGGCAGGATAGACTGTGTGACAGACAAGTAATTTTCTTGCATATCTTTGAGAGGAAGAAAGGGATGTGAGAAACAATTTCAGGATGACTCCATTGTACCCGATGATCTCTCTCTCCTACCCCCAGCTGTCTAAAGACTGTGACTGGGTCTGATTTGCCTTTGCGCCTTCCCTGTGTACATAGCACAAGGCCTGATATCAAGTCTTCTACTAATGAGATGCCAAAGAGACTTAAACATGTGAAAGCTGATCCATTCCCCAAAGGCTGGAATGCCATGACTGGGGTTCTGCAGCCACCATTGATAATTCACAATGCCCGGTGCTTAGAACTCCCCGCTGTTGATCAGTAAAGACTGCTTGTCCCTGTCTGCTCCTTTCATTTTTAAACTCTATACCTGCAATTCTAGTCTTCACCACTAAGTGGCAGCACAACACAAACTTTAACAAACAGGCTACCTCTTTTTTAAGACTATGTCTCATGAAAATACACCCTAAATTAAAACAAGACACATACATATAGGCATATATTTAAAAACTTATCATATTGAAATAAATTAAAAGTATGATAATACCCACAGTTGGCCAGAGTTTGGAGAAACAGGCGACATTTGTGCGCTGTTGGTGGGAATGTAAATGAGTGCAGCCTCCCAGAGGGCAATTTGGCAACGCACATCAAAAGCCTTAAACATGTGCAAATCCTTTGGTGCAACAATTCAACTTCTAGGCATTCATTCTATGGAGATAATCACAGAAATAAGACTTCACTTACTCCCAGGATGTTGAGTGTAAGGATGAAAAATTATCCATATTAATAATAGAACTCGGAGATTGACTAAATAAAATTTTACATGTGATCAGATACTTTGTAACCATTACATACTGGAAGAGTTTTTAATGATGTGGGAGTGTCTCCTGATATATCCAGTGACAGAGCAAAGCATGTCCCTATAGCCTTGTTTTATAGTGGAAGCATGGGAACAAAGTTGCGTATAAAAAAACGCTAGAACAACAAGAAAATAGTGAGATTTATTGTCTGTGGGTGGTAGGAGGAAGGATGATTGCTTTTCTTTCTTTCTTTTTTCTTTTTTTTTTTGGTGCCTTTCTCTATTTCCCAAATGTTTTACAACAGACATGACATGCATTTATTGCAACCATAAGGTTCTGTTAACAAGCCCTTGGGGGCACGAGGGACAGACAGCCTCTGTTCAGGAAGGGCACGAAGACAGTGACCCCGGGAGCCCTGTCAGCTCTGACCCCCTTGAGTCTATAACCTGCCTCACAGATGTGGGTGGCCCCTGCTGCCCCCTGGCCCTCAGCCACTCCTACTGGCGGTGCATATGGACCTGGTTTCGGCTGGGGGGTGGGGCGGGCAGAGGGATGAATGAAAGAAGCCCAGGCCAGGGCCTCCACAGCTCCATCTTTTCTTGTTCTTTCTTCCCCCTGAGAGTCAATGGGAAGAAGAAAAATTTCCCCCCTCCTGAAATTTGTCAACAAAATGAACAGGGTCTCTAAGATGCCCTCAAACAAAAACAAACAAACAAACAAAAAATACCAACACTAAAATTTGGCAGCAAAACATTCTAAAACTGACCAATCTCAACATTGGGTTTCTAGCCAAATGCCTAGGTATACGCTGAGCAGATTTCCTCATTTTTCTTCATTAAATGTTTTTATTGCATTATCATTATTGTATTTATTTACTTGTTGGTGCGTATGTGTGTAGGCACGCACACCACAGTGTGTATGTGGAGGTCTGGGGACAGCTTTGTGGAGTTGCTTTCTCATTCCACCTTTTGCGTGGATTCTGGGAACTGAACTCTGGCTGTCAGGTTTGCACGGCAAGTGCCTATAGCCCTGAGCATCTCGCTGGCCCTTCTTTCCCATTTTAAAAAATATTTATGTCTTTAAATTGCTCTTTAGGTTTGCTTTATTTTGTGTGCGTGAGTGTTTTGTCTGCCTGTATGTATGGGTGTCTGATGCCTGTGGGGGTCAGAAGAGGGCATTGGTTCTCCTGGAACTGGCGTTGCATGGTTGTGAGTCACCATAGGTGCTGGGCACCAAACCTGGGCTCTTGGCGAGAACAAGTGCTTGTAACTGCTGAGCCATCTCTTTAGACCATGTTTATTTATTTTATTTTATGTTTTTTGGTTTTTAAAGACAGGGTTTCTCTGTAGCTTTGGAGCCTGTCCTGGAACTAGCTCTTGTAGACCAGGCTGGCCTCGAACTCACAGAGATCTGCCTGTCTCTGCCTCCCAAGTACTGGGATTAAAGGCATGTACCACCACCACCTGGCATGTTTACTTATTTTGAGTCAGGGTTTCACGTAGCTTAGGCTGACCTCAACTTCAATATGTAGCTAAAGACAACTTTGAACCACTGATCCTCCTGCCTCCACTTCCCAAGTGTGGGGATTATAGGTGCATGTCAACACTCCAGGTTTTATGGGGTGTGAGGCATTGAACCCAGAGGTTTATGGGTGCTAGGGGAGCACACAACCAACTGAACTCCAGCCTCACCCAGCAAGAAGACCTGGGTTTGGATCCTCAACGCCCAGGTGAAAGTCAGACATGGTGGCATGCATTGATACCGCCAGCCCTGGGCGCCTGGAGGGCGGGGGTAAGAGACAGAAAATCCCTGGAGTTTCCTGGCCGGACAATCCAGCCCAAATGGCACGCTCTGGGTTCATTGAGAGATCCTATCTCAAAAAAAAAAGTTTTCTTTGGGGGTGGGAGTGGGTAAGATTGATGGGGAAGACCACGGAAATCCATCTCCGGTCTCTACATGTTCATGCTGGGCAAGCGAACCTGTGCTAGCATGTGTGCATGCATGAGCTCTATGTTGGGGTGAGGCTATGGCTCAGTGGTATAGTAGTTGCCTGTTATGCATGAAGCCCTGGGTTCAGTCCCCTAGCACCACATCCAAATTATCTAAACTTGTAATTGTTCATTGTCATGAACAATAGTGCTCTATTCCAGCATATGTACCACATGTAACACGGGGCAGCCGTGCTGACCCCATGGGAGCCACTGATCACTGAGCATGGGCTGTGGGCCTGGCTGAAGCACTTCTGCTTTCCATAGGCCGAGAGAAGGAACTGAACCCCAACGTCACGGGTAGAAGTAGCCCACGACATCTAGCTTCTCCTTTGCTGGGACTGCTTTCTCTCCGGCAGTGGGTACCCCCTCCCCACATAGGTCTCAGGAAACAACCCATGTTAGGACCAGAACCAAGTGCTTTAGGGCACACAGCTTGGTGAGCAGGTGTGCACCCAGCATTGGTGACAGGAACGCCCCAAGTTCAGCAGTGGGCCAGCTCAGGTAGTAAAACGTCGAAATGGGGGTCCATATACCAGCTGGCAAAGAGTGATCATGGGCTGTGACGTCAGCTCTCTAGAGGACTTTTTGGGTCCCCTCATCGCTCACTGGACCCAGCTTGTCTGGGTGACCTGAGGAGCGGTTGCATGAACTCAGGGTGGTAGCTTCAGGCCTGCTGGGCCTTCACTGACCTCCTCAGAGAACTACCTGCATCAGGACATAGGGACCCCTGAGTTCCTGGCACACGAATCTTTACTTCTGCCCCCATGCCAGAACTCACAGATCCCCTCTGTGGGCCAGGCTTTAAGCCAGGTATCTGTCATACGCTACGTTTCATATTTAATTCCCACAGTGCCTTTGATGGCCCATTAGACGACATTGGTTTGCTGTGACCCGCGTGTCATGAGTGCTCCTTGTGAATCTCCTTTCGCCAGAAACCCAGCTTCCTGAGGAAAGGGGACGATCTCTACTGACAGGAAGGAGTCCGAGGTTCAGGCAGTTTTAGGGGTGGGGTCTCCTACTACAGGCTTCTCAGCTAGCCAGTGGCAGCAGAGATGGATTCAAACTTGCTGCTTAACCCCACACTTGGCTTCCTGCCATCTCCTCCCTCCCCGAGACCTGGGAAGAAAGCAGGGATGGCGCAGAGTGAAGAGGCCTTTACAGGGGCAGACGCCCTGGCAGCCATCACCAGCCAATGGCTCCGATGTTCTCAGCCAGAGGAGAAGGCTCCCGGGCCAGTGTATGTTCACAGTACACAGTGGAGACTTCCCACTCTCCTTTGGGCCTTGTATGTGCAGAGAGGCTCAACTTTGGAGAGTATGCTTTGGGATTTTTGCAATGGCATCAAAGCAAAGCATCGCTGGGAATGGGACTTGGAGTTTGGGATCTGGTTCTTCCAGGGTAGTGTGTTAAGATGCTCTCGCACACAGCTGGCCATGGCAGGGGGCTGCAGCTCCGTATCTGCTCTGAGGTCATGACTGGGCAGGGGTGTGCGGGTGTGGAAGGGGACAGCAAGATTCTGCTGCATGTTGTTCTTGGCCAGGATGGTTGGGAAGTGGGAGGGACCAGGTACTATTTTTTAAAAAAAATATGATATATTTCAGTAGACAGTGGGCTTGGTGGGATGCGATGCGTGTCACAGAAGAGAATCTGTATCCTAAAGAGAAACCTCGAGAAGGGTGGGTACGTTTTCCAAGTCTCCTAGGACCTAGAGGTTCTTGCTAGAAGGATTCTAGTCCTTCCCAGCTAGTAAGAATTTAACTGGGGACATAACCCTGCAAAAGCCTGTGGTTCCCCAAGATTGCTGCTGCTGCATGCAGGAGTCAGAGTGGGGGCTCGACTCCTTCCTAGTGAGAAAGAGGTTCTGGGACCCGGCAGGATCTGACCCCGGTGTGCTCTGGGGATGTCACGTTTCAGGCAGAGCTTTAGTCTGAGAGGTCAGATGCCTGCTGGGGAAGCTGCCGCAGCCACCCTTTGGGAGACTCAAAAGGGGCCTGAACCTAGCACAGTGTTGCTTTGGGCACAAGATTATCACATCCTAGAGAGCTATATACGACTTGTTTTGTCCTTGGTGCAGAATTGTTACCTCTTGGTCACATTTCATCTCCCACTGTGTTTGAGGCCTTAACGGTCTCATTCCCAGAGGAGGAAACGGAGGCTCAGAGAGGGTGTGCACCTTCAGCAAGCTATGGAGCTGTAGGTTTAGAATCAAGCCCAGGTCTCCCTGATACTCAAGGATGGGCTGCTTTCCTCAGCCTTCCAGGAGGCGTGCCCTGCAGGGCTGGGGACCACATCGCCATTGCTAGCCAGCTCTGACTCTAGACGGATTTCTTAACTAGCTGGCATTACCCTCCTTGAATCCTCCTACCTGAAGGCAGAGAATAAACCCTTGCCTCTGACAGACACCCTGAGCTCTGTTCTACAGGCCTCACTCCTTTTTTGATGAAGCAAAATCTTACTATGTAGATCAGGCTGGCCTCAAACTCATGTGAGTCCTCCTGCCTCAGCCATGTATCGCCACACCTGACTTGGTCCCTGTGTCTTCCAGGGCATCAGTCCTTCTGGAAGTTACTGTCATCTTCCTTAAGGCCCCGATGGCAGCAGCATGGTACCTCAACTCCTTGTCATTGATATGGTACTCATTTGTTCTGGATAGGGACATCAATCCAATTTTCATACCATAAGTGCCAAACTGGAGCTAATCAGCTCCCTGATTCTGAGTGGTCAGACCCCAGGGAGTCCCTGCCACCAGGAAGAGGTCTAGTTATGTCTCCTAGGAGGGTATGCCCAAGCCAGCCAGGGTCAGACCCCAGGCTCAGCAGATACACTGGACTGGAAGGAGAGCTGCGTTTTGGAAGCCTCTTTGCTTTGCCTGGGAGGCATCTCAGGGAGGCTGTGAGGTTAGGGTCTGCCCAGAGTGTACGCTGATCTTTCTATAGAAGGGACCAGCCCAGCAGCTGAGGAGTGTAGCAGGAAGCTCGAGTGAGACAGCTCAGTCAAGGTTCAGGAGGAGAGCGCCGGATTAAGAGGAGGAGGCAGAGAGAAAACAACAAAAAAATGTCAATTACCGGGTAGCCATCTCGTCCTGATTGCCCCTGTGGTAATTAATAAGCCATTAATAATCAGAGTTTTGGCAGAAAACCATATGGCAATGCTTATAACTCTTTCCGGCCATAACCCCCTGCTGTTCTCTGGTGGTTTGCAGAGTACTAACGCTGCCAACAATAGTGTGTTGTTTCAGGGGGGCGATGCCAGGGCTCTGGTAGGTCAGATGGACAGCTACTTTCTCCCATCAGAGCCATGGGGAGGAGACAGGGTCCTTCCTCAGAGCCATCAAGGCACTGTACCCATAAGTGTCACCTCCATGTCAGTCCTGGCACAGGACAGAGAACATGTGGTCATTTAGGGCTGGAAGGATGTGTCACAACCACTATGACCAAACGAGGGACTGAAATGTCCCTTCCATGAGGGATGCAGTAGGTACTCAGTTCATCCTCGCTCCTACTGGGTCAGGCTGAGCTAAGAAAGCTCTGGAAGCTAGCAATATGGGGAACAGGTATGGCTACTGATGGTTTCTCTGTCCCCCAGCTCAGGTTAGGTCTGTTCAAGGCCACTAACATTAGAGACAGGGTCCCACACATGGACATCCGCCTCCCTCTGCAGTGGTAGCTAAAGAATTCCTGTTTGTTCAACCCGTTTAATATTTTAACAAGGGAGCCAGAACCAAACCACGCCTTAGCCCCTGCATTTTGCATTTCTACAACTTTGCACAAGCTGCTTCTGAGGGGCCTCAGGGAGATGCCACCAGGAAGTGCGCTTGTGGCCAAAAGCCGACACAGTTTTGTTGGCCTGCCTTTTCTTTGGCTTAAACTGATGCTGCACACACAGAGGAGCCCAGATTGTGAAGGGTGCTGATGCAGGGTGGGGATAGTCAAGGGAAGCACAAGTCAGAAGAAAAATGGCTCAGCTGAGAAGAATTCCTTCGGAAGGTTAATTTTGGCTCCGGCTGACTGTCAGTGTACTGTTTGAATGGATGCATAGGGATTTATCTGGGCCCGAGAATCCGCCAAGAGGAATCAGAGGCAGACACATCCATAATGCGGAGAGAGTGGGATTTCCAGGGCCACGGAGTCACTGCCATTAAAGCAGCCTCTGACCCAGGCAAACTCAGAGCTCCCCTTTATACCCCCTTTAAATGTAGTGACATTTTTACTTCCAGTGCTGCCTCAACCGCTCTGTCAGCCAGCCAGGCTCACGAAGTCCCAGCTAGGAGCAAGATGTGCTGGCTAAGAAGAAAGATGGACTCTGTGACCTGGTGTTCGAGCCCAACTTGTCTTGGAACCACAATATCAGCAGCCACTTAACACTTAGGAGATATGAGCCGGCATTTAACATTTTAAGTGGAACCGGAGATTTGGGGGAGGAGTTGCTAGGTTCATATGAAAAGAGGCTGGTTTAGAATGTTCTAGTGGGTAAGGCAAGGTCAGGGAATTCTTCTGCTATTTAAGAACTAATTCAGCCTCTGTCCGGGATGGAACCTTTTATGTTTGTTTATTTCTGAGATAGGTTCTCATGTAGCCCAAGCTAGCCTCAACCTCCCTATGTAGCCAAGGATAGCAACCTTTTTGCCTTCACTTCCCAAATGCTAGGATTATAGGTGTTTATTATCACACAGGACTTTTTTCTTTTTTCCTTTAAAGACAGGGTTTCTCTGTGTAACAGCCCTGACTTTCCTTGAACTTACTTTGTAGAGTAAGCTGGCCTTGAACTCACAGAGATATGCCTGCCTCTGCCTCCCAAGTGCTGGGATTAAAGGCGTGCGCCACCCCCGGCTGGCACCACACAATGTTTTATGTGGCACCGGGGATCCAACACAGGGCTTGTACACGCCAGGCAAGCAGTCTGCCAACTGAGTTACAGCCCTGGCCTTTTTCTTTGTTTTTAAGCCGCATGCCTCCCTCACTAAAAGCTGATTCCATGGGAGTTAATTTCATAGAGAGAACCAAATAAATGTCTTATCTTTCAGGAGAACAGCACCAAGTCCGCGACACTTACGGGAGGACCTGCAAGACACAAGCAGAAGAGCCGCTGTCAGCATTGCTCTGGCCACGCCCTCCCTCATCAGCTCAAAGTTTCAGCGGGGTCACAATATTGCCCACAATGGCCCTGCAGACAAGGGTCAGCCACAGAACCAAGAAGAGATATTTTCATCCTCAGAGGGGCCTGGGTGGCCGTGTGGGGGGCAATGATGGTTCCCGCATGCATGGGTTAGTGTGTTCATTGCATGAGGCGGGTTGGTGCTCATTCGTGCTACACTCTGGAAAGCTAAATATGAATTAGATCTGACTTGTCCAATGAGCAGGTGTTTGGGTTTTACCAGGGAGGAGAGAGATAAAGAGGAAAAACATTTTGGGTAGAGAGGGAAGGGTGGGGATGAAGGCATGCGATATTTATGGTCGTGTAGAGGTGAGGTGGATCACTATAGCCCAGTTCTGGGGTTAGATGTACATGAGGAGACTGAAGGAACAGTCTAGAAATTATGATGGTAGCTGCAATGAGGCTTGCCCACAGAAGATAATTGGTGCTGACTCTGGTCTCTGAATAATACGCTCATACACACACACACACACACACACACACACGCACGCACACAATCCTTGAACAAAATTGTTTCTGCATTGAATAGGCCATTGCCATTATTCAATGACATTATAAGTAGAACAGCAATTTGCATCTCATTTGCACTGTATCAGGCACTGAGAGATGATTTAATGTATCTGTGAGGATGTGTGTATAGGTTATATCCAAATATAAAGTCATTTTACATGGGGACCTCAGCATTGGTGGGTCCCATGGGTGTGAAGGCTAGAGTCAGTTAAGGGGCAGGGCATCCTAGAAGATGGTCTCTCAGCTCCCCAAATCAATGTATCTCCCACAAATGCATGCTTCCACCAAACCTGCAACTCCTCCATTCCCGTCACACCTCAGGCCCTACCCAGTAGGAGGAGGCGGCCCTTGACAGTCACAGGAATAAGGAGTAGGTCTGCATGGCCAGTGGGGAGCTGGGAGCCTTGTGGGTCAGGAAGGGGACCCAGCAGTGAGGACTAATGAACAGGCCTGCCTATCACAGTGTTCCTTCAATAGACAATTTAGAAAACAAAATAACAAACAAATGAACCAAAAATAGGGGGCCTATGCTGACCTGGCCTGCTCGGGAAGGGGGTTCCACTAGGTCTGGTGGGAGACGAAATGAATCAGAGAGCAAGGCAGGGGCAGGGTGGAGAGAAGCAGAGATGGAAAAGTTTGGAATATGCTTCCAAATCCCTGACTTTTCCTGAGATGGAAATGGAGCAGGGGAGGGAAGGCCGGCCAAGCACAAGGTCTGTTTCCATGTGATGGAGAGAGGAGGGCTTGATGCTATGGTCAGTGTAGGGGGCACTGAAGATTCAACACGATGAAGGCTGCAAGAAAGGCTGGAGCAGACGCTGGGGTGCACTGCTGCTACCCTTGGCAGGTCCCAGCAGTGGCATCAGGCAGAGGGGAGAGTCTGGAGAGGCTTGGCACAGAGGAGGGACAGGACTTTCTGGGTGACAGATGGTTCATGAAGGTAGGAGATTTGGTCAAGAGCTTTCACTAGATGCGTTAATCTTCTCACCACTGATAAAAGAAGCTGCGTTTTCCCTGTCTAGACTGGGCCCGAGCAGAGCATGAACAGCAAAGACTCTGAACTCACAGTGATTGGCCTTGCTTCCTGTATTCCAGAGAAGAAAAAAAAAACCACAGAAAAACTCACTAACCACCGTCTTGAGACTAGATGAACATGCCTGTCTGTTCCAGTCTGTGTGCCTGCCCCTGGGCCCATCTTCCTGTTCATGCCCCTCAGGTTACTAGAGGAACTGACCCACTCCAATTAAGGCCAGCTTTCCTGTTTGCCTTTCCTGGAATGATTGACATCTGACAGGTTCCCTGACGCCCACCCAGCTCAGGGCCCGCAGGTACACACACTAATAAACAGGCACTAAAGAGACAAGAGCGAGAGCGGCAGGAGCTGCCTGTTGGGCCAGCACCTCTGTTAAACTCTTTGCACTTTGTTATAGAGTTTACTGGCTTGGTACAGCCTCTGGAGGCAGATTCTCTGGTCTGTAGCCAGTGGGTAACCCAAGAGAGATGGCTTGGGAGGCCACATGGCTTAGGTCATCCAGGGGTCTTTGCTTAGAAAGTGAGGCTGGTTCAGGTCCCCCAGTGGACCACATGGCACCCCATGCCCTGAACCTGGCTCTTCAATGCGTTTTGCTCTCTGACCCTTGGGCATACAGCTTTCAAACACATGTTCTAATCCCCGGAATGTGGGAGCAATTAAGTCAGAGCCAGATGACTTGGCCTGAGGAAGTAAGGGGTTTGGTGAGTCCCAGGACTGTCTACAGAGTGCCTGTGGCCTGCCAGGGCTTCCCAGTCTGGGAGCCATGTTCACCCACACCTTGGGTGGTAGGGGGGACTGACTGCTTGGGTGAGTGAGCTGCTTTGTTTGGTGCTGACAGGTGGGCGGTGGGTCATATGGAACAAGGTCAGTCATTTCTCTAATGTCTCCTAAAGGTAAGTTTGATCTTGCTGCGGAGTGTGTCTGCTGGCTTGGCAGGGTCCACACAGTAGAGGTGGTGGCTGTCCTTGTGGTTTGAGGGTGCTCAAGTCACTGTCCTTGTTACCAGCCCCACAACTGTTACTGTTATCTTAGACACTGCTCCTCACCTGCCTGTTACCTGCTGTCCTGGGTTGAACAGGCTTTCTGCCTTGCTCACATATTAGCTGGGTCCAGTGTGGTGCCACGGCCAGGATCTACACCCCTAGAAACCAAATCCTTCCTTGCATGAGCTCAAGACCTTCTGCTATGTTTCTCAGGACTCTCTAGGGAAGAGAGTGACCCAAGGGTTTTTAAACAGAGTTTTATGTAGATGGAATAAGGCTGAGGCAAACTCAGAGGCAGTGTGAGCTGATGGGGTCGGGGGTGGGGAAGTGAGATGGGAGTTGGCGTCTGTGAATGTGGGGAGTACCCAGGCCTGCCTTTCTGGATGTTGAGGAGGACTGAAGGTGTGTGTGTGTGTGTGTGTGTGTGTGTGTGTATGTGCTTGTGTAAGTATACACTCATGTGTGTACATACACCCATGTGAACAACCAGAATAACTCTAGCACAGGAGAAACTGAGCACAGGCTGGAACTAGATCACATTCTCTCTCACATACATACAAGCATGTGCATGACATATGCATAAGTGTACACAAGCACACATATGCACAGAGACCTCAGGAAAGAGAAGAACAGCTGTGTGTCATCCCACAATTCCATTGTGTCATTTCACATTGAAGAGCCAATGGCCCCAAGACTGACTGGACCACAGAGTGAAGATACTCTTATTTAAAAGGTGCTCTGGAGAGGCTTCCAGCCTTTTGGGAACATCAGGTACAAATCTCATCTCTGGAATTCAGCGTCACACAGGATTGCCGCGGGAGGGAAGTTGGCCCAGGGAACCATACCAGACACTGTGCTGGGTTTTCCAGGGGCAAACTAGCCAGGAGTAGGTGAGAACTCCATTCTACTTGGACCAGATGGACCTGTGGACACTGAGGGCAGGGAGGACACTGTCCAGGGAAAGGCTTTGACTGGGAGAGAGACCAATGAACTGGCCCCATGGATGGCAGGTGCTCTCTGTGGGAGGATAACGTTCCAGTCAGGTCCTGTCCCAGCACTCCGAAAGAGCCTTTCTCCCAGGGGCACAGGAAAAGGCCTGTTTTGCATAACAGACGGTGACAATGCCAGGAAGCGCATGTATGGGAAACTATCTAGAAATAAACACCAGGTCCATCCAAAGTCAACCAGAGAGGGACATCTGCTCTGTGTGACTCTCGCTGGCTCTGACAGGGAGAAACAGCTCACACGAGGGCTGCAGAGGGGGCTGTCAGCTTGTTCAGTGGTCAGCCTTAGACAAGACAGAGTTTCCCTTGCAGCCTCGTTTCTTATTCTGCAAAATGGGGGTAAGACTATAATTCTCACCTCGCAGTCCTCTGGGGATCGTGTAAAATGTAGGGCTCTAGAGGACCCAGCACAGAGCTGCAGGGGTGCAGAGACCCTAGGCTGTCTATGTTTCTGAGCTGCTGTGAAATGTGTGCAGGATGTGCAGGGGTGAGCAGATGGCCCTCCCCCACAGCGGGACATCATTTCTCCTGTATGTCCAAAGCTGGTACCATTGGGTCACACAACTCTTTGAGGAAACTCCATACTGATTCCCAGCAGGCTCTTCCACTAAGAGGGCAGAGACTCCCTTTCTGCATATCTGCACCAGCATGCCTGTCTTCAGTCCTTTGGCCACAGCTGTCCCCAGGGGGCGAGGTGATGCATCCCACAGTTCTGATTTGCATTCCCCTGATAATTAGTGAGGAGAATGTTTCCCCGGTTGGACATTTTTGCTTTTGTTCCCCGCTCCTCTTCTTTAGAGAAAGGCTGACCAAGAACTCACTCTGTGGCCCAGCCTGACCTTGAGTTTAGGATCATCCTGTTTAAGTCTCCCAGTGCTGGGATTATATGCCTGCCACACCCAGCTGCTGCTGGCCATTTGCACGTCTTCTTTGGAGAGACGTCATTTGAGATTTGTATCTGGGTTTGGTATGTACGCATTCATATGTGTGCTGATGCAAATGTGGACATGTGCATGTGGATGCTGGAGTCAGGCTGAAGTGTCATTTCTCGGTCAATATCCATAGTGTTTTAGAAACAGGGTCTTTTCATTGACCTGTGTGTGTGCGCGTGTGTGTGTACATGTGTCACCAATTCTGCAGAGCTGGCCAGCCAGTCTCAGGGACCTGTCTGCTTGTCCCGGTCTCCTCAGCACTGGGATCACAAGTGCAGGCCACCGTAGCATTTTACAAGGGTGCTGGGGATCAAATTTGGCTCCTCACGCTTGAGCTGCGAGCGTTTTTACTGACAGAACCGTCTCCCTAGCCCCATAATGGTTTTTTTTTTTGAGTAAACTGAGGCACATTATATTTTGTCCTGAACAAGGTGACAGGGTTTCTCATCTCCTCCAGAAATGATGTCAGTGAGTAGACAGTGACAGACAAGGAAACCTTTGTAGGAAGAAAACAAGAACTGAAAGAGGAGAGTACCAGGTAGGGCTTGCAGAGGGTCACATGAGGCAGAAGAAGGGGAACTAGCTCCCCAAGTTCACCATAAACCCCTTCAGCTTCCAGGAGTCAGGCACTCAGGCTCCCAGTGAATTCTGGGAGCTTACGGGAAGGCTTCTGTAGAAGGAAAAGAAACCCAGGCCCAGCTCCCAAGAGGAGATTGGGGCATCCATTGAACCTTTACCATCTTCTGTGGGGCCCAGCCAGCCCAGGGTCCTTTTGTTGGGGGGCTCCCTCTGGCCCCATGGTTCCTCACAACTGTGCACTGTCTGTGATGTTGTTTAAGGCATGATTGCACATACACTAGCCCACATATTTACATGCCAGATGCTGGAGGTGGGGGTAGCCCCAGGGTTACAGAACGCTTTCTTAGAGGAGCCACCTGAGTCTGATTTTTGAGGATAAGAATGAATACACCATAAGAGCTCAGGTAAAAAAAGCTTGTCTAGGCCAGGGGAGGACTTGAAGGTTTAGAGGTCACAAGGCCCTGGACAGCCAGAGGGAGGCTGCATGTGGGGGGAAGGGTGGGTGGTGAGAGCTATTGGAGGCTGTGGCCATGGGGACAGAGAAGGGAGCAGAGGTGTGAGATAAAATGAAGAGATGGAGAGGGGCTTGGTGTGGGGAAGGATCAGGGATATCGCAGAGGAAGCAAGTGGCTGGATGGTGTCTCCCAGAGACGGAGATGTCTGGGGAGGGGACAGGGTGATGTGTTCAAGGGGTAATGTATACTCTCTGGGGCCTGAGGGAAGGAGGCACCATCAGTGTTCCGGGGCAGCTGGGGCCACAGGAGTGGGATGCTGTATGGAGACAGAAGTGAGGGCCAAGGGCAGACTCACTTAAGAGGCAAGTGGTACCCAACTGCAGAGACTGGAATGTCGAGGTCAACAATGTGTGTGTGTGTGTGTGTGTGTGTGTGTGTGTGTGTGTGTGTGTGTGTGTGTGTGAACTGGCTGGAGAGAGCCAGAAACACTCAGGGTTAGCAGTGAGGGTCGAGGAAGACAAAGGCAGGGAGGAGCAAGCAATTCTGCACCTCTCAGCAGTTAATGCATGCTCATGGGATCATTAGCTCAGAGAACACATAACCAGGAAGTGTCTTCTTGAAGCAGCACCAGACACCCAGGGGGAAGGGATTCCAATCGCTTATCCATAATCAATCTATCATACTTAGAAATATAATCCTATATCCTTAGGCAGCAAATGTGTCATCTGATGCACAGACTTTGCACTAATCCCACTCACAGCTCTGAATGTTTGTGTACATAGTTGCCTGAATCTCATTCAGTTGATCTGAGATGATTAACATCCATCCATAACACATGTTGTGTATTCTCTAGAAAGTACAAATGAACACCAAAGGGAATGCAGGCACATCAGCATTTAAACTTACTTAAAAATGAGAGAGAGAGAGAGAGAGAGAGAGAGAGAGAGAGAGAGAGAGAGAGAGAGAGAGAGAGAGAGTGTGTAGGTATGTACATGTGAGTGTAGTACCCACAGAGTCCAGGAGAGGTCACTAGATTCCCCTGAAGTTGGAGACGTGGTTGTTAGTCACCCAATGTAGGTGTTGAGAATCAAACTTGGGTTCTTTTTAAGAGTAGCAAGTGCCAATGAAGCCATCTTCTGGTTCCCTGATTTTTTTCCTGATAGCTGACTAAGAAAGAAAGGAGAGAGGGAGGAAGGAAAAGAGAAAGAGAGAAAGATGAAAGGAAGAAGGAAGGAAGATAAAGACAGTGACATGTCTTGCTGTAGCCATGTTACCATTAGCTACTTTGGCCAAGATGAAGACCATAAATGTGAGAAGGTGAGGAGTAGATGGTTCCCAGGGAACCATGGTTAGGCTTTGGGAGGAGAGGGAGAGCTCTGAGGGGCTCTGCAGAGAATGTTCATTTTGGATGCAATGAAGGTAAGGGGGGAAAGGTGGCTGTTGGGGCAGGGGAGCCTGGGGTTTGCATGGAAGGTGCTGAAAACCTCTGACTCTGCCAAAGGGAGGAGGGGCAGAGTCTGGGAGGAAGCTGAGACCTACAGGGGACCTGCATCCTGTGAAGGTCCCATGGCAGAGAGCTGGCAAGGTTTCTGCTTGCTGTCATAGAGGGGCACTGTTTCAGAGTGGGTGATCAAGAATTGAGATAGATTCAGGGGGAAGCTGAGGACATAGAGGGGCTAATTTGGGATTGTGGATGCCAAGAAAGTGATATGAGACATGGTGATCCAGAGGTAGTAGCTGGCATTTTAATAAGGAAGACATGATCCAGGACCAGGAAATAGGTGGTTGACACCTCCAGCTGGGAACAGGGTCCATGGTGCGTCTCTTAGGAGGTTTAGGAATTAAGAAAATTTGACTCACCGGGGTCGCCTCTTCGTCCAGGCTTGCCACGCCGTCCAGGGGGACCTAGACAGGAAAATAAGGATGGATTCATTGAGAAGGAAAGCCAATGTATATGCACATGGCCTCTGGCTGCCAGCTCCCCACCGCCAGCAGAGCTGGCCAAGCTCACTCACCCATCCCTACAGAGTGCCCCCTGAGACTAGTGGAAGGACATGGTGGAGAGACCCTCTCCCTTCTGCCACTTCCTGCCTTTGTTCTTCCAGGCCATGCTGCACACCCTTCACCCACTGCTATTCATTTCCCCATTCCCATGTCCTCTCCAAGCTAAGAGTCCCTCCTGGGACAAACTTCAGATTTGGGAGAAAGATAAGGCCAAAGGCGAGAGTTTTCTCACAAAAGCCCCCCAAAATGCATCACAGTGTTCTGTAAAGTAAAACAAAACCCCCAAGGTAAAAATCAATGCTGTCACGGTCAGGATATTCCAGGCTAAATTTGGCAATCATAGGCACTACGATGTCCCTTTAACTTCTTTCCACCGCTCACTTGAACCTCACCCTTCACCCCTAGCCACTGCTCACACGCGTGTGCTTCAGTGCAGCCACAGGCACACCGCTACACGTTTTTTTGCTGATCCAGGCCTCCTTTCACATGTTTAAGCCTCTCTCAACTTACATTGCCCTCCACCCTTGCCAGTCCCCAGGCCTGAATGATCTGGACATCAAAAGAGAAGGCTCCAAGTCACAGGTCAGCCTTGTGCCCTGAATCTGAGGTTCTCATATTTGGTCGTGCACGACAATGGGGTCTGAGGTACTGGCAGAATCCACTGCAAACATCGCTTGTGTCCCTCTGCCCTGGGCTCTGCCTTCTTGTCCACTTCTCTTAAGTCTGCTTCCTCCACAAAGACAGAAAGCTATATGTATTTGTAGATGAATTAATCCTTTTCTCCCCCCCCCCTTTTTTGAGAAAGGTTTCTCAAAACCACTCTGTCCCGAAACTTCAAGCTGGCCTCAAATTCACAGATATTTGCCTGTCTCTGTCTCCTGAGTGCTGGGATCAAAGGCATGTGCTATCTCTGCTTGGCTTCTCCCCGCCCCCCCTTTTTTAGCTGAGCTGTGCATCTTTAATCCCAGCACTCTAGAGGCAGAGGCAGCAGGTCTCTATGAGGACCAGGCTAACCTGCTCTACGTAGTGAGAATTTGTCTTGAAAAACAGAAAACAAACAAAAAAACCCCAACCTGAAACAAAACCAAAACCCCAAATTTTTATTTATGTGTCTGTGTGAGTCTATGTAAGTATAAGCACACATGTGTGCAGAGCTTACAGAGACCAGGAGAGGGCATCAGATCCCCTGGAGCCTGGGGTTATAGGCAGGTGTAAGCAGCCTGATGTGGGTGCTGGTAGCTGAATTCTGATCCTCCACAAGGGCAGTAAGGCCTTTTGACTGCTGAGCTATGTCTCCAGGCCCTTGGTTAAATTTTGCAAATGGCATTTGCCCTACCTAGGGTCACTATTGCTGTGAAGAAACTTCATGACCAAAAGCAAGTTGGAGAGGAAAGGGTTTCTCTGGCTTACACTTCTACATTACTGTTCATCATCAAAGGAAGTCAGGACAGGAAGTCAAAGAGGACAGGAACCTAGAGTCAGAAATTGATACAGAGGCCACAGAAGAGTGTTGCTTACTGGCTTGTTCCTTAAGGCTTGTTCAGCCTGCTTTCTTATGGAACCCAGGACTTGTCAGTTTAGGGTTGCACCACCCACAATGGGCTGGGCTCTGTCCCATCAATCAATAATTAAGGAAATGCCATTGGTAGCACACACTTTTAATCCCAGCACTTGGGAGGCAGAGATAGGTGGATCTCAGTGAGTTCAAAGCCAGCCTGGTCTACAGAATGAGTTCCAGGACAGCCAGGGCTATACAGAGAAACCCTGTCTGGAGCTTCCATTTCCGAAAAGAAATAAAATGTCCTAGAGGCTTGCCCATAGCTCAGTTTTATGGAGACATTTTCTTAACTGACTCTCTCCTCTCTGATGACTCTAGTTTGTGTCAAACTGACATAAAGTTTCCCTGCACAGCATTTGTATCTGTCTGCCTTGCCTGCTCCCTGCATGGCAGGCTCCATGCTGGCGCTGGGGGGTGGGCACTGAGGGACAGGGTGTGACTGTCTTTCAAGGCACTGCTCTTTATGCAAAGTCAGCCTCAAAACCCCTCAAGAATTCTCAGACCTATCTGAGGGAGATGCAGAGCCTGGGCCAGGCGGAGCAGTTCATGGCAAAATTAGGATTGGTGTATGTGACAGTTGCTACCGACTGTCAAGTTGACAGGAGCAAGAGTCACTTTGGAGTTAGAGTGTTGAGCATGACGGAGGGAGTATCTAGACTGAGGTGACCGAGGGGGGACGCCCCTTCCTAACTGTGCGCATCACTATCCCGTGCGCTGGGATTCTAGACTGCACAGAAAGGAGAAAGTGAGCAAGCACCGACACTCAGCTCTCTGCTCCCTGACTGCAGATGCGATGTGACCAGCCTCCTCAAACTCCTGTCACCATGTCTTTCTTCATGTCATGGACTGTACCCCCAAACTGTGAGCCAAAACAAACCTGTCCTTCCTTGAGTTGCTTCCGTCAGGCCTTTCAACCCAGCAGTGAAGAAAGTGACCAACCCAACACGCTTCCTTTGCCTTCTCCCTGACTGAGCAGCTGCTCATGGGGCATCCCGGACCGAGGAGTCAGTACAGGGCAGAGAAGCAACCCCAGCCCTGGCTTAGAGGGTGCTTCTGGCTTTTGTGAAGGGATGCTCCGAATCAGGAGGAGAGAAAGATTCTGGGAGACAGGGAGAGAGGGGTATTCCTCTGGATGGGAAGGCCCCACAGGGCCATGCTGGATAACAAGACCTCTGCAGAAGGAATACATTTCTTCCTAGCCTCATGGGCTGAGGGTTTCAGGTCTGAATGGCTGAAGGATACTTGATTGGAGACATGCAGGGCTGAGGCTGTTGTTCAGTCAGTAGAGTGCTTGCCTAGTGTGCATGAAGCTTTGGGCTTGTTCCATGGCCCTGCATAAACCAGGCATGGTGGCCGAGGCCTACACACCAGCATTTGGGAAGAGGATGCAGGAGGATCAGGAGTTCAGAGTTGGCCACAGTGAGTTTGAGGCCAGTCTGGGCTATACAAAATTCTGTTTTTAAGAAAAAAGAAAAGCTACAAATCGAGCCAAATGCACTCTATCCCATAGCTCTGTGTTTAGGATAGAAACTTCTATAAAAGACATAGATCCTCGTCTTCAGGACATAGGCTTTGAGGTCGGAGTTTGTGTTGAAATTTCAGACAAACCATGTTAACATGTTTCTCTGACAAGGCCCTAAGCCCAACACCACCATAACAAACGGCTAATAGCACCTGAATGGAATTTAAAGCTTATCGGTCTCTAGGCCAATCCGGCGGCATCTGCACTGGGGTGTGTGGCCAGCTGCCTCCTTGATATCTCCATGTAGGTGTCCCACCATCTCAAGTCACTGTAACCCAGACTCATCTTTATCTCCTTCCTGTGTCCTCCCTGTCCGTAGCTGCTGGACCTGAGAACCTTGTGAGCCAGCCACACAGAAGATCTAAACCCTGGTGTTTGGGGGCCACTCAGCATCCTTGGTGGCCTTCTATTCTCTATGAATGCATCTGTTTTTAGGGAAAGAGAGTATGTGGGGACTGGAACCCCATCAGCATGCACCGTGCCATGTCTCTCTGCTTGTGGAGCAAGAAGACCCAATTTTCTCCCACATAGCCTTGGGGGCTCTTGCCAGACCGCAGAAGACTGTCTGTGGGGTGCAGGAAAGGAGGTCCAAGTGGGAAATAACCCAGGCTATGACCAGACCTGAAGCTGAACCAGCAACATGGCATTTGATGGTCATTGCTAAGCACAAGTATGAAATTCCCCATCTAGGGTAACTTAGGCCAGATTTGTTTTTGTTGAGGCGGTGGAATGAATGGATTTTTCTGGGTGGCTCTTCTGGGTGGCATGATTCGAGAGGGTGCAACGGAGTAGGCAGCTGCCCAGGCAGGTGGGATGCCCTGTCTCCAGGGATCTTCATGCATGGCCCCCAGCAGGCTAAGGCTGGGATGTCACTAAGCATGCAGGGCCTGTGGGGGTGTGGCCTGCCATCCTGGCTGCCACTCGCAGATGAAAGGGCCCATGTGGAGAAGAACGGTGCTGCTTGGGGACACACTCCAGGGCTGGTCACAACCAGGTTCTGGAGGCTTCGTGGGATTCACTTGTGTGACCAACAAGTCTACCTTTTATTCTAAGATTCATGTTAGGGGGAGGCAGCACGCACCCAAAACCTTGCCTCCTAGTTGATGTCCTCACCGGTGAAGACGTTACCAGTACCTAAGCCGGCTGTATAGCTGGTACCTGAGTCCTCTTGCTGCATCCTCCCTCCCTTACTCTCAACCTAGACTGCATCTTCATTTCTCTCTGTCTCCCTCTGACTCCACACATCTGTCCTTTCTGCTCTGCCTCCTGCCAGCTTCTCATTCAGCTCTGTCTCCAGTTCCCAGCCTGGGGGGAGGGGACACCAAGGGATGTTGGCTGAGGGAAGGTTGCAGAGAAGTATATGGGTAAAGAAGCTTCATCCTCTCTTACTTCCTCCCATTTATTCTCTTCAATTAACTGTTAGTCAGGCGTGCCCAACATTTGACACTACAATGCAATGTTGTCATCTATGAAGTCTATGCTCAATAACCACCAACTCAAATTACCAAAAAAACCCAAAAAAACAAAATACACCCCTACTCCCAAATTCAATGCTTTAAGTTTATGATCTCGTGTTGTGTCATGTTCAGAGTTATCCTAGGTCACAGGCGTCTTGCAGACCTTAGGATGAATAGGCTTGGCAATCCAATAAGCTCCAGGCCTCAAAGCAGACACAAGACTATTGGGGGCTGAGGAGCGGAGCGATTCCTGCCCTCGTTTCTCCCCAACTGCAGGAAGATGAATGAGACCTTCACACACGGGCACGGGGTCTTCATGTAAATGTATTCTTCTGCTTCCCCCAGGCACAAAGAGGCCCAGCAGCTCTCACCTTGTGGGCAGGTAGCTGCCAGATCCAGGCGCTGATCTCTCTCTCAAGTACATCTTTGCCTTCCTTTGTTTTGGGTGGGAGCTCAGGAACCCACACAGGCTAAGACAGGTGCTTTACTGTTGAGCCTCGACTCCAGCTCCTCACCCTTAGAGAGGACAGAGGTGCCAGGCTAACCTCATGGGAGACAGAGGTCTCTTTCGTATCCCTAATCCCCACCCACGTGCAAACCTGGGCTTCAGAAGGCAAGAGCTGAGCATTTCAAAGCTATTGCGCAGTCTCGGAGTGGGATTGCTCCATGCAGTCCTGAGGTTTCTGGCGTGACACATGCCATCCAGGGCTTCACATCAAAGCTGAATAATGCAGGATGCCTGTGGCCACATTAACTACCTCCAGGAGTTCAAGTGCAGACACAGTGGAAACATTTATTTATTTATTTATTTTTAAGATGGGGTCTTACAGTAGCCCAGGTTGCTCTTGAACTTGCTATATAGTGAAAGATGACCTTGAACTCCTTATCCGCCATATTAGGTTTGTGTGGTGCTGAGGTTAGAGCCCCCGTGGATGCCAGCCAGGCAGGCACTCTACCAACTGAGTTACCTTCCCACGTTCAAAAGGGGACAATAATACAGAGATTTCTAATACAGGAATTTTATCTTTGGTTGGTTTGGGGAAGTTACACCATTGACCAATTCCAAAGGGGATCCCTGAGCTCCGACAAACTTCCCCGCAAGCTTGAGTCCCTAAATCTCCCTACTTCTACCTCCTCTAATGACATTTTCAGCAGCATCTGGCTTATCGATTGTCTTGTAGGGTAGCCACTCAGCTAGCTGGGCTGTGCAGAGCTCGATGACCAGGCCACTCCCTGGCCACGCAGCCCCAGTGCTAACCTGATTCTCTCTCTTGCCAGTCCCACAAAGCAGGGACTTTTGTGTAGTTTTTCCTGATTGAATCTGTTTAATCATTCCATGAGAGGCTTTCTTTTCTCTCTATTCTTTTCTCTCTACAGATGGGGTGGGGGCTCAGAGAAACCAAGAAAATGGTCCCAGACACAACAGCCAGAAAGTGGAACAACTTCCTTCCTGCTTAAGGCTGAGTTACATCCCAGTCTCTGGGATGAGAAAGCATCTGTAGCTCCTATCAGAATGAGGTGGGCCTCAGCCATTAGCAGGAAGGAAGGTCTGATACATGCTACAACATGAATGAACCTTGGAGACATTATGCCATGGGAAACAAGGCAGTTACAAAAGAATAAAAAATAAATAAAAGATCCTGGGAGATGGCTCAGTTGGCAAAAGCCTTGCTATGCAAGCATGAGGATTTGAGTCGGGGTACCAGAACCTGTGTAAAAAGCCAGGTGAGTTGGTGACTCAGAGATCACATAGGGAGCTTGGTGAGGATGTACCTGTACCATCCCAGTGCAGGGGAGTTGGAGACAGGTGGAACCTTGGGGCTTTCTTGCCAGCCAACCTAACTGGTGAGATCCAGGTCAGTGAGGACTTATCTCAAAAAATAAGGGGTTCTGGTGGTAATGCTTTATTGTTGAAGATAACACTTATGATCATCGAACACAGAAAAGATGAACTGGTGCCTGACTAGAAACTTCACTCTCATTGACTAGTAGTGTTCCTGACTTCAGACAGTACTCTGCATACCACGGGAAGAGAAAGGCAATCATAATATCAGCAAACTACAAACACTGTGATCTACAACAGTGACCTGCCTGGAGGGTATACTGGTGCAGCAGTGGCACAGATGTTATGGGTGTAACCAACCACTTTTTTTTTTTAAATAATGGATTTAAAGCCCCCTCTCTGACATGGAACTCATACGTGGCACTGCTAAAGAGGCCAAGAACCTGAGACTGGATAGACCATGGGCCTAAGGGAAAACCCTACCATTGCTATTCTGCTAAAGGAACGTTGTACTAAAATGACTCCTACTGGCATATTGCTATACCTATAGATCAGGGCCTCCTCCAACCTTTATCAGAGAAGGTTCTTCTGGCAGAAGATGGGAACTCACTTAGAGACTCACAGCTGGGGCTGGAGAGGTGACTCAGAGGTTAAGAGCACTGACTGCTCTTCCAGAGGTCCTGAGTTCAATTCCCAGCAACCACATGATGGTTCACAACCATCTGTAATGAGATCTGGTGCCCTCTATTGGCCTATATTCTGTAGGCAGAATACTATACACATAATAAATAAATAATCTTTAAAAAAAAAAAAAAAAGAGACTCACAGCTGAACAATGCACACAGAGTGAGAGACTTTGGAGCACTCATTCCTACATGGGATGTCTTCATAAAAGCCCTCCCCTCAAGGCTCAGAAATTCATGCAGAAGAGGAAGCAGAAAGATTTCAGCACCACAGGTGGTGAAAGACTCCAAGACACAACAGAGGTGATGGCATTCATGAACCCACAGAGAACGTGGCAGCACACACAAGGCCTATACGTGTTCAAGCCAGATAGAGTCTCATGGCTGAGAGGGGGAAGTGGACAGGGAAGTCCCTGATTTGAGCTTCTAAGACCAGGTCATTAGAAACCTGGCCTTGGCTGTGATTAAAGCGCACACCTTTAATCACCATCAGGAGGCATAAGCAGGTGAATCTCTATGAGTTCAAAGCCAGCCTTGCCTACAGAGTAAGTCCCAGGACAGTTAAGGCTACATAGTGCTGCCTTGACCCTCAAACCTAAAACTCAAAACAAAACAAAAATCTCCCACACAGAACCCCCAAAACAAAAACCCCAAGCCAACCAAACACCTCCCCTATACCCCTAGATTCTGTTTTCTGAGCTTCAGGTCAGCCAGCTGTAAACTCCCCACCAGCCATGGGCATCTTCTTCTCTCTGCTAGGTCTGCTCTTGGCCTGACGATGTCCTGCTCCTTGGAGGAGTGGAGCCAGCGAATGGTGATAGGTTCCCCTGAGGCAGAGCTGGGACCACAGTCTTCCCAGGGAAGCTTGCTGACTGGCAGACCAACAGGCTAGCTCAGTCTCAGCCAGCACCGTGGGCAATAGTGCCTTCTGGGAATTGAAATGTTGGCTTCTTCCTCTGCAAAACTTTCCAACGATTTTAGGTCTCTGTGGACTCGCTTCCCACCATCCGCCACACCCTCCTGTTTGCCAGAAAATCCCTAAGGAGTTTGGGAAACAGATGCCACAGGGTCCTGGTATTTTAAACCGCAGCCTCATCATGTCCGTTTGAGACTAGGGATGTTGTCCAGGCTGGTGACAGATCCTGACCACACTAGTGACTAGATTGGAGCTCTCACTTGGATATCGTGCTGTTTAGTAATGAATGAATAGGGCTCTTACCAGGAGGGGCTGACTGGGTAGCTAACCTCTGACCTTACATTTACAAAAGACTTTAGGTGGACACAGCTACTTTCTCCAAAGGAAAGGATGGCACCAGCCAGCCCCGGCAGTTTGATAACATTGAATACAGACAAGATGAAGCTGGGATCACTCATAAAACATTCGCATGGCGCCAATTTCAATTCCGTGATATTAACTCACGATGATCCCAAGCCAAACTCACAAGAAAGACTGTTATTCATCCAGGTCCATTTCACAGATGGACAAACGGAGACACACAGAGATGAGCCGACCTTGTGGAGTTACACAGCTAGGAATGTGAGGAGCCACACTGACTGGACCACGAGCCTGCGCTTCGAGCCACGGCCTGGCTCCCTTCTACCAGAAGGATGCTTGTTATGGGGAAATTGTCCAAGTAGTCCATGCACTTGGTAACCACATCTCAACATTTGTTATTTATTTATTTTTAAAGATGCCAGAAACCACACAAAAAACAAGTAGCCCAGGGATGGCTCTCAGGCTGATGGATTAAATCGCTCATTAGAGACCACACGCCATGGGCAGTACTGAGACCTGGACCAACCCCAGGCCCTTGGGGCATACCTTCCTGAAGCCATCCCAAATGCCTGTCGTTTTGCGAGCTGAGTCTTGCGATTCCAGACACGTTATTTACAATGGTGACACACCAGCCTTCCTTCATACCAACCCTCTATGTCTCCTGGAGACTCGAGAGCCATCTGGAAATCCCAGGGTGCTGGCGTGCTTAGTGAGTCTGGAGTGGGGAGGCTTGCAGATCACTTCATGCTGAGCCTGTACAAGCTTCATTTAAAGATGAGGAAACTGAGGCCCAAGGTAAGGTGCTGTGTCTGAGTGTCAGAGCTAGTCAGGAGCAGGGGTCTAGCCTGTACTACCCTTGCTCTCCTAAGCTCCTCCTTTTCAGGGAGACTGACTGTAGCTTATGCTACAAGCATAGGCAAAGAATGCAATAGCTCATCTAGGGAGCACAGCCAAAGGGTATGGAAGGGGTGGTGGTCGTGTGTGTGTGTGTGTGTGTGTGTAGTGTGTGCAGCTCGGTTGTCAGAATGCTTGTCTAGCATGCACAAGACTCTGGGTTTGGTTGCCAGCACTGCAGAAACCAGGCATAGTGGAGCGTGCCTGTAATCCCAGCATCGAGAAGATGAAGGAAGAAGGATCAGACCATTTACAGATACACAGCAAGTTTGGGGGCAGCCTGGGCTACATGAGACACGAAACTCTATCTCAAAAACAAAGCAAAACAAAACCTAAAAATCTCCAACAAAACAAAACAAAGACAGTGGGAAGGCGGGTGAAAAACAGCATGAATGAAAGGGATTGGCTCGGGTGGCGTCCAGTGCTCTGTGGCCTCAGCGGTGCACAGGGCACCTGAGCAGGACACACACATTGCTCTGACGGAAGCCCCAGCTCTCTGGGTTGACAGCAGAGCCCCTCAACGTCCCTTTAAATGCTGCTGGCAACCTTGTGCTCAGCCCCACAGTGGGGGAGGGGATTACTAAAAAGTGATTAGGATTAATATTGTAGATGTTTGTCAGAAATGGGGCCTGCCTTTCCCGTTCCTCACACTTTCCTCCTTGGGTTTGGTGCGGGTCCCTGAACCCTGGTCTTCCGCGCTTTGACAGCTGTTGGACAAAAATCTCCGAGCCTCACTGAGTCTGGGTCTCAGCCAGCACAAAATGCAGCAAGACACCTGGCAGCAGGCGGTTCTCAGGGTGGGCAGAGCCCCTCCCCCTCCCTGGGCTCAAGCAGCTGCAGAGAGGCTGAGGAGCTGCAGAATGACCTGAGAGTCCATGACCCTTTTCTCTCACAGGGCTCAAGGCCGTGAGAACTCGCTTGGGAGGGCTGCGGGTGGGGGTCCCGACTGGAAGGGGTGGGTAGAGAGAGCTCAGAGAGAAGAAGAATGCGTTTGGCTCTTAGAGAGAGAGGCTGAACCAGGTCAATATGGATGTTCAAGGTCTAGGCAAAGGGTGACGATGCCAGATGTTATGGATGCCCAAGGGCTTGGGTCCAGGCGAAGGGTGATGATGCCAGATGCTGAGGTGTATGCTACCTGGGCACTGTCATGTTGATGTGGGTGGCAGGTAGTCAGAGGTTTGGGATCATGGCTCTCAGTGTATCTGTGCTGGCACAATAAGTACCCCGCCAAGGGTCCATGGTCCCCTGGGATCCATTTCCTGTCGGAAAACAGGCTCCAGAGAGGCGCACATAAACCAGCACACCCCAAAGATGCCAAATTCCTCAACTCTTCATTCACCCCAAAGCTGTAATCACTGACACATGGGCTCCTGCGCTCCTCCGAATCTAACGAAGGCCAGGATTTACTGCCGTCAGAATGGAAAGCTTTTTATTTTTATGTTTTTTTTTTAATAACTTAAAAGACCAGGCCATGCCTATGAGCTTTGATTTTCATGGGAATTCCTCACAAGCTCCCACTGGGTCCTACTTAGACGGTTCTAGAAAGGGCAGGTGAGGTGCACAGCTGGAGGCATCATGGTAGGTGTGGGAAATGACAATCAGGGAAGGGGCTGACCACTCAGCATGTACAACCTGCTTCCGGGTCATCTGGTGCTAGACTTGGGGCTCCTGGCTCTTTGGGTCAGGGGGACAGAGCTTTCCAGGCGGGAGGAGCTCCCTTTTTAACTTGTGCTCCTCAGGAATCAAGGAGAACTTCAGTGGGCACTGCGGCGACAGGTGGAGGTATGCCAATGATGGGCTTCCTAGGGACAAGGGAAGTTAGTCACCCTAACAGGTAATCGTGAAGGGGAGGCTCAGCAATGCCCACTGCCACCTGCTGCTCCTTTCCCCATCTCTACAGAGAACTTCTGCTCAAGCTTACAGGCAATTTTCTTTTTTTCTTCATAAGATTGTAATTTATTTTCTATGTATACAGTGTTCTGCCTGCAGGCCAGAAGAGGGCACCAGATCTCCTTATAGATGGTTATGAGCCACCATGTGGTTGCTGAGAATTAAACTCTTGAACCGTCTCTCCAATCCCAAGAGGGAGTTCTTTCTTTTCTCTCTTTCTTTGCTTTTTTTCATTCTTTGCTCTCTCTCTCTCTCTCTCTCTCTCTCTCTCTCTCTCTCTCTCTCTCTCTCTCCCCCCCCCCCTCTTTCTGTTTTTTGAGACAGGGTTTCTCTGTAGCCTTTTGGAGCCTGTCCTATAACTCGCTCTGTAGACCAGGCTGACCTTGAACTCACAGAGATCCACCTGTCTCTGCCTACCAAGTGCTGGGACTAAAGGCATGAGCCACCATTGCCTGACTTGTTGGCAATTTTATACCTCAGGGCCTTTGCATGGTCTGTGTCTTCTGCTTGGAACTCTCCCCTGTACAATTTGACCACCTGAATGATCCTGCCCTTAGGGAGTTTCTGTCACATAATCCAATTTATTTTCTTCCAATTACTTATCTGTACCAGAACATCTATGTATTTTACTTGTTTATTTTTTCTTAAAACACGTTTTCTTTGGTGTGTGTGTGTGTGCTTTAAGGGTTAAATACAGGGTCTTTAAGTGTTTCTTTATTTTGGAGGCTGAAGAAATGCTTCAGTAGTTGAGAGAGCGTATTTTGTCTGCCAAGGACCTAAGATTGGTTTCCAGCACCCATTTTAGGAGGCTCCCAACTGCATCTAATGCCCTCTTCTGGCTTCCCCAGGTACTGCATCCAAGTCCACAACCCTTGTCCCCAACTCCATGCTCATAATTGAAAATAAAAATAACCTTTACAAAATTTTAGTGTGTTGGGAGGGGGCACTGCACATACCAAGGCACATGTGTGGAGGCCGGAGGACAGCTTACCAGAGTTGGCTTTCTCCTTCTACCGTGTGGCAGAGAGCAATATCTGCCGAACCATCTCCCTGATCTTGAATCTGTGGTCTTATGCGTGTTGGGCACACACTTTGGCTGAGTTACATCCCCATGCTCATTATGAAGATTGATAACAGTTTTAAATTGACACATAATGACTACACATGTCAGGAGGCAGTATGACAGCACGTGTTCTGTGTAATGATAGGATCAGGGTGCCTGGGACGCATCTATCACCTCCTTGTGCCGAGAACATGTGGAATCTTCTCCGTTAGCTACTTTGAAATGTACAATTAATTTTATCACCCCCCCAGTCACTCTACGAAGACATGAAATGCTATTTCTCTGGGGCTAGGGGTGTGGCTTAGTGGAAGAACACAGGTTTAACAAAAGGGGGGTCTGGGTTCAATTTTCAGCGTCACACAACCACAACAAAACCCCAACAAAGAAACAAACCCTAAACATGCCAAAGTCAACCCCCTACAAATAAACCAACACCCCCCAACCAAACCAGGAGGCTCTTCCTCCAAGCCAGTTGCAGTCTCGGACACGAACACCCTTCTCCATTCCAACTTCCCTGCCGTAGCTTGGCAGTATGTAGTCTTCCTTTCTCTGGAACCTCTGGTCACTGCTGTCTACAGGCCATGGGTATGGTCCCCAAAGGGCCTGACACCCAGGTAGAAGTTAGACCACTGTCTAGAGCATGTATGTCTTCTGTTCCAGATATTGAGACACTGAGGTGCTGGTACCTCACCCCAACCCCCAAACAAAAAAAACAAAACTGGCTGATTATCAACTTGGCTGGCACAGAACCCTCCTTAATCAAGAAGCGGCTATGGTGCTTAGACTGTATGCTGCAAGATGCCCCTGCATGTTAGCTTCTGTAACTGTCAGGGCAGATCAGGGTTAACCAGTGTCCCTATTACAGACTTCAGAAGCGGGATGGGGCTGCCCAAGGCTAATGTCAGGGCTGGGAGTCACTCACACACTCCCAAAGCTGACTCCTTCTCTTGGCTAGAGTCTAGGGGACTCTGAGGAAACCATTCCAGCTGTGCAGGTCTGAAGACTGTGAATTTTGGGGTGCTAAGAGGCTGAGAGGAAAGGTTCTGGGGGTCCCCAGGGCAAAAACATCTTGTCTAGTTCTCTAGTTCCTTTGGGTTCCCTTGCACACCAAAGGGCCTTGAGTGGTTCAAGACTTTTTTTTGACCACCAGGACAGGGCCGAGGACCAGGACAGGGCCGAGGACCAGGACAGGGCCAAGCACCGGGACAGGGCCGAGCACCAGGCTTCTGTTGGAGTTCCAGCTGTAGGAAGCTGATTTGGGTGCCTCAGAATGCTTGGAGGATAGCTCTATAAAACCCTTGCTCCCTCTCTTCATTTTTGCTCCTGGAGATCCCATGTGTGCAGGGCTGGGATCTGCTGCCTCTTCCTTCATGAGCTGGCTGGTGGATAGGCCCATGTAGTCAAACATCTGCAGTTTTTCCTTTCCCCTCCAGTGCTGAGGATAGAGCCTAGGGTCTCACACATGCTAGGCAAGCATTCTACCACTGAGTTACCTCCCCTGCAGCATAATTCTCTAAATATATTTATTGATTTATGACTAACATATCATACAGTTGACTAATGGGTTTGTTATATAACACTGTATTAATTTATTTAGCTTATAATATCAGCATTGGGGTTAAACCCAGGACTTCATGCGTGCTAAGCACATGCTCTATTACTGGATTGTATTTTCAGCCTCTACTTTGCCTATGTGTGTGTGTTGCATACATGTATATATGTTTGTGTGTATGTGCATGTAGGTATGCAGGTATGCATATGCACATATGTGTCAAGATTGAGCATCTTTCTTAATTGCTCTCTACCTCTTTTTTTTTTTTTTGGTTTTTCGAGACAGGGTTTCTCTGTAGCTTTGGAGCCTGTCCTGAAACTAGCTCTTGTAGACGAGGCTGGCCTCGAACTCACAGAGATCCGTCTGCCTCTGTCTCCTGAGTACTGGGATTAAAGGCGTGTGCCATCACCACCCGGCTTCCACCTCATTTTTTAAAGATTTATTTTTATTGTTTTTAACTCTGTGTGTGTGTGTGCATGCGTGTGCACGTGTACATGTGAGTTTGTGGAAGCCAGAGGCGTCAGATCCCTCTGCAGCTAAAGTTACAGGAGTTGTGCATCCCTGACTTGGGTGCTGGGAACCGAACTCAGGTCCTCCACAAGACCAGAGCACTCTTTCAGCTGCTGAGTCGTCTCTCTAGCTCCCCACCTTATGTTTTGAGGTGTGGGGGGTCCTTCACTGAACCCAGGTCTCCTTTCTTCAGCTAGGCTGGCTGGCCAATGACTGTCAGGGATCCACTTGTCTCTGCCACCCCAGGACTGGGATCATAGCTGCCTGCTGCTGCACCTGACTTTTTGTGGGGTGCTGTGGCTCTGAGCTTGGGTTCTCATGCTTGAGCAACGAGCACTTTACGCACTGAATTGTCAGCCCAGCACCCCACCCCCATCCTCCCTCCCATGTTGGGTCTTCACTCATCGGCACTTATTTCTATCATCGCGACAATCACTACCCTGATGTACACGTCTGGCAAGGGCTGTGTGCGCACAAATCATTTCCTGAGCCACAGGCTCCTCTGAGGCAGAAGCCTCTCCTCCCCGATCCTGCCAAGATGGAAAGCTGACTCAGAGAGGTCCAGTGCCTGGCTTGAAGCCCTCTGACCACGGCGACAGCTCATGTTTAAAACCTCCACGCCATTCTGCCTCTAGATCAGCAGAGCTGGTCTCTCACCAGTTCCAGTACAGTGGGCTGGAGACCTCACTCCTAATCTCCAAATGAGCCAACCCCCAGTCTCTGTCAACAGCACCTCATACCCAGGAGCCCCACTAGGTGTGAGGAGACCCATCACAGCTATTATTCCTACCTACTGCCTTTAGGACCGAGGGCAGTGACTCCTGCGTCACTGCCTGCTCTTCAGAGCGCGTAGGAACTGTGACCTTCCAGCAACTGCCTGAGGCAAGTGCTCTCCTTCCCATTTTTGTAGCTTCTAGTGGCAAATAACCTGACCCACCTCACAGCACAAAAGAAAAGGACCCACAGTCCATCTGCCTCTCTCTGCCCCACCAAGCCCAGTGCTACCGCCTCTGTACAGACACAGCCTCATCCCTGCTTCTCCCCTTTCCTCTCTGCTTTCTCTGCCCCACAGTCAGGGTGAGACTTCCCGTCCACAAATCTCAGGCTGTTTCCCTTACAACCTGGGGTCTCGCCATTCTTGGAACACAGAGTAGCCTGGTCAAGGTTCTGGCTGATCTGCACTCCTCTCTGTGGATGCTCTGCCCATTCATGTGCCCCTCCCATGATACACTGCTCACCCACCTGGCCCAGAGGCAGTATCCCCATCGGACCGTTTCTCCTGTATATTCAGTATCTATTCTCCTCTGTCTTGCTAGGGAAAACTCCTTCCCAATCTTCGGGACCCAGCTAGAACATGGAATTGTGTCCTCTCCTCCCTGGCTGCTCACCCTTGGGTAGGGTTATTTATTTGCTGTAGTACTTAGTGTCCCCGATGGTATTTGCCCATCTGTCTAATCCTGAGCCCCACAGAGCCCGGAGCCGTCGGATTTACTCTGATGGTCTCTGAGTGTCTCTGGCTAAGCTAGACCAAGGTGAACGGTCACCGGTGATCATGTGAAGAGGCCGTGGGCTCCAGGGTGCCCAGCAGCAGCTTGGGTCTGGGGGCTGACTTCTCTGTCAGTGTTTCACACCTGCGATCTCCCTCCTCAGCCCACTGGTGGTGAGGGTTGGGAGACGCCTCTAGGACTGGAAAGCACACTTGAGAGGATCTAGCCCCAGTAAACTGCTCTTACCACTCCCTGGGGAGAGCCCGGAGACCCCAGATAATTAGCTGCATGTGTGTGGGAGACAGGCCTGTTTTTTTTCTCAAGGATTTATGAGCAGGGGGTATATTCTCACTGGCCTCCACCTCAGGAAAGGCTCTCTGAAACACTTGCTGAATATTCCATCAACAGTGGAGCCCATATGCTCACAGTGAGCCTGCCTGACATCGTCATCCGCCATATGTTTCTTGTCTCCTACGCATTTTAGCACCGGCTCTGGGGAATGCCTGCACAGCCAAGCGTCCCTAAACACAGCCCCGAAAGGAACACTTATAATTTACCCTCATGAAAGCCGCCACTGCGCTTTCCAAACACACTTGGAAGTAGATTCAAAGTTTATTTAGAAAGAACTCTTCCCCCCCTCCTCAGTAGACTGCAAGAGAGTGCTTATGGGTTCTTTCTCCCAGTCCTGACTCAAGCTTGGGAATGGTCCTTTTAGCTCACAGACAGGACTCACTTAGAAAAGACCAGCAAGGTATAAAGTCAGGTCATCTGTCCATGTGGGCATTTCTCTAACTCACATTCTCCATCTCTCTCTTTCTCTTGAACCCAGAGCCTCAAACATAGCAGGCAGGTGACCCATAGAGCCACTCCTGACTCCGCTCTCCCTTTCCTCCTCCGTGGGCTCACACACTCTCGCTCTAACTGTCTTTGGCTTCATTCACGTTCTCCTGCACCATCCTTTTGCATCTGTTTATCCTGATGAGAAAAATCACTCAATGTTTACTCTAGGGTAGGTGAATCCATTCACCCATTAGCCCGTCCAGGCACCGATTTATCAGTCTTTCTTCATTCATCCTTTTGATCATTTATGTATCAGTAGATCTGCCCAGTCATTCATTCTATCATCCATCTGTCCATCCATCTATCCATCCATTCATCATCCATCCATCCATCCATCCATCCATCCATCCATCCATCCATCATCCATCCACCATCCACCATCCATCCATCCATCCATCCATCCATCCATCATCCATCCACCATCCATCCATCCATCCATCCATCCATCCATCCATCCATCCATCATCCATCCCCATCCATCCATCCATCCATCCATCCATCCATCCATCTATCCATCATCCATCCATCCATCATCTATCCATCATCCATCTATCCATCCATCATCCATCTATCCATCCATCTATCCATCTATCATCCATCCATCTATCCCATCCATCCCCCATCCATCCATCACTCATCTGTCCATCTGTCCATTCATCCATCACCCATCCATCGATTGATCCATCCACCCATTTGTCACCTATCTTTCTATTCACTTACCATCCACTCGACTACCTACCTATCCATTGATTTATAAGCCTTTGTTCATTTGTACTTTTGAGCATCTATCATACTGTCATTCCATCTGTCTCTCCATCCACCTATCTGCCATGTATCCTTCCATCCTCCCATCCATCCATCAATTTCTCAATCCTTATTTATCTTTTTGGCCATTCATCTGTCTGTCCATTCACCTATGTGTCCACTGGTCCATCCACCCACCTACCCACCCATAATGGATGCATTAATAACCCACCCCGTCCTGGTGCTTCACCAGGTCCTGGGAATACCTCTGTGAGCACATTTCAATTCTTTGGGCCAGCACTCCACTTCTGAGCTCAGTCTCCAGCCCAACATTCCAATTCCTGTGCTCAGTAGCTCCCAAGGGATCAGAGAGCGTCATCAAATGACCAATTATCACACAGCATGGGCTTGTCATTAGAGAGATGGGTTCTGTGGAGCCCTAGGAAGGCGGCTGGTGACTTGGGGTTGAACCCAGGCCTGGTGTATTCTAGACATTCTGCTACTGAGCCATAGGCCCACCTCCCCCTTTATGATTAGTCTAGGAGTCCTGTGAGAGCTGGCTTAACATCTCTATTCTGTAGAGGAGGAAACCAGGGCTCAGGAGAGTTGGGGGACAATTTTTAGGAGGCAGAGTCCACATGCTGGAGTTTGAGGGCTGGTGTTCAGTCTGTGTATGGCTGAACACACTCTGTGGCCCTTTGCAGTCAGTCCAGGGGTGGCCCTCAGCATAGCATCAACCAGCAGCAGCTCTGACTTCTCTGAATGTTTCCTGGGGCATCAGGACCCCAGGCCTATTGCTCAGGGGTCAGGGTTCTCCGTCCACCCCAAATACTCCAGACAATCCTGGCATGAAGCTGCTCTTTCCTCCGTGGGAAGCCGAGGCCTTGGGAGAATCCCACAGGCCCTGCAAAGAGGAGGGGTTGAGAGCAAGGATCTGGTCCACAGACCAGGGACCACACAATAAATTCCAGGCCCTTCACTCTGGTTCCTGCCGAGAGGATAGCCATGGCAAAGGTTAGCATCTGGGAAGCTGGCCTGTCTCTTGCTGTCCTGCCAGGAGAGGCCAGCAGGCCAGCCCATGTGTGGGATGGGAGGCCATGTGCAACCTGTGGCCTGGGCCCTCTTACAGTCATAGGGAGTCTGGGGTCATCTGTCATGCCTCCCTTTCCCACATGTCACCAATGAATTACCATTCCTGCCTGTCATCTCCTTTGTTCTTGTCAAACAGCTTCTCATCACAGCCCTTTTGCCTTTGACCTCCTTCCCTGGGGACCCGTTCTTCCCATTCAGGCCTCTGACCCTACTGAAGGCAACTTTCTAAATCTGTCAGCCCATTCTCTTCTAAAGGGACAAACTAATCATCTCCTGAGCCTGGAGCACAATGCACAGAGATCCAGGTTCAAATCCTGGCTTGCTCACAGACAGTCCACACCAGGCCTCTGGGCTTCAATTTCCCCATCTGTAAAGTGGGTTTAATAATAATTTACTCACAAGACAGCATCTTGTTATCAGGATGGCTGCATGTGAAGTAAGATTTCAGAAAGGAAGAGACTGCCCTACACTCTAGTTTTTGGAAGAGTCCTTTGTTATAAATGGTACTTGCTCAACCAGTGTATTTTAAAAAACAAGAGAGTACCGTTTGGCACCCAACCAAAGCCTCCTCCAATCAGTGTTTGATCTAGATGGGTATGGAGGTAACTTGAGGGATCTTTTAAATGGTAAGAACAAGAGAAGCAGGAATGGAGAGCTGGCTCAGCAGTTAAGAGCACTGGCTGCTCTTCCAGTGGTCCTGAGTTCAATTCCCAGCAACCAAACGGTGGCTCACAACCACCTATTGTGGGATCTGGTGCCCTCTTCTGGCATAAAGTTGTACATGCAGATAGGGCACTCAAATAAGTAAAATATATAAAATAAGTAAATAAATAAATAAAAAAAGAACAAGAGAAGCCTGGTAGTTGAGGATGTACACAGAAACACACAACTCTCACGTATGCAGTTGTCTGTCCTATGTCTAGGAGTTTGAGAGGACATACTGCCAACAGTGAGGAGGCTGGGTAGCAGGTAGGTGAGGGTACTGTCTACGTAAAAGCAGAGGGGGATCAGGAGTTATTTACAAGGTTATTTACAGCCACCAGCTACATAGCAAGCTTGAGGCTAGCCTGGGCTTCTTGCGATGCTATGGAGAGAGAAAAGGTGTGTGTGTGACAGAGAGGGAGAGAGAGAGAGAGAGAGAGAGAGAGAGAGAGAGAGAGAGAGAGAGAGAGAGAGAGAGAGAGAGAAACACAATGTTAAGCCATCAGTAGGGACAGCCAAGAGGACACCAAAATGCAATGCAATATAGCATGCCCTTAAACTCTGAATATAGAACAGGGGTCTCAGATGACACCCCAAGAGCTAAGCCTGGCTCACCATCTATCTTTTAGGGTTCTTTTTTTCCCCTGAGACCATGCATCCCTGACCAGCCTGGAAATTGCTGTGTTGACCAGACTGGCCTTGAACTTCCAGAGATCTCCCTGCTTCTGCCTCCTGGGTGCTGTATGTATCACCATGCCTGGAAGATTCTTATCTTATTTAAATGATATTAAATGATTATTTAAATGACGTAATATAGTTGTAACACTCAGCGCAAATAACTAAAAAGCTGCAGTAGCAGAGAATAAGTGTCTACGGAGTGCTCTGTCTTTAATAGGACATTGGTGTCACACATCAGGAAACATGAAGGAAGAGGAGGAAACGGAAAAATTCTAAGAGCTAGTGGCTGGGGAGGACTTGGGCAAAACAGTGTCTTTTGGGCATGACAGGGCCTTTGCACTCACGACGTCACAGCACAATATCCACGCGCTGCTGTCCCTAGCTGAGGATTGACTGACGGCTGATGGCTGTGCTGAGGAGGAGAGTCAGTTTTCTTCATGGTGTGGTCCCTGGTAAACTGCCCATGCTCCAGGGGACCACCCCACACCCATGCTCCTATGGCCAACACTAATTAGATTCAGTGGCTTAATAAAATTTAAAAAAGGAGGACCTGAAGTTTGGAGAAAAATGGGGGAGGGATCTAGGGGCAGTTGGAGCAGGGGAGCAGGGATGAATAAGATCAAAATACATTGAATCATGTATGAAATTCTCAAAGAATAAACAGAAAATATTTAGTGGGAGACAGAAGCCACAGGTTAGCTATAGAGGAAGCTGATAATTGGCCACAGAGCTCAGTCGGTTTCCCAGGTTCGGAATCAGCGACTGGGACACAATGGGAAAGACACAGCCCTTCTCCTCATCCTTCTGACCTTGTCAGAGAGACACACACAGACCCAGAGATGCCAAATCACAAACTGCCTCATGCTAGGAAGGAAAGGACCTCTTTCAGGGTCAGGGTTTCCCTGGGCAACTGAAGGGAAGGGTGCTCCTGGCAGAGGGAACGGGAAGTGTCCTGAGACTCAGACTTGAGTCCCTGTCACAGATACCCAAGGGATGTTGAGGGGATTGTGACCTCACTCCTACACATCCAAACTTTTGGGCCAGTAGAATTTTGAGTCTGAACAGTTCCCAGATGAGATTTGTTGCTTTTCTCATGGCAAACACCCGGCAAGAAGCAACTTAAAAGAGGGAGGTTTGTTTGGCTCACAGTTTGAGGGGATGCAGTCCACCATGGCAGAGAAGGCACAGCCTCAGGTGCAGGAGGTGTCATTGTGTCTTCAGTCAGGAAGCAGAGAGTGAGCAGAAATGGTGCCTCTTCCAGGTACCCACCTCCTCCAATGAGGCTCAATCATCCTAGAAATTCCACAGCCTTTTCAGACACCCCTGGTTCCACAGCCTTCTCAGACACCCCTAGGGATCAGGTGTTCACACACAAGAGCCTATGAGGGACATTTCACAGTCAGCCCACAACAGCACACACTTGATCTTAACCTAAAGTCTGCGGAGTAGCGCTAAGCTTGCACGTGGCTGTTCTGCCACACCAGAGACTCTGGGTCTTTGGGCTGGGTAGGGCCTGGCAGTGCCTCAGAGGTTCCTGGGCAGCACTCAAAGGGGAGAAGCTGGGACATGAGGCAGGTGCCTCGCAGTGACAGAGGAGACATGGGACTTCATCAATATGTTAGTCAGCTTCCTGTTGCTGTCACCAAATACCTGACATGATCCACTGAGAAGGGGGCAAGGTTTATTCTGGATCATGGTTTCAGTCCGTGATCACGGGCCTGCTACTTTGGGGCCTGTAGCAGGCAGCACAGCGTGGCAAATGTTGTCAAGCAGAGCTGCTCATTTCATGACAGCCAGGGAGGGGAGAGAGAGGCCCGGAGGAGGAGAGGGCTTAAATCCTCTTCAAGGCCATGCCACCAATGATCTAACTGCCTTCCCTTAGCCCCATCTGCCAGCAATGTCACTGGCTGAGGCCCAGGTCTTTGACACACAAGCCATTGGGGATTTTAGACCTAGACCATAACACCGGGCAGTGGCCTAGGAATGAGGACTGGATGGGGCTGAAGACAGAGTGAGGAAAATAAAAACTGAAGGATGTAGGAACTCAGCCAGTCCAGGCAGCCTGGCTTGGGAGGTCCCAGGGAAGACCTAGCCGAGCCAGAAAGCATCACTGACTCTGACAGCTCAAAGCCCCTCTGTTGGGGAGAGTGAACCTTCCATGTGTCCATTCTCAGGTTTTAAATGTTAACAGTGTTTTATTTTTTCTAAAACAATCTTTTCTCATTTTGCATACCAATCCCAGTTCCCTCTCCCTCCCCTCCTTCTGCTCCTCCCACTTTCCCCCTACCCCATCACTCCATCCACTCCTCGGAAAGGGTAAGACTTCCCATGGGGGGGGTGTCAACAAAGTCTGGCGCATCAAATTGATGCAGGATCAAGGCTCTTCCCCCTATATGTAGACTGAGCAAGATAACCCTCTATAGAGAATGGGTTCCAAAAAGCCAGCTCAAGCACTAGGGATAAATCCTGGTCCTACTGCCGGTGGCCCTACGGACTGCCCCAGCCACACAACTGTCTCCTACATTCGGTGGGTCTAGTTTGGGCCTATGCAGGTTCCCCCACCATCAGTCCGGAATCAGTGAGCTCCCACTAGCTCAGGTCGACTGTTTCTGTGGGTATCTGTATCATGGTCTTGAGCCTTTTGCTCATATTATCCTCCCGCCTCTCTTCGACTGGACGCTGGGAGCTCAGCCTAGGCTAGCTGTGGATCTCTGCATCTGCTTCCATCAGCATCAGCGGTATTTTCTACCCAGAGTCCTTCACCTCTACTACAAACCTGAGAGTCCACTGCCAAACTCACTTCTAAATTACACGAAGCAAATGTATCCCCAGGTGAAACGAATATATATGATTTCTTCTGAGGATGACGTGGCCAAGATGGAAATCTACTGCCTCTGACTTTGGAACTCATAAGGTTTGGCTTCCATTTCTGCCATGTCATAATGAAATCAATTCCCACTGTGTCACGCCAAGTTTAGCTGGCCAGCCACTAAGCCCCAACCACTAGTCACCAAATCATCCGTACAGACTCTGACCCAGGGCCCCAGACTCTCTTCCTGCCAGCAAGGAGGGAGCCAGCCCATAGGTGTCTGAAAAGCAGTCACACTTCCCAATGCCCACTGAGACAGATTCGCTAGTCATTGACAAGAACAAGAGCCGACGGAAGTCCCCAGAGGCCCTCTGACCAAGGACCTTACTGGCCCAGTGTTTCATCTGTCCCCTGTGATCCTCCCTGGGACATCTCAGGCCACCTGCCTTTTCTTTCTATTTATTCTTTGTGTCTTTCACATCATGTATCTCCATCCCATTCATTTCCTGTTCCTTCTCATCCTCTGCTGTTGCAACCCCCTGCCCCACGCCAGTCACCTACTTTTGAATGCAGGACCAAAAGCGGTGGCTGACTCCATGGAGCCCTGGCCTGTGTGATAAAGGAGCCCTTGGTAGGAAGATCAGGGAGACAAAGGCCTGAGCAGCTTGCCCTGGCTGATTAGTCCCAGGAGGGGTGTGGTCAGGTGGGACAGATGCAGGCTTCTCGGGAACTGGTGGGACCAGGCACTGCTATTGTTCGTGTGTTCGTGTGTTCACGTGTATGTGTGCATGTGTGTGTGTGTGTGTACAGGTATAGGAGGAGTGTATGTGGGGGGTCAGAGGTCGATGTTGGTGCCTTCCTCAATCACTCTTCACTTTATTGACTGATTGATTGTGGGTGTATGTGTCTACACCATAGCACATGTGTGGAGGTCAGGGAACGAGCTGTGGGGATCGCTTCTCTCTATCATACAGGTGTGGATGGGAAGTTGAGCTCAGGCCTTCAAGTTGGTGGGAAGTGCCTTCACCTGCTGAGCCAACTTGCTGGCCCTCGGTTATTTTCAGACAGGTTCTTTTCCTTGAGCTGGGAGCTTATCAATTCAGTTAGACTGGCTGAGCAGCAGACTCGAGGAATCTGCCTGTCTCTGCCTCCCCAGTGTTGGGGTTACAGACATGCATGTATGTGCCTGGCTTTCTACATAGATGCTGCGGATCCGAACTCAGGTCCTCATGATTGCACGGCAAACAGCTTATCCACAGGTAAAGATGCAGTGACCTCGCCATGGCCTGTCCAGGCTGCCCCTCGGTTCCACCTCTGGTCTACTCCAAACCCCTCCCCTGTGAGCCACCAGGTTTTATTTCTGATATCCTAATGCCATCTTCCACCCACCAGTTTCCACTTTAGAGGAGTCAGGCGCTTGGTGCCCAGGTCGCAGTTCAAATGTGACTTGTCAGAGAGGCCGGCTCTGATGTTCTACTTAAACCGACTTTCCAATAACTATCACGCCCGTGCCACCTGCCTGCGGCCATCTATAGCCTTTTAAATGGAAGTGCCTCGGTGTGATACATCTTGTCTGTTGTATAGGATAAGTTCATAAGCATTTGCTGAATATATTCCATGAGGGCTCGAAGGCCTGCCGAGGACAAAGACTCGCTCCAAGTTGCTGCAAGCTGGCAGATGCTTGATGGGTTTAGGCTCCACCCACATTGCTAGACCTTTTCCTACTTCTTTCTGTGTGCCTGGGTGCTGGCTTGTGTAGCTTGGGATGGTTCGGTCAAAGGAAACTTCTAGAAGGCAGATACAATGTTCCTGGGTTTATCTTGCAGTGTAATGATGGAAAGCAAAGGCTTTAGTAGACCTGGCTAAATCTCGGTCTGGCCATGTGCTTCCTGTGTGGTCCTGTACTAATCCCATAACTTCCCTGGGACTCAGTTTCCCATCTGTAAGCTGGGCTTAACACCTGTACCTGCTTTCTCTGGGTGTCATGAGTCTTGTGGGAGACCTATATCCAGTTCCGAGTGTAGGCTTGGTACGTGGTAATGTGGCCACACAAAGAGAAACAGGAGCTGGGGAGATGGTTCAGTGGGTAAAGTGTTTGCCATACAATCACAAGGACTGGCGTTCAATCCTGCAGAACCCATGAAAAACCGAGCATGCATTATGTCTGTAATTCCAGTTCTGGGGAGATGGAGATGTGAGGATTCCTGGTGCTTGCTGGCCCTTGACATGCATGTTCCTGGCCAGCGAGAGACCCTGTCTCAAAAAACACGGCAGAGAGAGATGGAGTGAGACACCTAAGATCTACGGCTGGCCTCTCCTACGAGTAGAAATGGTCACTCTGCCCATCAAGGGTTGAGTCAAGGTGTTCAGTTTGAATCCCCTACCCTGATAGGGCCTCCTGGCCCTGTGTCCACTGAGTTCTCTCATGGCCCCAAGGACTCAGCAGCCCATGGGGCAGGTGTTGGTATCCTATTGTGCAAGGTCTTCCAGCTCTGGGGTTCTGAGGATGGAGCAGTCACTGGTGAGAGGGTGGGGCAGGCACAGACACCATCAGGCACCGGAGTTTATGACTTGGCTGAGCTGGCTGAGACATCTGTGAGGCTTTTCATCTTTTAAGCCCAGCTGTTATCAGCTGCTGGGAAATGGTTTCAAGCTGGCAGACGTGTCCCCTAAATTCCACGAAGAGATCAAAGAGTTCTGAAATAGTGACACAGCTGCCCTGACTGGCAGTCAGCTGGGCAGGCCCGTGCCAGGAGGGAGGCATGCAGAAGCCACCAAAAGCTACTTGGCTAGAAGGGTGGGTGCAGCTGCTGGGCAGTGGCTAACCAGCTGGCCTTTCAGGGACCACTGCAGGTGGCTCTGGGCTATTGAGAGGCTGGGGTGGGGTGGCTTCTTTCTGAGCAGTGTCCTCCACTTCCTGCCCCACATCTTCCTCAGGGTGCCAGGTGGGTGGCTTGGTCAGGTCTGCACTGGTGACCTTTCAGATAATGGAGCAGGCGCCCTTCCCAGAACTTAAAACAGTCAGCAGTGATTCGCGCCTGCTCAGATCTTCACATTGTCCTGTCTACGTGTGGGAACCCACCATCAAAAATAGGGCATGAAAATTGTCTTGTTGCTGGGAGACCAGTATGGTTTTCATGCCCTTAATTGAGCCTGGCATCTGGGAGAATTTGATGCTGAGCTATGCTGGGTGGGGACGGAGCATCCGTATCTGCTGAGACAGACAGGGTGAACCCGGGCCAGCAACTGGGAGGCAGCTTCCTGACCTGGCAGGAGAGATGTTGGCAGCCTGGGTCAGAGGAATGGTGTGGGTTGCCAGCCCCGGAAGCTCCATCCCCCGTGGCCTTTAGATCCCATCATTTCTCCACCCTTTCGGCTTAAATAAGATGCAGTGGAATCTGTTATCTGCAATTGGGAATTCTGACAAACGTTTTGGTGACCTCCTGGCAGGACTTCAGGCTTTGCTGCCTGCAGGGAGGCGTGGGTGACAGATGCAAGAGACTGGGTAGCCGGGCACAGCGGGGCATGCCTGTACTCCCAGCGCTTAGGAGACAAAGGCAGAGAGATTGCAGCAATTTGAGTACTGGGATTAAAGACACACACCACCATGCTTCAGCCCAGGCTGCCCTTGAAGTCCCTAAGTAGCTAAGGATGACCTTGGACTTCCTCCTCCTCCTCCTCTTCTTCTTCTTCTTCTAAAGATTTATTTATTTATTAAGTATACAGTGTTCTGCCTGCATGCCGGAAGGAAGAGGGTACCAGATCTCATCATATATTGTTGTAGACCACAATGTGGTTGCTGGGAATTGAACTCAGGACCTCTGGAAGAGCAGCCAGTGCTCTTAACCGCTGAGCCATCTCTCCAGCTCTGACCTTGGCTTTCTGATTCTCCTGCCATGACCAGAAATAAAGAAATAAACAGACAAATAAACCCAAGGGAATCCTGTCAGAGTTCATGTGGCTTCTGCAGGCCAGTCTGTCCCATGCCTGACTTAACGGTATCTAAAAAAGAATTAAAATGAAGGAAACCCAAGCATAACAGAGAATGGGATGCTTCCTGGTGGGAGACTGAGAAGAAGGCGCTGAGAAGGGAACAGCCTGCGGGGATCCTAGCCCGTCCCCTCTGCCCCAGAGTTCTTGTTATCATGGGCAGATGACCTGGGAAGAGGTGGGGAATGGACACTGGGTGTCCACGGGGCTTGCTGTCCTCTCTGTGAGACAACTTCAGGGCTGTGGGCATACTGGCCATGGACGACTGGCTGAGCCATGTGTCTCTCCTGCTCTGGGAAGGAGACTCAGTCCCACTGATGTGGGACAATTTGGGACACAGACAGATCTCATATACTTTTTGTCCCTGAAGTCTCTAACGGTGGTGGATGGATGATGGCTAAATGGGGCATGGGTGGGGAGCGGTGGCCAGCCAGGAGTGGGGGGCAGTGGTCAACTGGAGGTGGGGGTGGTTGGAAGCTGGGGGCGGGGGTGGTTGGAAGCTGGCTCTGGGATATGCAGGGGGTGGAATTCAGGCACTGCCTAAGGTTAGTTGCTGGTTTGTGGGTATGTCACATATTTGGCTATAAAGTGGCCATTTCATTCATTCCTCACGGGGTTCTTGGGAGGAAGATCCCCATGAAAGTCCCTAAGTTTGACTTCTGCAGCCAGGACTAGTCTAGCTGAGAACAAGGCCATCTCTCTGCCCCTACAAGCTGAAGTCCTCCAACAGACACCCACAGGTGACTTAGATACCCACTTAGATAGCAGAAGCATCTCCCAAAGGTGAGTGTCAGAGCAAGAGCCAAGGACCTGGTTTGATAACTTGGCTTCTGAGATGGAGGAGCTGGGCTAAGACTCAATTCCCTGCCTCCAGCTCTATTCCGTTGAGAGACCACCCTCAGGGAGAGCCTGATGGTCTCCTACCCTGTCTGTCATAACCCTGGCATCTTCTAGTCAGGCAAGTCATTCTGGGACTTTACTGTAACGTGGAATAGACTATCGTGACCTCCCCGCTGAGGTCTGTGGACCAGAAGGAACACCCACGGAGGCTCTGCACTTGCTCAGCTGATGGCTGCAGAGTCCCGGGACTGCTGGTCTTGCAGACAGGAGCCTGGTCATTGCAAGGCGGGTGGATGCGGGGTGGGGTGGGGGCACTGGGTGGGTTGCGGCATCTCTGGTACAAGGTTCCCTTTTCCCATTTGAAAAGTCACATGGAAAAGGGGATGTGAGGACAGGCAACTGTGGTGGACATGCCACAGATGTGGGGCATGGTGCTGGGGACTGGGACTCAGGATCAGACTCTCAGCAGCGCTGACTGGCCTGAGATTAAAGTTGCGCGCCACCAAGCCAGGCTAGAGTCTTAATTCCAGATGAAAGATCTATGTTTGAAAAGGTCCAACATTTGGAGTTAACAGAAAACTTACACTTCAACACATCTGAGAGAGACTTAAGACTGCTAGAACGGAGAGAAGTCTCGAGTCCCCAAAGAGGACAGAAGAGTGGCAAGGAGATAAGACAGGCTGAGATTATGTCTGCTAACCACAACGTGAACTTCCAGATGACAAGCTTCGAGGAGAAGTGAGCGCTGCTCTTTTGAACCCTGAACTCTGAACTTTGGTTCTCACAGTCAAGTACCATCCAGCTCTTGAGGCTGCGATCGAAACAGTGTCAGACTCAGAATGTTCTAGAAGTTCACCACATAATGGGCCACATGGAAAATCCCTAGAAACTAAGTTGAGAGCTGAAACAGATTTAGAATAATCTTCAAAATGTACACAGACCAAATAGGAATCAGAGCCCAGGTAAAGATGGCCACTCCCCATTCCACTCCCCTTGAAACCTGAGATCCAGAAAAGAAATAGAGGCTGGGAGAGAAGGCTCAGTGGGTAAAGTGCTTCATATGCAGATGTTGAGGACTTGAGCTCAAATCTCCAGTACCCTTGTAAATGCTGGATGGGAGTGGCAGTCTGTTGTAATCCAGCTGTTAGAAGGTGAAGTCGGGCTCCTTGGAGCAGGAACAAGCTGGCTTACTAGGCTAGCTATGTCAGTGAGATCTGAGGTCAATTTAGAGAATCCATCTCAAAAAAAAAAAAAGATTAACTCTGTGGTGGTTTGAATAAGAATACCCCCCCCCCCAGGCTCACATATTTGAATGCTTAGTCATCAGGGAGTGGCACTATATGAAAGGATTAGAAGGATTAGGAGGCGTGGCCTTGTTGGAGGAAGTAAGTCACCAGGGATGGTTTCAAACCAAGCCCAGACTATCTCCTCTGGCTGCAGATCTTAGCTATTGTTCCAGCCCCTGCCTGCATGCTGCTGTGCTCGCTGCCGTGACTAAACCTCTGAAACTGTAAGCAAGCCCCCAATTAAATGCCTTATTGCAGAAGAGTTGCCTTGGTCATGGAATCTCTTCACAGCAGTAGAACAGGGACTGAGACACACAAAAAGCATAAACGGATGAACGTGGGCACTCCATGTCCACTGTAACACTATTTATAATATCTAAGAAATGGAAACAACCTAAGTATCCATCAGATCATAAGTGTTTAAAGAAACAGTGGACATGTTCACAACAGACTACAGCCATAAAAAAGAAGGAACCCCCACACACATGCACTGAGATGGAATCCTGTTACTCAGGACAATACGGATGAATCTGGAATGTGAGCATTCTACTGCCGAATTAACTCTCAGCAGGATTTGGAGTTTACACCCTAAAGAAATACTAATTGTTTGAAGAGGTAAACATTGTTAATCCAATTTGAACATGATGCAATGCACATGTGTGAGCAGCCATGTGGGGCCAGGGAAGGGAGCTTCCGGGTCCTCTGGAAGATAGGTCAGTGTTCTTAAAGGGCAAGCCATCTCTCCAGCCTTCCTCCAAGTATTTTTAAAAACCAAGATTTCTCTTTCAAAGTGCAAGATAACTATGTATTATTAATGCAGTTTTCTTTCTCTCTCTCTCTCTCTCTCTCTCTCTCTCTCTCTCTCTCTCTCTCTCTCTCTCCCCTCCCGCCCTCCCTCCCTCCCTTTCTTTTTTAACACTGTGCCTATCATTGGAAATTTTAAAAAGAAAATGGCTAAACGGAAATGAGTGGAAAGGCCGGCTGCAGCAGTTCTGGAGTGGAATGCTTTTTCCCTTTGGTAAAAACTGAGACTTAGAAAGACCTCTGTCAATCGTCAGGGGTGAAAGGAACACCATGTGTTTAAACTCTGAGAACAGAACACAAATACACATTTAAATGTCATATACATGCCCATTTCTCTTGCGTACCCTCACACACAGACCCCCAAATCTTGAAGGGCATCATGAAGAATGCTAATTAGAAGGAGACCCACACAGGGCCCTTTTGATTGCCCTGCTCCCGCTGGAAGGGTCATGTTGTCCCTCACTGCCTCCGCCTTACACACTCATGGATCACTGTTAATCAGACTCAGCTGTGGAGGCCAGTGGGCACCTCTGAGGGGTGCAGACAGCGGCCATCCCACACTGGACAGATTGAACTCTAGTGAGAAGCAAAGAGGCTTAGCTCTGTGTTTGTCTGAGATGCTGAAAAGACCATTCCTGTCAGGTTGAGAAACAGCAAAAGCCACTGGTGGGTCTCTCACTCTGAGTCCCAGGGACTGAAGGAAAAGGACACAAAGCACATGTCCCTATCCCTGCCTTCACTCTGGAGACGCGCAGCCCCAGTGAAGTTTGCAAAGATGGTTATATTCCTCAGCCATCCCGTCAGAATGACCTACGACAATCACCAGGGCGCTGAATTCTTAATTGGATTTAACTTTAGCTAGCCAGCATTGGGGCTAGGGAGATGATGTCAGGGAGAAAACTGCCTGTCTCACAAGCACGAGGACCTGAGTTCAAGCCCCGAGCACCCATGTAAGAAGCTGTGTGGGTTGTGTGCTCCCAGCACCAGGGAGGCAGAGCCAGGAGGATTCCCGGAGCTCCTTGGCCAGCCGATATAACTGTACTAGTGACTCCAGGTTCAGTGAGAGACCCTGACTCAAAAAACTAAGGTACAGAGAGATTAAAGATGTCTGATGCTGACGTCTGACCTCCATGTGAACATACACACACATGAACATGTGCACACATGATAGAGATACATGAGCATGAACACACACATACACATAAATGAGTAAAAACTTTGAAAACCAGACATGAAGGGGCAGAAGCCAGAAGCACAGGGTCACATACCATATGATTCTGTCTCTCCAAACTACCCAGAATAGGCAAGTCTGTGTAGACAGACAGTAGCCGGGTGGATTCTAGACCCTAAGTGGAGGCGTAGGAGCCACCGTTAGGGCTTTCAGCTGCTAACACAGAACATTGGCTGCTCTTGCAGAGAACCCAGGTTCAAGCCCCAGCAGCCACGTGACCACTCACAGCCATCTGTAACTCCAGTTCCAGGGGACCCAGGGCCCTCTCTTGGCCTTCACAGGCACTGCCTGCATGAGGTGTACATATGTACACGTAGTCAACACTCATGCACGAAAAAACATATTAAAAAAACACCCCTATCTCTTAATACTTCCACAATGGCAATTATGTTCCAATAGCCTCTTTTGAGATTACAGGGAATATACTGGAATTAGACAGAGGTGATGGCTGGACAGCATGTGATTCTACTAAAAAACCTTTGAATCGTATTCTTTCTTTTCCCTTCCCTTCCCTTCCTCCCTCCCTCCCTCCCTCTCTCTCTCTCTTTCTGTCTTTCTTTCTTTCTAGATGGCTTTCATCTAGCCCAGGCTAACCTTGAACTCCCTACACAGTAAAAAAGACCTTGGACTCTTGATTCTCCTGCTTCCACTTCCTGAGTGCTGGGATTAAGGAGTTTGCCATCAAGCTTACCCTGTGCTGGGGATGGAACCCAGGGCCCCATGCATGCCGGGAAAGCACTCTATTAACTGATCCAGCTCCCAGCCCTAGAATTACAGACTTTAAACCGCAAAACTTTATGTGAAGTGAGTTGTGGCTCCAACTTACAAAACTATACAGATTGAAGTAGTGGCTACTCAATGGGACAGCATCGTTCTGGAAACTTCTGAGAAGTGGTTCAGGCCTTTGAATACTTTCCCTAGTCTCAAATTCATGCAGTCTTCAGAAGTATCAGACTTGGGGAGGGGCTCCCTCCTGAATTCACACACACACACACACACACACACACACACACACACACACACACACACACTTGCCTCTGATCCTGACTCAGGCTTATCTCCAGCTGCTAAGGGCCTGGGCAGCCCCTCCCCCCAGCACTGTCACCTACAGGGTCAAAGGACATCCTGGTCCCTGCTATCTGCTATGGTCTGGGGTGCCATTCTCTGGTTCACCTTATCTTGCTCTAAACAAATGTGGTGCTAATGGCTATTTTCCCTTCTGGCTTCCTAAGGATGGGAGAGTGTAGGCAGGAAGCCATTCCAGAGTGGCCCTGTCCCATGCCTGTTTATCACCCTCAACACAGGTCAAGACAGGCTGTATTCTGACCACGGGTCCTGGGTTTTCTCCATGTCTCCCTCACTATTCTGTGAGGCGTGGGGTCTCAGCATCCCACGCGGGGTTGAGCCAGGGAGGCACGGACACATTTGCTGAGTGGACACATGGGTAACAGCCAGGTAATTCTGGTCAAGAGTTTTCTGGCCCTTCACAACTTTGCTTCTGAGTCGAGTTCCCTGACTGAGGGCTTTAGGAAGAGAAGGAGGTGTGTGGACCCTTCCCAGGACCAGCCCCCATGGTGTGAAGAGAGACTTCCAGGAGACCGTGGCCTGGCCACCTGCTGAGTGCAGTCCGTTTAGCATTTTCTAAATCCCTTCCTGCCTGAGACCCCAACCACGCAGTTCCTGGACTGAGTGGAGCAGGAGGGCTAAGGGGCTGTGTCCCTGTACCGCCTGGATGATTCCCAGCCTCGTTAGAATCCACTCAGGAGTGGACGCACGCACATCGAGAAAGGGCTTTGCCAATGCCACAGAAGGCAGCATTGTTTTCCCAGCCTGGCCAGGTCTGCTCTTAGGGCGGCTGGGGGGCTTGCGGGAGTGAGTGCCTGAGGCCTCATGAAATCCTCAGCACAGCGAGGGCTCTGGTGATTGATGCAGAGGAAAACATTTCCACCAAAGCCTCATCTGGTTTCTATGACGAGATTTCCACACCAGCATTTTTGTTTTTCCCCAAGGTAAAAACCGTCAAGGACTTGGGACCTGAGAAATAACAGAGGCTGGGGCCACATTACTGAAAGACACGGGGAGGGAGCCTGCTAGGCGCAGTGGGTGGGTGCTGGGGACAATCACTCCAGTGTGGATGACCCGGCAGTGACACGGGTGCCGATGCTCCGACCGGCTTCCTTTTCCACATGCCTAAAGTCACAGTTGATCTGGTTGCAGGAGATGGCTCGTCCCTGCCAGTAGTTCCCGCCTAGGCCGGGCCTCTACTTTCTTCCCTTCTGAGTCACGCTCCGAACCCCACATGACTGGCATGCTACTTCCTGCCTCCTTGTGTTGGCACACAAGTCCCATCAGTGCAAGGAAGCAAATTAGCACCTGATTGTCTCACGTAGCCCAGGCTGGCCTTGAATGTTATCTGTAGCCAAGGATGCCTCGCCCTTCAGAGGGCTGGGATGACAGGTCATAACTTTCCCAGCCTCCACCTGGGTCTCAGGTTCCTGTGCACACCCTCAGTAGGGGACTGCTGGCCCTCTGGGGGTAACATCTCCCCCAGCACCTTGAGCTCCTCTGTCCGTCTCAAGCCTGCAGAGGACAGGCAGGAGATGGGGGACGTTCTCAGCCCTCGAAGAAGCTAGCATGCCTTGCACAGGAGGTGGCTGGTGTGAACCAGGAAAGCGTTGACCGAGGGATGGTGCCGACTGGTGCCACCTAAGCAGTCCAGGCTGAGATGAGGCAGGGGAATGACACTTTCTGGCGTTACAAAAGCTGTGTGTGTGTATGTTTATGTGCATGTGCCAGTGTGCACATGCATGCGAGGTCAGAGGACGATCTCCAGGAGCTGCATTTTCCTTCTCTTCCTCTTTTTCAGTGTTTAAGATAGAAAGACTTACTATGTAGTCCACGCTAGCCTGGAACTTGCAGCTGTGATTTTCCCCCACCTCAGCCTCCCAAGTGCTGGGGTTATGGGCATGAGCATCTGTGGGAAAGCTGGGCATGGATGGAAGCACCTGTAAGCCCATGCTGGGGTAGGGGGTGGGGTGGTGGAGACAGGAGGATCCTTGAAGCTTACTGGTCAGACAGTCTAGACCAGTGATTCTCAACCTTCTTAATGCTGCAACCCTTAATACAGTTCCTTACATTGTGGTGACCCCCAACCATAACATTATTTTCATTGCTACTTCATAACTATAATTTTGCTACAGTTATGAATCATAATGTAAACATCTGTGTTTTCTGATGATCTTAGGCGACCCCTGTGAAAGGGTCATTTGATTACCCCAAGGGGTCGTGACCAAAAGTTGAGAACCACTGGTCTAGACAGTTGGTGAGTTTCAGTGTCAGTGAGATACTCTGTCTCATAAAAATAAGAGAGAGAGAGTGACAGAGAAAGACACTCAATACTGGCCTCTGGCTTCCACATATGTATTCCTATGGACACACATTAAAAGAGGGGTGGTGGGGGGCTGGAGCCATAACTAAGGAGGAGGGCACTTGATTAGTACGTATGAGACCCTAGGTACAATCTCCATTCCTATAACAAAACAAGACAGAATACCAAGTATATGGAAAACCTGAGCATAGACCATCGGAAGCCCTTTCCCCCAGCATCCCATTCTTTTGAGGCAGGGGTTTGCTATGCAGAGTTCTGGGACTGCAGCCACGCACCACCACACCCAGCTTTGTTACACAGTAGCGGTATCTAGCCAGAGCAGGACGGTACATTCAGCAAGAAAGGAAGAGGATTGACTTTTGAAGCCTCAAGACAGTTTTCAAAAGATACATTCTAGTTTACAAACACCTTCCTGAGCAGGGCAGCCTGGGTGTTGCCTAGGGAGGAACAGGAGATGCACACTGGTTGGGGGTGCCTGCTGAGAGGGTGTCTCCTTTCCCAACACTTGTGCAGAATTAGACCGCATATGTCTGCCTGTCCATTCCCACATCAAATGTTTCTTATATTTATTTCATTTACTTGTGTGAGTGTGGATGACGTGTGTGTGTGATGGTCAGAGGAATGGATCCTGTTCTTCTACCAGGTGGGTCCTGGGGATCAAATTCAGAGCATCAGTCTTGGTGGCAGGTGCCTTTACTTACTAAATTATCTTTCCAGATACCCTCCCATCAAATGTTTCAAGAAGAAAATAAAAAGTTTCCCATTTGAAAATGTGTCATCAAAGCTATGGTCACACTGCTCTTGGTTGGACACCCTGACCCAGACAGCACAGGGCAACATCTTTGGAAAGAATTTTCTGACCACTCTACCACTGACCATGCACATGGTGGCACACATCAGTAATACCAGCACCTAGGAGGTAGAAGCAGGAAGACCAAGAGTTCAAGGTCATCCTCGGCTACATCGTGAGTTTGAGGACGACCTGGGCTACATAAGACGCTGTTTCAAAAGAGAAAAGATGGTGAAGACATGGCTCAGTAGGTAAGTACACTAGCTGTTTAACTAGGAGGACCTGAGTTCAGCTCCCATCACTCACATAAACAGCTGGGCATGGCTGTGTATGCACTTGCTGTGCTGTGGAGGAGGGGACAGGAGGATGGCTGGAGCTTGCTGGCTGCCGGGCTAGCACCAGGTTCAGCAAGAGAGCCTGTGTCAAGGAGCAAAGCAGAGGAGAATAGAGCAGGCCACTCGATGTCCTCTGGTCCTCACATGTGCGCACTCACAAGCTCATGCACACACACGCGCGCACACAGAAGTTGGAACTGCATATGGCCTTTGATGCAGTGATTCCACTCTCAGGAGTTCATCCTCAGACAGACTTCCATATGTGCATGAAAGAATGACGGACGAGGGGTTCGCTGCAGCATCACAGCTAATGGAAAAAGACTGGAAATGACCCAAATGGCTGATCATGGCAGATTGGTGAAGTAAATTACAACAGACTCCTGCCATGAAACCCCACACAGTCTCTGAAAAGAATGAGGGAAAACGAAGCCGTAAAAGTTCTCAAAGGAGCTGTAAATTTCCTTTATGATCCCTGACTTGAGAAGGCCTTTTTAGAAAGGACACAAACCCCAGAAGCTATAATATGAAAGACTGATAAATTTGAGTACTCTTACTTTTTTTTTAAATCTTGGAATAATTTAAACAAACAACCTAACCAACAAACCCACCACAACCACCAAAATTACCATAACAAAAGTTCCACAAGTGGTGAAAAGCAGAAAACTGAGAAAATATTTCTAACTCATACAAAAGTTCCTTAAAACGTTTCTATAATAAAAAAGCAGAGAATGATGACAAAGGAAAATGAACCAAGGGATGAACAGGCATGCACCTCGGCGAGGAAAGAGAATCTTCCTGAAAGGTGTGGACCAAACTCTGAGCTTTACTTACAAAAGCACTGCCAATGAAAACTCCCCGGAGACGCTCTTCCTTGTCTCCGAAGACCAAACCGTGAGCCATAAGTTGGACAATGACAAAAGCTGGGTCAACAGTGAGTTGTGCACACCACCTTGGCCCCACAGATCATCACTGAGATCAGCTATTCTTATCTCTAGTGTTTTCCCAATAGCTTTCCCGTGTTTAGACAAGCCTGGACACACAAACACTATTATTCCAACCGCCTATCATGACAGTGTTCATTGTTATCTTGGCACAAATTAGAATCATCTGGGTCTCAGTGAGGACTGCTTTACTTAGGGTTTCTGTTGCTGTGAAGAGACACTATGACCGCAGCAACTCTTATAAAGAAAAACATTTTAATTGGGTGGCTTACAGTTTCAGAGGTTTAGTTCATTATCATCACGGTGGGACATGGCGGTGTGCAGGCAGACGTGGTGATGGAGAAGAAGCTGAGCGTCCTACATCTTGATCTGCAGGCAACAGGAAGTGAACTGAACTAGGTGTAGCTTGAGTGTAGGAGACCTCAAAGCTTGCTCCTACAATGACACACTTCCTCCACTAAGGCCATACCTACTTCAACAAGGCTTCACCTCCTAATAGTGTGAAATTATGAACTTATGGGGACCAATGGCATTCAAGCGACCACAAGGACTGTCTACATTGGGTTGGTTTGTGAGCATCTGTGGGGGAATTATCTTAAGTTGATTGAGAGGGCAAGACCAGCCCATGATAGGGAGCACCATTCCTTAGGCAGGGCGTCCTGAACTGTAGAAGAACGGAAGAAGAGAGCTGAGTATAATCAAGCAAGTCTGCATGCGCATGCGTTTATTACCCTCTGCTCTTGACTGAGGATGTGATGGGACCGGCTATTTCAAGCTCTTGCCACTATTACTTACAGTGACAGACTTGAACTTGAAGTTGTAAACTAAAGTAAACCCTGCCTCCCTTAAGTAGCCTTTGGCAGAATGTTTCCTCACAGTACCAGAAATGATGTAAGGATACCTTAGAACTCAGTACTGCTGCACAACTCAGGCTTGGAGGCTGGGAGGTGATAGGCTATTCCATGTAGCCCAGGCGTGTGACAATAGGCACACTGTCTAGGTTGCTCGAGTACACTCTATGAGATCTGTGGAACAATGTCTTTGCTAGTCTGCTTCCTTGTGGCTGAGCCATGAATAGCTGTACTCGCAAGGGAATTAGCCCACTACTCAGCAGGCCTGGGACACATGAAGTCCAATTCTAGCAGGACAGTTATCACTCAGATATCTTGAAATGTCATTGAATGGGTTGGTCAGAATAAGGTGGACATTTTCTGCAGAAATACAAAAGCATTTGAGCCTATCTGCAACAGTGAGAGGCTACGATGAAATATAGCAAAGTTACCCATGGAACAGTAGAGATGTCTGCAAACCATATACTCAGCCACAAGGAGCCCATATGCTGTGGTTTGAATGGGAATTTCCCCTTACAGACTCCTGTGTCTGAACACTTGACTTCCAGCTGGTGGTGCTCTTTAGGAAGATCATGGAACCTTCAGGAGGAGGAGCCTTCGGAGGTGGAAACTGAGGCAGGACTAGAGGTATAAAGCCTCTTTCTGTCTGCTCTCTCTCCTGACGTGACGTGACCAGACACCTCACACTTCTGTGCCATGCCTTCCCACCCTTGTGGACTGTATCCCTGTGGACTGTGAGCCAAGACAAGCCCTTCTTCCTTTACGTTGCTTCATGTCAGGTATTTGGCCACAGCAATGAGAAAAGTAACTAATATAATTCACAAAAGCAAAACACCATCACCAGTAGCACAAATAACTCAGCTTTTCAGATTTCCCCATTCCTTCTCTTGGGTTTGTTTAAGGCCTGCCAGCTAGGGCAGGCGTGGAATAAGACAGTGGGGTCCTTGGAGTGGCAGCAATATCCTGATTTTCCTGTTAGGTGCCAGACCTATGACATCTCTCATGAGCACTGGCTCTGGGAAGAAGCCAATGTAGCCATTGTTTCCTCTCACAGCCCCTTGGAGAGCCCACAGCCCCCTTTGGATATCATTTGGATCTCCAAGGCATTGAGGCTTCCTTTCCTAACATACTTGTCTATTTGTGGGTGGCCCCAGGTCATACTTATTTTCATATCAAAGGGTCTGTAATCTTACAGAGGTCCTAGGGCAAGAACCAGCCCTAGAACTACAGGAATGAATTGCTGGGGCAGGGGGCCATAGCATGTGGAGATTCCAGATAGGACACTATCCATCTCTTCTGGGTTCCTATATATGCAGGGCAAGCTCCCAGAGCCCTGTCATCTGCTCCCAGGGTTCTGTACAATAATGGCACCGGGAGATCTCCCAGCTCTTGCAAACACAAAGTGCAGCAATGACAGCAATTGGACAGAACCACAGAGACACTGTGGACATAAAGCCACGGCTAAGTTGAGGCACATGAAGGGACAATGGTTTTTGTCCCCTGGAGCTGGTGGCCCCTCGGGGGAACTGAGTCCTCCTGAGAGCATGGGAAGTCAAGAAGGCCCTGGCAACTTACTTTCCAAAACCTGTGAAAGTCCCAGGGACAGAAGATTGGCCTCCAGGATAACAGCCACAAGAAAATGTGTGTCCTTTGAAGTGGCACTAGCAAAACAGTCATGATCTTTTTCTGTGTGTTCAAGGCAAGTAGGGTTTTTCTTGTTGTCCTAGGCATGCCATAGCGTGTCATCATCAGGTGCAGGGTTTCTCCTAAGGATACGACAGAGGCCAGGTAAGAGATGCCCCAAAAGGTGAAATGACTCTCCTATCTCACACCAGTACCATGTGACAGCCTATACATGCCATAAGATTCCATACTCAGTGTCCAGATGCCATCTCCACTAAGGTGGCTTCCAGTTTAAAGAGGGTCCTCAAATAGTGGAGCTGCAGAGCACCTGCCAAGGGAGACCCTCTCCACCATCACTCTCAGCTACTGCTCTACAATCTTCTGGAGGGGAGTGATGGCAGCCAGCACATCCCAGCTCTTATGAGCCAGGCATGAGGCATCTGTTTCCTTGTGAGATACAGTTTGTTTAGATACAGTCACAGCAGGCCTTCTGGATACCCGTGTAGTTCAAGGTTGCCGGAGTTGCACTGCTCAAGGGGGTATCAGAGAATCTGTGTGATGAAGGCCCTCTAGGAGAGCAGTAAGGAGGTCAGGAAACTCAGGCAGAGAGGGCTGTCATGGCCATCTAATTCAAAGTCTTCCCATGAATGAACACAAGTCCATCTACTCATTATCTACATACCAGCACTCCCTCCCACCCACCTATTCTTCCCTCCTTCCCACTTATCCATCTCCCTGGTCCTCCTTCTCCTGCCTTCCTATCAATCCACCCACTCATCCATCCATCCATCCATCCATCCATCCATCCATCCATCCATCCCCATTCCTCTTTCCCACATATCTATCTACCATCTACCACTCTCTTTGGTGACGGACAATTCTGTATTCTGTCAATTTTGTTTTAAATAAACGCTGATTGGCCAGTAGTCAGGCAGGAAGTATAGGAGGGACAACCAAACAGGAAGTAGAGGTGGGGCAATGAGAACAGGAGTACTCTGGGAAGAAGGAAGCTCTTTCCCCAGTCTCCTTCCCAGACACCGAAGAAGCAGGATGTGACCTACCCTGCTGAAAAAGGTACTGAGCCATTTGGCTAACATAGATAAGAATAATGGGCTAATATAACTTATAAGGGCTAATATAAAGCCTGAGATAATGGGCCAATCAGTTTATAACTTAAGTAGACCTCTGTGTGATTTCCTTTGGGACCTAATGACTGTGGGAACTGGGCAGGACAGAAACCCCAACAAGCAGGCCCTCATGTTACATCTCTTCTTCTCTCCTATTCATCTGCCCATATGCACAACCATTTATCCACCCAACCCTCCTACTCATTTGCCCATCCATCCACCCACCTGCCTATCTACCCATCCTTTGCATTATCTATCTATCTATCTATCTATCTGTCTGTCTGTCTGTCTGTCTGTCTGTCTGTCTATCTATCTATCTATCTATCTATCTATCTATCTATCTATCCATCCATCCATCCATTCTTCCATCCATCCATCCATCCATCCATCCATCCATCCATCCATCCATCCATCCATCCACTCAGCATTATGCTGTTGTCAAGCAGAGGACCCTTTACTAGCAAGAGGAAAGTGACTTGGGCTCATTCATGAGGCTCCCCTTCTAACAGAGTCAAATTCAATATTTTCCTAATGTCTTTTTAACCTATTTTAGTTCATCTTCTCATAATATGGAAATCATTACCTAGCAAAGTGTCTCATTATATTTCATAGAGTACTTAAATTTTATAGCAGGGGAAGTTGAGGCTCAGGCAAAGGAATGGCATGGCTGAGCTCATGCTGCAGCTGGAGGATGCTGGTCTCAGGCCTGTTTTCTCCAGCTCAGAACTCAAGGCTATGCTGTGCTGCCTGCAGCGACTGCTTGAGTCACAGAAGGGTTGAGAGCCTGTACCAAGCTCACATGAGGACCAGAACACCTATTTAGTATCTCAGTGGCATGGTGAGCAGACAGCTGACAGTGCAAGTCCAAAGTCAGATAAAACTATTCACTTAAAACAGTTTGAGAGGATTCCCCGCGTCTCCAGGGGAGACAGAACTACTGCAGACTGAGTTCAGTGCATCCCGAGTACCTTGTCACTCAGGAGTCTGTGCCGCAGAGGGTCCTGCCATGTGGGCTGTGAAGCAAGAGGGGAAGCCTGGGCTTTAAGCCATGGGACCCCCTCCTACAGGTCCTCAGCACAGCCCTGCAGACCCACCCGCTCAGATGCTTTAACACAAGATTCCTGGGTCCATCTTTCCAGATAACTCAAAATAGCGTCTAAAAATGGAACCTGGCATGTTAGTCAACTGAAATTTTAGCAGACAAAACAACAACAATAACAACAAAAGCAACAATAACAACAACAAGCAACCAAAATTAGGTGAGGTTTTCCTTTCTTTCTTTTTTTTATTTTTTTTATTTTTCGAGACAGGGTTTCTCCGTAGCTTTTGGTTCCTGTCCTGGAACTAGCTCTTGTAGTCCAGGCTGGCCTCAAACTCACAGAGATCCGCCTGCCTTTGCCTCCCAAGTGCTGGGATTAAAGGCGTGCGCCACCACTGCCCGGCTTCCTTTCTTGAGTTAGATAAAAGCATTGCCTGAATTTTGCAGAGACCTAACAACAGAAAGTAGCTAAGATTGAATTCCCCTTCAACTGAATTCCACAGCCTATTTCTTATCCCCCTTGGGACCACCCTTAACCGCCTTAAGCACAGGGTTCCTCCCTGGTGGCCCTCAGCTTCCCAACAGGAAGTGACCTTGGGCCTTTCTGCCCAATGATTTGCTCTGTGAAATCCTGGGTGACCCATTCCCTGACCAGTGACCTTCCTTCCTCAAAGGTCTCCTGGCCCAGCCCTGGGCTGAATGCCTTTCTGTCCTCTCATGAAAGCCAGGCACTTCTAAGTACAGAGGCAGAAGTGGCTGCTTCCTCAGGAGTTGGCCAGCTGGGCTGGAGCCTGCCGGCTGCCAGCCTCATCCTCCCAGTATTTACAATGGAGTGAGGTCACTTATATGCCTGAAGACATATAAGGTCTTGTGGGGGACACTCCACACAGAACTGTGAGCCTTTGACATCTTTCCTGTCCCCAGGGAAGCTCTTCTGTGAGTTCTGTAAAGGGAAACATATTTGGAGTTTGGTCTGAATCATGCAACAAGGGTAGACGATCTTCAGGGGCTAGCCTCGGGTTCTGGGATGATGGTGACAATCCTTTCAGCTTCAAAACATTTGCCTCGAATGGAATGGAGCTCACCTGTCAGCTGAAAAGCCCAGTTTTGAAGTTTTGCTGCTTATAAGCTTAAAGTATCTCTATGTAGGCTGTTGAGATGGCTCAGCGCTTACTCAGCAGTTACAGGGCTTGCTGTGCAAGCCTTATGACCCAAGTTCAATCCCTGGGACCCATGGAAAAAGGCGGAGGGACTCCACAAAGTTGACCTCTGGCAATGCATACAAACACACACATACATACACTCACACAGAAGCAAGAAAATAGAAAGTATATGTATATGTATATAAAAGCATAATAGTTCACATCTAATTTAAAGTATGTGTGTATATAAATATAAACAGCCATACATAGCTTCATGTAGCATGATATCTGTATATATACATAGATATATGGCTATAACCACATCTAGCCAGATGTGGTGTGGTACACTTATAATCACAACACTCAGGAGGTTGAGGCAGGGGGATCATGAATCTCTTTCTTTATAAAAGTTCCCATATGGTAGCTTGAAAGGAAATGACCCCCAAAGGGAGTGGTACTAATGGGAGGTGTGGCCTTGCTGGAGGAAGTGTGTCACTGTGGAGGCAGGCTTTGATGTCTCAAATATGCTCAAGCCATGCTCAGTGAGACAGACCACTTCCTGTTGCCTGCTGATCAAGATGCAGGACTTTTAGCTCCAGCACCACATCTGTGTGCATATTATCACACCCCACTGTGGGGGCCAGCTATGATAAGCTAAGTATGGGCAGGTCACCCAAAGGAAGTTCTTTTTTTAAATTTTTTTTTATGGCTTATTTAACTTTATTTTATGTGCATTGGTGTGAAGGTCTCAGATCCCCTGGAATTGGATCTTCAGACAGTTGTGAGCTGCCATGTGAGTGCTGGAAATTGAACCCGCGTCCTCGGGAAGAACAGTCAGTTCTCTTAACCGCTGAGCCACCTCTCCAGTCCCCAAAGGAAGTTCTTTACTTCCAACCATTATCACCTGCCAGAGAAAAATTTAATAAGAGGCCTGAGTCTCTGTAGTTTACCCTGAGGCAATACCTGGTTGCAGAAAGAACCACAAACTGAGATTACCTAGTACCACCCACAAACAGACCATCCAAAGGAAATGCCTAACATCCCAACCACTGTAGATAGGATCACCCTCCAGCACACACTCACCAGGACATCCCTAGACAAATGTCAGCCAAACAAGAGTCCTAAATCTCAGAAACTCCTCACCCCCACCTTCACTACTATAAAAACCCAATTCTAACTGAGTTGGACTCTCCGTTTATTCCAGTATGTTGGACATGCGGAGAGACCGAGTTTGCAAACTTGATTAAAATAAAGGCTCTTTACTTTTACATACGGGACTTGGTCTCCTTGTTAGCTTTTGCGGGGGCTTCGCGGATTTGGGCATAACACCCACCATGATGATAACGAAATAAGCCTCTGAACTGTAAGCAAGTCACCCCATTAAATGTTTTTCTTTATGAGTTGCCATGGCCACAGTGTTTCTTCACAATAGAAGACCTAACTAAGACAGACACTTGGTGTGAAATAGTCTAAAGGTGAGAATGGAGCTGGAGCTGGAGCTGGATCTCAGTGGGCTGAGTCTTGCCAAACACAAAAGTCCTAGGTTCGATCCCTAACACTGCATAAACCAGGTATGGTGTTACATGCTTCTAATCCTAGAACTCAGGAGGTGAAGGCAGGGAACAGAAGTTCAAGGCTACCTGTATGATCAAATTTGGGACCAGCCTGGGCTAAGAGAAATTCTGTATCCCTCCCTAAAAACAAGTATCAAAGGGAGAAAAACCAGTCTGTGACTACATTACCTTTTCTTGGCCACAGTTCAAACTGGTTACTTTTTGATGTCTCCCAGTCTATTTTTTTTCCTTTTTCTATTTTTGTGTGTACTGTATGTGAATGTGTGCATGTATGTGGGCACACATGTTCACATGCATGTGGTTGCCTGAAGTTGATGCTGGGTCTCTCAATCAAACTCAGAGTCTACCAATAGTCCTGCTACTTATCTTGCTTAGGGAATCCCGTCTCCATCTCCAAGGCTGGAATTATGGGCAGGCAGCCAGCCAGCCTCTCTTAGCATTTCCATGGTCCTCATGTATGTGGCAAGCACTTTGATGGCTGAGCCAACTCCTTAGCCTCCAGCCTGTTTATTACAAGGCCTCTAGTCCTAGGCAGAAGAGAAATTGACTGAAGGAGACTGAAGCCACGGAGAGGTGGCACTCTGCAGAGTAGAAAGGGCTTGGGCTTCCCAGGCCAGACTTTTTGGCAAGCGGTAGAATCTTCCTGGGCCTCAGTGTCATTTGCATTCTGGTTGGTGCTGAGAGGAACTGAGACAGAAAAGGGTCTGGCATGGCTCCTTTCAGACTGTAGGCTTTTCTGCGGCACCAGTTTTCCTTGTTTGGTTTGATAAAAATGTGCCCAAGACTGAGAAAGACAAGGGCTGGTGAGTTAAAACTCCACTTCTTCCCGGATGCACACTGGCCCTGCATGTCCAGAAAGACACCACCTACGAGCATCTCCCAGACACTCAGCTGCGCACACAGCTCAAGTCGGAAGGGACTGAGTGACTCTTGTTTGAAAGCAAAGAGAAGAGAGGCAAAGCCAGAGAGCCAAAGATTTAGGGAGAAGAGGGGCAGGGCTGTAATCTTTCCTGGTAATCAAACTTCTTCCTGGAGGGACCAAGGGAGAGTGCTGGGGAACACACAGAGAATGGGCAAAGAGGGAGGATGTAGGGGGAGGTCTCCGGGAACATGAGGGCTGAGGGTGAACCTGTGGAGGAAGAAAGGCTGTTCCCAGGGCCAGAGCCTTGTGTGAGACATGTGGCCATCGCGGTCTTTGGGGACTGTTCCAATTCCCCAGTGCTTGTCTGTGGTTTTCACAAACTGCTTGGCTGTCCTAGAATGCCAGACCTCTAAACATGCGCGCCAGGTCTTTTACAAACAGACAGACAGACCCTCCTGCCACAAATAGCCCCAGGTTCTTTCTTAGACCAAGAAAAGGGGTTCTTGGTTAGGCAAAAATGTAGTCATGGAATTTCATGGCAGGTGGGTAAGGGAGAGAAACTTGGAAGTGGTTTTCAAGGAATGTAAAGCCTTTTTCAGGTTGTAAAATCTTTTCCCAGAGGGGACAGGCCAGTTTAAAGTGGTGGCAGCTCTTAAGGGGTGACCCAAACACCCGGGCAAAGCTGCACATAGGAACTTTTCAGTTCCTTTCCTAGCTCACTATCACCGTGGTAAGCCTAGTCCATCGCTGGCTGGAATGACAGTGTGCTGTGCACAGCTGACCTTTGCAGTTGGACGGTGAAGGAGCGAAGCGGTGGCCTATCAGAAATGTACTAACTCTGAGGGGACGTGGAGAGTCCAGGGATCATTTCTGTCCTGCTGGGGCAGGCGAGTCCACGTGCTTTTGTTTTGATTGTCATATGAATTAGGGGAGTGGGGATCCCAAAGAGCTATGGTTGTGCCAGGTTCCTGAGCTGGAAGCTGGCCACCTAAGTGAAGGTGAAGAGACACGGTATGTCATATGCTTGCGACTTAGCTCGGAGAAAAGCTCCGTGGCTTGTATTGTCAAAGATTCAGGAGTTTTCAATCCAGGTCGTCAGACTTGATGGTAAGTCCCTTTGCTGAGCCATAGTCCAGCCCCATGTATACCATTAACAAAACAAACAAAACAAAACAAAACACCAAACTTTGATCTTTAAGTTTTCTTACTGCAACAGGAACAAAGACATTTGAAAATGAAACGTACGTTTCCAATAACCAAAAAGAGAACCAATGTAGCGTGCCATGAGACAGACTGTTAGAGCTACACGTGATGGAAACTAAGCCACGTAGTGCTGGTCCAGCCAAAACCCCTGCCTGCAAGCCTCTGCCTAAGACCGATTCTCTCTGTAAAGTGGAGATTAGTGGGTCTTAAAGAGGCATTAAAGACCCACAAGGCCAAACTGAGATGATCTCTTGAACCAACTGGAAGGACTGAAAGGATTTGAAGGACTTTCAAATGAGGTCAATATCTTTTGATATGGAGCCAATGTTCTTGTGTCCTGACTCTGGTAAAGTCCCCTGGCATAAATGTGGGTACATGGAGCTCCAAGGACACCCAGAGTGATACTCTGGTGTTTGTGCTCCTCCATGGGCTCCACCTCCCTCCTCCAGAGCTCTTCTTTCACCTCTGCCCCTTATTTCAGACCTCAGCCCCCTGTCGTTAGCCTTCAGGACTCACGTCTGCCTGCATCCCCTACTGACAGTATGAGATCTTCCTCTTTTCCATCTGCCACCCTGATTACTCCCAACCCCTGTCCAGGCACCGTCCACTCTGTGCTGGACCCTTGAGCCCTTTGGGAAGCAGTGTCCCCTCAGAAATGAGAGCTTTCACATGCACGGGTTTACTCGTGAGCAATGGCTGTCTCCTGCAGAGGAAAGGAGGGTAACTCTGTCAGATGGGTAAGCAGCCACTCTGCAGCCTGGCATTCCCACTCCCTCCTACCATCTCACTCTGGAATTCTCTCTGCAAAACACAAGCTGGAATAACACAGGGGGCCATAGGCGCTGAGCGGTAAATACCTGATGGGAGAGAAGGGGCTTGGATATTTACACAGAGGGTTCTCATCGACCTCCTGTAGACACAGTACCCTTAGTAAAGTAGCAGGAATTGTCTCTCCTGGCTGGTATCCCTGCATGGGGTGGCAGGGAAACTGAGGGGGCACATGAGGAGTGGACTCTTTCTTTTTTTTTTCTAGGCAGCCAATCTTCAAGGTGGCTAGTCCCGTCTCTACCAGGAGGCCATTCAATGGAGATACCATCCCCATAGCCATCAAAGCCCAAGGATGGATGGGGTCCATCTGTGGAGCTGGACGGCTGTAGGGTTGGATTGCAGCTTGATGGATGCCAAACAGGGGAAGTACAGCCTTTTATACATGCCGGGTACCAGCTCCCAGCCTGATAGTATGCTCCCCCCTCCACCTCGTGGTAGCATCTAGGGACCATTTCGCTCAATTGTGGACCACCTTTGCATCTTAGCGGGATGCTGGAACTCAGAGCTCCCATCAGGGCTAAGACAGAATCCAGGCTGAGGTTCACTGACCTCGCCTCAGGGTGCAGGTTAACTGTCATGTACCCTAATCTTCCCTCAGAGAACCCCTTTCTCCTCACACCCTCGTAGATTTACTGATCTTAAACTCCTCCCATCCACTACAGCTGGTGGCCAGTAACTCCAGCACAGCTGTGGCCTTGCTCTCACGCTTCCAGTCTCAGTGATGCCTCAGATGAGAACCCGTGACCACAGGGGAATCTCTGTTTGAACTGTTAAGATACAGGGCGGTGGTAGTGGTGGTTATTTGTGGAGCTGCAAACAAAAGGGTTAGGAAATAGAGAGGGAGATGCCATTTCCAGAAGTTTGGAGGAAAGCAAATCCCAGCACCAGGATGGACTTGAGGCTGCCAGCCCAGCACTGGCTACAATCAGATCAAAGCTGCGCCTTATGCCACACCGCCTGATAAGCCAAGGGCGTGGCATCCACGATCCCGTATTCATGCTCAAACATGCAGCCATGACTCAGATGATAGTAGCGAGTTCTTCTGTGAAGTTCATGTGAGCCCAGGACTCCAATTTCCCACGTGGGACTCTCCAAATGCTTCTAGCACCTGCCTGGTGAGGGAGACTCTCAGAACGATCTACACATACACACTCTGTGAGGTCTCCCTGGAGGAGAAGAGCCAGTAACTAGACCCAAGTCCTTCTCTGCCTGCTGCTCTCTGCTCTGCCTTCAGTTCTGGCTACACTTCCGCTGTTCTCCTCACATTAATTATTTGTGTATGTGTGTATGCTCATGCCATGACATGTGTGGAGGTCAGTGGACAGCTTGTGGGAGTTCTCCCCTTCTAACATGTGGGTCTAGGGATCACACACAGGTTGTCAGGGTTGGCACCCACTGAGCCGCACCTCGCCGGCTCCCAAAGATTCTTACAAACTAAGGAACTCTTCTTGTACATTCTCTGACGCTCTTAGGCCTGCTTTCTTTGGGGCCGCTCCCTGGTCTGTTTCTCTCACCCTTCCCTTCTGAGTCGAGAATGCTCCCCATGTGGTCCTGGGCCTGCCTATCCCCCAACCCATCCCCCACTCTCCTGTTTTTCTAATACCCAGGCATCTGTTTTCCTCATATCCAAGACATGGATCTTTTGGTGCCTGGGATGGCAGCTCCAGGTGCCCAGGAAGGTAAGTTGATATCAGCAGGCCACAGGTGGGGCCCACCTGGGCAGAGAGAGGCCACAGCCTTGTCTCCTCAAAGGCAGAAGATCCTTTACTTGTGACCAGGGGTCACAGCTATTCCTCCTAGGCCCTTTCTTCCTACCACCCCCATCTCTGATGCCAAAGACCCTGAGCGAGAGTTGCAGAAGGCTGTCAGGGGTGGGCTGAGGCCTGGGTACCATCTGCTCTCTCCCTATTCCAGAGGCTCTGAGTCTTGAGGTTTGGGGTGGGACCCAGGAACCTGACAGGCAATAATCTTCCTGTGTACGGCCTCTGCGAAGAAACACTACAGGGAGCTCTCACCTCTGGGGAAGCTGACATAAGGGCTGGGCTTCAGAGTGAGTCACCGAGAGCCTGCCCAGGACCCTTGCTCCCTCACAATTACCACAGGCTTGCACACTGGGCTCTGGGCTGTGTGTCTTCACAATCCTTGTTAATACAACTGGGATTCATTAAGCAATGGGGACCATCCTGTCAGGCCAATTAAGAGATGCTCCAACAGATAAACCAGTGAAGAAACAAACGGTGGTGGTGGGGGACGTCTCTTTATGGCTGCTCTTTGGGGTGGGCTTTACAGTGTTGCTTTGTATGTGTGTTTTTTCCCCCTAAATAAGCAAACTTGTTTTCTTGGGATTCCATCCAAGAACATTAGATAAATAACTGTGACCCAGGCCCAGTTGCTCACAGGAAATCCTGTCCAAGCAGACAGTGTGGGAGAGAGAGACTGTACTTTGATGCATGTGGTTGGGGTGCCCTTGGCGGTGGCATCCAGAGTATGGTGTGACTTCTGCAGGCTCTGCAGACTTCTGCAGTTCTCAGTGTGACCTCGGGCAGGTCAAGGCTTAGCCTTGGTGTCCTCCTGGCTTCTCCTTCCCCTGTGCTCACATATATTAGGTTGGAGCCCCTCATCTTCTTCCTGCCAAGGGATCTCAGTGACTTGAGCAGTGCCGGTGGTCACTCTGAGACTCTGCTGCCTGGAGAGGCCGTGCCCAGCTTGGCTCCACTGTTGTGTGCAGAATGGAATCCTTGCTTATGCCCAAGATGCGCTCTGTGCCTGTGACATACCCTTCCTCTGTCTTTGGACATTAGGTGCAAAGATTCATCCTTGAGCTGCACAGGATCACTGAGGTATACCCTCCCACCCCTCAGCTGCCCCTCTCTCCAACCCCAGGGCTGCCTCCCACCTGCCTCTCCAGCTCCTAAATATATCCTGATCTCTGGCCTCCTCTGAGCCTGTACCTCTGGGTCACTCCTACCTTTCTAGACATTTGCCACCCTGTCTCTGAGAGAGTGACTGCAGGACATATCTCCTCCCTGCTAAACCCTCACTGTAGCCGGAATAAGTCTGTGTCTTTATTGACCTCACCCCCGGCTTCACAGCTCCTTCTAGAACCAACCTAGCACCTCTTTAGACCCCACAGAGCAGCCACCACACTAAGTACCTTCCTCTTTCCCTGCTTCAATGGCAGTCAAAGTCTCTCCAGTACGCAAACGTTCCCTCCTCCACGGAGGCTGTTTTGACTCCCTCCTGCACCCAGGGAGTAAGGCCTTGCCTTCCTCCACAGCCCTGTGACCCACCGGGTGATGGTGACTGGTTTGCCAGCCTGCGTGGCCACAGCAGCTGGACTGTGCTTTCTCCCACCTCTGTATTTCAGGCATCTGGGATACAGGCCTGGAAGGATGTGGGCACATGGAGAGTGTTTGTTTACATTGAATTCTGCACAGTCTGCATTTGCGACCCTTCTTGGAATGGTTGTGGTGTGACTGTTAGGCAGCCCAGTCGCTATCAGACACAAGTCAGTTGCAGTCAGGTCTCAGGGTTCCCTGCGGCCGAATCCTTCTGAGGCTATTGATGGGATATAAATCAGCACGGGCTGGGGCAGCTTGGAAACAACTGGCAGTATCGGCTCCAAGTCCACTGATGCTATCCAGATGTGGGCTGCTGTGCCAAAGCATGTTGCTGGTAATTAAACTGACAAGAGTTCCAAGGTGCACGAGACCAGCAGCCTTGGGGAGGTCATCCTTCTCCGTGCCCCCTATTTCGCCTCTGAGGCACTGGAGGGGCCTGGCTAGTTTATCAGTAAATGCAAGTGAGCGGCAGAAGCCCCCTCCCCGCACCCGTGAGGCAGAAGATACTTAGAATTCAGCAGAGCTTTGAGCCCATTACTTAGGGCGAGAGTGTTCCCTTGGGGTGCTAGGACATCTGTCCCCACCTCAGAGTGGAATGCAGGAGACCTCCAGGTGGATAACATATTCTCCTGTGGAAGCTGAGAGCTCTGATGTGTTAGGGAGCTGGGGACAACCCAAGGCTGCTCACAGCTGAGGGGTCCTCCTTGTCAGTTTCTGAGCAGCTTGTCACTCCACACTTCTTCCCAGCACATCGGGCCCCATGCTGAGGCAGCTGCGCAGCTCACAAAGGGGTACAGAGCAAACGAGCTGGTGCAGGCTTCCCAGGGGAATGCCCACCACCAGAGCCAGGCACTTGGGATGGAGGAGACAGATGAGACCCAGCTGCTACTCTCACACAGCTCACTTGCCAGCCTAGGTGGCGGGCCATGCCCAGGGGATAACTTCCCTAAGGGAGACGCCCCAGGCTGCATAGAAATGCATGACATGGGGCTATAGCCTCCGCAAGTTGGGGGATCACAGAAGGCTTTCCTGGAGCACGGCTTGAAGGGTGACAGTGTAGGCATCTTAAGAGGACAGGTATGGACTCGCTGCAAAGACACTTTGAAAGAAGACAGGGAAGCAAGTAATTCTAGACACACCTACCATGTCTAGAACTTTCACTTCTTGAAATACATAGTGAGAAATGAAGTCCACAGGGCTTCAGCAAGGCAAGGAGGAGGAGTTCTAAGACCTGAACCGGAGGAGAGACTGTCTTTCTGTCTCTATCTCTGTTTCTGTCTGTGTACTGGTGCCCTTTCTTATGCAGGTATATTCGGAGACCAGAGGTTGACATCAATCGCTGTCTTCCCCAATCACTGTCTACCTTATTTTTGGCGACAGGGTCTCTCACAGAGCACAAAGCTCACTGTTTGTTTTGGCAAGCGTGGCTGGCTGGCGAACCTTGTCTTCACCACCCCTTCACCGCTGCGTGAGCTCACTGACCGGTGGGATCTTCCAAAGTGAAACTCACTTTGAACCAGAGAGTGGAACCACAGGTGTCAGAGGCCAGGGAACAGGGAAGGTGGGGAACAGCTAGTCTAGGGGCACACAATTTCAGTTAGGGGGAGTAAACTCAATGTGGCTTGATAGTAATGTATGGCCTTAGAGCCGCAATCTGCAAGCCAGGTAGTGGATATGCTATTGAGCTTGGTTTAGCTAGTTCATAGTGTGCACATCTACCAAACCAGCATAATATACCCTGTTTACATTTGCCAATTAAAAGTAAACAAACGGGCTGGGGAGATAGCTCAACCAGCAAAGGGCTTGCTGTACGCAACTGTGAAGAACCTGGCCCCACAGGAGCAGTGGAGGCCGATGTTGTCACATGTTACCATGTGGCCAAACAGAAGGGGCACCTTGAAACAGCCCTGACCAGAGAGGGCCCGCGGCACTTACATGCCAGCAGATCATGCATATGTTGTATTCCCAATGGCTGTACCAGTCTCCAGGGAGCACACCACACCAACCAAGACAGGTGTTGGCAGCCGCTGCAACAGGCTGGGAGGGGGCAATGATGGGCTCATATTCGGGTGACTGAGGTGTGTCACTTGAAAAACCTTTGGAGAGCTGGCTCTGCCCTTCACCTAAGGGTGTGGTCCTGATGGCCTACACTGACTAGCTCAGCTACCACCCAGACCCACATCCTGGGCCTTGGGCTGGCTCACCCTAGCAGCTGCCCCATCTCTGACATGCTGGAACACGGGAAGGGACTGGTTGATAATGGCAGAATCTCCATGACTCAGGGCAACAGCAGGCTATCTGAGAGGAGTTTCCATGAGGGCCCAGGGATGATGCTGTGCCAGGGGCCTTGAACCAGTTTCACTGTAATGAACATTTTGCGGGTGGAGCTGATTGGACAAAAGGGGCAGACTGTGGTGTATGGGGAGGCACCCCAGATCCTGACGCCACTAGCATGAATGAGGAGGGGTTGGAAAGATGGAGGATTGAGGTGGGCTTTATCATTGTTTTGTTTTTAATTAATTTGGGGGCATACTGCAGGGATGAGGGACAGATATGGAGGGACTGGGAGGGACTGGGAGGTGAGCGGGGTTGGGGTGCATGATGTGAAATTTCCAAAGAGTCGATAAAAAAATTATGTTTAAAATAAAAAATCTTTCTCTTAGGGGAACAACAGAGCAGAGGGCTCATCTGTTGGAGGGGTCAGCTGAAAGCTGCTTTCCAAATTGCAAAGTGTGGATCAGGTGGGCTTCTAGGGGTTCAGTCTTAGCCGATGTTTAAACCCTGGCTGTTTAGAGATGGGAGCCGTAGCCTCATCAGAGCCACTATTAGGGTTGAATATAGCGCATCCCCTAAGGGTTCACATGTTTGAACACTTGGTCCCCAGCTGGTGGCACCCTCCCCCATCACAGACAACATCCCTTCTTAAACTAAGAGTGACAGTAAACTGTCCCTGCTCACTTCTAAGCTGATTTTTGTTGGAACAGCAACAAGAAGAATCACCAAAACAGGATGCCCCAATTCTGTGGTTCCCAGATGGGGGTTTTCTCACTAACGTGGAGATTTTGTCTGCTTTCTTCACCTGGCTGGGCCTCCCTGTCTTCTCAGCACAGACCCCGACCCCAGGAACCGAGAGTCTGAAGATATATTCCTAAGCATGAATTTCATGGCTGTCACCAGAGAGAATGGAACCCTTCCTGTGTAGCTTGCTACAGCTCTGCAATCTGGCACACCAGCGAAGGAGGAGTTTAGGAAAAAATAAAAAGACCAAAGTGGCCCGCGGATGTCTTTGGTCTGGCCTGCAGTGGGTTTGTGAGACACAGGAGTGAGTTGCTGAGAGGTTAAAAAAAAAATTTAAAAAGCAGGTGACTTTACACACAACTCAGAACTTCTGGATCCTCTTAGAGAAACGGCAGCGGGGGGGTTAAGCCGAGGGAGGCTTTGGGGAGCACTTCTGGAGAGGAGCATTAATGGGGGGAGGAATGGGGGAGCACGGCTGGAGAGAAAAGCTGGGAAGCACCACTGGGGAGTACTGCAGGAGAGCATTTCTGGAGGGAGGCGCTGGCCTCTGCTGTGGGCCCTGCTCATCAGCCAGGCATGGACCCCATAACTTATCCCGCAGAGCTCTGTTCCTCATTACAACTTTCAGGCAAAGGGCTTAAGTTGCTCCTGGTGCTGCTGGAGTTTTGGCCCTGGCTTATTAAACAGAAATTGATGGCCAAAAGGAAATGAAGGAATAGGGTGAAGGAGACCAGACAGGGCTAGAATATCAGAGCCTTGCCCAAGGGAGTGCCACGTGGGGTGTGAAGGGCAGAGCGCCATTCCTGAAAGGGACGTACTGAAGTGGCAAGGGGGAGCTTGGCCTCAAGGTCTGAAGAGACCCGAGAACAGGTGGTTAGCTCTGTCTACCCATCCTTCCACCTGGGGCAGAGCTACTGGGAAAAGTTTGTCTGCACTGAATGTATGTACTCTCTTCCCTGCCACCATTCCCTGCACAGCCCAATAAAGCCACTGTTTATGGGGAGTGCACAGTAGCTAAGACCATCTCCTCAGAAGCTGCCGAGCCAGCACGCTAGCACTGAGTGGAGAAATGGGAGGAGTCCTCCCACACCCTCCCGTGCTGTGCTGGGAATGTCAAACAATGTGTCACTTCAGAAAACAACTAAAAACCAAGTCTTTGTGACTCAGAAATTCCACTCCCAGACCAATCAGGATTCAAATAACCAATTAACCCAGATAACCAGTCACTCATAATCTAATAACTGAAAAGAAACAAAACACATCAAAGAGAAAGACCCGGGCATGAATGCTCACACTTGTATTAGCATAGTCAGAAGGCAGATGCTATCCTAACGCCTGTGAACCAAATCGACCACAGAACACGGGCCAGCCCCACCGTGGAATACGATTCACCCGTGAAAAGGAACAGAGTGCTGACATGTGCTGTTACGGGGATCCTCAGAGACGGTGTGCTAAGACTGCTGTCATGTGACACATGTCCTATGCGTGGTTTGCGCAGCACTCCCATAGAGAAAGATCTATAGAGACAGAAAGTGGAGAGGGATGGAGGGAAGAGGTCCAGGGTTCTAGAGGTAACAATGTTCTTAAGTTGACTATGGCAAGGTTATGGTATCTGTGATTATATTGTAAGCGCTGGACGAGGATTGTCCATCTCCAACAGAGGAGTTGAGGGTGTGTGAATGATAACTCAATCTGCTTGCAAAATACTAGGTTGCTTTCCCAATCCGGATAGCCTAACTTGGATTCCCAGCATCCATAGGGTGTAAGGAGAAAACCAACCCACAAAAGTTGTTCTCTGACCTCTATGTGTGCATCACGGCATACACATGACCCCGGCCCCATCACAGTCATGCACAAGGATAACAAATAAAACATTAAAAGCTTTTAAAAAACTCCTCCATTGTCAGGTCTGGGGAGAGGGTTTAGCAGGCCCATGTTTGCCTAGCATGCATGAAGCCCTGAGCATTGTCTAAACCAGTGTGGTAGAGCCCACCTGCAGCCCCAGAACCCTGGAGGCAGAGGCAGGAAAATTGCCACAAGTTCAAGGCCAGCCTGGTCTCCCTAGCAAGTTCTAGACCAGGCAGCACTAAAGAGTGATATCCTGTCTCAAAACAAAACAGTGCAGCTTCTTGGCACAGAGTAAAGGCATAGAAAGTCAGCACAAGGTCCGCCCTGGAGTGGGTCATTGGTAAAGTCTGAGACAAATATGGAAAGAAATCAAATAAACATTGGTTGTATGACCAGCAGGTATGACCTTCAGGGCTCTTGCTTGGCCACAATGAGTCTGGGGTTACTCTCGACCCCGTCTTAGCTGACCCACTGTTGGATCCTGCTGACTCCATCTTCCACATTCATCTAGAACCTGCTGTCTCACCTCTCCCGAATCGTCACCTCTTCTTCATTGCCCAGCCATTGCTGGCCAACAGTGTCCACTCACTGTCTTTGGCATAGAAGCCTGCTGACCATAGGAATCCAGGGCAGAGCCTGGCTCTCTGCTCAAACCTTGCAGAGACTCTGGTTTTGCTCAGAGTAAAAGACCACCTCCTCCAAAGCTCGCCATTTCCTACTTGTTTCCTGGCTTTCCTCTTGCTTGTCTTGTCAACCACAGTTGTATCAAGCAAACTCTGGCCGTAGCACCTTAGCTGAGGTGGTCCCTCTGCCTGAACTCATCTCACCTTGGCACAGCAGTGCCAAGCCCTTAATGCACAAGGCCTTTGTGGAATAGGTCAGACCTAAATGATAGCATACTATTTCGTGAGGTCCCTTCCCATGGCCTCATGCTTGACACAGAAAAAGTGAACCTTAAGAGAAACAGAAAAGAAAAAATGAAGAAGAAGAAGGAGGAGCAGGAGGAGGAGGAGACATGAGCATCAGAAAATGAAGAATAAAACAAAAAATTCAGGAAACATTCAAACAGAACGTGAACTAGAGAGGCAAATAATGATCTGGTACCTTGTCAGCAAACATGGCCACCCCACGAGACAGGAGCAGAGACGCCCTCAGACTGTGTCCATGCATACGCCAGCAGCACCTCATTCTGCAGCTGGCCACAGACAAATCTTTTTACTTCTAGGCATAAACTCCTCAGCTTTCTAAAAGGGGGACTGTAAACAAGGCTGGCCAGTGAGAAGGCCTCAAGGTGGGGCTGGGAAAAGTTGTTTATTTTATTCATGCTTTTTAAAAGAAAGAGCTACTGTTTTTTGTAGTGTGTGTGTGTGTGTGTGTGTGTGTGTGTGTGTGTGTAGGCTAAAGATTGACAACGAGTGTCTTCCATAATCACTCTCTATGTTTGAAGCAAGGTCTCTTACTGATCCACAGTTGAGGGCTTTGGCTAGCCTGACAGGGCATGGGCTGTCCCATCACTGCTACTACACCCAACTTCTTATGTGGGTGCTGGGGATCTGAACTCAGGGCCTCGTCTTACCTGGCAAACTCTACCATCTGAACCACCTCCCCAGTCAGCGAGCAGTACTGTTCTTAACAATGATAGCAGCATCTACCAGACTCACGGCACCGAGCGGGTCACTGTGCGCACAGAGTTAGCCAGGGCCTGGATCCATCATGGAAGCCTAGCCCTACCATGAACTCCACCTGGCTGTTTCCTCATAAACCATTTTTCATGAGGTGTCAGCTCTTCAGTCTTGACATGAAACGAAGCCTCAGGAAATCCCGGGGATGTTCTTCGGGGTCGTAAAGGAGGCCACGACTTTCAAAGGATGGCTTTGCCTGCTCCCTGGAGCCTATGGCATTATGGAGACCACATGTTCAGCTCTGTAAGACACCCTTTTCTGGATTGAGTGACCCCAGATCGGGGAAGAAGGCCGCTCATGGCAGTCACCTCCCTGCTGTGCACCCTGCAGGACCCACATGGCTTTACCTCCTTCCTGAGCTGATTCTGCAACGGCCTCCAAAGCCAGCGTTTGCAGATGGGGAAACTGAGGCACAGAGTGAGTGCTTACAGGGGCACACAGGGGTCTGCTCGCTGGCCAGCTGACAGTTGTTCAGATCCATGTACCTCTGTAAGAACGTTCTAGAACAACCAGGGGGCTCAGAAACACCCTCTACTATAAAATAATTGTGCCTTCTGAAAGTATTATATATTGTTTTAATAAAAACTTATAAAAATTTGTTGGGAGGAGGAGACTGGTATATACTGTTTTTATATACCTGGTTAGACAGGTATATAAAAACATTTTTCTATTTTTTTCCCAATCACGAAATACCTGAAGCTAGATACTACACAACAACAACAAAACATAAGAGGTTTTTAAGCTCAATGTATACTTTTGGACAGGGTCTCATGAAGCCCAGGCTGGCCATATACTAATTGCTAAATCTCCTGCCTCCACCTCCCGAAGGCTGAGATACACCCTTTTGCCTGCCACAGTGAGCCTCAAACCATGAGCCCCAAGAAACCCTTTCTCTTTCAAGTTATTTTTGTTCAGGTATTTTGTTTCAGCCACTGGTACGGGGGCTTCATGCCAGTGGGTCACAGCTAACGACAGCCAGGGAGCCTGGCTCTTGCCATCTCCTCTCTGTTTCTACCCAGCACTGAGGCACACAGCCGTCTCTGCCCCTGGAGGCCATGGTGTCCTTTCACACCCTTCTCCTGACTGGATAGGGGTGTCCCGAGTCTAGTGAGTTGCACAGATGAGGATTTATGGAAGGAAATAGATACATAGTTTCTGAAGTCAAATGTCCCAAATGGAGGCGTTGGTGTTAAGTCGGGACTCGGTTTTCTTGCCTCTGACCTCCTAGGACATAAGCTTCCTCTGCGGTGTCTGTACCTGGAGCTGGGGGCCAATGTGCACCTCCCCTCTGTAGGCTGCTTCTGTATGACCGCAACAGGAAACTGGTCAAGCCAGTGCCCCTGATGTGAGTGAACTCTGTCAGATGGGTTTGTCCACTTCAGCCTGGACAGCACATGGGTCTCCCTGCATTCATAACAAGCCTGACATCCCTGGGGAATAAAGTCACCACATCCTGACTAAAGCCTAAGAAAGGACATTGCACGGAATGTTCAAGTCACAGATACACACTTGGCAGCCACAGAAATAGAAGGTTTAGTTGTGCAGTCACTAAGATTTTAGCTAATCAGGGTTGTGTGTGTGTGTGTGTGTGTGTGTGTGTGTGTGTGATCAATCTCAGATATTCAGAAGGGTGGTGCAGGAAGAGTCCAGGAGTTCAAGGGCAGCCTTGGATGGTGGTTTGAATGAGAATAGTCCCCATAGGCTCATATTTGAGTACTTGTTCCCCAGTTAGTGGAACTGTTTAGGAAGGATTAGGAGGCGTGACTTTGTTCGAGGAGATGTATCACTGGGAGTGTGCTTTAAGGTTTCAAAAGCCCACACCAGGAGCAGTCTCTCTCTCTCTCTCTCTCTCTCTCTCTCTCTCTCTCTCTCTCTCTCTCCTCTCCCTCCCTCCCTCCTTTTGCTCCTGACTACTGATCAAGGATGTAAACTCTCAGCCACTCCTCCTGCACCATGCCTGCCTGCCAGCTGCCATGGTCCCCACCATAATGGTCACAGACTAACTCTCTGAAACTGTAAGCAAGCTCCTATTATTCATATTTCATAAGTTGCCTTGGTCTTGTTGTTTCATCACAGCGGCGGTAGCCCCCCACTAAGACACCAAGGCAACCTCATTCCCTCTTCCCTCAAAAGTTTAACCAGTCAACTGACAAACCAACCAAATAAAAACAACCTAGAATGTATCAATGAGTGAATTAGGACAAGCGGATGAACTGGGTCTCACTGGCAGTGTGGGACTGTCCCAGCCTAGAACCTTCTACACCACAGCAGCTGCCCGTCCCTGTCAACTGCCTTTCACAGCCAGGGAGGAGAAGGGTCCTTGTGGGGCCTCAGCCACCTTGTAGCAAGAGAAGGATGGAAATAGGGGATGGGGGCGTAGCTCCGTGGGAGAGTACTTAGCCTAGCATCAGCAATGTTCTGGTGTTCCACCCCCGAGAACCTCACACAATAAATTACAAAGAAATTAAGGGAGCAGCTGTGAGCCATCTGCCTGCCAGGCTTCTAGACCATATAGCTGGAGAAGCATCCACAGGCATCACTAGGATTGAGAGCAGAAACTAAAGAGTGGGAGGAGAAGAAGGGGCCAAGACCTTGCTGTGGCTGCCCACCCAAACTGTCTCTCACTCCTAACCTGTCACCCTCAGGCCCCTCCTGTCACTGCTGGGCAGAGCAGCCTGCCTCAAACTCAGCTGTTCCCAGCTTGGATACCTTTCTAGATAACACCACAGAGCCCTCCGTCAATCATGTCAGCTCCCTGCCCACAGCAGACCTGCTTAGAATGAACGAGAGCACACTACAAGACAGTGAGTCTGGGAGTCCATTGTGTGCCCTGTAGCATGGCCCGGGTGACCATGATTCATACAGTCCACTAGGATTTAATAAAGGTAAGGTATTGTGAGCTAGAGGAAGACATTTGACATTGACCCCTGGTCTCTACATACATGTACATGGGTATATGGAGCCTCTTACACACACACACGCACACACACATGCACGCACGCACGCACACACACATGTGCACACACATGTACACGCGCACACACACACACACACACACACACACACACACACACACACACCAGGGTGGGACATACAGTTTGGCTGGTAGAATGGTTGCCTACCATGTACCAGTCCTTGGGCTCCACCCCCAACATTACATGAACTGGGCATGGTGGCACACGCCTGTAATCTTAGCACTCAGGAAAGGAGGCAGGCCAATCCAAAGTTCAAGATCATCTTGGCTATGTGTGGAGTTTGAGGCCATCCTAGCCTATATGAGACCCTGTTTTAAAAAAGTAAAAATTAAACCCCTCTGTAGAAAAGTTCAAGAAGTATTTTTGGTGTCGGCTTTAATAATCCCCCCGGAGTCTCATTTTTCTATTCTGTTTAATACTGAGGAGTAGGGGACCATGGGGGCGTGTTGGGGCTAATCTCTTGTTTCCCTGGGCGTTGAAAGGTGAGAACAGGCAGGCTGGGTCCTGCTGGAGCAGAGCGCTCACTTCAAGTCTGTGTTGGCAGTCAGAAGCCCTGGAGTTCCTCTTTCCAGCTCCTTGGAAGAACCCAGGGGACTCTAACTGCTGACAGCTGGAGGGGAGGAGGCTCCAGGCTGCAGCCTCAGCCAGCCCCCCCCCCCCCCCCCCCCCCCCCCGCCCCTGCACCACACCGGCAGCCCACTGCCTTCTCACCTAACCCTCCCCCTCTACTCTCTCTGGCCCACTTCTTCCTCTTCTGGTTATTTTGCTGGGGCTTCCTATGCTTCTAGGTAGCTGCGGAATGGCTCCAGTGACTTAGCCAGTGTCCAGGTCACCCAGGGGATCTTCCTGCCTCTCGCTAGCACGGCCATCCCCTTCATCTCCTAGACTTCCCCGGGACCTGCACTGTGCCTCCCCTGAACACAAAGACTGTAGTCTGGTTGTCAAAAGTGGGCAGTGGGTCTGTGCCCATCAGCATTTTGCTGGGTCAGATGGCAGGTCTTTTCTGATTAAGAATATGTGCGTGTGTGTGTGGGGGGCATGCAACGTGTCAGAGAACAACTTGAGGGAGGAAATTTTCTCCTTTAACCATGGGGGCTCTGGGGATGGAATCCAGGGCTCAGCAGCAAGTTTTATACACCGAGTCACCTGGCCCCAGGTACACTGTAAAAAAGTTTCTGAGGAACTCTCTAATGGTTCCCTATAATAACGTACCCTGAAATGAGCATATTGAAAGAAACTTCCACCCCCCCCCCACTCACTGCACTACTGTTTATAAGAGCCAAGATACGGAAGCAGCTTAACTGTTCACCAACAGATGAATGAAGAAAATGTGATCTATAGGGACAGCAGAATACTCAGATGTGAAAAGGTAAGACTCTGCCATTTGCAAAGATATGCACAGATGTGCAGTGCACAGATGTGCAGAACATAGCTAAGCACAACATGCCAGGCTTAGCCAGATGAACCTCATGAATTGCAACCTGCCGGGCTCAGGCGGCTGAGTACTGAGGGACAACGTCATTTGTGGGATCTACACACGCTGATCTTGGGGAAATGGAGAACAGGATGGTGATGACCAGAGGTTGGGAGGGTAGGGGGTGGGGAAGATAGGAAAAGGCTGATTAGGGGTACAGGTTTAGTCAGAGAGTGGAAGGAGCCTGGAGTTGCGCTGCACAGTAAGATCCATGGCTGATGATAACTCACCTAAGCAGGGGTAGGGCGGGGAGAGTGAATGGGAAGGACCCCTGGGAAAGGCCAGCTTCTGCATAGGATGTGGTCACTGCACGCGTGAACCCGCCACAGCTGCAGGGACCTCCAAAAACCCGGCACAAAGACTAGCCAATAACAGCTAACATTCTAGCAAGCAGCACTAATTAGACTCTGTGCGGGGCGGGGTGGAGAGGAAACAAGGAAAAGTGGGTACTTGGGGGCTCTGGGGCATGGGAGAGACAGATGATATGCATGTGATCAAGATACATTGTTTACATGTATAACATTGTATATATGTATATAAAAAACCAACATGTTACACACATCAAAACAGCTAGCGGCCATTTGGATTCTGCCACAGAAAAACAATATCCTGGATATGCCAATGACCTTGATTTTATCTTCACACAGTGTTTACATTGTAACCCACGAGCCTGTATTACTATGTGTCAGCTGAGGATGTAGCTGAGTTGGTAGAGTGCTTATGTAACAAGCAGGAAGCCCCAGGTTCTAGCCCCAGCACCCTGAGACCTGGTTGTAGGGACGCACACCTATAACCTCAGCACTCAGGAGGTAGTGGCAGGAGGACCAGAAGTTCAAGGTCATCTCTGGCTACACAGCAAGTTCAAGGACAGTCTGGGTTTCATGAGACTCTGACTCCAAAAAAGAAAAAGAAGAAGGGGGGAAAAGTATGGTAGAAGAGCAATCATCAGCTGGGACTGCCCCAGTAATGTGGAACACATTCACAAATATGAAACAGTTCAGATGCCCATCAGTTGACAGACACGACATGGAAGGCCCTTGAAGACATCATGCCAGAGGAAGAATGCTGGCACAAGGGATCCTGGGTAGCTGGACTCCCATCTATACATCTATACGGGATGTATAGAACGCAGACATAAGCAGAAACCAGATCAGTAGATGCCTGGGCTGGGGGTTTGAGGAGAAACTCAGGTGACTGACGACAGGTGTGGGGCTTCCTTCTGGGTGGAGGAATTGCTGAAGAATTGATGCTGGTGAGGACACGGAATTTGGGGAATATGCTAAAAGCCACAGAATGGCTACAAACCTCACAACTGATTATATCCTACCAAGGCTGCCTCGCTCAAAACCAACCTCAATAGCTGAGCCAGCATTGAGCCCACTGTGCCCCCAGGATTTGTGGAGGACAGATATCTTCTAGCTTCCTATCAAGACAGCGGCTACCTTAGGGTAACTTTAGAAACAAGACATGACAGCCAGAAGTTGAAAATCCATGGTAGAACAGGAGCTCACATAAGCCCACAGCACTGGGAGAAGGGTCGATGACAAGCTATCGGAGCGAGAGCAGGTTTCATAGTAGCACAAACAGGCAGAGACTGCCAATCTACCTTCTTACAGCCGTGCAAGGCCACAGGATGTGGGGGGACATGCTGGGCACCCTAGCTGCTGCCCACACAGGCAAGCAGCTCAGGGCTCAGACCCAAAAGGAAGCCAGCCACCCGCTAGGGACCTTGAATCCGATTCTTAGGCTACACTGCCTTCCCTCTGGGCTTGACACCAGGTCATTAACACAGCAAGCTGATGGCGCCAAGAGGTGGCATCAATTGGGACGTGGCAACCAGTGTCCCCAGGGAGGTGTAGGTGGGTGGGTAACTGAGCTTTGCTTCCTTCATTTGGATGGGAGTTGGCATCCCAGGCTTGCTCATTTGGCTTCCTCTTATTTATTCAGAGAGGCTGGTATGAGCCTTAATACTTTTTAGAAAGTTCTCTGTATGAGCTGGCTTTTTTTGGGGGGAGGGGGGAGAATAAAGCTGTACAAAGGGAGCGTTGGTATCAAGGACAATGCAATACAGCCTGAACACCTCTCACCTGAAAATCTCAAATCTGAAGCTTTTTTTTAAGGTAGAAAATTCCACACCTGACCTCAGAGATAATTTAAAATCCCAAATTCCAGAACACTAAAAATAGGAGACTGACATCAGGGCACCTGCATAAGTTGCATATGAAACAAAATGATTTTCCTATTTTAATATCTTGGGTCTGTTCCTCAAGGTGTCTCATGATGTATGCTTGGATATTCCCAAATCTGTAACAATATCTGAAATGCACAGTCAACCCCTATCAGCCGAGGAAGATGAATCTCAAATCCAGATAGGGTGGTTTTGGCCCTCTCCCAGTCAGAAGTCACAGTGATGGACAAGCAGCCCCTGAACTTACCATTAACTGCATGGAGAAGCTGTGGGTTATTATGACAGCCCAGAGTGATTTGGCCTAGCTCAGGTGGGGCACATCCAGGACCCTGCTCCAGATAGTGTCTTTTTCCCTGGACACACACTCCAGAGGGAAGCGTATCCCAGCCTAACAGGACATGCTTCTTTCTCTCTCTCTCTCTCTCTCTCTCTCTCTCTCTCTCTCTCTCTCTCTCTCTCTCTTTCTTTCTCTCTCTCTCTCTCTCTCCATGCATGTGCACGTGCCTGTGAAAGCCAGAAGGAGGCATCAGATTCTCTGGAGCTATAAATATAAGTAGTAGGGGTTCCCTGACAAGGGTGCTGGGAATTGAACCCAGGTTCTCTGGAAGAGCAGCAAGCACTCCTAACCACTAAGCTGTCTCCCCAGCCCGCATTAGTAGATTTATGATAAGAGCTGAACTGAACTCAAGCCTGCTCTGACTCTCTGCGTGATGTCCCCGCCATGCAACGATTCATCAGAACACTCTCTCCAGAGGCTGCCAGCTCCAGGTCACAGGTGTTTCCAACCTGGTAACACAGCAGGATCATCTACAAAGTCTGTGCTCAAGAACCATGCAATCAAGTTACTGAAAAAAAAAATCACAATAATATTTTATAATGCTTTAAATAAGTAATTTTGTGGTAGGTGACTGATTGGCTGCTTCTACTGGCATTTTTCCACCCTCCAAAGCACTGAGCCAAGAAAACTCTTCGTTATAAACCACCCCCTCCCAGGTATTTTATTACAATAACAGCAAACAGACCCAGACAACTTCTCTGTCTCTCCCAGGCAGGAAGGCAACCCGGGGCTCCGACACAGGCAAAACACAAGGTCTTCATATGCATGGGGCCTCCATGAGGCAGAGCCTGTGTGGGATTTACCTCATGCATGAGTGCTTAGCCCCGAGCTTGGCACAGAACCTGTCAACCACAAGCCCTCAACTTGGGGCCGTTCACAGCTGGAGGATACTTGCTCTCTCCCCAGTCATTCTCAAAGGCTCTCCGACTCATGCAACTGTAGCCGTGGTATTGGTTTCTTTTATTCATTTATCCCTGAATCCATTTGTTCATCATTCCCAAATCCATGGCATTCTGGTCTAACCAGGATGTCTGATGCAGTTCACTGAGCCACCTGGTCATCAGCAAAGAAACATGAACTCAGGTTTCCCTATTTTTAAAAATGACTTATTTTATTTATGTGTATATGTGTGCCCAAGCTATAATTACAAGCCCAGTGGCCTGGCTTCTGTGGCCATCCCAACATGGAGAGTAGACCGCTTGGGCAGTTTTTAATCTCTTCTTGTTGTCATAGGTCCGGGACATTGAGGTCTAAAGATGTGAAATGACTCGCGATTACAAGTGAACACAGTGGGCCCAAGTGACTTGGTCAAGGGCTGAGGGGATGGATAGAGCAGAAGCCCCTCAAAGCCACTCCAGCTCCAAACACCCATGCTCAGTGAGGCCCCCTGTAGTCACTGCGGGCCCTCTGGCCTCCAGCCGAGGGCACACTGGCATAGAGTTCAAAGGTGCAGAACAGCTGAGCATCCTTGGCTTTCCTGGAGCCTTCTGAGCAAACGTCAGAGATTCAGTGTCAAGGGCCACCTGTTGCATGGGTGGTGGCTTCCTGGGACACAGCCCGTCCTGGAGCTCACAGGCAGCTTGTCACACTACACAGAGCCAGGCTGTGCTCATCGTGTCCAGGAAGAGAGGGTTAGAGTTCTGTGCCAGCAAGAGGCCGAGGGACTTCCCGAGGCCTGGGTCTATAGCATGCCTTCCAGTCTTAGCCTGGCTATTTATAAGACTCAACGTCAGGGGCAGTCGCTGAACTCAGACTTCTCTGGAAAATGGGACTGGGAATCTCCAGCCCTCAGGGCTCTTTCCGCAATCAAATGGCAACCAAAGTGCCCGGAATAAAGGAACATTCAGGAAATGTCACTTCCCCCCTCCCCAAAAGCCCCGTGCACACTGTGGCCCTGTATCTTTCTTCCTAATTTACTTTATTATTTGTGTGTGAGTGTGTAGGTGACGTGCACAGTCCACGGGGCACGTGTGCGGGTCTGAGAACAACTTTGATGGAGTTGGTTCTCTCCTTTCACCTATACTTGGATTCTGGGGATTAGACAAGGCTGCCGGGCTTGCCCCATAAGTGCCTTTACCATAGAGCTATCTTGCTGGTCTGATATTCTTTTTCTCTTCTTAGGTATAATTGTAAGATGTCAGCTTTGTGGGGTGTGAAACTCAGGCTGCCAATGTCAGGTCTTCCTAGGAGACAGGTCCATCTCTTGGCCTAAGAAACAGGCTGGTGATCCAACTATGCAGAATCCGAGGTGCTCCGACAAAAATATCTTTAGGGTTGGGGACACAATAACTCAGTACTTGAGGCTTGATGGACAAGACAGAGTCAACATGCCAGGAAAACAGTGACAGCTCCACTGACCTCATAAAAACAGCCCCCCCCCCATCCATTAACACCTATGGCCGTTATCATCAGGCCGCTGTCTTGGCCTGGCAGGGACTGGGTGCCTGCTACCAACGCTTTCAGTGTTTGGAAGATTATTTCTCATGACATAGCACACATTGCTATGCCCAAAAGGCCTGTGTGTGAAGGGCTTAGTCCCTAGAACAGCATCTTGGGAGGTGAAGGAATAAGGGTATAAGAGGTGGGGGTCTAGCGGCTGAAAAGATGGCTCAGTGGTCAGGAGCACTTGCTGCTCTCCCAGAGGACCTGAGCTCAATTCTCAACACCCATAAGTGGTTCACAATCTTCTGTAACTCCAGTTCTAGGGGACCTGACGCCCTCTTCTGGCCTTGTGGGCACTGCACACATATGCAGACATATACGCATAAATAAAAATAAATACTTTAAAAAGAGGCAGGGCTTAGTGAGTGAGTAGTCACTTAGGTCATGGGAAGGATGGCCTTGAAGGGGAATATAGGGAGGAAGCAGGCAGTGGTTGAGTATCGAGGCCTGGAGAGAGAAGACCCTGAGTCCCAGTACCAGAGCAGAGAAGACATATCTAAACCCTTCCAAATGTGAGATGCTTTTGATATTTGAAAACAGCCCTGCTAAAGGAGGAGGCAGGGTACCAAAACAAACAGACAAACCAAAGCCACACTGAAAACTGCAGCATCAAAGAGGGAGGCAGGCCCGAGGAAGCAGGGGAGGGCAAGGCTGCACAAACACATTTAACTAGAAAAGGACTTGACGCATCTTGAAAGCACCCAGAGCCACTGAATGCAGAGACAATCTCCGAGGGAAAGCTTACTGACATGATTTTTATCTCAATTCTAACTGCAGACATATGGTTTTCATTTCTCCTGGCTCATCTATGTGGGGATGCACCCTGTGTCCACCCCTGGGGCTCCCTGGAGACTGGATCGCTGGCACTGGGCCTAGTGTGCAGGTGGGGTTAATAAGTATTTGCTGGTGAGAGGAACGGCCAGCGAGTACCTTTGGAGTCCAGCTGGAGTGCCTCTTTGCGAAAGTTTATCTTTGAAACTGCACGGAGCCAGATTTATTCCTCCTGGTGTATAGCTCGGCTCATTTAGACCAATGGATAGTCACGTGATCACAGTGCCAGCTAAGATAGCACCATTCCCGTGATGGCCTCAGAATTAACTCCCTCGCCATTCTCTCCCTCTCTGTTGCTCTCCTATGATTTACGCCAGCCAATCATACAATAGCCAGTTCTTGTCGTTTTTATTAATTTTTTTATACAATATGTTTTGATCATTGTCTTTTCCTCTTCCAGCTCCTCCCAGAACCTCTCCCTCTTCTCTACCCACCCAACTTTATGTCTCTCTCTCTTTCAAGAAAAAAAAAACAACCCACAAGTATGAAAATCAAAACAAGCAGAAGACCAATAACACACAAAAAATGCCCAAACAAAACAAAATGAAACAAAAAGTTCACAGCAAAATGAAACCTCATGGAGTTTATTTTGTGTTGGCCAAATACTCGCTGGCATGAGGCCGGCTCTGGAGTGTGGTTGATATACCCATCGGTGTACCCCTCCGTTGGAGAAAACAGATTTCTCCTTTGCCCGTGGGAAGCAACGGCAGATAGCTTCTTGCTTAGGCATGGTACTCCCTGCACACTTTCTCCTCTAAGTGCTGGGACCTCATATGGCTGTTCGTAGAGCTTTTAAAAACACCAGTGGAGAAATAAATGTAACCTGAAACTGGCAACGTGGCTCAGCGGGTGAAGGAGCTTGCTGCTAAGCCTGACCGTGTGAGTTCAGTCCCCAGGACTGGTGAGAGGAGAGAGCTGACTCCTGCAAGTTGTCCTCTGACCTCCAACCCTCCCCACAATAAAGAAATGTAAATAACAACTTAAAAAAAGCAACATAAAATTCACTACTCCCTTCCTTCTTGCTCTGTAGACCAAGATAACCTTGAACTCACGGGCGATCCTCTGCCTCTGCCTCTTATGTGCTAAGGTTCCTGGAGTGTACCACTACATCTGGCTCTGTTTTGAGTCAGGGTCTCCCTTTCAGTTCAGTCTGTTCTAAAACACTATCCAGCCCAGGCGGGCTTTGAACCCACAGTGATCCTCCTGAGGCAGCCTGAGTGCTGTGACAGGCATGAACCATCATACCTAGTCTCGCCACTTTTGAACGCAATTCAGTAGCATTAAATATATTTATAATCTTTGCAGCCACTGTTCATCCCCAGAACCTTCCCTTTATCACAAAGAAAAACTCTGTACCCATTAAACAATAGCTACTCCCCCACACCCCTCATACCCCACATCCCCCACACCTCTCACCCACACACCCCTTATTCTCCACATCTCTTATCCCCTACACTCCTCGCCTCCCACACCCCTTATCCCCCACCCTGCCTCATCCCTCACAGCCTTCATCCCCCACACCCCTGGCAACATCTATTTGACTTTGTATCTGGGTGAATCTGCCGATTCCCAGCATCTCCTGTGCACACTGCATCATGTGATTTCTTCCCTATCTGGCTTGTCTCACACGGCACAGCTCCAAGGCACAGCTATGCTGGGGGAAGTGTGCCACGGAGGTGGGTGGTACAGCCTTGCTGGAGGAAGCGTGCCACGGAGGCGGGTGATACAGCCTTGCTGGAGGAAGCGTGCCACGGAGGCGGGTGATACAGCCTTGCTGGAGGAAGCGTGCCACGGAGGTGGGTGGTACAGCCTTGCTGGAGGAAGCGTGCCATGGAGGCGGGTGGTACAGCCTTGCTGGAGGAGGCGTGCCACGGAGGCGGGTGGTACAGCCTTGCTGGAGGAAGCATGCCACGGAGGCGTGTGGTACAGCCTTGCTGGAGGAAGCGTGCCACGGAGGCGGGCTTCCAGAGTTCCTAGCCTCATCCTACTTCCAGCCGCCTATCTGCTTCCTGTGTGTGGATGGAAATGTGATCTCTCAGCTTCCTGCTCTGCCTGCCTGCTGCCACACCATTGTGAAGATCCCCCCACCCCCAACCCCTGAATCGTAAGCCAATAAACTCGATAAAGTTGGGGTCATGACATTCTATCACAGCTATAGGAAATGACCCAATAAGCATGTACCCGAATTCCCTTTCTTTTAAAGGCTGCATATATTTCTACTGTGTACATTAACTGTCATCTCAGCAGCTGGTGAACACTTTGGTGGCTCCCATCTTTTGGTGACTACTGGAGAGTCATGCTTTTTTGAATTCTGGTGTATAAAGATCAGTTTAAGAGTCTGGAGACCTACTGTCTCCACGGTTTTGCCACCTATGAATGCCATTGAGGAGAAATGGTGAGTTTACAGTGTGATTTTCAGTTGGCCTTTATCTTGGCACCGCTCATTCATGATCTGCCCACACGATCGTGTGTTCTGAGTTTTCTCTCATCCTCTCTCCGTCCCCACTTCGATAGCTCGAATGGACCATGCTTGAGCTCTCCTGTTTTGCGCTGCGACTAAATTCCTGTGGCAAGTGAGACCAGGAGAGCCTTACGTAGGCTCTTGGTCTCAGTCTGTTGTAGAAAACTCACACTGTATCACAAGAGGACCCGAGTTTGAGCCCCAGGGCCCAAATGCTGGGCGGTGGTGGCGCATGCCTTTAATCCCAGCATTCGGGAGGCAGAGGCAGGTGGATCTCTGTGAGTTCACGGCCAGCCTGCTCGACAGAGTGAGTTCCAGGACAGGCTCCAATAGCTACAGAGAAACCTGTCTTGAAACCTCACTCCCCTGCTCCAAAAAAAGAAAAAAAAAAGTCTGGATGTGATAGCCTGGGTTTGTAATCTCAGTTCTCGGAAGGCAGAGACAAGAGGATCCTGGGCCTTGCTGGGCAGCCAGCCTCGTCTAACTGGTGAATTTGGGATCTTGTCTCAGAAAATAAAGTGGATGATTCTTGAGGTTTTCCTCTGGCCTCTACATGCATGCACACCTATGTACACACACACGCGTGCGCGCGTATACACATACACACACACACACACACACACAGATTTCTCACAATACAGCAGGATAATTTAAACCAGCTGTTCAAATATATGAGCCTGTGGGGAGACATTTCTCATTCTGTCTACACAACTGTGCGTGGTGTTTCATGCAGAAATGGTTTATAATATCTAGGAGCACGAGTAGATTCCATGCATTCACTACGATACCTTACTTTTAGTATTATTGTGTGTATGCTGGGGACACGGCTTCCTCTGTGGGGGCCAAGGATTGAACTTAGGTCATCAGGTTAGTGTGGTAAGCACCGCACCCTTACCCAGTGTGCCATCTCATTGGCCCACAGCCACGTTAGAGAAGGGGCTTAGATTTTGTTATCAGCGAGCTCCGCACACCCAGGGGTGACATAAACACTACTTCCTTATTCTCCTCCCTGGAGAACTTCAGAATCATTTCATGCTTGTCGAAGTGCTGGCCTGTAGACAGGATACTCCTGCTATTTGATAGTGGCCCTCACTCAAGTCAGGGAGAAGCAGCGGCCTGGTCCCCAGCCCCTCCATTACAGGGCAGGAACTCACAGTGTATGTGACTGCCAGGGCCGAGGCCTCTCAGGTCTGAGGGCTCAGCCCCCCAGTGGCCTGTGGGCCGCCTTGCAGATGCCTAGCTATTGTCTGAAGCATGGCCCTGTGCCCCAACTGTGCTGACATTGGCAAGGCTTTTCTGAGGGAGACAATGGGACACAACAGACATAAAACAACAGAGGCTTCTGTGAGACCTCATGGATCGGAGCTGGAGGCGCCTGCCAGCCTTCTTGGGCAACCCAGGGTAGGACAGATGCCGGAGGCCACACGGTACTCACAAACCATGACTCCTGCAGCTTCTTGATTCAAAGGGCAACAAGACAGGTTTTTGGGGGTTAGAGAGATGGCTCAGGGTTTACAAAGAAGCAGTACTTGAGAGCATGCAACTGCTTTTGCATATGGGTGCTGGGAACTAAACCCAGGTCTTCTGCTAGGGCAGGAGCCCTCTTTATCACCAGGCCATCTCTCCAGCCCCAGACTTAGTGTTCATTCACTGTACAGTCATGGGTTTTGTGAAGAGATTATGTGCTTTGACCGAGTTTGGTTTCCAGTACCCTATGTCAGGTGGCTCCAAGCCACCTGTGACTCCAGTTCTGGGGGACCCAATACCCTCTTCCGTCCTTTGGCTTTCTGGGGCACAAGCATTAACTATTCACATGGCCATACACATAATTAAAAAAATAATAAAATTCATCTTAAAACCTCCAATGAAAAGAAATCTAAAAGCAAGAAAAACAATAAACGACAAGACGGGTTTGAGAAAGAAGTTCCAAAGATTCGCTCTTGCCTTTGGTGGGTTTCTGGGGGTGGATAAGAAAAGGGGGTGGAGGCTCAGCTCAGGGTGCCCTGCATCTAGACTTCCCGTGTCTCTCTGCTCAGTCTGCTTTCTCTCACATAGTGACCAGTCAGGGTCAGAGCCACCACAGCCATTTCCTGAAGAATCTACCACACACCAGGCAGGGCCTGCCTCCCAGGCTGGCTGTCCCCATCAGGTCCCCATCAGGTACCATGACCTTCGCAAGAAGTGATACTAAATCCATCTACGAATTTGATGAGACTCCCACAGCCACGCCTTATGCTCCTTATGTGAAAACTTAAAAAAAAAAAGTTGGAATTCACCTATAGAATAAAACAGTTTTGGTAATTCTGAGAAAGAATTCTGAGGCAAGCCGGGTATGTCCAGGTACAACTGTCATGCCAGTGTGTGGGAACTGAGGCAGGAGGATTGAGTATTACACAGTAAGAATTCTTAAAAAAAAAAAAAAAGTGAGATTTGTGAAGACCAGCCCAGGCTGGACATTTCAAACCTGCCGAAGTGCCGGCAGGAAGCTAGAGGAGGCTGCAGGTGCCCTTCCACCTCCTGTGAGTACAATTCCTGGGTGTGAAGACTGACCCTTGGCATCTGTGGGATTGTTTCCAATGCATGGTAATGTCCGAGGAAAGCAGAAACAGGGAGTTTACATGCTGCTCCCCAAACCCAGAAGTAGGCATGGAAGAACCAGGGCTCAGAAACACTCTATGTCCATAGAGGCCACATGGGGGCAGTCATGAGGCACCCAGAGTGGTGATTAGGCCCTGGGAGGGGACCTGGAGTTCCAACTCCCTACCAACTAACAAGGGTGTCCGTGGAGACAGGGGAAAACCTGGACACTCATGCCATGACTGGAAGTAAACACAGTGGTAGTTCCTTCGCCCACCACTGAGCTATGCTGGTTTCCCCCTCCCCCCGCCCCTCCCCTGCCATCTTGGTATAAACTAAGGTAACCAGGAAACTTCAATTGATAAAATGCCTACGTGGGATTAGCCTACAGGCAAGTCTCTGGGACATTTTTTTGGTTAATGATTGATGAGGGAGGGTCCGGCCCACTGAGGGTGATGCAACCCCTGGGTAGGTGGTCCTGGGTTGTACCAGAAAGGTTCAGCAAGTCACGAGGAGCAAGCCAGTAAGCAGCACTCCTTCATGGCCTCTGCTTCAGCTCCTGCCTCCAGGTTTCTGCCATGCATTCCTGCCCTGACTTCTCTCAGTGATAGACCGTGGTGTGGAAGCAGAAGCCAAGTGAACACTTTCCTCCCCAGCTGCTTTTGGTCGCCATCACAGGAAGGTCCAGGGGCTTTGAGGAGGGTGTATGAAGAGCCAGTCTCTCAGTGATACGTGGGAAAGGTCAAAGGTTCCATCAGTAGTCCCTCACCACACCCTAAATGAGAAAAGACGACCCCAAGAGACACAAATGACAGGACACAGGCACGAGAATGACGTGACAGAACTCTGAAAACAGCCATCATAAACGGAGGAAAGGAACTGAAACAGTGATTTCTTACCAAGAAAGAAAGCATGGAGGCCGGAGAAAATAGGATTTTTTTTTGAGTATTCAAAAAGAAAACCAAAACCATTCAACTCCAAACCCACAATTCTATGTCCAAAGAAAGCACCCTTTGGGGATGAGATGGGAACAGGCGTGTTCCTGGGTGAGGGAAACAGAAGGGAGTTGGCTGCCAGCAGATCTAATCAGAGAGGATGCCCAAGGGAATTTTGTAAAAGGGAAGGAAAGAAACACATGAGCAGAAGTACGGGTGGATTCAGGGAGGCAGAGGCAGGGGGATTTCTATGAGTTTGAGGTCAGCCTAGTCACATAGTTAGTTTGAGTTCAGTGATGATTACACAGACCCAATCTCAGAATCAAAACAAAAACAAACAAAATGGGTAAATAAGTGATTCTAGTACATGCGAGACTGAGGCAGGAGGATTGCTTTGAGTTCCAAGAAAGCCTGAACTACTAATACGTAATGTGTTCTAGGTCTGCCTGGGCCAGAGCGAGACCTTTGCCTGAAAGGAACCAAAATTTGAAAAGTACAACGGGCCTTGCTTCTCTTAAGTTTCAAAGATTATTGCTTTAACATTGAAGCCAGAATCATAATGCTGCCCTCCGTAACTCTAAACACAAACACAGAAGATATTTATGACCATTATATAGTAAATTCTGGGATGTGGAGATATGTGAAAGGAGTTAAGGGTTTTAGCTTCCATTTGGTCTGGTGTAGGCATTCTGGAAAACAGTTTAGTGTTAAAAAAAACCTAAACAAATATGTAATTACCATATGACCTAGCAATGGTCCCCTGGGCATTTATCTCAGAGAAATGACATTTTATACCCCCACAAAAACCTGCAGAGAAGCCGGCTGTGCCAGCCCCAAACTGAAAATAACGGAAATGTCCAACAGCGAGCAAATGATGGAACCAGGGGTGTGTACAGACCATAAAACACATCCAGAGGCAGAGAGGAACGATGGGGATGTGGACAAGGTGGACGGCTCTCAAAGGCACCATGCAGAGTGAGAGCGGCTTTCAAAACACTGTGCACAGCACGAGTCAGCCCGAGGAGGCCTTCAGATGACAGAAGCAGGGGTGTGGGGAAGAGATCAGTGGCTGTCGGCAGACAGGAACGGCGAGAGAGTCAGGGCTACACCGTAGCGTGTTCTCATCATGGTGGTGTGTGTGGCAGTCTGTGCATGTGACAAATGACAGAGCCATATGCACATGGTACCAGAATCAGCTTCCTAGAATTGCATGGATGCCACGGCTGAGGGACGCTGGGGAAGGGACACGGGACTGACTTTTGTGTACTGTTTTTAACTTTTTAGATTAAAATATATATTTACCTTTATTTATGTGTGTTCATGTGTTCCTGCTTGTCTGTATGTGCACCACATGTATGCAGTACCCAAGGAAGCCAGAAGAGGACATTGGGTCACTTGAAACTGGAGTCCCAGGTGGTGGTGAGCTGCCACGTAGGTGCTGGGGATTGGACCTGGGTCATTTGGAAGAGCAGCCAATTCTCTTAACCACTGAGCCATCTCTCCAACTCTATTTTTTTTAAATTTTTATCTGCATGCAGGTGTGCCTATGAGTTTATGTCTACTGTATTCATGCAGGAGCCCAGGGAAGCCAGAAGAGAGTATCGACTATCTTGGAACTGGAGTTACCGATGGCTGTGAGCCAGCATGTGGGTGCTGGGAAGTAAACCCAGGTTCTCTGCAGAAGCAGGAAGTACTTTTAATCACAGAACCACCTCTTAAACCCACAGTTTGAAGAAATTATGCATGTCTGTGGGAATGTACGATACATATATGTCCTGCATGTGCAGGCGGGCACGCTTGGGGTTGGACGAGAGCATCGGCTCTCTTGGAGTAGGAAGTACAGGCGGCTGTGAGAACTGATCTGGTCCTCTGAGCCATCTTTCCAGCCCAAACTCTTTCTGATCTTACCATACTGTTTTTTTTATAGATGAACATTCACTGTACATAGTCACAGGGTTCATGAGATTTTCATCCAAGCAGGTTATGTATTTGACCAGAATTATGCCCTATGCCCTGCTTCCTCTCCTCCACCCCCCTTTCTTCTTTTTCCAAGATGGGCTCACTTCTTCACCTACAGGATGCAGAGGTATATATAACAGCATTGTGGTATAGAAAGAACTCACGCCACTTCTGGCTCTTTAAAACGCCGTCTACCTCTCTTCTGGAAATGCTGTCCTAGCATTTGCTCCTGTTACTACAGCTTTAGTTTTCCTTTGGTGTCAGGGTGTTGTGGAAGTCTGGGCTCTTACAGCTCAGCCTTTGAGGTTTATTTCTGAAGTAGCTTTCTCAAGGGTGGTGTATCACCCGGAAATGGTTTTCCTTCTTGATCCAAGAAAGACACAGCTGCATAAGGATGTCTTGAGTGTGACTTCCTCTCTTCACGTTCTATCAGCTCAGGTCTACCAATGGACGATGCTAAGACCACGGAGATGGCTGAGGCTGTTCTGCTACTGGACCTTTGTGGATGTCACTCAAGGGACCTTGCTTATTGTATACTTGGTTCCTTGAGTGTTTTCTTTCTGCTCTTATTTCTCTCTCTGTCTGTCTCTGTCTCTCTCTCTCTCTGTGTATGTGTGTATGCATGTGTGTGTTCACACACTCACTCCGGCCACATCTGGGTGTGGAGGCAGAGAACACCTTCCAGGAGCCCAACATGGGATCTGGGGATTGAACTCAGGTCTTCAGGTCTCCATGGCAGGCACTTTATTCACCGAGCCATCTTTCCAGCCCCTTTATTTGGGTCTTTAAAATACCTCACTACAGGAAATGAAAACTTTCAATTTATCTGGAATCCAATGAATACTTTACCAGAACAATAAAGACTTTTCTTGAGTAGAGAGACCTTTTTTATCCTGTTTTACCAACGACGTCTCTACTGTTTCGTTCTTTTCCCTCATTTATTTATGACCAAACAGTTGTTCAGGCTCCACGGAAGAGCAGGGCACTGTGCCATGCCCTGGGAGTTCAGGAGGAAGAAGTACACAGCCTTTGATCTCACCAAGCTTTAAAAAGCCCAATGGGAAGGGCAAACAGCTGACCGACCAATTATCACAGTGAGGGACAAGAGTTACCAGAGGGCCCTCAGAAGTCACTGGCAGGGGGTTGTCCCTCTTAACCTATATGAGGGTTGGGAAGAAAGTTCCAGGTAGGAGAAGCGGCATTCTCAACAGGGCTGGGCTTGTGCAGGAGGATGGGACAAGCTCTGTGGCAGCGCCTGGGGGTGGAGGTGGGTGCTGTCAACCCTATCAGTACTCTCAATCTGCCGCCTTTCAGGTGGGGTGGGGCCCTGGAGCTGCTCGCTTCCCTTACAGCCCATCCTGCTCCTCCTGCCCTTCTCTCGTTCAGGCTGTCCTAGACTCCTTAAGTAGCCTAGGCTGGCCTTGAACTCATGCCAACCTGCCTGCCTCAGCCTCCCTAGTGCTAAGATTACAGGCATGAGCTGCCATACCCGTAGTCCTCTTGGGCCCCTCCCAGTTTCTCTGCCCCAAGTGTGAGTTTAAACTATGTTCCCACTCTCGCCAGGAGGCTCTTTGGCTCACAGTGGGCTCAGGTTCTCTAGTGCTAAGAACTGCCCTTTGTACAGAGAGACAGCAGCCAAAGGAGAGTTCAGGGCCTCGTGTGGTCATAGCCATGGCCCGGTGTTTTCTCACAGGGAATCGGTACCGGGCCAGGATGAGGGGACTTCAGTACTGGTCCAGCGGCACTGTCAGTGAAAAGGTACACAGTGTGGGAGAGGCCTATGTGCTCCGAGGGCAGGAAGGTGGATGTGTGAGGTCACCAGCACCTAGCGGGCTGGAGAGCATCCGGACTGGCGTTACTGTGGATATTCTTCAACAACAACAACAACAGCAACAACAACAACAACAACAACAGACAGATGTATGGCAAAGGCAGGCAGCCTCCCAAGCATGTGCTGGTCCGCTGTCCACCTACCTTGGTTGTGCTGGGTAGTTAACACCGCACAAGCATGCTGGAAAGCCGGACAATATCACCCAGCTCTCCTGTTCTTGTTTTCTTTGGTGGCTGGTGGTGTTGTTATTGTTACTGCTGGCGGCGTTGTGTGGTAGTGTTTTGGTGGGTGGTAGTGTTGTTACTGTTGATATTTGCTGGTGGTTGTGGGTAATGGCGTGTGTGTTCACATACAGGAGGGATGGAGGGGCTAGGGTGCAGCGTGGCGAGAGTGGTACAGGTTGCTGCCGTCACGCTACAGCTGCGGCCGCTTCCCTCAGCCCAAGGTGGGCCCAGATAGGAAAGAGTTAAAATCCACACATGATTCTGGCCACCTGCTGGGTACAGTCCCATTCTTCCCACTGCCAACCTCCTCAAGGCCTTTGGTGATGTCTTAGTTACCTCTGTTGCTGTGGTAATAAGGCGCCGTGACCAAGGCGACTTACAGAAGGAAGAGTTTGCTCGGATCGACGGTTCCAGAGCGCGAGTCGGCCATGACAGGGAGGTGCGAGGCATGGTGGCTGCAGCAGCCAGCTGAGAGCTCACAGTATCAGCCAGAAGTAGGAAGCAGAGAGAGGAAAAACTAGAAATAGCCTGAATTTTCAAATTCTCAAAGCTTGCCTCTAGTGACACTTCCTGCACCAAAGCCACACATTCTAAGCCTCCCCAAATAGTGCCTCCATCTGGAGCCCAAGCACTCAGATACCCGAGACTATGGGGGACATTTCTTACTCAGACAACCCAAGTGGGTGAGAGACAGTGGCAAGGCTGCAGGCTCTGAGGTCCAGTGGCTAAGAACACGCCGAGCTCTGTCATAGATAGCTATAGGCCAACCACTAACTATGGCCACCCATCTGCTCATCACTCAGGCTGTGTGCTCTGGGAGCCTCTTTCTCCTCTGGCTTCTCATGGTCTGTCTGTCTGGAATGTCAGCTGCCTTGACCCCATTGCCTTTCAGGACTGACTTGCTCAGTCCAGGTTTCATCTCCAGGGCCATCCAGAGCCAAGCCGCAGACTCTCCTAACACATGCTGCAAAGGAACCAATTGCTCCCACGAGAGAATTGTTGGTTCTCTTCAGCCCTCATAAAGGGTAAGGGCATCACATCCACCAGGGTCAGGAGACACTGCCCGGGGCTCATTGAGGAACTGAGCCTGTGACTCATGCCAACAAAAGTCTCCCAGCCGTGCAGGGACACCAGGTGAACAACTAGTCCGCGTGCTCCTAGAAGATGACTAGAGAGATGTCAGGGTCAGGCGAGGAGAGGGAGGAGAAGGAGGTAGACTCAGAGCAGGCTTCCTCAGCAAGAGAAGTCAGGACTGGGAGGGGCCTGAGGGAGCAGCAGGGAGAGCAGCCTCAGGTCTTCACAGGGCCTGGGAGAACTTCTGGGAGAGGTGAACCATCTTGCCGTATCCCGTGTTGTTTTCGAAAAGAGACTGTGCTCGTCAAGATGCTGAGCAGAGCAGAGGGTCCTCCCTCCCATACGGAGTCCTTCTGGCCATACCCATGTGCACACACAGGGCACCCAAACACAAACGCCCTGACGCTTGCACACTCCTGTGCGACCTAAGAGCCCAAGGGGAGGCCTATGCAGGCAGAATGCACCCAGGCATGCATGCACATGCATGCGTACACACAGGTGAGTCTGACTGAAAACATGCTTCTGCTGACCGCTGCCTTTAGACAAAGCCAGGGACTCTCCGTCTTTCTCGCTAAGTGTTCTTTGCCAGTATGTTTGCAGGTAAAGAATTTGATCTCTCTCCAGCCGCAGCTCCACGCTTCCTTTCTCCACCCACGGAGAGAAATCAGGCATGCAGTGGTACACATTCTCTCCCTTAGATAAACCCACAGTAACGCCTCCCTGTTTTACCCCACAGTCCCCGGTGATATATCATGACATGCCAGTAAGCGCTGGCATCTGTGTCAGGGGAAACCTAGCCCTTGGTGATAAAGGGGCATTCAGAGAGCGTGGGGTACTGCCTATCTGACCAGAGGCTGAGAGCAACCTCTATAGTTAGTTAGGCCCCTGGCTTGGCTGCCTCCAGGCTAGGAAGTCTGGGTTCACCAGCAGAACACACAAATCCTGTCCCTGCCCCGAGGACAAAGATCACAGTGTATCCGAAGAGATGGGGACATTCTGAACCTAGGCTGCAGTAACAGCCTCTGACTTGAGCTCAAAGAAAATTGCATATTTTTCCCCTTCAAGTTCAATTAAGAAACATTTATTCAGGGTCCATTATTTATTCAGCTTCATGTTTCAGTCCTCAGCTTGAGCCTTGATTGGGGGAATAGCCTTAGGCTGCCACAGGAAGCCAGTGCCCTGAGGAAGACCGAAGACCTGGCACCTGGGTGCTTGGGACCTGTGTGCTCACGGGGTTCAAATCCTGTCTCTACCACTATTAGCTGTGTGATCTTATATAATATACTTGGTCTCTCTGTCTTGGTTTCATACTCTGTAAAATAGAGATAAGAATAGCCCTTCTCAGGGTTGACGAGGAAAGGTCATACACGTAAGGTATGCAATATTTTCTAAATATTTATTTTTTTAAATTTTGGGTATATATGTGTATCTGTGCAGGTGACTGCAGTTGCTTGCAGAAGCCAGAAGAGGGCATCAGATCTGCTGGAGATGGAGTTATAGGTGGTTGTTAGCCTCTTGGCGTGGATGCTAGGAACTGAACTTGAATCCTTTGCAAGAGCAGAATGTGCTGGGCCATCTCTCTAGCCCCTTATCATACATTTCATTTTTAAGGTAGTAAGTAGGAATTTTTTTTAAAACTAAAATTAGTATAATTATCATTGGAGTAATTCAGCCTTTTAATCTCAGTTGGTTCTTCCCCCAGTGTGTGTGTGTGTGTGTGTGTGTGTGTGTGTGTGAGCGCACATACATGTATGGAGGCTCAGAAACCCTTTCCTCAGGAGAGGTCCACCTTGTTTTCTGAGGCAGGGTCTCTCATTGGCTTGGAGTTCACCAAATAAGCCAGGCTGGTTGGCCGCTGAGCTCCAGGGATCTGCCTGGCCCCGCCTCTTCCATGCTGGGATCATCATGTGGCATTTCTATGAGGGTCTGGGATTCAGACCCTCACACTTGTGTGACAAGCATTTTGCTGACTGCACGATCTCCCCAACCCTGACCTCAGTTTTCTTGCCTTGTTACAACATTTGAAATTTCCTCCAAAAACCAAGGCCCTTCCCTAAATTTCATCCCTGCTGGCCACACCCTAACCTTCAATAAGAATCAAGAATGATCCCTGGACCAATCTCAGCCATGATTTGGCTGTCTGAACTCTGGTCCCGGGTTAAGTGCTGCTGCTTTCCCTGCCCAGATTGGCTGGCCTGCTGCCCTCAGCCTCTATTCGACCTAACGGGTCCAGGTGTCAAGTAGATGATCAGTCCTTTCTCAAGACCCCAGCTCTATGGGGACAGCAATGGCCAGAGGCTCCAAGTCCCCTAGGAAAAAACTGACCCAAGATCCCTGCTGTCAGTATGTGCATGGGTCAACCTGATCTCTTTACAACTTACTGCTGAGACGAGCCTCTGGGCATTCACCTCTCTGTTTCCTGATGGTGGCCACACTACCATCCACTCCCTCACTGTCCCTCCTTGAGGAACCTGTGTTGCCTCAGGCTGAGAGCCAAAATTAACCCTTCGTCCCTTCCTTTGCGCCTATCAGGTATTTTTGTCCCAATAATGGGAAGAGCAGCTAAGACAAAGTACTGGAGTCTGTCCCCAGGACTGCTGTTTACCAGGAAAACACGTCAATTTCCTCAGTTTCCCTTTCTGTAAAATGGAATAATCTAGACGCCATGGAGCTGTTGAGCGCAGGAACAGAGAGAAGTCATCCAGAGGGCCCGTGGTAGGGATCTGGTACTCTGTTAGGGCATTCTTCCCTCTGTCCTGCTTTGGGACACTGTGCCTTAGGGGAAGGTGGGCTTTGGGTCCGTGACTAGCAAAGACCCCACACAAATGGAGACCCAGAGCTGTTTCAGTGGGAGTCTGACCTCCTGGGGCTTTTGCTATTTTCATTTCATTTGCTCGGTTCTCAAAGATAACCCCCATGGGAAAAACAAAACAAAATAAAACACAAACAGACCATTACTCTCCTGTAAGGGAAGAGTCCCCAGTCCCAGCCCCAGGGAGCCGCAGAACCCTTGGCCAGGAGAAGAGAAGTGGCCTTTGTTTGCTTGGAAGCTTGAGACACTATCAGCTCCCATCCTCACTAAATGGATTAGTGGGGGAGGAGAGGCTCTGCCACTGTCCCAGATTCTCACGGTATAACCCGAACCAGCTCATGTGCCCAGTTAACAACCACTGTCTTCGTGCTGGAAATACTGTGGGCTGCCTTAATGAATGTATTCCCTAAGACAAATATTATTCTTTAAGAGAAGAGCTAACATTTAGGATTGCTGAGTAGAGGTTCTGGGCTTGGAGCTGGAAAGAGCTGGATTTCCAACCAGATTCTGTTCTAGCTGTCCGATCTTGCTCAAATCAGTCACACACCACATAAGACGTTCCTCAAAGATAGGCTGTCAGTGACATGATGGTCCCAGCAGATTATGGCCGAGCTGAACAACGTATCTTGCGTAGTGACGCTGTGGGAATTAAACACGGGCATGCAACCCCTTCCTCCGTACTTGCAGTGTGTTGTCAACACACCAATGTGCTGTCAGTCATGTAGGGAACAGCTCACACGGGGTCTGGCAGCAGCCCATCAGTGAAGGTGAGGGACACCCCTCTCTCATGATCTATAAGCAGTTAATGACAGGGGACAGAGAGGCATTTTCTTCAGTGGTGTAGGCATTGTGCCCATGCTCCTATAAATAACCCTTCACCCGCGTTCCTGCAAGAAACATTAATGGAACCCACTGGTTTATTTAAGAAAAAAGAAAGGAAGGAAGGAAGAAAGAGAGAAAGGAAGGATATGAAAGCTAGCTGAGAAGAAAGGGAATCAGCGAAAAGAGGAGGGGGACAAGAGAGGATCATGGGATGAATATTATCAAAATATATTATAGACATGTATGCAGATGTCATAAGGAAACCCACTCTCGTGTATATTTTATACATGCTAATAAAAACTTAATACAAAATAAAAGAACAGTCATTGAGACCTAACAGTGAACACCAAGTGGCTCATGTGTTTACTATACTACGCACATGCACACAAACACACATGCATACACACACATACATATAAATATACAGTTTATACATAAAGCTTTTTGTGGAACAGGCCAACAGCTGTCTCAACCACGATGTATTTACGGCATCAAGAGCTGTCATGGAAAGTGTCCTAGGCCACACAGGTGTCTCTCAGTGTATCCTGTATTGTGATTACACAGCTCAACTTCCTAAGGGCGTGTAGGATACAGCTCCCAGAACAAATTCCGGTGTTAGGGACACTAGGCTGTGCGTGTGTACAAGGGAGCTGAACTTGACCATGGATTAAGGTTCCCAGCATGGGATACACACGCCAGCAGCCAGGGGACATCCTCCTCTCGTGTCAGAGGATCTCCACAGACCCATCCTGCTGCCCTGTGTCGGGGGCACTGCTCGGTCGAGCTAAAGGCCCAACAGGATGCAGGTGTCAGCAGAGGACACAATGTTCAGAGGCCTGGTGGGGGCGGGGCTGCACAGGCCTCTAGGCAGTTTTTCTCCTCCTTGTGTATCCATCTGTGTCCTATCGCTGTAACAGAATGTCTGAGACTGGATGGATGGCAGAAATAGGAGATTTGTTGAGTTTTGGTACCTATGCGCTCAGGGTCTCTTGCCCTCCTCACACCATGGCTTTCTTTCACAGAGAGAGCAAGAGGGACGGAGCTCACTTTTCTAGCAGTGCACTGTGTGACAAGGACGTCAATTCCGTCGTGACAGCATAACCCTAGTCAGCATCTCTCCTCAAAGCCCTACCTCCCAACACCTTTGGGGATTATAATTCCCAGACAGGAACTTTAGAGAACCGAGCGCCATGATACCCACGAGGAAACTGAGGACCAGTGAAGGCTGCTGGGGATGGGTCTGCTGTTGTCTGGTGACCCAGTGCTTTGGGATAATGTTCTTTTCAAATGTCAGAACACTCCCTCCTCTCCAGAGAGAGATGCCTGAGTTCTCAGAGACCAAAGCGATGGGAAGTATACACCTCTGGCTTTGCATCTTCCTTAACTAGTAGATAATCCCGGACTGACAAGCACCAAGAGGCAGAAAAGCCCATTTACAGATGAGGACAGTGGTGTTTGGCAGAGTTAAATGACTTTCTTATCGTTACATAAGCTGTCAGAACCTCCCTATTCCAGGCCCCCTTCTCAGCTGCTTGGCCTTAAGATAAATCCATGCTCCCTTGCTATCTCAAGGGTGTAGACAGGACCCAAGTCAGGCAGCCTCTCTTGAAGGGCGGCATGCATGCATTCTTGCAGAAGCTAGCATTCGCTCACACAGCCTTTCTTTGCATTGATGCCAGGGCAGCCAGCAGTCTTCTGCAGAACAGAGGCCACTGTCTTTGACAATGCTTATTAAAACAGCTTCGCTGTGTTGGGCATGGAATGGTCAGTGAACTGAAAATCTGCCCTCCCTGTTTGGGATTCTGGGGCAAGTGCTGTACTCCATGGGATGCAGGCATGGGAATAACTAGGCTTTGCAGAGAAAACCTTTGATCTGGGATCCACGGTGTCCGGGCTGTGCTGCTGCCCAGGAAAGACCATAAAGGGAGAATGTCCGGGGGAGAGCTGAGCGGCTGGGACCAGGCAGGCCCATCCCGACTTCGCAGATGTAGTCACCAGGGGTCTGGCAGATCAGGACTAACAGTGCCTGGCACTCTTCCTTAAAACATGAATTCCTCCATAAAACCTGAACTATCCGTAATGAGACTCAGACTCTGGCACTGCCAGCTGGGCCACCACGAGATCACTTCTGATTCCGGCTTTAAACTCAGCATCCCTGTCAATCTCCAGGTCATCATGAGAACTCAGTGAGCCCATGCTTGCAAAGACACCTTGATGTGGGGGTTCAGAGGGCAACGGAGGGGCTCCTCATTCCAGGCACCTATAGGGGTTTCTGGTTCTCATCTCCTCTGGAGATTACTGGGAAGAAAGGCAGTATGCAAGAGAAGTTCAAGCCTGCTTCCTATTACTGCACACATTCCTTAGGATGTATGACTTTCTTCCCTGTAAGATGAAGACAATGGGGACCTAGTGAGATGGCTCACTGGATAGAGGTGTTTGCTGCTGAGCCAGTCTGATGACCTTAATCCCTAAGTTCGACATGGTGGAAAGAACAGACTCCTGCAAGTTGTCCTTCCACGGACTTCCACATGAGTTCTGTGGCATATGAATCAATCAATCAATTAATGGGCACAAAGGGGCTGGGGAGATGATCCAGTTGGTAAAGAGCTTGTGAGGACCTGAGCTGGAGGTCCAGAACCCACTTAAGAGACCTAGGCCTGATGGTGTTCCCAAAGCTGCGGAGGTGGAGATTGGTGGATCCTGGGGCTTGCTGGCCACCATACTTGGCATGTGGCAGGACAGTGGAGGCCCCATCTCAAAAAGTAAAAGGTGGATGGTGCCTGAAGGAAGGCATCTGAGATTTTTCTTGTCCCCATGGATGCACACACACACACACACACACACACAACACACACACACACACACACACACACACACACACACACACACACACAGATAATGACTGTATGGCAGGATTACAGAGAAGAGAAAAATGTGAAGTAATCTATAAAATCAACAGTCCTGTGCATAATGTTGATGTCTCCCAGTCCCATATTGGTCTCAGTTTCCTTATCTACCCAGAGAGGATATTAATATTGACACCACAGAGCTCTGGTGCGCTGGAGAGAAATCAAATTAGATGTCAGCCGTGGGAACGGCTAGCATATGTCTGGCATTCAGTGGGCGCTCAATTGATGTAGAGACAGGTCCTGCAGGTTGCCAGGAGGGTTGAGATGAACGGGAGGGGCCCATGTGCCATTTCAAAGCAGGCTGCAGAGCGCAGGGCATCTGACTCCCATTACCAACCCCTTCCTTATCTGCACTCGGATTTTATTTGCAAAGATGCTTTGAAAACCAGCCAACAGAGAAAGCATGCCATTTTCATCTCCCCAATCATGGCGGCAGTGGTGTATCTTGCTGGAGCCCGCCTACAGGTAACTGAGGGCAGGAGGCTGCTGTGACATTTCTCTGGACTTAGCTCCCAGATGACTCCATCAGTGTGGTCCTGAGTGCAGCCTGGACTCAGCAAACAGCAGAGAATGGGCCTTTGAACCTAACATTGCTGTCTAATATAGGAACTCTGGGGCCACCAGACTTCCAGACTGGACTCTGTCACCTACCTGTGAGCCACCATCCAGGGGATCCACTCCTCCTGACAGTGAGCACACTGGACCAGCTGCCTCACATTCCCACCACCACCCCTTCTGCACTGGAACGGGTGGTGTCCCCTTCAGACCCTTCCTCCTTTAATGTGCTTTGGTCAGGCATTCCTCCCAGGAGAGGGACTACCACACAATAGTGCAATGTTTGCAGAATAGTGCACGAAACAGCTCTCGCCACCGCTGGCTGGAATGCAGACCGTAATATAGGACTGAACAGGATTCGGTCCCCCAAAGAAGAGAGTCACCAATCCACACAGAGACATAGTATGCATGCCGGCACCAACTACTAAGTGAAGGCAGTCACTCTGAATGGGGCAGGTGCTACTGGATCCTGTCTAGATGTGGAAAAACCCAAAGATGAGACACTGAAGCTGTTAGCAGACACCAGGGGGTTGGGGCAGGAGAGGGGTGACTAGACAGGGTACAGGGATTCTTAGGGTGTAAACTGTTGTGTGTGACATGGTACTGGTGGCTCCACGTATTCCATAGAACCTACTAATGGCACAGTACCGAGTGAAGCTGAGTGTGAACTCCGGGCTTTGGGAGATGATGTGGGAATGTTGGTTCATCAGTTGTGAGTGTTCTCCAACAGGGGGTATTGGGAACGGGATGCTGTGCACAAGCAGGGACCATGGCTTTTGCCTGGTTTGACTTTGAACCTAACATTGCTGTCTAATATAGGAACTCTGGGGCCACCAGACTTCCAGACTGGACTCTGTCACCTACCTGTGAGCCACCATCCAGGGGATCCACTCCTCTGGCCTCCTGTCCCACTTTGGAACTTGAAAGAAGGAGTTTTGCATTCAGCAAGACGGGGAGCGTGGTGGCATCTCTGGGGTCTGGCCTGTCATCTTTGCGAACGCTATATTGGATCTGATCCTTCCAGCGGGGCTGAGCTCACTTTGGACCCTGCTGCAGGAGCTGGGAGGCACAGAATAGATCGATCCAATACGTTTTTCATGAAGGAGGCAAGCCAGACCCCATAGATGCTACCACACTCTCCGCTAAAATGCCCCTCTTGCTTCACACTGTCCTAAACACCAACCAGCTCCTTCTCAGAGATGGCTGCCTTCCCTGGGCTACTCCTGTACTGTCTGCCCCACCCCCACACCGAGTCACACTTTCTCATTTAACTCCCAGAACAAGCAAGAGGGATTATTACCCCTATCTTACAGGCAGGAATGCAGCTCAGAGAGGCTTAGTGCCATGTCTGCAGTGAAACACACATAAAACAGCAGCAGGCTCCAGGAACCCAGGTGGATCAAAGGCCAACTATCAAACAGGATATGATGGCACGTGCCTGTCAACCAAGTCCTGGGGAGGGAGAGGCAGGAAGATCAGAAGTTCAAGGACATCCTGAGTTGGAAGTCAGCCTGAGACACACAGAACCCTGCCTCAAAGAATGGGCACTAGTGTAGAGTGTACAGAGGTGCCTACAGCTTTGCCTCCCCCCTCCTCCTCCTTGTCCCACCATGAGTTCAATACATGAATGGTACAGGCACACAGATCTTAGATCAAGTTCTCAGTCCTGACAAGTCCCGACCTGGGTGTCAACATTCATCTGTTTATTTAATAAGTGCCTTAATCTGTTTCCTGTTGCTCTAATGGAAAATATGAAGCCGGGTAATTCATAAAGAAAGGAGGTTTACTCTGGCTCACACTTCTGTTGGAGGTCCGAGCCTGGGCCGCCACATCTGGAGAAGGGCATGCCTTGCTTCAGCATGGGTGAGCAATGTAAGCAAAGTGTCACAAAAGAGAGGAGATGGGTAAGTTCGCTTCTCAACTCCTCACTCTGGAGGTAATGATCCAGACTCCAGAGTGTGAGGACTCTCTCTAATAAGGTGCCACCAAGTCATCTGTGGCCTAAGTATCTCCCATCAGGCCCTGAATGACAACCACATGGTTGAGTCTCAAGAGCACAACAGGATTTAGGTGGTATCGATTGTATTGAAACCACAGGAGCAAGAACCCTGAGCATCTGTCCTGAGCCACGCCAGGTAGGGAGAGCCTCCCCTGCCCCTCTCCTAGCTGATCTGCCTTGATCACTGGCCACCTCTCCTAGCCCCACGTCATCCTTCCCTACAGTGATATGAATGATGTTTGTGTGGCCATTGTCTCTCCATCAGGTGGGCGCATGTTCACACTCTTCAGACTCCCAAAGAGTCTCCCCCAGCCCCCGGTTCCCCGCAGTGAGACATCTGGACCCATCAGAAGCATTATCCATTTCCACTCGGTATCAGAGAGGAGAAAAAGAGGAAGCAGCTGTCCTCAGCAATGGCATACTGCAGGTGTCTCCTGGGAGACGACTTCTCTCTAGCCACAGGGGGCAGGGTCAGAGCCCGCAGAGGACAGGGATAGGGCTTTGGTGGGACAAACCACCCTGGACCCTAGTCAGGATGCCAGGAAGTCAAGGACAGCCTCGAGGATCCTGGCGTCTGCCTTCTGTCCCTCAGCACCGTTAGTGGCAAGGATGGACTAAAATTCCAGAAGGCCTCTGCAGCCTAGCCTGGGACCTGGAGCCAGGACCTGTAGCAGGGCACTGCCACACTGAGGCCTCTGCCTGGTAGCCAGGGCTTTCAAGTCCCTAGCACTGTGAATCTACCTCCACTGTCCTCTCAACTTGTTCCTACGACGATGCCAGAAGAGCCTTCTAGAAGACCACATCATGCTCTATGGCTCCCTGTCGCCTATTTAGTACTCTCTGGGTGTCACGGTTTGAAAGAAAATGGCCCCCAAAGGGAGTGACACTATTAGGAGGTGTGGCCTTGTTGGAGGAAGCGTGTCTCTGTGGGGATGGGCTTTGTGGTCTCTTTTGCTCAAGTTTCCCTCAGTGTGACAGTCAGTTGGCTTCCTGTTGCCTGCAAGATGTAGGACTCCATTCTCAGTTACTCCAGCAGGGCTGTCTGCATGCCGCCAAGCTCCCTGGCATGATGATAATGGACTGAACTTCTGAAATAATGGACTGAACCTCTGAAACTGTAAGCCACCCAATTAAATGTTTTCCTTTGTAAGAGCTACTGTGGTCATGGTGTCTCTTCACAGCAATAGAAACCTTAACTAAGACACCAGGTAGCTCAGCCTCCCTTCAGAGGGCCTCACAATGGCTCTAACTTCCCTTTTCCGTCCTGTGGCCTGGCTTTCACCCCGTCACTCATCTTACTATACCCAGGGCCCAAACTCTGGTGTTGTTCTTGCTGTTTCCCCCACCAGGCTTTATCCTTTCTCAATCTCCGTCCAGGCAGGGTGTTGAGTCAACTTTCACACCTACTTCCCATGGGTGCTCCCTCTCCTGGGGCACACCTGGAGGGACTGTGTGCAGCAGGCCACCAGCTGAATTTTAAGAGCGTTCAATATCTGTGGGTGGAGCTATCAACCAGATACTTGGAGCCAGAAGGCCCCGCATTCATTTCCTGTTCCCCAGAGCTGGCTTCTTAATATTCCTCCCGCTGCGCGTAGGTGATCTCAAATGAGGGATTTCTTCTATGGAAGCAGTTAATAAAGCCGTACTGTGACCTCTCAAGCGCCCCGCTTCCTGCGACCCTGCCTACTGCAGCTTGGCCGCTTGGTGCCAAGAATTCTAGAAACAGTCCTGATTTCAAAGCCTATGAACAACACTGGTTGCATAGCTCCATCCAGGCCCATGGCCCTCTGGGAAGGCCGACTGAGACCTGGGAGTTAAAAAGTGCAGCTCTGACAGCCTCATTCTCCCACGCTGTCAGTGCCCAGACTTGTTCACCTCCAGGGAGAAGTCAGCACGTGTGTGCCCCGGAGACGAGCACATAGGAGTGTGGGCATGTGAGGGATGCTGGGGCCGTCCCTGATCTCTGGGCAGAAGTTGAGAAAGAGACAAGCTATGTTGGATGGTTCTTTTTCAGGGCAACTTAGGAAGTAGGGGCTATGAGTGAAATGAGAAGAAGATGACTTGGTTGATTTGATGCTGGTGTTCTAGGCCTTGGGACTTAGGGATGCAGCCCTAAGGGATGTGTCCCCATGCACTTGTGTGGCTCTGTGGGCGCAGAGGGGCAGGAACAGCTTCCCTTAGGGAGACAGGCAGCATTCAGTAAGTATAATGGATGCCAGTGTGTCCACGTAGATATAGACAGGGGCACAGAGCAGGGAGATGGCAGGGCTGTGTAGGAAGAGCAGAGATGTTGAGGCAGAGAAAGGAAGGGGAACCCTGGGCGGCAGGCCTAGTAGATGACACAGAAGGTAAATTCAGTTTATAAACTGCCAGTTGAGGCTGGAAATGCTGAGGAGGTGTGGGGTGTGGGGGGGTGTGGGGTGTGAGGGGGTGTGGGGTGTGGAGGTGTGTTGTGTGAGGGGGTGTGGAGTGTAGGATGCTGAGGGTGTGTGTGGGGGTGTGGGGTGTGGGGTGTGAGGAGGTGTGGGGTGTGAGGAGGTGTGGGGTGTGTGGGGGTGTGGGGAGGTGTGGGGTGTGAGGGGGTGTGGGGTGTGGGGGGTGTGGGGTGTAGGATGCTGGGGGCGTAGGGGGGTGTGGGGTATGGGGTGTGAGGAGGTGTGGGGTGTGGGGGTGTGTGGGGTATGGGGTGTGAGGAGGTGTGGGGTGTGGGGGGGTGTGGGGTGTAGGATGCTGGGGGGGTGTGGGGTGTGGGGTATGGGGTGTGAGGAGGTATGGGGTGTGAGGAGGTGTGGGGTGTAGGATGCAGGGAGTGTGTGGGGTATGAGGGGGTGTGGGGTGTGGGGTATGGGGTGTGAGGGGGTGTGGAGTGTAGGATGCTGGGGGTGTGTGTGGGGGTGTGGGGTATGGAGTGTGAGGAGGTGTGGGTGTGGAGGTGTGGGGTGTGAGGGGGTGTGGAAGAAAGGAGCCCATAGCAGGCTTGGCTGGCTGGTGGGAGGCAGGACCCCCGACCACAGTGCTCAGGACTAATTCTGATGTTATCTGGCAGGGTCTGTTTCAGGCTGCTTTTGAAAAAATCCATTGGGCAACGCAACCTATTCACATGTAGGAGGTTGCGGAACACAGCTGCCACAGCGAAGTTTCACAGTAGGTGGCTACACAGTCACGGCTAGAGGTGTTAGCGTCCTGATCCTCGAGCAAGAATGGTACCATTCATGTCAGACTAAGGTAGCGAGTTTTAAGAAAAAAATTATTTTAGATTTATCTTATTATTTCCTGTGTATGTTTTGCCTGCATGTATGTGTACCCAAGGAGGTTGTGAGCCTTCATGTGGGGGCTGGGACTCAAACCTGGGTCCATTGCGTCAGGTCCTCTCAATCACTGACACTGAGCCAACTCTAGCTCTACCGTAAAGAATTTGGGATGGGAAGATTGTTCTGGGCCATTTGGGGTTGGCCTGTCATCACAGGCGTCTGTATGGAAGGAAGTAGAGGGAGAGCACAGGCAGGAGAGACGGTGAGGGCAGAGATTGGAGTGATGCGGCCACAAGCCAAGGAATGCCAGCAGTCACTGGTACAGAGAAAGGCAAAGAATGGGCTCGTGGGTCTGGGAGATGGCTCGGTTGGTCAAGCTCTTGCCTTTCAAGTGTAAGGTCCCAAGTTTGGACCCCAGGATCCATGAAAAAAGTGGGCACAGGGTGGTGAGATGAAGGCCCAAGTTTGATCTCCAGGACCCAAATGGGGGAAAGAGATAACGGACTCTGACAAGTTGTCTTCTTACCTTTATACAGGCACCATGGCATATCTCTGCTGCCAACACACACACACACACACACACACACACACACACACACACACACACACACACACACACACACAGATGAGGGGAGAGAGGAAGAGAGACAGAGAAAGGGTGGAGGGGAGGGAAGATTCTCTCCCTCGAAAATGTGGAACGAACCAGCCCCACTGACACCTTGATCGATCCCTGTGGGCCTCATTCTGGGTTTCTTGTCTCCAGAACTTTAAGAGAATAACCACGTGTTGTCTAAAGCCTCTAACTGCGACCACACTGGCTACAGGAACTAACCCGGACCCCACTGAGCTGGCACACACTGTTAACCGCAGTTGTCTCCCTCTGAGAACTGTGTCAAAAATCGTGTGTGCTCACTTTAGCAGAGCACCCCGAACACGGAATGGGGAGAAAAGCCTTTTAACAAAGACTTCCTGAGGGTAAAACTTAGTGGTTGATGAGAAATCCTTCAGAAAAATTGGAAATATGAGAAGCTGGGCTGGGGTGTAGCTCAGTGGGACAGGAATTGCCTAACATATGCAAGGCCTCGGGTTCTATCCCTAGCAACATACATGCACACATGTGCACACACACACACGTACACTTACACAGTTCCTTGCAAGAAGGACAAATGAACAGGCCTTGGGAGGAGACCTGTCCCACTCCCCTGACAAATGCATTTACTCATCCACTTAGAAGCTCCTGGACCCCATCATGTGGGGTTTCCATCAAGGCTTCCTTCTCTGGTCTGGCAGATTCAATCATTGATTGTTGGGGACTGGACTTAGTCTATAGCTCCCTCTCCTTGGGAGTGTCACACGGTGCTGAAAAGTCTGGACCCTCTCATCCATCTAAGTCTGCCCTGGCTCCTGTGGGGCCTGGTCTCCTCCTGAAGCTGAGGGCCCTGAGACACCAGATGTCTCATTAGCATACAAAAGACACTTTTACTACTCCGAAGAATTCAAGCGTTTCAGAAGTGGGGTGCCAGGAACCCACAGAGACTAAATATTTATTTCTTTATGACATCATCTTCGCATTAACCCTTTGTATGGGTGGACTTGTGCCCCCACAAGCCAAATTGAATTTCTGACCCCCAGCACCTCACACGACAACCATACTTGGAGACAGTTGTTTAAAGAACAGATTAGGTTAAAGAGAAGCCACTAGGGTGGCCATAATCCAATATAACTGATATCTTAGGAGAAGAGATTTCATTCCAGATATACACAGAGGGACATTTGTAGGAAGACAAATGTCCCCTACTAGCCAAGGGGAGAGGTCTCAGTGCTGGGGTCCCCCAGACTGGGAGAGAATTGATTTCATTTCCTCCCAGCATCCCACCACCAAACTGTGGTTGTTTGTTCACGCAGCCCAGAAAAAAAGAGTATTCACCCTCTCAGCCCCGCCAGAGCAGAGACCTCATCACCTACCTACAAACGTCTAAGTCAAGGCTTGGAGAAGTTTCATAGGCCTAGCCATGTTACACAAAGATGCTCAAAGTCACAGGCAGGGAAGCAGTGGCCATGCTCTTTTCTGCTGAGCTCTGCAGCCTCCTGGACCTCCTTATCATACACTCCTTGGCTCAGGCCTCTGTTGTCCAGGACAGATGCTGGACCACAGGTGATCCTACCAGGCCAGCTTCACAGGCCAGACCTGGACTTGGACCTAGACATTGAGTTCTGTTACTTGGTGGCTGTATGACTGACAGGACACCCCTCATTTGACACCATCATTTATGTCTGAACACTTCCTCTTTGGTCCCATGGTGAAGCTCAGTGAATATCATAGGGGCAGAGGTTGCTGAATCTCATCCTGAGGCAAGCATCCCTTTGGGGTCAATTCCTGGGGTGCTCTCTCAGCTCTTCCTGGAATTTCAGCCTGGACACCTGACCATGGACCTCCCCATGGACCTCCCTGGGCAACTTAGGGAGGAAGAAAGATGCTGCCCAGGGTCCTGGGAAAGACAGGAGGGAGCCCACCTGGAATGAGCTGCCCCTCCGAAGTGGGCGCAGCATTTACATCTCAACTTCATCGTTGAGGAAACTGAACGCTGGAGGGGTGGTTGCAAGGGTATGACGATCTCAGGGCCCAGAGTGGGAAGTGAACAGAGGTGAGATTCAGACCCATGTCTTTCAAAGCTTCCGCCTTTCCCAGAAAAGCAGTGAGCAGTCTGTTTGTCCCTGCACCCACCGTGAGGCTCTCGGAGGGCCCCCAGCACTGACCCCAGCCTGTCTCTGCACCCACAGTGAGGCTCTCGGAGGGCCCCCAGCGCCGACCCCAGCCTGTCTCTTTGTCCCTGATATGGCTCTCTCAAGGCACCCCAGCGCTGACCCTGGCTGCTGGCTGACCCCAAATTTCCCAGGAGTGTCTGGCACAAGGAAGGGAGGAAGGAAGGGGTCGACCCCGATCCAGCAGCAGCTCCTGCACTTGAACCAGCACAGGATGCAGACGCTGTTGCCCAGCGGGGTGAACAATAATCTTTTCCTCCACCCCTGGCTCCCAGAGCCTTGCCTCTCTCTGGGGAAATTACTTTGGGGCCACATGAAATCCCCGTGACAGCCAGTAATGAAACTTTTCTGTTTTTGGAGCCAGATCCTGGAGCCTGGAAGCGGGTGTTGCTGTTTGTCTTCCCGCTCTCTTCATCACCAGATAGAAAGAGGGGGTCCTGGGAGGCTGCCCACTCCCAGCTCAGAGCCCCCCTTGGACAAAATTCCCAACTGTCATTTACAAACAAAGAGCCTGCCAAAGAAGAGCGCTTCTCTGAGGGGTTTGAAGCAATATTCAGATGTGTGTGGGTCGGCGCAGGAGACTTGACAACATGGTGATGTGACCTGGACGTGCAGTCTAGGGCTGAGTACATGGACTCAAGACTACACTTTCCTCATCTGTGAAATGGGACGATCATGGGATCTCCCAGTTTCCCCAGCAGTTCTAGAATTTCTGACAGGAAAAGGGTAGGGGAGGGAGGTATTCTGGTTCCAGGGTGTTCAGGTGAGGAGAGTCACATCCCATAGGTCCCGTTTCCCCTTAGATTTTGGATATGGCCCCGAGGAAGGCAGCCCAGGCCCATCACTCGCTGGCCCTGGCTCTGAGCAATGTATCTACCATGCACTGCACTAGCCTCTGGGTCTGCCAGATAAGCAACGCCAGTGGTCCAAGCCTCACAGAAAGCACTAAAAGGCCCATGCGATTTCTCAGAGCTGGGGACAGTGTAGCTGGGATACAGATGTACCAGAGCTCACCCAGGCTGAGCAGGCAGGGAAGGGAAACCCAGTGTGCATGAAGGAGTGTTTGGGGCTGGGGATGCAGCTCTGTGGGTGCAGGGCTTGTCTGGCATGCACAAAGCCCCAGGGGTTCAATCCCCAGCACCTCATAAAACAGATGCGGTGGTGCACACCTGTGATCCTAACATTCAGGAAATGGAGGCAGGAGGCTCAGAAGTTCAAGGTCAACCTCAGCCTCCTAGTGGATTTGAGGCCAGTCTGGACTGTGTGAGACCCTTGTCTCAAAAACAGGGCAGTGGGGTGGGAGTGTGTACAGTCAGTAGCCAGTAAAGGCCTGGATAACAGTCACTGGTGGGGCAGAGGATCTGGGTGGAGCAAAGCAGCCAAGAGTCCCGAGTGCCACCCTAGAGGGAGATCTATTTCTCCAGCCCAGACGTAAGGCTGTGAGGTGCTCCCTTCATGGTGGAGGGTGTAACGGGGAAAAGAAGATGGACTGAGTGGGGAGAGGTTGAGACCCGTGAGACTCAGTGGCCCTTCCTGGGGATTGCAGGGCTTGGCACAGTCCTCGTAGAGGGGCACTAGGAGGAAGTGTGGAGGGTGGGGGCGGCTGGGGAGAATGCACTGCAAAGGAGATGCCGGACCTCACAGACACACCTTGTCTGCACCTTAATCGGGCATTCATGAGGGCTGGCCCTGAATGAAGGCTCCAGGAGTACAGACAAGCTGCAACTGTGTGTGTGAGTGTGTGTGTGTGTGTGCACGCGTGTGCACACACACATGCATGTAGGTGCTCCAACGATGACCTTCACTTATCTTACACCCCTGCCTAGGTCACCAAACTAATAGCTAACATGTCTGGGGTACTTACTGTGTGATGAAACTTGTGCCAGATTCTGGCAGGCTCCAATTCACCTGATCTTGGTAATAAGACACCCAGGACATCCTATTTTGCAGAAGCAGACATCGATAGCCAGAGAGGTCATGTCTCTGGGTTGAAGTTTCAGAACAGTACCGGGTGGAGCCAGTGACAGCCTGACCTGCACTCCACAGCCCAGTTTTGGAGACTTCTTCCCTTATTTTCTGCCTGTCTCTTTCCCAAATATTACAGGTTATCACACGGCACACAGTGGGAACTTGAACTTGGGAAGGTCTGCCCTAGGTCCCTGCCTTCCACCTCAGTGATCTTTTATCCAAATTCTGTTGGAGGCAGGGGCAGTGGTGATGCCCAATATGAAGTTGTCTCTTGGTGACTATGTGTATTCTTCAGCTCCAGGACTCCCCACCCCGACCTCCGTATCAAACCCCGAAGCTGGCCAAGTCCCATCTTGTAATGTGGGGTGGTGTTGGTATGGCCTCCAGGCACATCTCCATTAGATGTGACCCATCTCTAGGAGACTTCCGATTTCTAATGAAACGTAAGCCCTATGCAAACAGCTGTTAACTGATTTAATTAGTTAGCGAATGCTGACAAGGAAACATGGTGTCACACTGGGTGGTGGTGGCGCACGCCTTTAATCCCAGCACTTGGGAGGCAGAGGCAGGCGGATCTCTGTGAGTTAGAGGCCAGCCAATAGCTAGTTCCAGGACAGGCTCCAAAGCTACAGAGAAACCCTGTCTCGAAAAACCAAAAAAGAAAACAAGGCATCACAAGTTCAGTACACGAGAAAATAAAACTACGCCAGCTAGGCCTGCGATACAGCTCAGGGATAGAGTGTTCAAAGCCTTGTTCCAAACTCCAGCTCACGCACTTCTATCTCCAACAAGAACAAGAACAATTCGCAGCCAGCTTGTCTCAGTCCTGGAAGAGGACCAGGAACCACAGGCATGCAGACACAGGCTCCTTCGGGGCACTTGCCCTTGTTCTGAGACTTTTCTGCTGTGGTCCCAATCAAGGAATTCAGGGATTAATGGTGAAGGGCAGGAGCACCCAGGGAACTGAGGCTGCCTGGGCGCTTGGCCACAGTCTTGTCATTAAAATCAGCAAGGAGCACAGTCTGGGCCTCCTCCTCCTCCTCCTCCTCCTCCTCCTCCTCCTCCTCCTCCTCCTCCTCCTCCTCCTCCTCCTCTTCCTCCTCCTCCTCAAGTTTCTGCTGTGAGGGTTAAAAGATACTGGGGTTTCATGGGCAGGAATGCACAAATGCTGAACACCTGGAGGAGGGAGAGAAGGGCCGAGCCATCATTCTGTTTATTTAATTTACTATCTGGAATGATTTGAGAAGGAGAACTGTGTGTAGATGAGTTTTCCATGTACGTTGGAGGTCCTGGCGGAATGAGCTATGTTCCCTATAGGTACGGCTCCATCGCCTGTATCCGATCTGTGTTTATGTATACATGTGCTATGGAGACCACAGAGGAGGCAACGTACAACTAATAGGCTGGTTCCTTACCCGCAAATATCTCTAAATTCTTCTGTATCCATATTTGTAAATATTTGATGTAAGCCAGATGGGTTTATAAGCCACGTGCAGAAAGTCTGGTTTTATTTTTTAACAACATGGATGATAAAATGCTTGGGAAAGGCGATCTGTGCATCTGAAAGTGGAAAGATGTCTGGCTGTACTTCGGCCACAGCCGGACAGTGCAACCTGCTCTTGGGAAGGCTGTTTTGAGGGATGTCTGCTTAGAACTCTGTGGCCTCGAGGCGGCTCTGAGATTGGCTGCACTCACCACCTAGGGAGACTTCACTGCCTCTAGTGTTATGTGTCCCCTGACGATTAGCCCTAAAGTCCTGGGTGACCCTAAGGCACACCAGGAGTCTCTGGGTGTCTCCCAGTAAGCACCCTAGCTTGAGAACTTACAGTAGCGACTCTGCTCGGGCACCTGCAAAACCCAAGAGCATTTGCTTCGCCATGCCAGGGCCGTACCCCAGATCAGCGCGAGATCTCCCAGAGCCCGTGGGAGAGCTTAGAGGTTTTTCTGATGGCTCAATGTGCAGCCAGGGCTCGGGAGCACTTTCCCCCACAGCCTTGAGAATGGTCCCCAGGAGTGCCAAGGTGCTGTTATTGACAGGTCCTAATAATGGGGCACCCCTCCCACAGCAGCATCCCAGGCCAGGCACAGGTCTTACTCTCAGTAACCTCCACTTTGTTTCTTTCGCACTTTCTCAGTGGTGCTGTGGCTCCAGAGTCCTCTAGGATGTATCAGCAGCATCTTTAGATTATGTCACCTCTCCAGCCACCCACAGCCACTGCTTTCTCACAGGTCCTGCACCCCTCCTCCCACCCATCACTGCCTCTATCTCCCTGCTTCACTCCCCGCCCTGTAGCTGGTGGCATTTTCAAAAGACATTCCCCTCCCCTATTCCTGTTGCTCAAATCCTTGAGCCGGAATGGGGACATGAGACTCCAATAAGCCACCGTTGGAACAGTACCTGGTACGACTGCTCTCCAAGTAGCCAGGGGATACTTTCAGAGTAAAACGTATTTATCAGATACTGCAGCAACTGCAGCCCCAGGACCTCCGATGCACACAGATGCCCACACGAGGAGGCTCGTGTGCTAAGGCTCACACAAAAGCATTATTCGTAACAGTCCTGACCGGGCACCAACCCAAGTGTCTGTGTAAACTGTGGTGCTGCTCATCAGTGGAACTGTCACTCAGTGCCACGTCACAGGCAAACCTCAGAAATGTGAAGCTGACCGAGAAGAGCCAGACACGAAAGACAGGGCTGCGTGTCTATGTATATGAAGTCTCTAGAAGAGACAAATCTATGGAAAGCAGAGCTGTCTGGAATTGGAAGGATTGAGAACTGGCAGGAAATGAGCCTGGAGGGAACTTTTGGGGTTTAATGGGGGGGATTTTCTAAAGCAGGATTGTGGTCACTGAGCTATATATATTTACTAAAAATCATAGAAAAATCTATTTCCAGTGGGTGAACGATATGGTATATGAATTATAACCATTTTTTTTAAAACTGGGCCAAAGGATGGCTCAGTGACTGCTACACAAATGCAAAGACCCAAGCTTACATGCTCAGCACCCACCATCAGAGCAGCGCTCAGTGGGGAGTGCCTGCAACCCCGGGGGTGAGCTCGAGGACTCACTGGCCAGCCAGTCTGAGTGAATGAAATCCAGACGCAGTGAGAGACCCTGTCTCACAGAATAAGGTGTAGTACAACTGAAGAAGACACTGAGGTCAACCTGAGTTCCAGTCCCTGGAACCCACGGTGGAAAAAGAGCAGACTCTCCAAAGCAGTCCTCTGACTTCTCCACGGGTACACGCACACCCCAGCCCCTCCTAACACAGTGTTTAAAATATAAGAAAGTAACTTAAAAAGAAAGAGTGGTTCTGCATGCAACAGCCCCTCTCTGCAGCCTGACTGTAATTCCTTTTGGGTCTTCTATTTTTTTCCTCTACTTAGCACAGATAGTTGGTTTGAACAAAATCGTTTGTTGGCTGCTCCTCCAGTCAAACTGGCAGCAGACTCCAGCAGGGAGTACAACTAAACACACAAATGCATTTTTAGGATTAAGACACATTTCCTAAATTAATAGTGCAATAGTAACTGTAATCTATAGACCCAGATGCGCTGGTGACAGTTTATAGGGGCCACTGCAGGACGAGGATGTGGGAGCCTTTGCTTGAAAACTATTAAGAGCTTTAAGATGGTGACAACCAAGCATGAGGACACATGAGGTCTCTCTGGGCACCAGGGGACACAGGACACGTGATCACAAAGCTATCTTGACTCCAAACTACAAAGAGAGAGAGAGAGAGACCTGGCCAAGGAGGAGGCAGAAGTTAGAATTTAAAAGTGCTATCACATCAGAGGAGCCCCTTTATTCTTTATGCTTAGAATGAAAGGGGTTTGTGGTGCGGTTCAGAATGCTGGGGAGAGGGCTCAGTGGGTAAAGCATGAAGACTTGACTCTAGATGCACAGCACACACGGGAAGGCACACGGGAAGGCACATGGGAAGGCACACGGGAAGGCACACGGGAAGGCACATGGGAAGGCACATGGGAAGGCACATGGGAAGGCACACGGGAAGGCACACGGGAAGGCACATGGGAAGGCACATGGGAAGGCACACGGGAAGGCACACGGGAAGGCACACGGGAAGGCACACGGGAAGGCACACGGGAAGGCACATGGGAGGGCACATGGGAAGGCACACGGGAAGGCACACGGGAAGGCACATGGGAAGGCACATGGGAAGGCACATGGGAAGGCACACAGGAAGGCACACAGACAGCCAGATCCTAGGCACCTGCTGGCCACCCAGGGTAGCTGATCTTGAAGCTAAGTTGACTTGAGAAACTCTGTCTCAAAACATAAGGTGGGAAGCAATTAAGGAAGATGCCTGAAATTGGTGTCTGAATTCCATAAGAACATGTGTACAACACACACATACACACACACTCGCATGCATGCACACAGAGTTCTACATATGAGACTATCTTTAAAAAAAAAAGAAGTAAGTAAGTAGGCAACAAGTCGGGGCTGACAGGCTTAGCACTCTGCCTGGCACATGCCCATCGACCGAACTTTCTTTCTTGTTTTGTACCATCACACAGATTGTGAGTCCATCACTCCAACCTGATGCTGGTGGAGTACCTAGCAGTGCTCCCAAGATACCTAAACACAGGATCGGGACTTCACAAAAGAACAGCGTCCTCAGGGCTTGGGCGGGAGTGAGCTGGACTCCATCAACTTAAGCTTCCATTCCCGGTCCATGACCTGCTTTGGTTTGCCCAGGGTCATTGCCTTTCTACCTCCAGCCTCCGGCCCTGAGAGACATCTGTATTTTAGTCACCGACAGAAGCCAGGCCAGTCCTGGTGGGCTCCTCCACCTCTCATTTAATCCCTCCACAGGAGAAAAGAGTCTGCACCCTGTCCCTTTCTTTGTCTCATGAACAGTGGGATGTGAGCTTGTGTCAGGAAAAGGGAGGGAAGGGAGAGGTGGCTCAAGCCTAAACTGAACTACAAGGTTCTATTTGCCTGGGTGTACACGCCATGCACATGTGTTTGGGTTATAGGATGTTCAGTTCTCTCTTCTGCCACGTGGGTCCTGGGGATCAAAAGTAGGTCATTGGGTTTGGCATGGGTCTTTACCTTCTGAGACATCTTGTTGATCCAGGAGGGATTTATTTTATTTATTTATTTTTTAATACTTAAGATGTCAGTATTCTAAAGACCGGGAGCTTCTTTGGAGTGTCTGCTCTCTCTAAACATGTCAATCCCCCGAGCAAAGCCTTCCTGAGTCTAGCAAGGCCTCACAGAGAGCTGAGGTTGGCACCCGCCACCTGGGTACATCACCAGCCTGCTTCTCGCTGGCTTAGGGAGTCAAGGGCTCCCAAGGAATGTTCCAGATTGTCTTTGTTTTAAAGGAGCCAATTCGTTCTTTAAATAACTGGCAAGCAGTCTATAAAAGAAACAGAGCAGCAAACAGTTCTGCCAATTGTCCCATGGGACACAGCCAGGGGTCCCGATCTGTCCTCTTTCCCACTTCACCCCTGCTGGGGACCAGCCTGGTTACTCTCCTGCCCAGTGGAATGGGTCTGAGAATCTTGTGGGGCCCAGAAGGGCAAGTGAGCCACCTTACAAGGACCTTCTGTAGGCCCCTGTGCCAGGATGCCAGTGTGGTCTTTTATTTGCTGGAGTTGAAGGGCCCTGAACTATCTGAGCAGCGCGTGCCTCTGTGTGGTCCCCGTATGGTCCTGGCCGCTCTGCAGGCTTGTGTGGCCCCAAGTCCTCAATTGGCTGGGGCTGGCACACATGCATCCTTGCCCCGACCCACCTACAGCGTGGCCCTGAAGCCCATTAGCACCACAGAAGCAGCGCCCATGTGCAAACACTTACCATGTGCTGTGTTGGTGCGAGACTACAAACGGCGCCACAGTCCAGGCGAGCTGAAACGTGTTACCCGCGTCCTCGTCCAAACCAGATCCGATCGCCTCTGCCTTGGAAAGTGGTTCAAGATTGCCACACACACACACACATGCCCTGCGGCCTCCAGCCACCTCTCTTCAGATTCTGGCCAGAGGCTTAAAATTTAGACGCAATAAAGTAATTCCTCTTTTTCCTTTCCCTCCCCTCATGCTGCTCAGGGCAGAATCCCAGGAACTAGTGGAGGTTCAGCTAGTGAAGATACTTGTCACACAAACCTGAGTTTGATCCCTGGGAGGGGCTGGAGGGGCAGAACCCACAGATTGGCCCCTGACCTCCACATGAACAAATGTAAGAGGTTGTAAGGACCAACAACTGAATTGATTTCTTGTTGTTGAGATCTTCATATATTATGGATATAAGCCCTTTGATAGACAAACGGTACTGCAGAATATTGGATCACACTGTGTGAAAATGTGTCACTGTTTTATTCTGATTGGTTTAGTGAAGAGCTGAACGGGCAATAGCTAGGCAGGAAAGGCTAGGCGGAACTTCTGGAGAGAGCTAGGAACTCTGGGAGGAATCTGAGAGTCCGTGAGACACTGGGGAAGTTGGATGTACAGTATGAGGAGAGGTAACGAGACACGTGGCAGAACGTAGATTAATATAAATGGGTTGATTTAAGTTTTAAGAGCAAGTTGGGAACAAGCCTAAGCTAAGGCCAAGTTTTCATAATTAATAAGAAACCTGTGTCATTATTTGGGAGCTGACAACCCAAAGAAAAATCTGATTGCAATGTGGTTTGCAAATATTTTTCTCTGTGTACAGTTTGTCTCTTCCCTCCATTTAGAACAAGTTCTAGGTTAGGGTCACAATGTTTTCATGGTTATATCTAAGAAATCTACCTAACCAAACCTCACCAAAATCATGAGGAATTCCCCCTAAGCCAGTGGTTCTCGATATTCCTAATGCTGTGACCCTTTAATACAGCCCCTCATGTTGTGGTGAGCCCCAACCATAGAATTATTTCATTGCTACTTCATAGCTGTACTTTTGCTACTGTTATGAATCATAATGTAAATACCCATGTTCTCTGATGGTCTTAGGCGACTCCTGCAAAAGGGTTGTTCAGTTTCCAAAGGGGTTTCAACCCACAGGTTGTAATAACTGTCCTAAGAGCTGATGTTTATGTGTGTGTGTGCACATACACTGATTACATTAATTCAATCTAAGTGTGACAGATCTTAACCCCCAAATTTCCAATATATATGTTTTAAAAACATGGACACTAGTGTCGGAGGCTATCTTATTCCGTATTCTTAAAATGTGCACAGACCTACGCACACAAAGCTAAGATAGTAAAGATAAAAAATGGAAAATAACCTACAATTTCAAAGATGAATTCAGTGAAAAGAGTGCTCACATAGGTGAACAAATACTTTTATTCAACTAAGAAAGGAATAAAGGAAGCCAGCAAGAGGGCTCAGTGGGTAAATGGGTTTGCCAAGCAAGCCCAAAGATTTGAGTTGGAGCCCCAGGACCCACAAAAAGGTAGAAGGAGAAAATCAACCCCAAAAGCTGTCATCTGACCACCACATATTTGCACCATGGCCACATTACTGCTCTCTTCTCCCGCCTCTCTCTCTCTCTCTCTCTCTCTCTCTCTCTCTCTCTCTCTCTCTCACACACACACACACACACACTAACAAATAAGTACACAGAAGGAGGAAAAAAAAAGAAAGAATTAAAAGCTATGCATCTACATAAAACTGCTAATCCAATTCAGGCCAATATCAGCAAGATTATAGCCGATTTTAAAGTTCTTGAAATTTTGAAATATACTATACATGTGCTTCGTTTTCCAAATAAGAGGGATTTTTTAAAGCATGATTTTCTCCTTTTCAAAACAAGAAAAATCATGAAATTGACATTCATTTTTGTTTATTTCTTTTGCTGTAGGTTCTTGTGACAATAGTCAGGTGTTCTACGTTCTACCACTGAGCTTCATTTCCAGACCTAAACCGGCATCTTAAAACACAGACGACAGCATCAGCCGTTGACAAGAAACATGTGAACCAAATTCCCAAAGAAAGAGCTGACAACATCGAGAAAGCGACATGCACAGAAATGTACATCACACACTAATTATGGAGGTGAAGTCACAAGTCAACCGCTGCACAGATTCCTATTGTTTATTAACTGTCCACTTGTTACAGTTTGAGTGTGAACTGGGCCCCATGGGTACATATGTTTGAACACTTGGTCTCCAGTTAGGGCAGTCTCTGGGAGGTTCTGGAATCATGAGGTAAGCAGGACCTAAACAGATAAAGTAGGTTGCCGCAGGGCGGGGCTTATGTGCTATAGGGCGGAGCTTGTGAGTGACAGCTTCGGTTCAGTTCTGGCTTCACCCTTTCATTTCCAGGCTGGTAGTTCTCTTTCCTTATTAATCTTAAAGAGTTTTATTTTATTTTAAAATTATATGCATGCATGTGTGTGTGTGTGTGTGTATGTGTGTGTGTGTGTGCATGTGAGTGGTGGTGCCCACGAAAGCCAGAAGGTATCTAGTCCCTTGGAGCTAGAGTGACAGTCAGTTGTGAGCTGCCAGAGGAACAGTGGTCCTCTGCCAGAGCAGGAAGTGCCTCTAACTGCTAAAGCCTCTCTCCTGGCCTGGTTGCCAGCTCTCTGTGGCCAGCACAGAGTCTGAGGTGCCACAGTCTGAGTATCTCATTATCCCCCTCTCTCCACTAGGGCAGACTGCACCCTCTCAACCGGTGAGACAAATTCATATGACCCCCCTAAGTTGCTTCTTGCCAGATATTTACTTGGTCACAGCGATGACAAAGCCACACACCAGTCTAAGGTATTTTCTGTGATAGTGGCCTGGGTGGATTGACGCAGTGAAGAGGCAGTCGGCTCTGCAGAAGCCGCCCCAGCCAGCCAGTGCTGTTTTCCCACATGACCAACCCTTGGGATTGGTTTTGGGGAGAGGGAGACCCAGCTTAGCCTGGCTCCTCCTGTTTCCTGGTAGCCGCTGCCGGCCTTTCTGGCCAGCACTCTACTGTGTGGCCTCAGACCCAGGCTGTTTTCTGTGCTCAGATGCAGAAAGTACCGTTTTCTCTTCCTGGGAATGAAGGCATTAACAATGATGTTCATTAAAGTCAACTCAGACAGGATAATTAAAGGCAGAACCGGCTCGGCCTAAACACAGCTTTCCAGCTCCAAATACGCCACCCAGCACCCTTCCTCCCCACCTTTTTTTCTTGCTGTTTTTCCTAATTAGAGAAGTGGCCTGAGAGACAGAGGGGCTTTTGTTGGCTGATCTTCATCAGTGTCTAAGGAGATTACACACACAACACCCTCTCCTACATTCCGGGGTTCAGGAGTCCTGGAAGATGGCCGCACTGCGCATCATTAGGGGATGTGAAGGAAGCTTTGCTGGTTGGGCCCAAACGATGCATCCTTCCACCCACCTCAGTGTAGCAGTCTCCAGCTAACGGCTATGGGCACATATTGGGCAACTGGTAGGGATGATCAAGTCTCCTCTCTGCCAGTGATGCCTGTCACCCCCTCAGAAATACCAGGCACCTGACTCAAGATTATACTAGTAATCATGACATCCACTTACCAGGAAAAGAAAGCCCCTGTGTTAGTTACTCATGTCTCCTGCGAGCCAAACAACCACCATCTTGGGAGTTCAGCTGTGTCCACTTGCAAAAGATCATCCCAGCTGGGATTGTTGACTGTTTCTCCAGCCACTCCAAACAATCTGTCACATGCAATTTTGCTTGAATTACACACGGCCTTGGGGTGGGGCAAGAGTATATAGGCCAGGAAAGATGAGGGCAGGGGCTCTTTCTATAGCTATGGGAAAGCTCTCATTGCTGTTAAGTAGACTTTTGGGGGTCAGGAGCACACACATCCCTCACCTATGCTCTGTACGGACGTCAAATAAACTCATTACGGAGCTGTGGTGGAATATGTGTCGGTTTGCTGCGGGACCTTAGGGAGAAGCATAGACGTTGTTTCCCTCTCTCCCTAGGAAAAAGTTTTAGCAGCAGCAGTGTGGTAGAGTCTCCTGACGGAAGACAACTTCAGAGAGAAGGGTTTCTTCAGTTTCCAAAGGGATGGAGTCCATCATTGCAGGGAAGGAATGGTGGCAGGAGCAGATCTCACTACATCCACAGACAGGAAAGAAATGGAGAGGGAAGGGGAGGGAGGGAGGGAGGGAGGGAGAGAGAGAGAGAGAGGGGGGGGGGAAGGCCAGGCTATAACACCTTAAAGTGCACCCCGAATGATATACTTCCTCCAGCAAGGTTCTATCTCCTTTTTTTTTTTTTTTTGGTTTTTCGAGACAGGGCTTTTTTTGGTGCCTGTCCTGGAACTAGCTCTGTAGACCAGGCTGGTCTCGAACTCATAGAGATCCGCCTGCCTCTGCCTCCCGAGTGCTGGGATTAAAGGCGTGCGCCACCACCGCCCGGCAAGGTTCCATCTCCTTAACCTCCCCAAACAGCACCACCCTTTCTGGTGACCAAGTATATAATACGCTAGCCAATGGAAAAATTTCTCATTCAAACCACACACCTCGGGACTGGAGAGATGGCTCAGTGGTTAAGAGCATTGCCTGCTCTTCCAAAGGTTCTGAGTTCAATTCCCGGCACCCACATGGTGGCTCACAACCATCTGTAATGAGGTCTGGTGCCCTCTTCTGGCCTGCAGACATACACACAGACAGAATATTGTATACATAATAAATAAATAAATAAATAAATATTTTAAAAAAGCAAAACAAAACACACACCTCCCATAACCAGACCCAGCACAGAAAAAGCGGCCTGGATAGCACAGTTACACACAGTCACACACCCCTCTGGCCCTCCAGTGAAATAAGCCACAATGCCGCGCCCAAAGTCCTTCCTGCCCCAGCAACCTCCTGCACATCATATAACGGGATCACAGGCTGGTCCATTTGGGGCCATCTGGCGATATGTGGGAAGTGTCATTTTTATACACAGCCATGAGTCACTTAACCACTGGACACAGTCTGTGAACTGTGCCCTCTGGTGACTTCATTGCAGAGACCTCACAGAGTGTCTCCCAGAGAGGGAGACAGTGAGGGCCAATCACTGGGCACCAGCACTGATGCTACCTAGGGGTGTGGTAAGCGCCACATGTATGAGCCCATTCCGTGCTATCATCACGTCATCCCAGCTGTGCTGTATCCAGAGCTACCACACCGCTAAGCCATTGATGGTTCTCTTTTTCTCTGTACTGCCAGGCAATCTGTGTACCACTGGCCACAGGACTTTTTCCAGCTCTAGTGTTACCATTGGGGCTACTACCACCATATATGTAGTTGGTCCTTGGCGAGAACGGCATTATCGGTTTATACAACTACTGTGAATAGGTCAAACTAGCAACTGTCCCCAGAGTTCATTTTTCCCTTCTTTTGTAACTAGAAAATCCTGAAGAGTTTGCATTTCCCATATTTCCTTGCAGTTAGGTACGGGCACATGAATGTTTTCTGGCCACTGGACATCATAGAAATGATACATACAGTTTCCCAGGCACACTCTTAAAGGAAAAGTGAGCCTCCCTACCTGCCTTTCCTTTCTTGCTTTCTGAGGGTTGAGTGAAGACATGACTGGAACAGATGGAGCAGGGGACACTGCAGGCTGCCACATGTTGAGATCCATGGCACTACACAGCGATAGGAAGCTGGGTCTCCCAAACCCCTTGGCTGTTAGATCAATGCCTGTTCACCAACCCAAGAGGACAATACATTGCTATGTAGTTTAACTTTCTGTCCCAGCATCCAAACCTGTCAGGACAACTTCAGGGTATCGAGAGACACAGTAGTAATCGTGACTATTGTTGATGTATGGGGAGTGGGGGAAGGAAGCTCTGGGTTGACATGAGTACATTCATATCAAGGACCCCTATACTTCAGACTCAAGGGAATTGGCAAATCCTTCCCTGTATCAGGCTCAGAGAACTGGCAAATCCTTCCTCTGGTCTGTGTGCACAGAAAGCAAGAACCACAGCTTTCTCCTCTTGGATGCTTACAGCCTTCCCCGGAGACTAGCTAGCTCCTTCTCCCCGTGTTGTGCACATTTCTGTGCTAAGGTTCTGGGTTGTTGTGCAGTAGGTTGATGGTGCTTCATCATCAGAGCAAGCATAACCTACCCAAGTCCAGCTGTTCTGTATGTGTGTCTGTTGTTTCTTCATTCCTGTACCACCCATGTCAGGTTTCCAGAACTAAGCTGATGGATGGAGCTGCAATTCTCAACCTGTGGGTCAACCCTTTGGGGGTTGAATGACCTTTTCACAGGGGTCACATATCAGATATCCTGCATGCCAGATATTTACATTAAAATTCATAACAGAAGCAAAATTATTTATGAAGTAGCAATGAAAATAATGTTATGGTTGGGGGTCACCACAACGTGGAGGAACTGTATAAAGGGTCACAGCATTAGGAAGGCTGAGAATCACGGTTCTATAAACTATCCACAACAGCTGTAGAATGGAGTCCTCCCAGGAAAACAGCAGCATCTCCATCCGACGAGCTGCGCCTGCTTGAGGACTCTGCCACAATCGGACCTGTGGACTATTGATATTTACTCATATGAGTAGGGTCAATGAACCTTGGCCTGAGGTTCCAGAAATGTCTCCCAACCATTTCAATGCAATTCTGCCCTGATTGCACATGGCTTTGGGGGTGCTAGAGAATACAGACTGGGGGAGGTTAACTGAGAGGGACCCCATCTATGTAGCCATCATCCGTGCTGGGTGAAGATTCCCCAGCCACGCTCATGCCAGTAGCCCCTCACCCATGCTCTGTAAGTAGGCCCGATAAGGTCATTGGTTCCTGGTTGTGCTTTGGTTTGTGATTGGGACCTAATTCAGGAGGTTGGTGGCACCTGCACTTCCTCATTCCATTAGCTAGTTATCATTTGTCCTATTTTACAGATGGGGAAACTGAGGCTAGAAGAGAATGGTGGCATTGACTTGGTGACAGTCAGGACCTGAGCCTATAGCTGATAGTTCTGTTAGCCCGTGCTAGGTTCCTACTTCGAGGTCAGCACTTTCTCTTTCTAAGCTACTTTAGAGGACCTGCTGTTTGTATATTGATTCTCAGCAAAAAAGTGTCAGGGAGCAAATGCCTCTATTTTATTAAAACTAAATCTTGTTAAAATTCAATTCGCAACTTTTATTAAACAAATTTTGCTTTCACAGCAAGCTTTTCTATTAAAAAAAAGAAGGAAAGGAAAAAAATTAAATCTGTTGACCAAATATTTACATTTTAAGAGCCTGCATTTTAAAATATCCTCTTCAAAGGAGAAACATTTAATTATTTAATTTCAATTCTCTCTCTCTCTTTCCCCCTTTCCTTGAACCAACCATCTTCCTGCCTCTTCTCTTCAAACATTGGAATTACAGGAGTACAACACTACACCAGGCTAGTTATCTGTACGTTTGTGGTGCCAGGGCTTGAACCTAGGTCATGCTGGGCAAGCACCCTTCTAGTGAGCTCCATCCCTGGCATGCCCCTTATCCCAATTTTCTTTTAACTTAGTAAAATTCTCACCTATACTCTTTATCATCTGAATTGTACTATACAAAACTCAAATCCTATTATGTAATTGCTTGCTTAGAAATCCTCATGGGTTGAAGAGATGGCTCACTGGCTAAGAGTACTGTCTGCTCTCATAGAGGGCCTGGTTTCAGTTCCCAGCACCCACGCAGAAGCTCACAACTGCTGTAACTCTGGTTCCAGGGGGATCTGACACCCTTGTCTGGCCTCTGGACATACACACATGCAGATGCATGCATAAATAGGAAACTAAATCCTTAAAAGAAAAAATCCACAGAGAATCAGAAGCAAGGGAAGGATCCAGTACTGTCACGAAATAACAAATCGACATAATGAGAAGGAATGAAATCCCACTGTTCACAACAACATGGCTGGAGCTGGAGTTCATTATGTTAAGTGAAATAAACCAGACCCAGAAAGGCAAGCACTGCATGATCTCACGCATGTGGAGAGTGTAAGACAGTTGATCGCACAGGAGTAAACAGTGGGACACTGCTTGCCAGGGCCTTGGAGGGCTGAGGGAGGGGCGGGGTGGGAGCGGGTCAGCCAGTGGGTACTGTGTATGACTAGGCAGAATAAGCGGGTTCTGGTGCACAGTGCAGCGACTGTAGACAGCGATAGCATACATATATTCCCCCAGCAAGCCGACATGAGGAGCTGGGGAGATGGATCCTAGGCTAAGAGGGATTTCTGTGCAAGCGTGAGGACTGAGTTTGAATCCTAAGCCCCTACATAAAAGGGCATAACTGCACATGTCTGTAACCCCAGCACTGTGGGCAGTGGAGGCAGGAGCATGGCTAGGGCCTGCTGGCTACCAGTCTAGTTCTAAGGTCAGTGAGGGACTCTGTCTCAGGAAAGCAAGGTAGAGAGCGACAGAGCAGACACCTGGTGTGTGCTTTGGCCTCTACATGTGCACACATAGGTGCACACGTGTTCACATAAATGCATGCAAAACACACACACACACTATTTAAAACGTCAAAAGAAAAGATGATGTTTTCACTAGAAGGAAATGAAGGATGCTCAGAGGGCTGACAGACACACTTTGGCTGACTGGAGCACAACACAGCACGAGGGAGCACCAGCATCATGGGATGGCCTAATTAAAGCTTTCAAGTGTTGATTAGAAATGGTACGACAAATTAAGACGGACGCTGCTAGCATTCTTACATAAGAAAAACAGCCAGTTACAAGTTTCCATGCAAGGCGCGATCCTGTTTTGTTTCCTTCCAGTCACTCAAAACATAGCACACCCCAGGAATCAGTCGAGTAAGGAAAACAGCGTGTTAAGTATCTACATGAAGAGAAAGCTCTCGGTGTCTAAGCGATACGAGAGACACTAGAGTGAACACAGAGGTCCAGTGTGTCTTTGTAGGAGAAAACAGATCCACAAAGAGGTTAATCCTACATTAAATCAACGTTAACACAGAGCGTACGGCGTGTAGCAGTGGGCTGGCCCAAACCTGGCATAGGCACTGATTTCTCATGTGTATATACCCCTATCAGATAATTATAAAAAAAATTTCTAAAAGAAGGGGCTAGAGAGAGGGCTCAGTGGCAAAGAGCATTTGTTGATCTTACAGAGAACCTGAGTTCAGATGTGGCACCCACACTGGGTGACTCACAACAACCTGTAACTCCAGCTCCAGGGATGGGACAACTGTCTTCTGATCCTGGGCATCTCCATGCATGTGTGTGCTCATACGTAGAGATGTACACACAAATAAATAATACAGCAAGCCTTTAACACAAAACATCCTAAATATAGAGCTATGGAGACGGCTCAGAGGACCAGAGTTTGGATTCCTATAATTCATGTACATGCCAAGGGGGCACGGCTGCTTGCCTATAATTCAAGACTCAGAAAGCAGAGGCAGGAGATCCCCCAGAGCAATCTGGCTATGGAGACGGACCACAGCAGCAAGCTCTGGGTTTGACTGAGAGACCATGCCACAGTGGTGGAGGATGGTTTCTGACAGGGATCTTGTGCATTTGTGTTCATGTGTACATGGCACACACATGCATGCATTGACATGCATTCACATCACACACACTTTAAAAAATTAAATCTGAAATAAGTAATCAGCAAGGATGGACCCCCCCACTAGATACAAAACTATATTTATTATAAAGTCTGGGCATTCAGAACAGTCACATTCCATGTGAATTGACTAATTGGATAAACACAGATAAAATGTCCCAAAGTCGATAGAGCTCTGCATCCCAGCATAGGAGATGGCTGATAATTCAGTTTATTAGAGTATTCAGCAGCCACCAGGCCAGCTCTGCAGACCACCTGAGATGATGATGTAAGATTCACCCATGACATATTCCAGGAGGGTCAAGGAAGGAACGGGAAAAACGAGAGCATACAACAGTATGACAAGCTAGGACAGACAGCAGAAAAGCCTGACAACATGGATCAATGCCAATGAAAGCAATGCACACCCCGAAAACTATTACAAGCAAGCTGGAAAAATCTAATGACATGTAAGGGAGAAATGGATTTAGCTCAAGACAGATCTTACTTCCCTAAGACACAGAGGGAAAAAAATAAAACAATAAAACACCAGCGATCATTGCTCAATTATGGTTCCTATGGGCATCACAAAAAATGCAAACAAAAACCAACCAACCAATCAACAAAACATCCCCAAACCGACAACCCTCAAGACCCCCCCAAAACCCATAAATAAAACAAACAAAAATACCCCAAAAACTTGGGGACACACACGTGTTTCATTGTTTCACAAATCTCTTTGTGAGATTTCAGACACTTTCAAAGCAGGTCATAGTTTACCACCTGGAGACATGCGGAGGCCAGAGTGTGGGGAACCAGGAGCGTGAAACTGCACAACCTCCATAATAGTCCATCAACAACCAGGGGCTGAACAACCAGTGACTTCCACTGTTGATCATGTGGATGTTTTTACATGCTCTGGGAGCGGCGCACACAATATAGGACTTTCTTTTTGAGGAGATTTGGTGTGTGTGTGTATTCACAGGGGTGCATCTGGAACTTTTCATTTACTATGTCTGGACAGAGGTGGAATACAGATCACCCCAAATCCCCTTCTTCGGTCTCACTAGCCAAGCACAGTGTCATCCTTCATTTCCATTCCGCTTTAGCCCAGTGGGCTTAGATTGCTGGCGTATTTTCCATTTCCATGGCTACAACAAAATAGTTGAGGCTAGGAGATTTAAAAAAATGTTCATTTAGTTCATAGTTCTAGAGGCACAAAAGCAGGATACTGCAGCTTAGTTCTGCTGAGGGTCCCATGGGGGGTGGTTGCACGAGGTCTCACGGGGAGACAGGTACACATACAACTCCATCTTGAGGGAGCTAACCGTGGTCCCAAGAGAGACGCATTAATCTAAGGGTGACATAACCAGCAACTGAGCTACCTCTGTGTTAGTCAGCGTTCTGCGGCTGTAACGAAATGCTTAGGAGAGATCAACTGATGTAGGCAAGGATTTCTCTGGTCCATGGATTCAGAGGCTTCAGTCTATGGCTGGTCCTATGGTTGACTTTGCTTTTGGAACCACTGTGAGATAGAGCTTCCTAGTGTTAGGAGTGTGGAGTGGAGGAGGCTGCTCACCTTATGGTGGCCAGGAAGCAAAGAGTGAGCTCACTCTTCTAAGAAAGCATTGGCCTCCACACCCATTAGGCTACTAATCCACTATAGGCTCACTCATTGGTGAGGTCAGAGCCCTCAGGATCCAGTCACCTCCTGAAGGACTCACCTCTGGACACTGCAGCACCGGGGACTGTGTTTGCACCTCACGACCTCTCAGAGACACCCAAGATTCCAACTCTAGCAGCCCCCCACTTAACATTGATCCCCCAAGGACCAAGACTCACAGGAGTCCTCTTAGGGGTGCCCTCAAGCTGTGGGCCAGACTCGCACCTGGATGACCGGAGCACTTCCTACCTCTGCCGTGAGATCTGGAACCACAGAAGCCGCCTCACAGTTCCTTCTCTGCAATTCGCCTCTGCTCGGCCCAGAAAGAAGCCCGGGTTCCTTTGAAAGCTGTCTCCCCCATGCATCATCCAGATGCTTTAACTTGACAAAATAATGCGCCTGTTTGTTTAGAAGAATAAACAGGCAAGGACAGCTAAAGGCATTTTTAAAAAGGAAAAATAACAAGAAAGAGACTTGAATTAGGAAGGAGAATTCCATAATGGCACGGTTCAGACGCCTTGGCCACAGTACAGATTTTGAAGAGCCGTCCCAGGACCAAACAGCTTCACACACACCATGGGAGCAAAACAGATTGTTTAGCAAATGGAGCTGGGATGACTGGGTATTTGGAAGACCTTCAAGTCAAAGCCTCTCCCCGGCCTTTATACCATAATAAATTATAGAATTAACAAAAGGTTACAGGACTGGGATAGCTCAGTGGTTAAGTACTTCCCTAGCAGGCCAAAGCCCTGGGTTTCATCACACACACACACACACACACACACACACACACACACACACACACACACACACACGTTTATTCACCAGTGCTCATGCATATACACAGTTAAGTATAAAAATAAATGAAGCCTTTTATATTTTCCCTAAGCCTTTATAACTTCAGAAAATGTGTATTGCTTTTGCAATTTTGTAAGGAAATAAACAATAAAAGTGGAAAAATAATAAAAGTAGAAAAAATAAATAAAGCCTTATACCAAGCAGGAGCACACACAGGAAAGCAGCTAACAGCTATCAGATGGAGCTGGGTTTTCTGAGCACACACAACGGCAACGAGAGAAACAGATCAACAAATGGAATTAGTTTAAACATTCCAATATATGTCATAAAAATTGCAAGGCAAATAAAAAATGAAAAAATATTCCAGCAAATGTAACAAAGAGAGGCTGTTCTTTGGATATTAACACCATCTCGCAGATTAAGCTGGACACCTAGAGTCCCAGCTACTTGGAAGGCTGAAGCATGAAGATGACTTGAGCTCATGACTTCTAAGTGAGCCTGGGCAACAAAGCAAGACAACAAATCAGTGAGAAAATACTAAGGGTTAACAAGAGGGTTCAGGGGGTGAAGGCCTCTGCCACCAAGACTGACGACCTGAGTTCAAACCCTGGAACACACAGAGTGGAAGGGGAGAACTGATTCTTAAAAGTTGTTCTCTGACCTCCACACCAGCGTGGCACCCCTCACGTACACAAAATAGACAAATAAAATACAATCTAAAAACAAAACAAGACACTAAGTGTCCTGACTTTACATTTCAAAGAGAATTCAAAATAGAAGCGCCTCTGTCCAAGACCAGGGCTGATAGTCATGGGCTGGAGCAATTTACGGAAAGTATCCGCCCGTATTTGTCCGCAGCACTGAGCTGCCCCGCTACTAATGATAAGGAAAAAAAAAAAACCAACGTTGATTGGAGTGTACAGCTGCAGGCCTTTTCATGAATTTAGAATGTTCTGGGAAGGCACTGGGCACATGGCCCAGGCTGCTGTCTCATTTCTCTCTTAACAATCTAGCCACAAAACTGATCAGCAATAAACATGCAGGGCAGTACTCTCCCAAACAACAAAAATATTCCAACACAACCTTTATGATGTCCAAAAGTGGAGGTCATTTATATCTAATAAGGGATCTCATGTCCCTATTACAAAGGTGTCCCTAATGCCATACCCTCATCTCCCACTCCACCCCCTCTCCCTCCCACACACCAAACAAACAACAACAACAAAAGCTCAAAAAGACAAGGGAAAAGCCACAATCCTTTGAACCCTTTGAGTCAGTAACTAGACTCTGGGAGGGAGTGTGACATATTTGCCCTGGCACACAGCGGGCATGTTGTGGGACGGTGTGAGTGAATTCAGTTGGTATTGTCAGAGGCGGGATTTTCAGCAAGGCCATTGATCCTGTAGCCTCAGAGGCACACTGAGAACTGTGGCAGGCGCTTGGAGGTCCACTTTAGTTTGAAAAGGAACAGCAAACATTTTCCAGTTCTGTACACGGACAGGTCTGTCGGTTTCTGTTGTAGAACACTATTTTAAGGTGTGTTACTTTTGTTTATGTTCTGAAACATTTGTTTAATGATGTAAATATGTGTTTGAGTAAATAAAATTTACCTGTGGTCTGGAGGCTGCATCAGCAACTAGCTGACAGGAAGTAGTGGGGAGGAGCCAGGTGCAGAAGGGTTTATAAAGAAGGGTGAGAAAAAACACAAGGACTTCTTGGGAGATGTGAAGAGGTGAGCTGCTTGCTATTCAGCCTCTCTGGGAAGCAGGATTCTACTTCAACCTTTGAAGCTTGAAATATTTAACAGAGATTTAGATAAGTTCTCTTAGTAGTTTTGAAAGAGTTGATGCTGAGGGAACAGAATTTCTTTAGGCTGCAGCTCTTGCAGCTGCTGCTGGTAGTGGCAGAACTGCAGTTTCTGACTAGGATAGCCATAGTTTAAAGGGCAGATAATTAAAACAGAGGACAACATTTGGCACCCAATGTGGGGTGCCAAAATATTGTGTAATTTAATTGTTTATTTATTTATTGGAGGCCTGCCACTCAGGTCCTGAATTACACACGGAGGCTTATTCTTAGTTATGAATGCCTGGTCTTAGCATGGCTTGTTTCTTGCCAGTTTTTCTTATCTTAAATTATTCCAACTACATTTTGCCTCTGGACTTTTATCTTTCTCTGTTTCTGTATACCTTACTTCTTTCTCCATTACTTGCTGTGTAGGTGGGTGGCTGGTCCCTGATGTCCTCCTCTCCTTCTCTGGCTCTTCTTTCTCCTTTTATTTGTACTCTCTGCCTGCCAGCCTTGCCTATCCTTGCTCCTGTCTCGCTATTGGCTGTTCACTTCTTTATTAGGACCATCAGGTGTTTTAGACAGACACAATAACAGTTTCACAGAGTTAAACAAGTTCAACGTAAACAAAAGTCACACACCTGAAAATGATATTCCTTAACAAGAATCAAGGGGGGTACTTATAATATGTTGATCGTGGTCTCTTATATATTTCCCCTCTAACAATATATAAGATGAACTTGCACATATTCCCCACAGTTAATATGTTAGAAATGAACCCCCAGACTCTTATGTCAGTGGTGTTCAGAGGTGAGGCCTTTGGGAGGTGTTTTTGCATGCTGTCATGATAAAATACTCTGACAAAAAGCAACTTAAAGGATAGATGGGGTTATTTAAGACTACAATTCCAGGTCAAGGTCTACCATGGTTGAGAAGCCAAGGCAAGAACTTAAAATGCTGGTCTCATTGCACCTACCGCCAAGGGCAGAGAGAAATGCATGCATGCATGCTCTGTTGCTTGATTGCTGTGCTTTGCTCAATTTCTCCATTCTCACATCTAGGGAATGGTGCCACCTGCAGCGGGCATCACTTAAGATAATCCTTCCACAGAAATGTCCTCACTCTAGCATGGTATAAACAATCCCTCACTGACATGCGTACACTCTAACACGGTGTAGACAATCCCTCACTGATAGTCTCTTCATAGGTGACTTCAGGTTGGGCCAAACTGACAGTTACAGCTAACCAGCATAAGAGACTATTAGAGCTAGCTGAGATCATGAGGGAGGGGCTCTCTGATGAGGTTAAAGAATGACCCATGTCGCATGCTTATTTTGCTCTTATATGTGATGTCCCCCACCTATTAAGATGCAGCAAAATTATTTTTTTAAACCAGCTTCAGGCATAGATTGGCATCACATTCCTGAACTTCTCAGCCTCCAGAACAGAATGATAAACAAACCTCTATTCTTTGTAAACTACCTAGTCTCTGGCAATGTGATGTGGTTACAAAAAATAGACTAAGATGAATTAGACAAACTTGTCTCAGAGAAACGATCAAACAGTCCTGTCGAAAGGACTCACAAGTCACCACAAAGCTCCCACTGGCTTAAGGTAAGACCTAGGCATTGCTCAAAATAACTGCAGTGAGTTGAAATATACCAGACACGTTTAATTCCTTGAGGTCACAATGGTACTAAAGACAGTATTCGTGGTTGCCTTTGGGGCAAACCTAAGAACAAATGCCTGAGAATAAACCCATTATTTTAAAAACTGATAAAGAGGAAGAACTAAATGAATTCCTCCCGGGTGAGTAAACAGTTGCGGATGGTAGCTCTCCTCTGTACCCCGCCCCCCACTTAAGAAAAAGCAGACGTCACAGCCTCATCATTTGTGAATCTCAAAGTCACACATGAGGCCACCGTGATCAGTGTTGCTACCACAGAAAGAAACACATTTATTCTATGGCTTCTGGTGGAGGATGCCCCACCCCTCAACAGTATTCTTACCCCCTCTTCCTCAAACCAATCCTGAATGCCACCAGGCATTTACATCTACCCACCAATTACAGGACCGACAGGGCCAGAGGAGTGTATTAAATAACTCCACAGGAATGCAGCCATCAAGATCCAGATGGTGGGAAACATGAGGGCAAATGACCAGGTTTCTTCAATAAATAAATTACAGGGTAGGCTGAGAGCATGGCTTGTGGGTAAATGCACTTAAAGCCGTGGGTTCAATCCCTATCACAGCATAAACCACAAGGGGTAGCTCACACCTGCTATCAGCACGCAAGAGGCAAAAGGCACTTCAAGATCATCTTTGGCTACATGGCGAATTTGCAGCCAGCCTGTGCTACATAAGACCTTGTCTGAAAAGATGATGATGATGATGATGATGATAATAATAATAATTATTTAGATAAACTTGTACATCAAATACAGAGCTAATGGCTATTAAGTAGTCAACTTTTTAGATTTAATACACATATTTTAGTGACTGAAAAATATACCATTTACTTTTAATTACTTACACCGAATCCCCCCCAAAGCGATATATCTGAAAATTGTTTCCAAAAACCAAAGCAAAACAAAATAAAAACCAAAACCAGGCAGTAAATAAGTAGCCAACAAGATAGTTTTATTTTTATATAGTTTAAGCTTCTTAAAGATGTAAAACATGATTGTTTATAATTTGTTAGTGGCTAACACTAAGTGGTTGTGTGTGAGTGAGTTTCCTGTTATTTGTCCTACATTTTAATTTTTTAAACAATGTTTAGATATTTTTCCACAACAAAAAAGGTTAAAAAAACAATTTTAAATGGGATTCTCCCACCTTGTTTAATGGCATGAAGAAATATTCACAGAACAGCAAGAGTTCAAACAAAAATAAAACCCAGCACCAAAAGTGTTAGCGGAGTCTTGTCCATCCATATAATCAGTTTTGAGGCCAGCAGCAGATTCGACATCACGGCAACGATGACTTCATGGGGCTGAACTGTGGCTTCTCTCTCCTTTATGTCATCTGTCTTGTGCAGTGAGTGGCCTTTACATTGCCTTTTAGAAATACAGTTTTGAAAGCATTTAACTTGGGATTTGCCAGGACAAGCTCAGCTTTATATTCTCTGTGTGTTTATTTCTGTCTTGGCCCAGTCTCTTCCAACACTCTCCAGAATGACTGTGAACCCAGGGAGTGGAGCTATGCAGAGAATCCCCAGAGTCCATCGTATAAACAGCACACAGTAGACCCCGAACAGAAGCACCTTTCTCAGGCCCAGAGACAGGCAGCCTGTAATTCTGTACCCTAAGGGAACAATAACCAACAGAAAAAAAAACCTAACAAAACCCCTTTGCACAGACGAGTGTAGTACCCACTCAGACAGGAAAAGCTGGATCCAGCCTATCCAATGGGGACTTCCAGACACTGCACAGCGCTGAGGGGTGAGCCTGTGACCACAGGCATGATGTACATGGTGTCTGTGCCAGTACATACCAAATCCATAATGAGGACTCTGTCACATGGAAAGGAGAATCCTCATAGCTCATCAATCCATGCTAGAAAGTATAAATTTGGGCTATCAGAAGAGGCTGTGGGTGGCCGAAAGACAGCTCCATGGTTAAGGATGCTTGTTGCTCTTGCGGAAGACCCAAGTTTAGTTCCCAGCCCCCACAACAGGTGGCTCATAACTGTCTATAACTCCAGCTCCAGGAGATCTCATGTCCCTTTCTGGCCTCCGTGGGCACTGAAGTCACATGCACATACCCACACAAAGACACAAAATTTAAAAAAAAAGTCTTTTTTATTTCTTTAAAAAAAATAAAAGAAGCCAGGGGAAAGTAAAAGAATAAAAATGTTCCCAGGGTACGGCCAGTATTCCTCCAAAAGGACAAAACAAATTTAAGATTCACACTGTTGGGGAATATAGTTCGGCTGGTAGAGCAGTTACCTTGTATGTAGGAGGCATTGGCTTGAGTCCCCAGCATCAGAAGAAAAGTGAAAATAAATTAATTTAAAAATCACTATGTTGAAAACCCCAGATTAGTTACTTTTCTTAATGTGACCAAATACCTGAACGGAAGCAACTTAAAGGATGAAGGTTTTATTTTTGGTTCACAGTTTGAAGGGATATAGTCCATCATTTCAAGGGAAGGCAAGGCAGCAGGAATGTGAGGGACTGGTCCCATTGTATCCATAGCCTTAAGAGGCTGGACACATTATATCCATAGCCTATGAGAGGCAGATCTCACAGTGTCTAGAGCAGTGAGGGACTGGTTACATTGTGTCCATAGTAGTGGGGCTGATCACATTGTATCTATAGTCATCAGGGGGCTGGTTACATTGTCTCCATTCCCATGAGAAACTAGTAACATTTTATCCTCAGTCCTGAGGTTTTTGTCTGGTCACGTAGTATCCAGCAGTGAGCGTCTGGTCACATTGTATCCATAGCAGGAGGGATTGGTCACATTGTGCCCGTAGCAGGAGGGATTGGTCACATTGTATCCACAGCCAGATAATAGAAAGCAGACAGGAAGTAGGGCCAAGCTTTTAGACCTCAAGGCCCATCCCTGATGACCTGCTTTCTCTAGAAAGTCCCCACCTTCTAAAGGTTCAGAACCTTCCGAAACAGCAGCACCGGCTTTGGCCCAAATGTTCAAAGCACATGAGCCAAAGGGGGAATTTCAGAGACAAGCAACCGGAGGCTTCCAGAACAGTTTGCCATCTGTTCTGACAAATTCCTACCCCTTCCTATCTAGCAAAGAAAAACAACAAAAACCCAGAACCCCTGGAATCCATGCTCCCCCACCTTTTTCACTGTAACCCTATTTCAGGGTTGTCACCTGGGCTTGGACATCGCCCTTCATGTTTGCCAAAAGGTCATACCAACCAGGTCCCATGAGCACATGTGGGAAGAAAGATTATCATTGCCGCTCTGAGGGGTTCTGTCCAGCAGAGAGAAGACAGACTCCCAGGTCTCCCTGCTGGATGGACTCAGTGGATCTCTTCTGACCCCTCTCCTGCCTCATCACATTCTCATTCCGGGGGCTGCAGCTGGGGTGTTTCAGTTCATGCCACCATTGTGGTTGTTTTTGTTTTTCCAAGGTTAAGGCAGTAAATAAGGAAAATTCCCATGGGAATCTGCCAGTCTCACCTTTCAGAGAGTGGCTCTCCGACATGTGCTGGCGAACAAAACAAGCCACTTTACGGTTTTGGCAGTAGGTCTGGGGCCTTGAAAGACTACACAGAGACAGGAACTGGCTGAGACCCAGAGCTGGGTTCCCATGCTGCCTTGCCCCATGTCGAGTGGCTTACTTCACCGGACCTATGACTATGGCCTGGGCCATCGGCTCCTTCTGCTCCTCTGTGCTGTCTCTCTCCATCATCAGAGGCAGCAGAGGCGAAGGGCAGGCTGGATAAGGGACTCCCAGGTGCCTGCTGCCTTTTCTGGGCTCAGTCCTTCCATGCAAAGACAGGCTAGCTGGTGTCCTGGTGGCAGACTCTGCTCTCCAAGGCCACCAAGCCAATTGTAACAGCCTGAACAGTGTGAGGATGCTCTGAGAGTATTTTGGTGTGTGTGTGTGTGTGTGTGTGTGTGTGTGTGTGTGTGTGTGTGTGTGTTGCATACAGAAGTTCCTTCTACTCTGCAACCTTGGACTTTGCTTCCCCCCAGCCTCTCCCTACTCCACAACCAAGGACCATAACTGAATTAACCTCTCAGGGAACCAGAATGGTAATGACAAGAGGTCTTGGGTGTGGAGCACCCCTGGCGGACATGAAGTCTCTGCTCTCTTGGCACCAAGGATTCTGGCTGGGATTTTTTTTTCTTTCTCACATTCAAAATAACAGGGGTGCAAATTTGAGAAGATACACAGTGAATTCCAAGCAAATTCAAGAAAGAATGGAAGGTGGACATCAGGGGAGGGGAGGATGATGGCTGATAGCTAAAGGACCTGTCTGAAGATCCCAGCTCAGCCAGCAAACAGTGCAAAAATTATCCTCCCCTCCTTCCTTCTTTCTGACAGGGTCTTGTGTAGCCCAAACTTCCACCTATTGGAGGATGACAGTGAATTCCTGATCCTCCTAACTGTTGGGATCCAGGTTCCCACCACCACACCCATTCGTGTGGAATGCTAGGGATGTATCTCAGAGCTTTGGGCATGTCAGGCAAATGCTCTAGCCACTGAACTACACCCCCAGCCCCTGAAGTTAGTTTTGAATGAGCCAAGTCCTAGACTAGATGGGCTCCCAGCACACAGTGGGAACGTGTAAACTTGGGCGGTGGGGATCATGATGAAATCAACCACATACTCGACACTCGCTGGGTGCCAGGCATGACAGACATTTCCACTCTGTTCCCTCATTTTACAACCACCATTTTACACATGACACCGAGTCTCTGAGTAGTAACTCAGTCATTCCCCTCCCCCACTTCCCTCCAGCAATCAGACCCAACCTCCAACCCAGCTTTTTAAACAGAACCAGCTGAGTTGGTGACTCTGGTCAGCAATGAAAACTCAACATTCTCCTGTCATTGCTCTAACGTATAAGGCACTTTCATATTGGCCCCTTTTATCTCTGTACTGGAGGCGGGACAAACCTGCACACATTTAACTTTTTTTCAGTCATTCAAAGGAACGGAGGGCTGAAGAGAAGGGCCTGTATTAAATCAGGCACAATAAGAGGAAACGGATTTAACAAAATATTATGCTAAGAGCTTCAGGTTTCTATAAATCACCCCCATTGAGCTCTGAAATCCCCAAATTACTATTGTTGTGCTATTTAATATTCCCCATCCGTAACAGCCGATGAAAATGCAAAACCCGGCCAAAGACGGAGTCGGAAAACTTCTTTAACTCAATTTGGACTCCGCGTTACTGAAACAACAAAAACAAGACACAGCAGACACAGAAGGGGGAAAAAAAATCAAAACCTTCCAGGATTTAACAAATTTCAGTACAAATCATGAACTGGATCCTTTTGAACAGTTAGAGGCTGCACAGAAAGAACACCGCCCAAGTCAAATCACCCAGAGTGCTCCCTCGGCAAAAATGGCCCTGTGGCTCCCTCGTCAGAACTGGAGCCAGAGTGGAAATTGGTGTGAAAATTAGTGAGCACAGATGAGGAGCAGACAGCTGCAGACCGGGGAGGAGAGAAACCGGAAGGCAGCCTTCCCCGTGTATTTGCAATAATAACCAAAGCAAAACCAGCTGCAGGCTGGCACCGCGCACCTCGCCCCAGTGCTGTGCAGGCTGCTGCTCAAAGGACCAAGTAAGTGGATGGTTAGGTGCAGTTTCACGCCTCGCTGCACAGCTAAATAAAAAGGAAATATACATACATCCATATATTAAGTGTAACTGAAGTTCTGTAGCACCGACAGGATTTTTCTATTTTTGGCCTGGAGGTTCCAGTTATTTCAAAAGCCAAACATCTGAGTCAGGAGAGGGTTTTACTCTAGGCCAAAGACCACCGAAGTAACGTAGAGGCTGCTTTCTGCTATTGCAGGAGCATCCAAGGACACCCTGCATCTCAAGCGCCTGTGAAAACTCTGCTTAACACCAGAAATATGCAAGTGAGTTTTCTTTTGCTCCAGCTATGAGGTTGAGTAGATGGGGGTGTGGAGTGGGTGCTGGGAGCTAGAAGGGGAACAAAGGAAAGACAGGAAGCCGGAGCAAGAGTAATGTACCTACTGTATACCAGGCCCGATCCTGAGTGGTCTATAAACACTCATTGACCTGTGACCCCAGGCGGTGGCTAGCGTTACTGCCTCTGGTTTATAGTGAGGGACCTGAGGTAGAAATGAATTGTCTCACAGAAGGTCACAGAGACAAGAGGCAAGTGATTGAGTGCCAGGGAACCACATCTACATGGTGCTGCCCCCACTGTCTAAGCCCCCCACCCCAGCCACAGTGTAAACACAGGGGGCTCTGGATGGAGCAGACATCTCGTTTATAAACAAGCAAGAGCTCAAACATCTGGCCTTTCCCTAGCAGCACAGACACTGTGCAGGTACTGGCCCTTTGGCCCGCTAGGCCCGCCGAGCATAAATTCCTGGAGCTCCTCCCCCTTTCCCCTTCCCCCTTCCACACCGGTTTGGGGGTGCCTGAGACCCCAGGTGAGGGACTGGCTTCTGCTGCAGGCGTCCTAAAGACTGGTGTGCCTAGGGCGAGGGCCGAGGAGGAGAACTTGGGGCTCCCCTACTGCAGTCTATAGGTGCACACTAGCAGCCAGGGCCACATCTCGGCCGCTTTCAGAACTTCGCTAACATAAATGTAGGATCTGGTTCTCATTACTGTTTCTTTGGGTTTGTCCCCACCCCCTTTTCTGAGACAGTGTTTCATTCTCCGGGGCTAGCCTTAAGTTCACTATGTAAGTCCCAACTGGCTTCCAACTTGTCATTCTCCTACCTCAATTCTGGGTAGGACTGCAGTCCTTGCTCAACACGCCCTTTCGCCAGCTTCACTCAAAAATGAATCAAATGTTATTGGTGTGTGTACACTTGTGTGCATGGCGACCGTAGAGTTAAGAGGCCAGCTTGGGTCGGTTTTCTCTGCCCACCTTTAGAGGGTCAGAGGAACTGAACTCGGGTTGTCAGGCTTGTGCGGCAAGCACCGTTACCACTGAGCCATCCCGCCTACCCCTATCTTTACCGTTTTAAAGTGTGCATATGAGCATTTACATAATTGTGCTACCTTTACCACCATCATCTCTAGAACCTTCTCATCCTTCCACAGGCTGAATTGTCTCCACCTAACACAAATTCCCTACCTGACCTCCCCGCCACTGACTGCCAGTGCACTCTCTCTGTCTCTCCCCATTTGCCACCTGCTCCTTTCTTCCTCAGTATGATGTCCTCAAGTTCCTCCTTGGGGCAGGTACGGGCGTTTCCTTCCTTACTCAGGCCCAGTAATATGACACAGCATGGATGCATCATTGCACAGAAACACTGTGTTCTACATCTGCTCATCTGGTGAGAATCCTCTGGAAGCTTCCATCATGAGCTCTGGAGACACAGCAGATAATGTCTTCCGGACATATCACATGTGATTACAAATGCATCGCTATCCTTAAAGCACTGTTTTTAGGGTACCCATGACTACTGTGGCTGTAGAAATAGCAGGATCCTGGTTCTGGGCTTCTAGAACATCCTAGTTCAGTCTTAAAAACCACGGATGGCTGGCTTTTCTCCCCTTGGTGTGTGTTACATACGTATGTGTGTTTAAGGTGTGTGTAGATGTCTATGCGTGCCCACACATGGAAGGCAGAGGTCAGCCTTGGTTGTCATTCCTCTGGCATCATCTCACCCCTCAAGGAATCCCTTGTCCCTGCCTCCCTAGCGTTGGGATTATAAGCGCCCATCATCACAGCCAGCTTTTAAAAATGTGGGTTCTGGGGATCACTGTATTGACTGAGCTATCTCCCCAGCCCTGACAGCCATAGGGACACTGCCTAAGTTTTAAAACTGTTGCTAATTCAACTGCTTTAAAATAGCATAAGCCGCCGGGCGGTGGTGGCGCACGCCTTTAATCCCAGCACTCGGGAGGCAGAGGCAGTCGGATCTCAGTGAGTTCGAGACCAGCCTGGTCTACAGAGCTAGTTCCAGGACAGGCTCCAAAGCCACAGAGAAACCCTGTCTCAAAAAAACCAAAAAAAAAAAAAAAATCAAAACAAAAAAAAATAGCATAAGCCAACGAGAGTGGTCTAGAGGCTATGATTGACCCCTCAGATCCTCTGTATAACCTTGGCCCCCTAACCATCCCTGCTACAGGGTTCTGCAGTGGAGGCCGTGGGACTCAGAGAGGTTCTGTGATTTGTTCAAGATCACACAGGAATACCAGTACTGGAGCAGAAGTCTTTGACAACTTCCGTCTTCTAGTCTTCTATCCGAGGCTCACCCTGTTTAATGGCAATGCAGAATGGTGCTGGCTGGCATTGAGTGGGGGTCTGAAGATACCAGTAGACTTCAGGGCAACACTAAGGTCTAGCTGTAAGGGCAACAAGAGTCTTACTAAGTGTTTCTGACCCCAGAGTGGCAAAAGCAAAGGGTACCCCACCTCACAGGCCTTGTACAGAGTGTGTATTGAGCCTGTGGGAGAATGACCGCCACCTCCACCCTGGTTGTTAATCAGGATCCTGGTGGGTGCTGACTTCCTAGAGAGGCTGTGTGAACTCAGAGATATACAGAATCTGGAGTCTGGGGACCCAGGGCTGGTATTAACCCTTTGGTTGCCAGACTGAAATGCTCTTTAGCTTGACCCACCTCCCTGGTCTCCTCTGGAGACAAGAAGGAGTTAAGTGGTGCATCTGTTTTCTCTGTCAGGAGGTCAGGAACCCAGGAGTGGTTTAAAAGCATTCTTTCCAGGGTAGCAGATAACCCCTCTGACACAGGCCCTGGGGGCGGGGAGGGGTGGGAAGACCTCTGCCCCAGGGCAAGGCAAGACCAAGACCACCTTCAGGCTATGCAAGATGAAAAGACCCTCTCTAGCCTTGGTGTCATTTCTGGTCCCTTCGAAAGTGCTCTAGAATGTTCTGGGCCTTTTGGAGCTCTGTCCCTGGTGGCAGTCACATTCTCTTTGGGATTAGGGGGTGCTTTAGGGCTGACATGACAAGTCTACATGTAATAAATAAATAGATTATCGAGTTGGAAGGCAGAGAGTAGCATGAGGGATTTGAGAGCCGGAAGCAGGATGATTCATGATGGGAAACCATCAGCTAGTGACCTGTAGGGAGACCGAGCCTCTGCAATGCACACCTCAGTTGACAAAACACAGAAAGGCCTTGGTGAAGGTGGCTATCAGATCAGCCTGGGACCCTCACAGAAGACGTCTTATCCACATCATTCCACATCCCATCCTCCTCCTCTATCCCCCCCCTCACCATCCTGATCATGCTGAGTTACTCATTCCCCAATCCCATTTAAGTGACATTGACTTGCCACGCCAGCTGCGGGTCTTAGCATCTGAACCTAAAGTCCCTGTACCAATACCAGCAGTCACTAAGAGTCACCATGGCTTTCCAAATGCCTCTCCAATCTCCCCCGCCCCCCACTTAGCCTCCGTCTCTACTTCTTTAAGTTGGGAACACCAATAGGACTCAGAGGGTTTTGCGTTGGTTTGTTTTCCATTGCTATAATAAAATACCTGGGGATTTTATAAAGAAAAAAGGTTTTTCAGTTCTTGAGTCCAAAGCATGATGATGCCAAACCGGGAACAAATGGCTAAGATGTCTATTTAACACATCAAAGCAGACTTTGGCTGCCAGGTTCTTCCCGCATCCCACATCCCTCAGTCCTTACCTGTTACAGGGTCCTCCTGACTGGCACTCTCCACCCCCACCTTAAACTTCTGCCACCCTGGGGCTGGGCTGCCCTTCCCCGTAGAATCCAAACATTTTGACTATGCCAGTCTCTTGACCCAGGCTGCCCATCTTGGTCAGCAGTTCCTTACCCTCCCCTCACCCCCATGTCCTACCTCAGCCTGGTCATGCCCACTCTGGACTCGCCCAGATGTCCCTGCCTTTGACTATGCTCTCCCTCTTACCTCCAATGAATCTTTTCTTCCACCATACTTAGGAGCAATCATGTCCTTCCTATTTTATTTCTTATTTTCATTCAAATGCTCGTTTGGCTTTGGGGAGGACTTCAGGGTGGGTGTGATTACCCAGGGGGAGCACATATACGTAAGAGTGCTAACACAGCAAGGTTGGGAGCCAGAGGGGGAGGAGGGCTCTCCTGACACCTATGCTTGAGAGACCTAACTCAGGGTCTCATGAGAACTACCTTAATCCCTTCCAAAGGCATAAACTCCCTATCTGGCCCCTGGGGGTTCAGTTTCCAATACTGCGGTCTGGAGGCCTAAGCTTCCAGTGAGGGAATTCTTCGTGGACACTGTCACCATCTGTGGGCTGCAGTAGGTAGACAGGATGAGAGGAACAGACATATCTGTGGTGCTCAAAACCATTTTCCAGCTGCCCGATGCAATTTGGTTAGTTTTTCCCCTTGCCATGACATCACCAATGATTTTATTTTTTTCTTTCTCCCCCCTCCTCCCTCCCTCTCTCCCTCCCTCCCTCCCTCCCTCCCTCCCTCCCTCTTTTCCTCCCTTCCTCCCTCCCTCTCTTCCTCCCTCCCTCCCTCCCTCCCTCCCTCTTTTCCTCCCTCCCTCCCTCCCTCCCTCTCTCCCTCCTTTCCTCCCTCCCTCCCTCCCTCTCTCTCTCTCTCTCCCCCCCCCTTTCTTTCTGTGTGTGTTGGGGACTACAATGCGCACAAGCCATGGTGCGTGTGTGGGTACCAGTTCTCTCCTCTACCACGTAACTCCTAGGTATAGAATTCAGGTCTTCTGGCCTGGCGAGTGGCCTGGCGAGGAGCGCCTTTGCCAGCTGACCCACCCTGTCAGTCCTGTGGTTCTTTTTCTAAGACTGACTTGAATCTCTCTCTCTAGCTGTCACAGGAGAGGCGAACTAACGGATCACCCCTCAGCTCTGGGGGATGGAGGCACAGAGGCCATGCTGGGCACTCTGAGCTTAGTGCTCTCTAGGGGACAGGGTAGCACTGTCCTTGCCAGCTGCAGGAGTTAGGATGTAAGCTCTCCCTGGGCTAAGCAGACAGCTACTCCTAGCGGGATCACCATCACTTCCAGCCCATCCATCCACCCACCCATGCAGGCATCTATCTTCCATCTATCATCTGTCTATATATCATCTATCAATCACATATTATCTATCTCATCTATCATCCATTTATCTACTTTCTTATGTATCATCCAGCTATCTACCTTCTATCAATCATCTATCTACATATATCACCTATCATCTATTATCTGTCTGTCAATCTATCATCTATGTATGCATCTATATGTATCTTTATATGTATCCCCTTCCTCCCCCCCCCACACACTGCAGGGCACACCAAGACCTAGACACTCATACAGAGGTGGGTGGAGACACAGGCCTAAGCTCCTGGTGAACCAGGTCCCATTTTCTGTATCACTTCCCTCCTGGGGGAGCTGGCCCACTGCTCACAAGCAGGACCTCTTACTGCGTGGGGAGCTACACACACACACACACACACACACACACACACACACACACACGCGCTGCCACTGCCTGTGGGGAGACCCTCTCAGCCCAGCAGACACTAAGGGGCAAACATTGCCAGCTCTTGGCTGGTGGCTGGGGCCCCAGTGGTGATGTCATTGCTGAGGAGGGGTTGTCAGAGAGAATGGAAGGAGGAGGTCACACTTGTGCTTAGCTGTGAAGGACGTCTCATAATCCTGCAGGCCTCTCCAAGGTCCGCTTGTGAGTGCCAAAACTACACCCTCCCACACAGTTCCTGATTCCCGCTAGGGCCACAGATCTCTTACTGTTGACTTAATATTTCTCTTCAAATTGACCCACGTTTTTTCACTTAAAGTTATTTTAAAAAGTAAATGTTATATACTTTGGAATACAGTTCTCCTTGCCCAAAATAGAAAGAGACTCCAAAAATAAATACAAGGGAGGGAAGTTATTGAATTACAACCAGATATGGTACTATGCTGGAGGGCTGGCATGGGAGGCCAGCTCTGTGTGTCAGGGACGGAGAAATCAGTAAATGTCCCCCAGGCCCTCCCGGCGCTGCTGAGAAAGAACTGAAAAGGAGTTGATTCCACTGCAGCCTCAGTTCTGTGGTGTGGTCAGTGCCTAGGACGAGGTGGACGGTGCTGAGTGGGTGTGGCAGGAACTGTCACAGAGTGGTGAGTAGGGGAGTCTAACCACACCACAGCCTCTATTTCCTAGGGGCTTCGGGTGGCCTCTTTCCTCTCCCAAGACTTCTCCAGAGAGGACCACACCTCCCTCACCTCACACCCACACCTCCCAGCGCTTGTCCTTCTGGATCTAGGAGTTGCTGAGTTTGGGGTGCATCTGAGGTGGTTCCTCTTGGCGTATTCTGGGGATGGGAAGGGGTAGGCCTATTTAATATGTAACATTTCAGAAGGCTTCTTGCTCTTATAGAGGTCAGGTCCTATGTCTAGTCCCCAGCATCCACACTGGGTAGCTACTGTGGGTGGGTAACTCCAGCTTCTGGGGACCTGGTGTCCTCTTCTGGCCTTTGAGGGCACCAGCACTCAAGTGCACATACCCACATACCAGTCACCCACACATACATAAAATTTAAAACGAAAATCAGTCTTTGAAAAGTCCAAAGCTACCACCCTCCAGACACCGGTAGCCTCCTCTCTTTTTTCAGCCTCATCTCGTTTTTCTCCTTATCTATTTTAAGTATTTTGCCTCATGGGGACCAGCTTGTGTCCTTGAGTAGCTGGTTTCTTTTACTTAGCACGATGTCCTCAAGGCTCATCCACACTGTGGTATGTGTCAGAATGTTCATTTTGTTCCTTTGAGAGAGGGACTGGCTATATTGTCCCCTGCTGATCTCTAACCCCTGAGCTCAACTGATCTCCTGAGTGGCTAGGACCACAGGCGCACACCATTCTGAGGCTTTCCTTTTGAAGGCTGCATACGATCCTGTTGGAAGGCACAGGCCACACTTCGCTTACCTCATCTGCTGACGGACACTTTGCTGGTCCCATCTGCAGGCTATTGGGATTAACATGCTTTGGATACACAAGTACAAAAGTCTGTTCAAGTTTCTGCTTTCAATTCTTTCAGGCACATGTCTACGGATGGATAAAACCCTTCTTTATTTTTCCCACGTGCTTGTATGGTGTTCGTGTAAGAGCACTGCGTGTGTACACATACCCATGTGGGATGTGTGGTAGAGGCTAGAGGTTGAAACTGGCTGTCTTCCTCAATCACTTTCCACCTTATATATTGAGGCCAGCCCGGTTTCTCACTGAACCCAAAGTGCATCGATTTGGCTAGACCAGCTAGCCAGCTTGTTCCAGAGATCTCTTGTCTTTGTTGCACCAGAGCTGTGATGCAGGCAGATTGCCATGACTAGATAGAGCTAGCATTGAGGGATGTTGCCATATCTACATAGAATTGGGATGTAGGGAGGTTTCCATGTCTGCACAGAGCTGGGATGCAGACAGGTTGCCATGCCTACAAAGGGCTGGCATGCAGGCAGGTTGCCATGCCTACAAAGAGCTGGGATGCAGGCAGGTTGCCATGCCTACGAAGAGCTGGGATGCAGGCAGGTTGCCATGCCTACAAAGAACTGGGATGTAGGGAGGTTGCCATGCCTACACAGAGCTGGGATGCAGGCAGGTTGCCATGCTTACCTGGCATTTATGTGAGTACTGGGGATCTGAACTCTGGTCCTTACACTTGGCATGGCAAGCACTTTACTCACTGAGCCATCTCCCCAGCCTCTATAAAGCATTGTCTATGTAAACTCCAGGTGACAGCTTCCTTTTTGATTGGGGTAGTAGTGATGGGGCTCGAACCTAGGTTTCATGCATGTATCACTGAGCCACAGCTCAGTTCTCCTACTTGCAACATCATTAGAAAGGACCTCATGACCACTGTGACACTGCCCAAGGAGTCGGGTCCCTCCATCCATCTCCTACCCATTCCTTCTGGTCTATCTGGGTAGTGTTCACTGCTTCACTCTTAGAAACAACCATGTCTCCAGTCTGTGGGAATAGAATCTAAGACCTTCTTGAATACCAAAACTGGAGGATGCTCAAGTCCCTTATGTAAATGGTACAGTATTAAATGTAACCTACACAATCTTCTTGTATACTTTAAATCATCTCATGGCTTATAACACAAGGTTAATGCTAAGAGACAGTTGTTATACTGTATTGTTTAAGGAATAATGGCAGTGGCAGGATCTGTATATGTTTTGCACAGATGCAGTCTTTCCCCGCCAAATATTTTCAACCTGCGGTTGGCCGATTCCACAGATTTGGACCACACAGATATGAAGAATCAACTGTATTATTTTTATAAGCCTCTCTGTATTACAAAAAAAAAGACCACAAGAAAACATGTGCTGATGACCCAGATCCAAGTTGTGTGAGTGTCAGTCCCAGAAACAGGTGTGGGCTGAGGCAGAAAGGGGGAAACCTAGCATTGGCCCTGCAAACAGAGGCCCAACCAGGACTCCTTGCAACCTGAGTGCAAGGCCTTGGAGATCAGCAGTACAGCCACAGCTCAAAAGATTCTGTCCTCTAAGAGGTCCCTGTTCTATCAATAGGGACACTCAGCCAGCCACCTTCTGGTGAGCTGCTTGTAGCTGGCGAAACCAGAGTCAGTCATTGGGAGAAGGTGGGATATTTTCACTGAGGGTCCCAGTGGCCCTGTGGACATGGGCTGAGAATACATCCTCAGTGATCCATCCAACTGTCCCACCATACAGCGCCCCGAGGGGAACATTCGTCACAGTCACATGATTTTTTTTTCCAGAAGTGTATACATATAATTTATTTATTTTTTCCAACACAATATCTTTTATTGATTATTTTGGAATTTCCCACCATGCATCTGACTCACACTCACTTCCTAGTCCTCCCAGGTCTGCCCCCAACCCTTGTGATCTTCCCCACACCAAAAGGAGGAGAAGGAAGAAGAAGACAAAACAAACAAACAAACTCCGACCAGTCTGTATTGCCCATATATTCACTGGAACATGGTCAAAGCCCCAGTGGCCAACCCCTTAAAGAAAATTGAGTCCATCCCCACCTGCACCCCTACAGAAGCCATCAGTGGAGCCCTACATTTCAGTATCCTTATCATAATTCTAAGAGTTCCCTTCAATGGCTTTCTGTCTAGGGTGTTACGCTTTTGGGAGGCTCAGTGGGGTGGGGGTAAGGGTTATCACACGAGTCTTCTATGTCCCTCTTTCTCAACTATGAGTCTGCAGTCATCGACAGCATGGCAAAAACAATTTCCTTGCCTTTTACAGTCAACGGGAGCATGGATCATGGGCATCCACATGGTTTCCAGCATCAGTACATGCCATGGACCTCAGGGTGATCTCTGGACCATCAACACGGATCTCTGCTGCAGCACGGGCCCTGGACACCATTGCAGGCTGCAGCAACAGCAGCACAGGCCATCAGCATGGCCTCCAGGGCAACAAGGGTCACGAACGCCAATACGGTCATGGATGGCAGCCTGATCCGCAGATAGCAACATGGCTCCAAGCGGCGGCACAGACCACAGGCATGGCCTTCGGTGGTAACCCAGGGCACGGACATTAGCACAGCCTCTGGCTGCGGTAGGACCGCGGGCCCAAATTTGGCCCTACAGTAACACGACAGGGTCTCATTCTAACCATCACAATAGAGCTAGCTCACTTTTAAATGCTTCCACCCAATTTATAGAAGAGTGCAAGGGTCTGCTCCAGCCGACCAGTCTCTTTCAATTCCAAGTACCTCATCCTTTCCGTAGCCGGGGCGTGCGACATCTGCCTGGCAAATAGGGAGCAGCTGTGGGGCTCAACTCATAAATGAATGGAAAGTCCTGGTCCATCAACATCTGGTTCAGCCGTTCCTCAAAGCCCCTCCTCCGGACTGCGGCTTGCTTTGAGCTGACCGGCCCAGGCTTGTGCCCACCTCCTAAGGTAGCTACCCTGAGCTCTTGGCTTTGGCTTTTCTGTCCCCATGCTCGCCTTCAGCCAAGACATAGTTACCTGTGGGCACGCACGGAGCCGCCAGCTAAGCAGGTCTGAGCTGTGCGAATACAGAGCTTGGCAGACCCAGCTGCCGTGACAGACAGCCTAGAACTTAAAAGGCAAAGGTGGGCAGTGGCTGAGGACGTAGCCCAGTCTGTAGAATGCTTGCCTGGTTTGCACAAAACCCTGGATTCCATCCCCAGCAGCACACAAACCAGATGTGGTGGCTCATGCTTATAAGCTCAGCATTTAAGAGAGTAGGAGCTCGAGGTCATCTTGGGCTACACAACGCGTTTGAGGCCAACTTAGCCTACTTGGTTTATCAAAAAGATAAACAAAGAATTAGAAGTTAGCCTACAATTGTCCAAAATTCATTGAGCCAGACAGCATCCTCAGCCCCAGAAGATGTCCCACTCCCTACTCAATACAAAGCCTGCCTGTGCTGCAAAAGGCATGGCGCTGACAGTGTTGAGCTGAGGACGGCAGTGGGAAGACGGCCTGAATCTAAGCTGACGAAAGGCCAGAGTGTAGACCACAACACCAAGGAGTGACGCTGAAGGTAGATGGGAACCAGCGCCGCCAGGGCTGATGCTACCTGAGCCCCACCAAGGCAGAACCCCAGAGGCCTCCCTGGGTATTAGTCAGGCCTGTGTATTAGTCAGGATTCTCTGGAGGAATGTGTCCATCTTAGTCAGGGTTTTTATTGCTGTGGAGACACACCATGACCACAGCAACTCTTGGCTTACAGTTCAGACATTTAATCCATTGTCATCATCGCAGGAAGCATGGTAGACTCGGCACTGGAGAGACAGCTGAAGAGAGCCCACCCCCTGTGACACACTTCCTCCTGCAAGTCCACACCTCCAAAAATGCCACTCCCTGAGTCTCTTGTGGCCATTTGCATCCAAAGTTACGCAGAACAGAACAGATAGAGTGAATCTACGCACAGATATAGAAAGGGATTTATTAGAGTAGCCTACAGGCCGGGGTCCAGCTAGTGCAACAATGGCTGTTTAGCAGCAGAAGCTTCAAGAATCCAGTGGTTGTTTGGTCCACAAGGCTGGATGTTCCTGTTGATCTTCAGTATGGTCAGAATCCCAAAGGAGTAGGCTCTAATGCCAGTGACGGAATGGACTTGCCAGGGAGAGCCAGCTGGAAGCTTCCTTCTTCCTTGTCCTTTATACAAGCTGCCACCAGAGGGTGCGGCCCAGATTAAAGGTGGATCTTTCCACCTCAAAAGATTTGGATTGAAAGTGGGCCATCCCACTTCCAATGTTTTAATTAAGGAAAAATCTCTCATAGGTGTACCCAGCCACCTGGATTTTAGTTAATTCCAGAGGTATCAAATTGACAGCCAAGGCTAGCCATCACGAGCTACCTACCTGGAAATATTTAGACTCCCACAGAATACAGTAGCTTTTGCTGGGAACACTGGAGACTGCACAGAGGGGCTGGAGAGAGAGGAGAGGGCGGCTGTGTGGGAAGAGCTTGAGGGACACAGCCGGTCCATGTGATCTTCAGAACCTCAACCACAGTCCCTATGCCGGGCTCCAGGTGCTAATAACAGGTAGACAAGGGTGTGCGGAAGGCCTAAGCCCGTGGCTCTCAACCTTCCTAACGCTGTGACCCTCATGCTGTGGGGACCCCAACCATATAATTATTTTTATTGAATTTTCATAACTGTAATTTTGCTACTGTTATGAATTATAATGTAAATATTTGTGCTTTCCAATGGTCCTAGGTGACCCCTGTGAAAGGGTCGTTTGACCCCCAAAGGGGTCACAACTCACAGGTTGAGAACCGCTGGTCTAAGGCATCAAACTGCAGATGCTTGGCACACTTGGGCCCCCTCAAAGATGTCTGATTTATCAGGTCTCAGGGGAAACTGTGTCTGATGACCAGCCAACTAATGGTTATACATTAGGAAGGGTAAGGTGTCAATAGTGACAATGTTTACTGGCAGGGTAGCCATAGCAACCATTCAAGGGACACTTGGACGCTAAGTGCTCATGACACATGGTGAGTACTAAGCTCCACAGCACCCCGGTGTGAATATGCACCCCCAAATTCAGGCACTGGAAATGTAATCCCTAATGCGACAGCACTGAGAGGTGGGGCCTTGGGGGGATGTGAGATGGGGTCCTACCCTTGTAATAGATCCATGCTTAGAGACTTAGCTTATAAGTGCGCTCCTGACACAAAGGGGAGTCTGGCCTCATTTTCCTGTCTGTCTTGTGTGCAAAGCTCTCTGCCATGCTCGGACTCAGCGCAAAGGTTTTCAATGGATGCTGGTCTCATACTCTCAGATTTCCTGGTCTCCGGAAACATGAGACACTATTTTTTTTTAATCAATTACCCACCCTGTGTTATTCTGTGAGGGCCGTGGGAAGACCAGAAACTCTTAGAGGTGTTTGCTACTGTCACCATGTTCTAGACGGCAAACGTGAGGCTCAGGCCAGTGATGCTCCTCACCTCAGGTCACACAGCTTCTCAACAAGAGAGTTGAGACTGAGTCCTACTCAAAGGCCCGTGCTGTTTCTCCTCTTCCTCCAGCTGTTTATTTCTGGCTTGTCCAGCCCACAGGCCGATCAGTAATAGATAAAACCTCACTGAGCAGAAGAACCCCAGGACTTTTGCTGTCTGGGACCCCAGGGAGGCGCTGTGTCTATCTACGTAAGCCAAGCACCTGTCGATGGGGCTGGGGAGAGAGTTCAGTCAGCAGAGTGCTCGCCTCGCAAGCGTGAGGCCCTGGTGGTTCTGCAGAACCCACCTCAGATGTGGTGGATCTGACTTGGTACTCCCAGTGCAGGGAAGACGGAGACAGAAGGGTCTCGGGAGCTCGGGACCCAGCCCATCCTGTCTACTTGGAGAGTTCCATGTCGGTGAGAGTCTGTTTCAGAAAACGTGGACAGCACCTTAGTACACTTGAAGACTGTCCTCTGACCTCCGCAGATATGTGTGCATGTGTTTACACATGTACATGTATTCACATGAAACGCACACACAAAGCCACCAAGTACCTTGAAGGCTGGAAGTGTAGCTCAGTGGCAGAGCACTGACCTAGCACACACCAGGCACAGGGTTTGATGCCCAACACCAGAACAAAGCAAACAAAAACTCCCTCAAGCACCATAGCAGCTCTGAGGGGAATATTCTCAACAACCACATCAAGCTACTAATTTTTAATTCAATGAGTTCCCCTCCCATAGTAGGATTTAATCAAGCCAGATGTGGTGGCACACACTTGGATCTCTAGCAGTTAGAAGACCACGGCAGGAAAATCATAAGTTCTAGGTCAGCCCAGCCCACATAACCAAACCTGTCTCAAAACAAAGGAGGGAACAAGAGGAGAGGGCAGGAGATGGCACAGTGGGCCAAGTGCTTGCTGTGTATATCAAGGAGGACTGGGTGCAGATATTTGACGCCCATGCAAAAGAGCCAGGTGGGAGTAGAATACAGGAAGACCGCCGTTGGTCACTCAAGCTAATCAATTGGTGAGCTCCGGGTTTAGTGAGAGACCCTGCCTCAAAAAATAAGATGGGGAATGAGTAAGGAACACACTCGATGTCAACCTCTGGCCTCCACATGGAGATGCATGGACTCATGCACCTGAACACATGTACATGACACACAGACACGCAGACACACAGACACACACACACAGAGACATACTCCACCACATCACGTCAGTCTAACAGCATGAGCAGAACCCTGCCCCACTGCAGTCCCAGCAGAAAGAAGACATCCACCTAGAGGCTTGAATCAGCCCCAGTCGGGAACATGCATAGGCTTTGCAAAATTTTTCCTAACTTGAGCTCTCAATCTGGGGACAGGAAACTCTCCGGCCCTGAAATTCCACGTGAGATTCTGCATGAATAGGCACTTCTGTCTGAGCCCCGAGCTTTCACCAGATTCTCAAAGGAGCCCCAGAGGACTTCATTCATAATTAACTTTAAGGGTCCCCCTGCCTGCCGTTTCTTGTTTTCAAGGAAACTTTAAACTGTTCCCCAAACAGGCACTCTGGGAAATTAGGAGCGCAGACATTTTATGATAATACAGCAGCGGGTGTGGTTACAGAAAATTCTAAATGGTTCTCTTAGTTTATTTATAACCAAGTAATTATTTTATTAGAGGTCACATCTGAGGCTTTTGCTCAATGTAACTTTTTCCCTAAAATACTCATTTGTGTTGGGGCGATGTCTCAGTCAGGAAAACCCTTCTAGCTTTACAAGCATGAAGGCCTAGTCTGATCCCTAGGCCCGTGTGAGAAAACTGGCTGAGGTCACACACATGTATAGTCTCAGCACTTGGGAGGTGGAGGCAGGTGGACCCCGGGGACTCAACGGCCAGTCTAACTGACTTTGATGAGCCCCAGACCAAGCAGAGATTCTGTCTCAAGCAATGTGAAGTGCAGAGGTACCCGAGGAGTGTCACCCAAGGCCATCCTCTGACATCCACAGACACATGCACCCGTTTGCACCCACACATGTATGCACACACACAATCTCCAAATCTTATTTTGTGGGAGTGTAAAAAATAAAAACTCAGGGTTGGGAATGGGGCTCACTTGTAGAGCATTTGTTTGGCATCTTTAAGGTTATGGGTTCAAACCCCAGAACCACAAAAAAAAAAACAAATAAATACATTCATATTTAAATAGATAGCAAGTCTATCACGTTTCTTACTTTTCTAATTGTAAAGGAGAGTAGTACATAGAAGACTTACATAAAGAATATTTTTTTCTAAATATATTGCTCAAGTCTGAGTGAGAGTGTAGCTAAACGGAAGGTTATAGTTAAATGGAAGGTTTTTATATATTAATATCTTATATATTAATCAACTCACTTACTGCATTTGCAGTGAGTTCTGTTCTGAGCACTGATTTTGGGATACTGCAAATAAGCAGAAGTCAGTTTCTCTAAAAAACAAAAAAGCCTCTTGTATTTATGTGGGGGACTAGAGATGACAAACCAAAGCCACAAACTCAACATGAAGATAGAGAAGATACCAGTAAGTACATATTGGCTTTGTGATGCTGCTATAACAAACACTCCCAAACTTAGTGTTTAAAGCAACAGAAGTTCCTGGCCCACAGCTCTGAAGGCCAGCCATCTGCAATCGCAGCATCCGCAGGGCCCGGGGCTTCCAAGCACTGAAGAGGGTCCTTGCTTGATCATCTCCTAACTTCTCATGGTTGTCAGTAAGCACTGGCACTCTTTGGTTCCTGGACACATCACTTGTGTTGATACCCATGCTATCACATGTTATGCCCCTTGTGACTGTCTCAGTGACAAAATTTTTCTGATCCTCTGTGGGCACCAGTCACTGGGCAGTTAGGAGTCCCCCATTCACTGAGACCTAGTCTTAACTGATTATATTTGCAAAAAATGGGCTTTCCGGAAGGGTGAGATGGCTCAGTGGGCATTTGCTGCGCATGCCTGATGACAAAGTTTGATCCTTGAAACCCATGAAAAGGTGGAAGAGTAGATCTTACTCCACAGAATTGTCTACTAACCTTCACAAACACACCCTGGTATGTGTGTACCTCCCACATGCGAATGCACTCACAATTAGACATTTTATATATCTTCTGGAGGACACACATAACCCATAGTAAGTGTGATGGGAGTCAGAGCAATGGGCACTAACATCTTTAACTAAAGACACACCGCTAGAGCAGAGACCTAAGTGGAGTAAAGAAATGAGCTCTGAGGGTGAAGGGTACCAGGCAAAGACCCCAAGCAAGAAACATTCAGGCCCATGTACCTTACTCAAACTATACAATAATGATCAATGCTTGCTGTTTGAGCTGTTGAGTGCTGGGACAATTTGCAGTAGTAGAAAGTGACAGTCTTACCCACACTCTTCATTTACTGTCTATTACTATTGCTATGTAACAAGTGACTACTAACTTAAGACGTTTCAACTTGTTTAAGATTTAGTTTTATTTGTGTTTGTATGTATGTATATACATGTTTTTGTGTATGTGTGTATATATGTATGTACATCTGAGTGCAATACCCATGGAGGCCAGAAGAGGGCAGTGGATCTTCTGGAGCTGTCCTCTGTGGGTGCTGGAAAGCCAACCAGTGTCCTCTGCAAGAGCAGCAATCACTCTTAACTGCTGACCCATCTCTTCAGCCCCAACAGCTTAAAACTCAACTCCCAGTTTCTGTAGGTTATGAGTCTAGATCCCTGCTTAAGGACTCACAAGGCTGGAGCTTTGGTTGGTCATGTTCCTTTTAGGAACCATTGGTCCCTTTTCAAGTCCATACAACTGTCAACTGAATTTAGTTCTTTATAGATATAGATCAGAGTTCTGCTCTTGTTTAGTTTGGGTCAGGGCCTCACTCTATTGCCCTGGCTGCCTTGGAATTCACAATCCTGTCTCAGCCTCCCTGGTGGCATGATCACAGACAAATGGCACCACACCTGGCCCTTTCCTCTCTAGTTATTGGTCCAAGCCCTTTAGCTCCTGGTGACTGCTAACAGTTCCTGGCCACATGCTCCCCTCGACAGCTTCTCACATTGCAAATCCCCCCTGATTCCATGTCTCTGATCTCTTGATCCAGATTTAAAGAGTTGAAGAGATGAAGTCAGCTGGATCATCTCCACTCATAAAATTTACAAACATAGTTTATTACACAGTTTATTATGAAAGCCACAGCCGGTCTACACAGAGAGGCCCACAAGGACCAGGAGTCCTTGAGCCATCTTTTAAATTCTAGAAGCAGTAAAGGCTTAGATTCTGTCTTCTAAACAGCAAGAATCACAAGAGGCTAAGGGTGGAGCTGTTGACACCAGCTTTTAGCTCTTTATGTCCATTTACTGGGAGTGATGGTCTTATAGGTAACCCCAAGGATTCAGAAAACAAGCAAGCCAATTAACCACCTTGAAGATTCCAAAACTCTGATCAGGAGGGCCAGCAACTGGAATCTGGGGACAGAGAACATTGTATGTAGGGACAGGGCAGAGTAGCTGAGTAGACACAGATCTGCTCTACATCCAAACAGAATCCTCCAGCTCTAGCCTTGTGTACTCAGGGTCCTGAGTCGCTGACAGAACTCAGCAATTCATCTTGCCGGAAACAAATGGTTTGTTTAAATCAGAAGCAGACAGCCCAAGTAGAATTGTGCCCCTAGAGTGTCCTTCAAGCCTCTTTCTTAGGCGCCACTAGGTCTTCTAGACAGTTCGGCCCAAAAAGAGAAGTGGTTAATTACTGTTCTCATTGCTTAATTGTGAAGCAAAGACCTTGCAGGGTATTTGAAGGCCTGCCTGAGAAACACAAGCCAGCAAGAGAAAATGTGTGTGTTTACAGTGGTCTTCATATCCTCCCTATGAAGGCGGAGGAGAGAGAAGAAAGCTTTTGAAGCATGCCACATGAGGCCCTGGTTGGCAGGATAGAATTATTTCAGAAGCTGACTCTGAACAGGTACAGCTGGGCCAGCTAAATGGCTCAGCAGGTAAAGGTGCTTGCCACCATCAGATCAGTCTGATGATCTGAGTTTGATTTCCCATATGGTGGAAAGAGAATCAACTTCTGCAAGCTGTGCTTTGAGGACCACATGGGTTCTGTGATACTCATGATTGCACTGCCCTCCTGTACACACACACACACACACACACGATTGATCAATCAATCAATCAACCAACGTAACAAAAGAATTTGAGCAATTGACATTTGTCATCAGGACGCTAACAACAGCCGGATGATACCCATTTTGCAGATGAGACACTGAAGCCTGGATATAAACTAAATTTGCTGAATCCTGGCCCCCTAATTTCATCTACAGGTGGGGCTCAGCACGTGGACACATGGTGATGTGGTTGGGATGGGGAAAACATGAGAATCTAGCCACAGTGGGGTGTGGCATGGCAGGCCAGGCTGGCTTGGACCAGATGGTGCCTGTGGGTATCCGGATTGACTTTGCTGGGCCCCAGTTGGACTTCAGAGATGAAAGTGTTTTCTGGGTTCTGCTAAAGATCTTGACATGGGAGATGGGAAGATACCAGCATCTGGCCAGAAGCAGCCTTGGCTGCAAAGATGCCCTGGAGGGCAGGAAAAATTTGAGATTGTAGGGAACACACTGGAAACAGACCAGATTAGCCCAGACTGGCTGGGACAACAGTTCCCTGAGGCTACGCATCTGTGCACACAAGGACATGGCCTTGAGACTCAAACCAAAGAGGTTTTTTTTTTTTTGTTTTGTTTTGTTTTCAAGGCGGGTTTCTCTTTAGCTTTGGAGCCTGTCCTGGAACTAGCACTTGTAGACCAGGCTGGCCTTGAACTCACAGAGATCCGCCTGCCTCTGCCTCCCCTGTGCTGGGATTAAAGGCGTGCGCCACCATTGCCTGGCTCCCAAAGAGGTTTCTTCTGTCACCTATATGTGTGTCACCCCAAAGCTGTGGTTTTCCAAGCTCTGATCTTTTACTTGGATTGCACTTGCTCTCTCCATCATTCCCAACCTCTAATACCAGGAAATAGCTGGGTGGGCTCCCCAGAAATGATTCTCATCTGGGTAGCAAATAGTTCCATGGCCAAGCAATGTCCCCTTCTTGTCTGGAGAAATCAAGGTAATGATTCATTGGGGCAGGTATATTGTTGTGGCCAGATATTCACGGGTTTAAAGAGGTGGAGCTGAGAAAGAAGCTGAGGGGACCTGTGAAGGCATCTGTACCTTCTATGTCAGAGGTGCCACTGTAGGATGGTGTCCCCCAGAATGTAAGGACACATATCTTTGTCTCCTGGAAATAGACTTTGATGGAGTTTCTGGATTGAGCATCAAAACACTATCAGGATTCTAGGAGGAAACACTTTCCAAAGCATCCAGGTTTCCTGTTATCCTGGTGTCCCTGAGTCACGACAGCCCACAGGGGCAGCCAGGCTCTGAGACCTGGCTCTTCATCAGGATGAGAACAATGCCAGTGGTTAGAATGAGGAATGGAGACGTCAATGGTGACGGCCAACCTCCACTCAGTCCTTGACAAGCTAGCACACACTGTGTGCAGGATTCTGTGTGGGACAAGTGATGTCTCCCAACCTCAGTCCTTAGCAGAAGCGATGGAGACTCATGACATAGGACTCACCTGCCCAGAGTCACAGAGCTATTGACATTGGGAGCCAGGACTTGCACATGGCTGTCCAATTCCAAAGCCTGTTCTGTCCACAGAGCCTGAGCCATGGCATCACTGGGGATACAATCACATGCTTCATAGTGGCAAGGGGAGGTTTTAGGCCATTGGGGAATGTTCTTATTTGGCAGAGCACTCACCTAGCAGGCATGAAGCCCTGGGTTCAGTCTCTACTACTGCATACAATCGGGCATGGTGGTACACACTGGTAATCCCAGCCTTCTGGAGGTGAAGGCAGGAGGGCCAGGGGTTCACAATCATCCTCAGCACCACTGTGAACTTGAGGCCAGCCTGGGCTACACAAGAAGCTGTCATAAAACCAATAGCAGCAGCAAAGTGGGGATGACTGGGTTTTGGGTTCCTGGTCTGAAGTGAATGTTACTCACTCTTGCCCCAAGCAGGCAACAGGACTGTGTATAGAAACCTCCAGAACAGTGTGCCCAAATAAATCTTTCCCCATTTAAATCTCTTCTATCTGGTATTGGTTTTTCCAGCCACAGAGAGCTAACACGCTAGGCTTTGCTGTAACGTTCTCTGCCAGAGGGGGCAGATGAGCTAGGGTCTGCCAACAGACTTCTGTTGTATCTGAAGGGTGGGGCCGGCACTTCTCTGAACTAGAAGCCCTGCCTCTTGCCTTGACTTCCTCTGCCCTCTCCTCCAGATCCTCCCAAGCTGGCCCTCTGTCTCTTGCTAGCAGTGCAAACTGCCTGAGCAAGATAACCCACTCTATGGGTCCCCACCCTCGGCGGTGGCAGGTCAGCCAGGACGGTTATGACTTCTGTGGAGATGGGGAAAGGATGCTCTAGGGAGCATCAGTGCAGACCAGGATGGAAACTGAATTGTGGGCAGGTGGCATCTGCATGTGGTCTGTCCCCTGGAGCACGAGAGTGCACATGGGGGTGAAGTGGGAGCCTGGGCCCCCTTGAAAGGTATCATGATGAAAAGCAGTGATTTGGAAAAAAAAATTCTCGAGTTTATACGCACTTTAAGCAGCTTGAATTTACATGCAATTCAAATATTTTAGATTTATTAAAAATTATTGAAAAACAAATTATGTGCATGCAGGGGGATGTGTCTGTATAAGGATGTATGCACATGAGTGTAGTGTTTTCAGGGGACAGAGAGGGGGTCAGATCCAGTTATTGGAAGTAACTTCTGACCTGGCAGGTGCTGCCACCATGACATACTGCCTCTCTAAAGCAACGGGGCCAGTTTATTATAGATTGAAACCTCAAAAGCAATGAGCCCAAATAAACCTTCTTCTCTTCTTGTAAGCTGAGTATCTCAGGGACGTTTTTAAATTATAGTGACAGAAAGCTGAGTAGCAGAAAGTTCTAGCCTTCAGGGTCTTAGAATGTGACTACTTAGAAAGAGAATTAGGGTTAAGCGAGGTCATTCAGTGGACTCTAATCCGGTGTGAATGGTGTCCTCATAAAAAAAAAAGGAAGCTAGGGTGTGGACACAGGCAGAGGGAAGACCAGGGGAAGACAAAGGAAGGAAATGAGAAGATGGTGACACACACAGCCTCTTTTAAAGACAGGGTCTCATCATACAGCCCTGGTTAGCCTGGATCTCACAGCGACCCACCTGCCTTTGCCTTCCAAGTGCTGAGATTAAAGACATGGGCAATCCCCCACCCTGGCATTATTGCCATCTTGAGTTTGGACTCCTAGCTTCCGACTGTGAGAACAAATTTCTGTTGTTTAAGACTCCTGGTCTACAATATTTATTATGTCAGAAACTAAATCAGGGCCTGAAAAGAAATGACGTATTGTTGCATGCTACAACATGCATGAGGATCAAAAGACTCCTAATTGTGCAAACCCATGTTTGTGAAATATCCAGAACAGGATAGCCACCTTCCCAGGGGCCATTCCTCCCTTTGGGAACACACATGGGGCATGTGGTTTGGGAATGACAGAATGGATTCTCGGCTGGGCTTCCTACTGAAGAACCCTCGCTCCACCAAGTACTATCTGGTGACCTGGGTAAAGCTACCAGACTCTTTGCCTCAGTTTCCTCTTCTTTAAAATGGGGGTAATGGTTGTGCTGGCTTCACAGGGTGCGGCAAAGGTTAAGTGATTTAATTCACATAGCACACTTAGCCCCCATCTAGTGAGCATCACCTGTGTTATCTGTGATTTCTGCCTTCAGCTGCTGGTGCGCCTGTGTGCTCTCTACCCTTCAGGAATCCCTTGAGGGCAGAGGCAGACTGGCAGGCTCTGCTTTCAGGCCTTGCACTAGGGCAGACAGAAAGCAAATGAAAGTTATTTTCACCATGAGGAGGTGACTAATCCCTCGGCTCCTAATTCTTACGGATCTGCTAACCTAAGAGGTTTAGGAATACTTCCCCCTGACCAGTCCTCGTCAATCCTTTGGTGTAGCCCAGAGCAAGCCCAGCCAGGCAGGGGCTTCACCAGACCTCCAGCTTGCCTCGGGAAAGAGACAAACATTATCTAGGGGATATAAGGTGTTGTAGCTTGGTTTCTGTTGCTGCGATAAAACACTCTAGCCAAAAGCAAACACTATAACCTTGGGAAGGAAAGGATTTATTTAATATTACACTTCCAGGTCACAATCCATTATTGAGGGAAATCAGGGTAGGAACCTAAGGAACGAACCATGCAGGGACACTGTTTCCTGGCTTGCTCTATTAGCTTTCTTGTGGGGCCCAGGCCCACTTGCCAAGGGATTGTACAGTTGCTAGGCCCTTCCATATCAATCATCAATGAAGACAATCCCTCACAGACATGGTGACAGGCCAATCTGATCTGGGCAGTCCCTCAGCTGAGACTCCCTCAGATGACTCTAGGCTGGGCCAAGCTGATAGGTGAAGCTAAAGAGGGTACAGGGCTTTTCCAATTCAGGAAACTCAGAGAGGACCAAGCGAGCCACGATCAAGCAGGAGTCCCCATGCCGTGGTGACCTATGGGTTCCCTGTCCACATGGGCCATCAGGCTCAGTCATGGGGCCTCAGGGTCAGTCACCAGGCCATCTTCTAGGGGACTCTTACACCAGCAATATGTTACTCTATCTGTGAACAGCTTCTTGAAACATGTCTCTTGGGTGGGGCCTTCACTTGTAGGGTCCCAAAAGAGAGAGTTCTGCGAAGGAGTCCTCTCTGTTCATTCATCTAGGCCTCAATGTACAGAGGGGCTTCTCATGTCAGGAGTCACAGTGGCTACAAGACAGTTGGAGGCAGTGTGGCCTGACTCCAGAGAACACCTTCGCCTGGAAGGTGGGCTGTGGGCCATTAGGGCTTGATAGGGAAGTCTACATAGGAAACCAAATCCTCCAAACACGGGCTAACACATGTACTCACACCAGGCCACAAGCTCCTGCCAACCTAAAACCTGTTTGTTTTTTTTTCTCACAAATCCCAGAACAGAATTTTATGGGGTAAGAGCCCCTAGCACGAATGTAGCTGAATGTTAAGCCCCTCTTTCCTGTGTATGCAGCACAAGGGTTTGTTTTGGCTATGCGGTCTGTTTCCAATTCTACTACTGGAGAAAGCACAGGGGGTAGGGGTGAAAGGTGTGTGTGTGGATCAGTTCTGCTCTTCTAATACCCCATGGTGACTCAATTACATCTGAAAAAACACCTCAATAAAATTAGCTTTCGATTGCCTAGAAGGCCACATTCGGTTTTGATTCAGTAGACACATGGAGGAAAGGCCAGATCAGAAATCATTTAGTCTTTTCTAGGAGAGGCAAAAAGATTCCCTGGTTTGAGCAAGTCCTACAGGTACCGGTACTAGAAGCTTGGTCCTCATGCAGTAGAGGTGGTGGGGCCTTTGAGAGGTGGGTCTTAGTATAAGGTCACTGGGATACTGGAAGATATGATCTAGGAAGAGATTAATGTAGCTCTCTTGGGACCCTGGTTCATCTTTGAGATTATTATAAGGGTACAACAGCAGTCCTTCCCTGATCTTGCAGGCACTCTTACCAGAGCTAGCCACCACTCTGTTGGTCCAGCCTCTAAATTGACATAAACACTATAAGGTGCCTCACCTTGGTTGTGTTAAAGTGACAGAAGTGAGCAGATGCAGGAGTGAGCAGGGGGTTAGTCACCTGCCACGAGATAGATGTTCTGGGGGAGCAGGGGGGGGCACTCCATAGAGGATGGAGAACTAGATAGTGTGATCAACCTGAGTCTACTTTTGCTTCAAGGGTGCTGATGAGGGACTTCCTGCCCAGGGATCTCCAAACAGGAGTGATCTACTTTTTGGTACATCCCTCTCTGTCTTAGTTAGGGTTTCTATTACTGTGAAGAGACACCATGATTATGGCAACTCTTAAAAACATTTAATTGGGGCTGGCTTACAGTTTCAGAGGTTCAGTCCATTGTCATCATGGCAGGAGCATGGTGACATGCAGGCATGGTGCTGGTCACAACAGGAAGTGGTCTGTGACACTGAGGGAAGCTTAAGCAAAACAGACCTCAAAGCTCACACCCACAGTGCCACACTTCCTTCCTCAAGCCCACACCTACTTCAACAAGGCCACACTTCCTAAGTGCCACTCCCTGTGAGTTTGTGGAGGCCAATTACATTCAAACCACCACACCCTCTATCCTGCTATTCAGAATCCCCCATCTGTGACCACATTAGTTTCCTCTCTGTGGCTCTGACAAAACACCATCACCAAAGCAATCTGAGGAAGAAAGGGTTTGCTTTAGCTTATGGTTCCAGAGACAGAGTCCACAGAAGGGGGAAGGCATGGCTTCAGGGAGAGAGTCCACAGTAGTGGGGGAGGCATGGCAAGAGGGAGAGAGAGAGAGAGAGAGAGAGAGAGAGAGAGAGAGAGAGAGAGTGAGAGCTCATAGTAGTGGGAAGGCATGACTCTGGGGAGAGAGTCCACAGTAGGGGGGAAGGCGTGGCGTGGCAGCGGGATGCTCACTCATGACTTGTCTCATCCACACACAGGAAGCAGGAGAGCAGAAAGTAAGACAAGGCCAAACTCTCAAAGCCCACCCCCAGTGAACTATTTCCTCCAACAAACCTTCAATTACTAAAGGTTCCAAAACCTCCCCAAACAGTGCCACCACTGGGGACACGAGTCAGTAGAACACATTTCTCATCTGAAGCATCACAATGAGTCACTGTGGCTCCCATCTCAGCCAGCCAGGAAGACCCTCAGCATCTAGACGGACTCGAAGAACAATTTATTTTTTCTCATCTAAATACACCTTTGTCTCCGGGTTCAGTAAATCCAACACCACATGAATGGCTTGAGCTGTTGAGCCTTTAACAACCAGCAATGGATATGCTTGTCGTCAGGGCTGCCCTGCTCAGAGCTGGAGTCACTGTTCTGGTGCAAGCTCCATCCCAGCCCCTGGTGTCCACATACCCAAAGAGTCTGGAATGTTCTCGTAGACGGTCCACCTCAAGCCCCCTTCTCCATCTTTCTCCAAACCCTGCCACATCTCAGAAAACCCGCCAAATGCCCGCTGAAAATAGACACATGGTTTTTCTGTCTTTCTTCCCTGTCTTCTCTCTGGTGGCCAGACAATCATCCAGGAGCATTTTACCCATTAAACCTAGATTTTTTTTTAAAAAAATGGTTTGATTTAGTCTGATTTGGGCTGCTCTGTCAGAAGAGAGGCTTATGAGGTGCAGAAACTTTTCAGTCACCAAAGACACCCCTCATGTTTTGGAATGATCTTCCTGATTACATCGTCTCTGTTCTGAGATTCACCCAGTCCTTCATCTCCAGCTACCAACCTTCCCTCAGGCATCAGACTATGTCCCTTGAGCTTCAGGCTTTCTGGTTCCCTTCAATCATCAAATCTATTTTCTATCACAGTAAGAAAACACATGAGGATAGCCCGTTTGAATGAGGGTAGCCCATTCTCATGTTTGAATGTTTGGTACCTCTTCAGGAGAGAGAGATGGAAAAGAAAAAGCTCAGACTGGAAGCAGAAGTAAAGCAACATCATTCCTGGAGTGGCCTGTGGGCCAAGAGGAGCCACGTGTTCCGGCAGAGAGCCCCGGAGTGGCCCGTGGGCCACGAAGGCCAGCAGGTCCTAGGTAGGGAGCTGCATGGTAGGTGAGAGACAGATGGATAGGCACACCATGCAGAGTAAAGTTGGATATTTATTTAGTGAGTTATGGAAGGTAAGGGGAGAGGGAAGGAGAAGGGGGACAAGGTAAGAAAGTGGGGGGAGAGGAGAGAAGCCATGGCAGCAGCTACCTCTGAGATACACACACACACACACACACACACACACACACACACACACACGGAAAGGGAGAGAGAAAATTTGTCTGCCTGATGGGGAGTGAGTGGGGCTTGTCTCTTAAAGGGACAGGACAGACCATTACACCATGCCTGCCTACTTCCTGCCATGATGATAATGGACTAATTCTATGAAACTTTAAGTACCCAAAGTACCCAATTAAATGTGTTCTTCAATAAGATACCTTGGTCACAGGTCTCTTCACAGCAATAGAATAGTAATAAAGACACTGGGTAAGATATATAAGTTTATTTGACTGGATAAAAGGGGAAAAGAAGAAAGCCAGTTGAGCTAGCATCCCCATCTCTGCTTCCTGATCCATCAAGAGGAGCAGGTCCCACCACCCATCCTTCCCCACTATCATGGACCATATCCCCTTAAACCATGAGACAAAAGAAACATTTCTTCCTTAAGTCACTTTAGTCAGGTATTATCATAGCAATGAGAAAAGCAACGAGTACCCTTGGCAGAAACAATAACTGTAAAACTATAACTGATAAGATGGTGAACATTTATGAATGTTTTCTCTGTTATCTAAGTGCTTCCATGTAGTTAGTGTTTTAGTCCTTTATAACAACTCTAGGTGGAAGACGATGCTACTTTACCTATCTTACAGGTGAGACAATTGAGGCACGGAAAAGTTGGGAAACTTCTCAAGGCCACACTATAATGATAAATAAGAAAGAAAGGCAAAGTGGCTGTCTTTCAGTGGGCCCTGCCAAGTTGTGCCACTAAGCAAAGACAACTCGCCCAACAGAGTTAGTGGAAGAGGTTTATTGGGGGAGGGGAGAGCGTGAAAGAGAAAACAGCCATGTAGTGTAGGAGTGGGGACATGAAAGAAGCAGGCTGGCAGACAGACAGAGAACAGGGAGAACAGGGAAGAGACAAGAGGAAGAAGAGGAGCAAGAGGGGTAAGAGAGGAGCAAGAGGCAAGAGAGCGAGTTGTGCCTGGCGGGTCCTTTTAAGGGGCGCACATGTGGCTGATGGCGGAAAGGCACCTGGCTACAGGTGATGATGTAATCAGAGGCAGGCTGCTGCTGAGGCAGAAGCTAACACATACACACACATACACACACACACACACACACACACACACACACACACACACACACACACTAAGAACGTGGTGAGTGGGAGAAAGATGGGAACCCAGGTCCAGCTCCAGAGCCCTCGTCCTTCAACACCTGGCTTCAGTCCTTTGCTCTGGGATTGCAGTCAGCACTGCAGACTCCAAAGGTGGGCAGGACAAAGGGCAGAGCTCAGCCAATGCACTTGCTAAGGACACTTAAGTGGTGTCATCCACTCTATGGAAATTCAACTCCTACTTCTCTTCTCTCGGAACAGAACTGTGTGTCCACACACTTGCTGCCCTGGAGGTATCATAGCGGTCCATGGTTAACCCAGGTTAGCCTTGAACTCGATATGTAGCTCAAGATAATCTTGGATTTTTGACCCTATGCTGCAATTAGAGGCATGTACTACCATGCCTGGTGATCACATCCAGGGGTTCATGCATGTTTGGCAATCATTCCACCAACTGAGCTAAACCCCTAGTCCTAAGGTTTGATCACGCACCCTGCTTGGTATGTAAAAAAGGACAAAAGGAGGTGAGCAGAGACCCCCAGTTCAGAACAACCTGGACGTGGAGGTCTGCATGAGAAGGACAGAGGCAGGGACTCCTCCTGTCTTCCAATAGCAGTGCTCGCTAACGAACTTGGATGCTCGTTCTTGGAAAGTGTAGCCAGATGAATTAGTATAAATACTGCATATTATTCTCCTCTTAAACAGGAGAAGGAAATGCAAATGTAGACCAGGTACAAATTTTAACTCAATTTACTTTAACTTGCTTCTTTCATTAAGGAGCTCAAAAGGCTGACGTGCTTAGACATGCTTAGATACAGAGTGGGAAGCCATAACCATGACAAGGCAGAAAACAATCCCAGAGACTAAAAAAGCTGATAAGATTTTGCATCTGTTCTAACCAGTACTTCCTGGCAGCTTGGTCAAAAGGGGAAATAAGATGTATTACATAGCTCTTACTATCGGTAGAGGAAGCCAGCCAATCCCTCTGGCAAGACAAAGATTTTTCTGGTATCAGATTCTCAAAGAAATTTCCTATGAGGAATCTCTATAGAGAACCCAGTGACCAGCTTTGTTCTGATTTTTCAAGGCCTTGGGTGGATTTGAGAGGATTACATATTTGCGTAATTCCCAAGGATTTGGAAAACATTTGGTTTCCCAGCTGAGGGATTAAAATCCTCATCTCAGAACTCTGCATCCAGTTTTATGGATGTGTGGACAGGAAATAATCTCCAGAAAGTTCTGTTATTAAAAGAAGGGAACGGTTATACACAGCTCGCGGACATACATTGTGAGCCAGAGCCCAGGAGGAGGCTGGGGTGTGGGAACAGGAAAGAGCCAAAGGACAAGATGGTGTAGGAGATCCTTCTGTCTTTGTGTTGCTTTCATTGGTTAGTAAAGAAACTGCCTTGGGCCCTTGATAGGACAGCACTTAGGTAGGTGGGGAGAATTAAACAGAATGCTGGGAGGAAGAAGGCAGAGTTAGAGAATCGCTGTGGACCCACTGCTGAGACTTTGCTGGTAGGCCATGACCTCGTGGTGATGCACAGACTAATAAAAATGGGTTAAACTAATATGTAAGAGTTAGCCAATAAAAAGCTAATGGGCCAAGCAGTGATTTAATTAATACAGTTTCTGTGTGGTTATTTCAGGGTTAAGCTAGCCGGGTGGCCAGGATGAACACAAGCAGCTTCCTTGCAACATTCTCTCTCTCTCTCTCTCTCTCTCTCTCTCTCTCTCTCTAAACAAACAAAAAAAAAGAAGGGTTCAAATAAATGTAAAAACATTCATTAATGTGAAGAAGAATGGTGGACCAGCACAAAGCCTCAAAACGGAGAGTTCTCTGCACTTTCTTTTTGCCTCATTTGTCCCAGGCCCAAAACTGAAACAGTCAGAAACCTGGTGAATTCTGATTGTCCAAAAGGGAGGATGGAGTCCTAAAAACAAAAGTCATGTTATTCTAGCCACTGGCTCAAGGAAGAGGCATTCAGGCACGAAGGAGGACTTAGACAATAATCGCTGGACTCCAGCCAAACATCCCAGAGCAAAGGAGGACCCCATTCTCATGACTGCCAGCAAAAGCCTTGAGGGTAGTCTAGACTACCCTTCGAGTAACTGGACAAGATCAAGATCTGAGCAGGCCAGTAGTGGGGTGATGCCTGGGGTGCTGCTGGAGACCTCCTGGGGAGCCAGAATGTCACACCTAGGACCCCGTCCTCAGGTGTCAGTGGCCGCAGGGGAGGAACCTGGACTTGCAGTACTAACTGGAAGAGCATCAGCACCTACCGACCACATTCTCTGGACAGGGCAGTGCCAAGAAGAAAGCCAGCGGCCCTAGTTCAGTCTTGTGCTGTGATTAAAATACACCAGCAAAGGCGGCTTAAGGGGCAAAGTTTTGATTTTAGATTATAGTCCCAGAGGGACAGAGTTCACCATGGTGGGGAAGGAGGCAGGGCATGGGCCAAGAGCAGGATGCTGGCTAGTCACATTTCTGTCACACACAAGAGGCAGAGAGTGACAGGAGGAAGTGGGGTGAAGCTCCAGGTCCCCAACTTCCTTGACTTGTAGATTCATCACGCCAATACAGGCTTTGTCCCTGTGTGCCTTCTCCTGGGTCTGCCTCTGTGTCTTCTTCAGTGTTTACATAAGGATGCTGTCATATAGGATCAGGAGCCACTTTAAGGAGCTTGTCTCATATTAATCTTGTGCGAAGCTATTATTTCCAGCTAGGGTCACATTCAGACACTGGGGTTAGAACTGGGGCAGTTAAACTCACAGTACCGTCATCGTCAATGGTCATTCAGAGAACGGACAGGCCTGGGAGGACCGAGACGGACTTAGAGTGGAATCCAGACTTACGGACAATGTCCAGGCATCGGAGCCCAACATATTGGAAGACCACTCACCTGAGTGAGCCTGCTAGCAAGGAGGGTTCAGACTGCAGAAGGAAGGACCCAGGAGGCCTGGCCAGCTGAGATCCTATGTTGAGCCGCACAGATGATGAAAACCCAGTTAAACTGGACCCCAAGACCATGGTTGAAGGACTCTTCAGACCTCAAGTAAGGCTTCTGATGGGACAGACTCCTCATGCAAAAGCCTGACAAACACATGGGAGGCCAAGGGCTGCCGGGGCACTAGAGGAGTGGACTGAATAAATAAATACCGGAAAACAAAAACCAGGCAGGGCTAGCGTCCTGCCCAGCGCTGTTCAGGACTTAAGTCTGTCCAGGCAGGCAGGACTCGGCCTCTGGGTATTTTCCAGTCCTGGGTGAAGATATTTCCCATTGGACCAAATGACTGACAGTTTTTTGAGGCCACATGCTTCCTGGGTGTCCTCTACTATGGCTTGCACATGTGAAGGACAGTTGGCACACACGCAGGGGGATGATCTGGAATACCAGGTGCCCACCCCCAGGCCATGTTTTCCGTACTGATTCTGGGAAGAGAGGAGCCTCAGAAGTAGACCGTTTGCTCTTGTTCATCCAAAAAAATAGACCCTAGGGCTTTGGAGCAGAGATGAATGCCTAGGACAGTGGAAACACAGTTGGGGGTAAGATGCGGTCTGGTTCCTGGCGAGAGTAGCCAAGAGAGGCCAGCGGTTGCTCCTAAAGACATTAACACAATGGCATTTGCACTATAGCGCTTCTTCTAATTCTCCCTAATGATGGCATTTCTAACCAAATTTTCCAGGTTTAATACTTGTACCTATTTCTTATGATGGAAACCTTGGGTCCCAAAGACATGAACATAATTGTGTAGGGCTGTGTTTGTAGAATAGTTTCCAAACGGCAATGCCATTTTTATTACCAACAATAAGACTACTGAATCTAGTTTAGGTTTTATTGGCGGTTCCTTTTTGTCTCTTTGTTCCATTTGGAATGCACAAATTGCTGTGTCTAAGTCACTTGAAGCAAGCCCTGTGAGGTTAAGCCATCAATTGTGTATACAGGGCCATTTGTTTCCATTTGTTTTCCATGTTAGGAGACGGGTTTTATTCTTGTCAGTTTAATTTTGTTTTTCGGTTGCATAAACTGTTTATAAGGTCCTAAAGACCACTCACAAAATGAGGCTACACTGTGAGTGGCTTATTCATCTACTGTTTCTTATTTTCTTTTAAATACTTTGTTTCTAATTGTGTATGTGTGTGCTTAAGGGGTATGTGTATGTGTGAGTGCAGTACCCATGGAGGCCAGAAGAGGGCATTAGGTACCCTGGAACTAGAGCTACAGAAGATTGAAAGTCGCCAGATGTGGATGTTGGGAATTCTCTGCAAGAGCAGCAAGTGCTCTTCATGGCTGAACCATTTCTCCAGATGCAAACTTCTCTATCTCTCTCTCTATCTCTCTATCTCTCTCCCTCCCTCCTTTCTTTCTTTCTTTCTTTCTTTCTTTCTTTCTTTCTTTCTTTCTTTCTTTCTTTCTTTTCCTTCCTTCCTTCCTTCCTTCCTTCCTTCCTTCCAGCATAAAAACAAATGTGTTTGTCCATACTTTTCTCATGAGAAAGGTAGTATCATGCACCCATTCTTCTCCTGGTCGTTCTGAGGTAGTAACCCTGACACGAAAACCTCACAGCAAGCTAGGGAGATGGCTCCTTGTGCAGGTTCAGAACCCACCTGAAACCCCAGCACTGTAGGGAGTGGAGACAGGAGAATCTGGAGATTGCTGGCTGCCAGACTAGTTCCAGGTTCAGTGAGAGACCATGTCTCCACGAGTAAGAAGTGTGGCAAACCCAATGTCTTTCTCTAGAGTGTGTGTGTGTGTGTGTGTAAGAACACAAACCCATGTAGAAGTCAAAGGGCAATACTGGCGAGTCTCAATGAAGGATTGTCTACAATAGGTTGGCCTGTGGTCTTGTCATGGGCAATTCTTTAATTAAGTTAACCTATATGGGATAACCCAGGCCACTGCGGGTGGCACCATTCCCTAACTAGGGGTCCTGAACTGTGTAAGAGTAGGGACATGGAACTGAGCACAAGCAAGCAAATGAATACGCATGGCTTCATTTGTCTGCTGTGACGGATTGTCTCAGTTGTGACCTGCTGCTGTGACTTCCCTGAAGGACTGGACATACAACCTGTAACTGTGAGCTCAAATAAACTCTCTCTACCTTATGCTGCTTTTTGTCAGGGTGTTTTATCCCAGCCATAGAAAGGGAGGTAGGACAAGTTCTTTTTTTTTTCAGGTTTCTTATTAACTCTTTTTTTTTTAAATTTATTTATTTATTAAAGATTTCTGTCTCTTCCCCGCCACCGCCTCCCATTTCCCTCCCCCTCCCCCAATTAAGTCCCCCCCTCTCCTCAGCCCAAAGAGCAATACAAGTTCTTAACTGGACCATCCTTAGCCAGAAGGGGCTAGAATCAGATAAGAACAGCCAATAAGGAGATAGTGACGTGAGAGCCCAGCCTCCTTAAGGACAGTCCCCTATACTTTGCTCTAGATCATTCCTGAAGTCTCACACAGCATTGACGATATATAAATAATTGTTATAGTGTATTGTTTAGGGGATAATTGCAAGGGAGGAAAAGTCTACACATGCTCAGTACAAACACAAGGACTCCTACCATGAATATTTCCTGCCCATGGTGAACGTGGGCTGCGTAGACACAGACTGCACTTGCCTGGCATTGACGAAGGGGCTCAGGCTGTGAAATGTCACAGGTATAAAGCCAAATGACCTCCAATGTAAAACCAGAGTGACCTTGGGCAATCTACTTTGCTGTCCGGGGCTCAATCTTCCCTCCGGGGAATAAGAACCAACTTCTTATCTTGTAGCGGTATCAGGAGGATTAAGTGGAATCAAACATAAGAAGTAGCTGGTGTTGAGAAGGCACGGCATAAGTGATCTTTTCCTCAAACAGCTCCAACTGTATAGGATATTGTTTGCTAACTGTATCCTGAGCTGGAGCTCTAACTGTTTATAAGCCTGTCACAGCTGCTGCCAAGCTACGTGACACTGGACAATTCCCCTGTCCTCGATGGGACCTGGTTTCCATAGTTTAAAAGCAGGGGTTTGGTCAGGACCCCCAGTCTTTCATGGATGGTTTAAATTATCTCCTGAGATGGTTTCTATTAGCTTCTAGAAAGGCAAGATTTGGGGCACCACACTTGATCTGTTGCTGAAGGAGAATCTGCAGTGTATTTGACCCCACTTGATCCTGGGCACACTTACGTTTGAGATGCAAAGCCCCAGCCTATCTCCAAGGTTCTGACCTTCCATATCTCAGCTTCTGTGATCTTTCTACTATGGCCGCATAGACTTAACCACCATCTAAGTCGCTACATAGTGCCATCCAAGTCCTACCGCAAGCAGAAAGATTTCTCGGAGTGCCCAACACAAGGTGATTCCTTGAGCAGCTGTTCCGAGGACCATTAATGCATTTGCACTGGCCAGCTTTTCACTACCCAAAGCAAGGTGTTTTATAAGAAAAAGAATTTTGGCCAGCTGGCCTGGGTCTGAAAAAGCATGGGATAAAACAGGACTTGCTGAACATAGTGGACAATGAGGACTACTGAGAACTCAAGAACAATGGCAATGGGTTTTTGATCCTACTGCACGTACTGGCTTTGGGGGAGCCTAGGCAGTTTGGATGCTCACCTTACTAGACCTGGATGGAGGTGGGTGGTCCTTGGACTTCCCACAGGTCAGGGAACCCTGATTGCTCTTCGGGCTGATGAGGGAGGGGGACTTGATCGGGGGAGGGGGAGGGAAATGGAAGGCGGTGGCGGGGAGGAGGCAGAAATCTTTAATAAATAAATAAAAAAATTAAAAAATTAAAAAAAAAAGAATTTAGCTCATACTTTCAAAGTTCCAACAGAATAGTACAGGGTCAGTGGAGTTGCCTTGAGACCCCACGTTACCTAACATAACATGGCTGATGCTATGTCAGGGCATATGTTGGGAGGAAACAGTTTTATCTCAAGTCAGGATTAAAGGGCTGAGTTGGACAAGTGCAGGCTCTTGTACAGCTCTCCCAGCAGAACTACCTTCTAAAGGCATAACCCATTGACCCGACGACCCGGGAGGCCTTGGCTCCCTGAAGCTCCATAGTGCCTTCTAACACCATGCTTCAATCATGGCGAACCTGCGGGGGATGTAATTAAATAATTAAACCACACCCAAACTCTAGCAATTAGATAATTTAATCACATGCTCACTAGTTACCGATCATCTGTTTTCTCTTGAGCTGCTACTTGAGCCGCAGACAGTCACGGTAGCTTACGGTTGTGAACACGCTTGAGAATACAATGTTAGGCAATTTCATCCTTGTGCTTACAGCGAACCAGGACAACCGTGACTTGACAAGGTCACATACTGGATGGGATCACCCGCAAAGAACACACTGTTATGCGGACAGCTGATGCATAAAAACGTTCTTAATGAATTTGTATGCTGGGGGTGTTGTCCTAACCCTGTTTCCAGCTATTACTCCTGGTCTGAGGCAGGAGAATGGCTCAAGCCCAGGATTTCAAGATGAATTTGGACAACAAATTCTCTACCTTTGTGTTGGGGTGTGGTCGACTGATAAATAACCAGACCAGCTCAATACAAAAGATTTAGTTTTGAATAAATGAGGAAAAAGGGAAAACTTACATGACCAAAGATCCTGCGAATGCAGGGAACCAAAGAGGAAAAACAAGCACACATCAATGGTTTTATAGGCTATTTGGGGCCCCGGTGTGGGGGGACGACACACTCCTTATACAGCACGCGATTGGCTGAAGTCCCCCATCACCTTTGAAGAAATCGAGAATGTGGACAACTCTGTAAAACTCACAGGGATTTGATAACAAGATTTCTGTCGCATGTCCTCCATCCGTTCCTGTCTGTAGGAGAGTCCCAGTGCTTAATCATTCCTCCGAAACCATATCCTAAGCACTCTGACCACTGCTCTTTACAAAGCTTCGGTAAACGTACACTTTCTATTCCTTTTATAAAGAAAATGTGGATGTGGTGGCACCTACCTTTAATCCCAGCACTCAGGAGGCAGAGGCAGGCAGATCTGTCTGAGTTTGAGGCCAGCCTGGTCTGCAAAGCGAGTTCTAGAACATCCAGGGCTGTCTTGAAAAACAAAACAAAACAAAAAGAAAAAAAGAAAGAAAATGTAGGTGTGTACATGCTCACATGTGGGGTGCTCCATTGTGTGAGTACATACATACGTATGTATGCAGGAGTGTGGGGGCCGGGGTCAGCCGTGGGTGTCAGTGTTAGGAGTTGCCCATCTTATTGTTTGAGCAAAGATCTCCTTCACTGAGACCTGGTACTCACCAATTAGGACTAGCTGATTGGCTAGTGAGCCTCAGAAACCCACCTATCTCTGCCCCCCTACTGCTGGAATTACAGGCACTTAACACTCTGCAAGGATTTTTTTTGTTCTTTTTTTTTTTTTTTCTGGGTGCTGTGATTTAGCTTGGGTCATCAAACAGGAGTGTCAGCCTCTTTACTGACCGAACATCTCCTCAGGTACGATGGCTGCAGAATTTGATACAACCCTTTTAGGAAACACTATGTGTCCAGAACAAAAAGATGTTCCTAGTAAAGCCAGTCCTGAGATTCACCTTCAACAAACAAGCCTTTGGATGAAGAACCATGTATGCTTTGACAGAAGCCTAGGAGTGAGCTTCATGCTAACAGCAGCTGGTGTGAGCCTCTGATGGATGGCTGTGGAGCCACTTGGAACAATTAGGAAGACTGCATTCAAATACAGAAAAAAATGTTTCTTTCTTATAAGGTAAAGAATTCAGAATGTGAAATGGCATGCATAATTGTGACTGATATTTGGAAACAAGAACTAAAAATGAAGGAACAAAGAACTAGAAATTATATTAATTATTTTCTGTTCCCATTTATTTCTTTTAAGTTTTGCCTACTTTTTGTTAAATTTTTCAAAAGTTTTCCAGCGCCACCAAAAGAAGACTCGGCAATCACCTTGAAAGAATTTGTTTATGGGGTGTTCATGTGTGCAGTGACGGGTACTCGACAGCTGAAGCGTCAGGAACAAAAAGAGGCCTGGGGGCTGGAAATCGCCGACTTGCAGGGAAACCCGAACCTGCAGCGTTGAGCTGCCAGTTCACCCATCCATCCCCTGGCTTCTAAAATAAGATTGCACTTGCGGATTGCCAGTGGGCTGTGCTCTTGCTCAGAGTCAAAGCTTCCAGACATCTTTGTTGTGGTACCAAGTGTTCTCCGAATAGCTCTGGTCACAAGGATCTTCCAGATCCCTCCTTCCTCTCCAGTTTGCCCTGGAAGAAGTCCCGGGGGGAAGAAAGCCTCTGGTCCCATCCTGCTCTCTGTAGTGACCCACAGCGCACAGCAGCCAGCCTTCCTGCCAAGCCACCCACGTCTCTGGAACACCTCTGAAGCCTGGTCCCTGAGACGGTGCATCCATCTTAAGAAAGGGGCATGGAACTCTCTTTACGGGAGAAACAAAAGGAATCTTCAACATTCCTGGAAAATTGCGAGGACTTCCACATGTCAGCGTCTCAGACCCTCCGTATCAACTTGGCAGCAGTGTCTTTGTGATTAATGTTACTTGGCGCTGGGGTGGGGTGGGGAGTTTGCACTGGGCAGTGTCTCTCTGGACAGCAATTTGGAAATAATGTGCTGTCTGTCCTGGTGTGTCCTGTCTAGGAATCTGTCACAGTGAAACTGGGCATTGAATCCGTGGATCCCGGTGTTCAGTCACAGGGTACTGGACAATGGGGCTGTGTCCTGGCAATTGCATCCTTAGGTGACCTCGCAAGTCTGCGCACATCACAGGCTGAGAGCCAACACTAGGTCATGTGCCACATTCAGATGTGTGGTCTGTTCATGACAGACACATTATATGGTGCAACCGACAGGCAGATGTGGGTGCGCAAGGCTGTTCTCTGCAGTGTGACTTAGAAAACACAAAACAGTTGAAGTGTTCACTAAATACATTACAGCATACGCTTGCAGTGTAATATGTATGTATGCAGGACATGCACAGGCACCCTTGAACATGTATACGCTGGGGGTGTGTGTGTATATGCATGTGCATGCATACAGTGGGGACTGAACCTAGGGCTCCATATGTGGCAGGCAGGCTCTCCACCACTGACCTAGCTGTGCCGGCAGCCCCTGTCTTCTAACGACTATTTTGAGATGTTCTCACTAAATTGCCCAAGCTGGTCTTTAACACAACTCCGTATCCCAAGCAGGAGTTGATTTTCTGACTCTCTTTCCTCAGCAATCTGAGGACCTGGTATTAACACCATGCCTGGTTTCTGGTTTTTGGTGCAGGTGTGTGTGTGTGTGTGTGTGTGTGTGTGTGTGTGTGTGTATGTGTGTGTGTGTGTGTGTGTGTGTGTGCATGTTCATATATATTCAGGCACATTTGTATACTTGTGCAGATACATGTGAGCTTGCACGTATGTGGAGGCCAGAGGACAACTTTCCAGCTTTCCAAGTGTCGCTCCTTAGGGGGCCATCTACACCACCCCCCCTTTTTTTGAGATGGGCTTTTCCCACTGTACTTTGCCACACAGGGCACATAGGGCAGGCAGCAAGGCCCAAGGTCTGCCCGTCCCTGCCTCCCAAGTTTGGGGATTACAAGTACACCATTACACTTGACTTTTTTTAAATCCTGGGGATCAAGCTCAGGTCTTTGTGCTGGCAGAGCAAGCATTTTACCGCCGAGCCATTGCCCCAGCCCTTAGTGCAGCCCAACTGCATCCGCGATACTGTGCAGATGTGCGAAGAACGATGTCAAAATATGGCTGTGGACTACTCAAACGTTCTGTGCCACGGTGCTGTGTGATCCTGTCTTAAGAGGAAAGAATCTACATACGTGATGACCTAAACGCACCATCTAAGATCAGGTACGGTGGAGCACATCTTTAATCTAGCACTCAGGAGACAGAGGCAGGTGGATTTCTGTGTTTGAGGCCAGCCTGGTGGACATAGTGGGTTTCGGGCCAGCCAAGGTTACAGAGTAGGATCCTGCCTCAAAAATAAGGAGATGACTAAAACAAACAAACAAACAAATGAATGAATAACTAAAGCAGGCCACCTCCACGGTTCCTAACTAGAAAGGCAGATCACCCGCGGCTCCTCCAGGGCAGATCTGGCTGGTGAGTGAGCACAGGTCCTGCCCAGTGGAAACTCAGCGTGGATTATCAGGGAGAAAGAAAATGGCAGAGAGGCCACTGAGCTGGGACATCGTATCCCCGTCTAACTTTGTGAATAAACTATAGGGAAGGGGAGCACAACCGTTTCCTACTGTCCCAGTGAGGACATGAGGACATGGGGCTTTGCTTGGCTCTGTGAAGCCACAGCTCTGCCCTGCCCGCCCCCAGGCTGCACAGCTCTGAGAGGCTCTGAGGCTTCTGTAAGGACAGCAGAACTCTGAGCAAGGACCCACAGGTCCTAAATCTCACTGGACCAACGTGGGCTGTTTGCCCACTCTGCCCTTTGCTACAACCATGTGCTGCTTCTTGGCCATGTTACACACTTTCCAGATAATGGGAATGTCTAGGATCATGCAGCCTGTGAGAAGCAGAGGTGGGATTTGAACCAGCGAACCTTCAGCCATGCAGAGCAATGAGGAAAGGATGAAGAAAAGACTACATTCCAGACTACACAGTTCAGAGAGTAAGAAACGAGACGGGATGTCAGCAAAGACATACCACATCCCGGAGGTGAGGACAGCCTGGGATAAGGGGAGCCTCAGGTGAACCCAGAAGATGACTCATTATTGGTAGGACCCGGGAGGAAGTGACCATGATGGAGGCTGTCACAAGAACTGCTGATGCTGTGTTTACCGGCTACCCTGCAGCTTCAGTCACACGCTCACTCCCACCTAGCACGGAGCTTCTCAACCTGTGGGTCGTGACCCCTTTTGTGGGGGTCAAATGACCTTTTCACAGGGGTCACGTATCAGATCTCCTGCACATCAGATATCTACATTATAATTCATAACAGTTGCAAAATTATAGTCATGAAGTAGCAGCGAAAATAATTTTATGGTTGGGGGTCACCACAACATGAGGAACTGTTAAAAGGGTCACAGCATTAGGAAGGTCAAGAACCAGTGCCCTAGGAGGTCTGTCTTCTTACAAAACACAAGTGCTGTCCACATTAAGCACCAGGTTCCTTTTCTCTTCTCTTAGCCTCTTCCGTCTATAGATTTGCTACTTGAAGCATCTTCTATGAAATCGATCATATAGAAATAATGTCTGCCCTTTTGTGAGTGGTTTATTTAACTTAGTACGATGTCCTTGAGGTTTATCCATTTGGTAGTGTGTGTGAGAACATCCTTCCCGGTTAAGGGTGAATAATATTCCACTGTGTGCCCAGAGCAGACCTTGCTTGCTCACTCATCTGTCCAGTGGTGGACATTTGGGTTGCTCCTACTTCAGCTCCTGTGAATAACATCGCCCCGAACTTGAATGTGCAAACATCTGTTCAAGACCCTACTTTGAATTCTTTTGGGCGAATATGCAGAGGCAGAATTTTTAGCTAGGTATGGTGAGCTATAGCTATAATCCCAGTTATTTGGCAGGTTGTGGCAGGAGGATCACAAGCTTGAGGTCAGCCTAGGAAACACAGTGGGACTCTATTCCTTGGGCCAAGGCATAATTGCTAGATCAGGATGTGATTTTAGTTTAAAATTTGAGAGACTTCCATTCTATTTTTCGTAGTTGCTGCAGCATTTTAGATTCTTACCCTGGGCAGCATTAATACCCAGCTTGTGCCGTTCATTTGATGCATCTCCGAAGGGTACTTTAGCTACAGAAACCCAGAGGAACGGAGCAGGGGCAGGATAAGCAGCTGTTGTTAGAGCACAAAAGACTGTCCCTCCCATGGATGTATCCTCAGTGAGATCCCAGAGGGAAGCCAGGCAGGGAATACACGGGGGCAGGAGCCACTGCTCTGAGAAAAGGGAGACAATGACAAGATTTTATTTGGAAAACTGTTTTGGCGACAAGTCACGAATCTTACCGAGTGTGACAGGTGTCGTGAGACAGACAGATACCGTCTCTTACAGTGCTCTACAGTGGGATTGGAGGGTCTCTCTTTATAAACACTCCTGATTTCCCCCAGGCAGTTCAGAATTCATTGCTACACTTGGACATCACACCCTGGGGTCACAGGGACTAGGGCCACAAAGATGAATTGACTTTAGGGCCCACAGACCTTCAGGGAAGCTGACACAGCAACCCACTGCCCACAATGGCACACAGAGCATCTTTGGGGTGCCCAAGGTATAGGTCAGCATAGAAAAAGGTCTTTATTTGTAACTAACGTGCCTGGGAGGAAAAACACCACATTCCTGGGTGTGGCTACATCCTCTCGGCCTCAGAATCCCTTTGTTCGTGAAGCACAGGTTACTGCTACCCACAAAAGGCCAGCGGCTGGTGGGAGAAGCAGTCGGTGACACGACATTTTCAGAACAAGGCTGTGCATTGAGACGGTGAAGCTGCGTAAAGGGACTGAGTCCCCTTCGCGTTTTCTTCAGAGGTTCTAGCTTTTGTTTAGACTTCACTCCCCCCTCCGCCCCTCACCCCCCCCCCCCCCCAGCCCAGTGAAAATAAAGCCGCTGTCTTTGAAGCAAAGCTTTCTCATGAGCAGGAAAGCTGCGGCCTGCTCTGATGCACACCCACCCGAGAGCCATGTGCTGTGTGAACCCAGAGACAGCTGAGCTGCAGATGTGCGGAGGGCACCGGGCCAGGCTCTGATCACGCCCCCCAGCCCTCCTGCGAACATCTGCAACAGAACACTTTTCCTTAGCAGGCCACATTGCCCGGGGCCCCTTCTGTTTATCCTCAGCCCCTCCCCCACAAGCCCTTCCCTTCACCCTCCAGGCCCCTGCGGGCTCCCCCTGTAGCCTGACCATGAGGAGGACATCATTTAATGGTATTGGCCAATCAGGAACCTACAAGTCTACCCTTGGGTGGGTAGAGAAGCCTCAGGTTTAACATTGGTATCACATCTGGGCAGGAGGTTCAACAGGGCTCAGGGCACTGCCCAGCCAGAGACAGGGAGGGGCTGCCAGAGGCACAGATCTTTCCCTTGAATGCCCGGAGCCTCCTTCTTCCCATCCCCCTCAGCTCCAGGCTCTTTAAACCTCTGCCCCAACCTTTCCATCCCACACACCCAGTCTTTCTCATCCACCCTGAAATGGAAACACCAGTGCAACCTTTGCAGCCTCCAAACCCCACCCATTCTTCCCTGGGCTTGGACCTCCTCCTGCTCCTCCACCCCTGGTCACCCTTGCTCTCTCTGTGTCCTGTGAGGTGCTCAGTTCTCACGCCCCTTCATGCCCCTTCTTCTCAGGAGTGCCCTGACTTGCCCGTGCCCCTTCCCTCTCTTTCCCCTCACCTCCTCTCATCTGTGTCTCCATAACTCCCACCAGATCCCCGGCACACCTCCTGGCAAGGATTCGAAGGAACTCTGGGGACACATGCTAGTACTTAGTGTCACTGTGACACAGTCCAGCTTGCCCTGTCCGGCACACAGCTGCCATCTCTTCTCCAGCATTCTTCTTGAGTTTCCTCTTCCCATAAAGAGGCTCCTTCAGTTTTTGTAGGTCTTCAGCCAGGTACCAGAGCCACTCTCTGCCTGTCTGCCTATGCCTATCTATCATCTCCTCATAGAAGCCTCTTGAAAGAGCTCACTTTCTCGGCAGCTTGTTACAGTGGCCCCTGAGCATCGGAGCCAATGCCAACAGCACCCTGAGCGTCTCCACCTTGCTGCTGCATCTTGACGTTGAACGCAGACCATCCTTTTTTCCACTTAACCTGCTTCTCCCTCCTACTCCTCACAGCCACCTGGGGAGCATTCGAGGAGGCCCCCCAACCCCTCCCTCCCTGCCTTCTCCTATCTAACAAAGTCGAAGCAATTCTTTCCCAAAACACCTGCAGATGAAGCATTTCCCAACATGCCACATGCCCTGAACTTACCCACATGCCTCTTCTAACCAACCAATATGCATTCTAGCCCAGATCTCCAACCACAGTGTCCAGGCGCTGAGCAACCCTCTTGCTACAGGTAGGATGTGGAATGCCCTAAGGCCCACATGTTGAAGACTTGGGCTAGCCTGTGGCACTATTGAACGATGGTATAACCTTTTATACCTAACCATAGCACCTTTGTAAAAAACCCTTTGGCTCATTGACTCTGGAATATTCCCTCAAAAGCTCATGTGCTGTGGGGCTATGTGGGCACGGTAGACTCCCTTAGGAAGGGGAGCCTGGTGGGTGGAAGTTAGGTCATTGAGATACTGGTAAACCAGTCCCCTCTCTTCCCTCTGCTTCCTGGTTGCCATGAGGTGAGCTGCTTTGCCACAGGCCTAAGGCTTCAGAATCTCTAAAACTATGAACCAAAGACACTTTTCTCTCTGTAAGTTTATCAGATATTTTGTAGAAAGCTGACTAACTCACCTCTCTCCTGCTACATTTCTTTCAGCTGACACTGTTGTCAGCATCTCCAACCTCTTTAAACCACCAGACTCCCAGATGCAGGTCTGCCTGCCTCTGCCTGCCTCTGCCTGCCTCTGCCTGCCTCTCCCTGCCTCTCCCTACCTCATATCACACTCACAGGTTCAGGCTCTCCCTGCCTCTCCCTGCCTCACGCTGCACTCACAGGTACAGGCTCTGTTTGCTCAGTACATTCAACTCTCACATCCTTGAGTGTTCTGTGTCCTCAGTTTTCATATACTAGACGAAGGCTTTTATTTAGGCTCTTCCCCAATTCTGATTTATACTTCTCCAGGGAGGGAATTCTTCCCTTTAGCATTCTCCCCTTGGGTCAGGTTTCTCCCAGTGTCCTCAAATGTACCACGGCGGACACCTTAGCAGTACTGTACCCCACACTATCTCTGTGCTAAATAATGAGAAGTTAAATGAAAAAGCAAAAACAAAACAACAATAGCAACAACAAACCAAATGAGGGTGCATTGTGAGCTGTGTATGCATGGGAGCTGACGTGTGTCTGCCTGTGTACAGAGCTGAGCCATCTGAAGATGTGTGCACGGGAAACCGTCTCTCGCTGTGGGGGGTGGGTCTTCTTGTCAACACCCTGGAGCCAGGATCCAGCTGTGACTGAGACTGTGGACCCCTTGAGCTTCAGCCTCCATGCCCATCCTCCCATCTCCCCAGCCACCTGCCCACAACCAAGAAGCAGCTGGAGGTGGCCCACGAGGCATGATGAGGCAGGCAGCCATATAGCTCTGGGGGAACACAAGGCCCCCAGTCCACCGAGAATCAGTTCCAAGACCCCAGTGGATGTCTGAGACCACTGGGTACCAAACCCTATGATCTATTATCTTTTCCATCTCACTTAAACTCCGATTTGCTTTGTGGCCACACGGCCTGCACTTTGAGGCACAACCCCTGAACTAGCACCAATCTTTTGCCTTCATCATTTTGTGGATAGAAAACCGGTTTTCAACCGTTCGGCAGTGGCACACACCTTTAAACCCAGCACTTGGGAGGCAGAGGCAGGCGGATCTCTGTGAGTTCAAGGCCAGCCTGGTGTACGGAGCGAATTCCAGGACAGGCTCCAAGGCTACACTGAAAAACCCTCTCTCAAAACCGCCCCCCCCCCAAAAAAAGCTATGAAGAAGCATTATAGAAGGCTGGGGGAGATGACCCAGTGTCAAAGAGCACTTGGTGCTCAAGCATAAAGACCTAAGTTCAAACCTCCAACACCCATCTAAAAAAATCCAATACAGTTGAACTCATCTGCAACTCCAAGTTGAGGTAGGGGTGGAGACAGGAGGATCATGGGACTTGCCGGCTGTCAGCCTAGCTTCAGGTTCAGGAATAAAGTAGAGCGTGACAGAGCAGGGCCCCCAACATCCTTCTCTAGCTTCTGTTTATGACAGGTGTATGCGTCTGCCCATACCCACCTCACAAACACAGTTCTCAGCTTTGCCCCTCATGCACAGGGCTTAGGTGACGTCATTACTCTTTAATTTCCCAACTGCAATACAGAAAACCTGTCAGCTGTTTGAGGGCCTCGTCCCAGCTCATGAAAAAACAAGTGACCCATATCACAGTGGGGTTTACCAAGGCCAAAGAATAGCACATCCCTCCAGTGAGACAGCTGCACCAACCAACTTGGCCCCATCCGAAGTGCAGACAGGAGTGGAGACGGACTGGGAGCTGGATGGACAGGGTTTCCAATCTCAGCCCTGCCGTGTGCGAGCTAAATGATCCAAGTAAGTTCCTCTTGTTCTCCTGAGCATCAGTGTTTCCTTTTGGGGCTTAGGGTGGTGACAGTCACCTCATTACACGTCTGTGAGGACTCGCTCAGGTCAGGATTCCTAAAGAATGACCGACATATGAACAATCAACTGTGTCCACTGCCTTCAGCACCAGAAAATGAAGATACATGTATTCTAATTATTCCTTCAAGTGATTGCAGTCTCGGTACAGGGTGGCACACACCTGCAATTCCAGCTACTCTGGGTGGCAAGACAGGAGGATCATGGGTGTAAGCATAGCTTAGGGAAACCTATGAAGACCCTGACTTGTACCAAGATAAAACTTAACAAGGGCCAAGGATGTAGCTCAGTGGTAGAGTGCCTGCTCTTCCTGATGCCCTGGGTTTTATGCCGGTAAAATCAACAACAACAACAACAACACCGTAAGGGCTACCCAAAATGAACACATAAGAATAAGATTAGGTGGGTAAGTGGCGTGGTGGCTAAAAGTGCTGGCACCACAAGCATCAGAATCTGAGTTTGACTGTGTAGCAAGGTGGGAAAAACCAGGTAGGCAGGGATAGGAGCATCCCTGGGGCTTGCTGGCTACCAGCCCAGCTGAACAATGGCAAGCTGCGGGTTCCGGGAGAACCCCGTCTCAAAAGAACGAGTTAGAGAGTGATTGAGTAGGACACATGAGGTTCTCAAACATGATTTCACACTCATGAATATGCATTGCACACACAAGAAATAAATAGAAAAGGGTTGGGGTTGGTTAAGGATGCCTGCTCTTTTAGAAGACCCAAGTTTGGTTCTTAGCACCCATATCAGGAGACTCAAAACTGCCTTTCTCTCTCCTTCCCTCCGCCCCACACCCCACAACTGCACATAAAATAAATCTTGGAAAGGACTAGGTTTTAGCAAAGGAACAGCAATCCTTCCAGTTTATCTAAAAAAGGAAAGCGCCCCATGGATCCATGCTGTGTAAATACCGAAGACTTACAGAGTTAACAAGATGAAGGTTTCTTTGGCCTCTTGAGACCTAAAATGTGTTTTCAGTTTATGAAATTGAAATTTGGAAACATGACCTGGATGTTTTGATTTCTGTAATTTGGGGGAAGGGGAGAAGAAAGGGGAAACCCTAGCCAGACAAGTCACTGCCTCTGGAAAACAACCAAGCCAACAGCTTGCCCCTTCTCCAGTGAAGACATGGCCTATGTTCACCCAACCAGGAATAGCAAACAGTTGGGTCTCCACCATCTACCATCTCCCTGGACAAGGAAGGCCTACCTATTACCTAATCATTTCGCCTACTACCGAATCATTTTGGGTTTGCTTATGGGGAGGTTGCGATACCTTGAGTACTCCAGGCTAGTGACATAGAATCAGGTCACACCCTAGCCACACAAGACTGTTTGAAAGTCACCTGGATCTAATTGCCAATCATTCAGAAAGGAGCAGAGGCCACTCCAGGCTGTCCTCAGGCCATGAACCATGTCCATGTCCACCCAAGATCCAGACATGCCTACAAGTCTATGCGTGGGCATCTCTGTGTCAAATGTATGCAGAGGGCCTGCCCTGGGTAAGAAGGCAGATGACAGCCTGTATTCCATACAGTACAGAGCTGGGGGAAGGGGACAGATGCTGTTAAGTGTCTACGAGCCTCAGTCTGATGACAGGGCTGATACCCAAATCTTGACCCAGACACCACCCCTGCATGGGGGCACAGGCAGGTTCTGAGGACCAGCCCCCTCAGGACTTCCTTCCACCTAGTGCCTCCCCTAGTCTTTGATACAGGTTGACTCTCCATTATTCTAAAAGTTTGAGATCAGAGTAATTTAAAATTTTGAATATGTTTTTTTAGATTCTGGGACACACATTTGCACATATAAAACGAGGTACCCTGAGGGTGGGACTGAAGCCAGCAAAGCTTTGCTTATACACATGGCCTGAGGGTGGCCTTGCACTGGTGTTAGCTGTGACCCACCCCATGAGGTCAGGTGTGGAATTCTTCCCATATAGCATTGGGGCAGCGCTCTGATGGTTTTGGATCTTGGGGCATTATGGATTCGGATTTCCTAATGAGGGGTGCTTGTACTTGTTCTATGATGACAATGTTCATGGTGAACCCGTGGCTACAAATGGTAGTTAACATGGATAGCTTCCATGAGATGTGTGAATCCTATGTTCTGACCTCCTTTCTGCACCAAGAACAGGAAAACAAAAAAATAACTCAAGGTCAACCCGGTCTACACTGTGAGTTCTAGGCCATCTAGGGCTAGCTCTTCCTCTTCGTCATGTCCTGCCCAAGAAAGGAGCAGCTTTGTCCTATCCTGTGCTCCACTATGCTTTGCTGCCACAGGCCTCAAAGCAACCAAGCCACTTGGTCATGGCTGCAACTCCAAAACCCTAACAAAGAGCACAAGCCAACACTTCTCCTTGTTCAGTTGACGGCCTCAGGTACTTTGCCACCGCCATCGAACGAGGCTGGCAAATTCTGGGAGCTCTACACAGTCTGGGTTGGAGATGTTTGGATGGGAATCAGTCCAGACCATGAAGCCCTGAAATTCTGTTCCTGTTTATGCCACGGATGGAAATCTTCATCCTCTGAATCCATGGAAACAGTAACATGGGGAGGGGACCATTTTCTTTCATTTGTTGCCATGCATTATCAGTGCATGTGGTTATTTCCATTACCAAACTGACGGCGGGTGTTAAATAGGAACATAATCCCCAGGCGCGGGGAGAACGTGGATGATGAGCTTTTGGAAGGGAGATGCGTGGCATGGCCAGATTCTGATGGTTCTGTTCTGAGAACCTCTGTTGGTGTCGAGCACTGCTATACTGAGGAGCAGGTGAATACCTGCCCATGGACTCTAAGCCTAGCTTTTACCTGGGGCAAGAGCTATTTGTGGGAGCCTCTCTTGTCTTGTGTGACTTCCAGCAAGGACTTTGAAAATACAAACATCCACGGAATGAATGTAATAGGCAGGCATGGCCTGTCTCGGGCTCCCCTCTCTGTGACACTCAGAGGGACTTTACAATGTTGTCTGAGATATGAGCTCATGTATCCCAGGCTGCTCTCCAACTCACGACGTAGCCAAGGACGACCTTGAACTGCTGATCCTCCTGAGTGCTTGGATTACAGGTAGGCACCACTGTACCCAGTTCGTGCAGTGCTGGGAATTGAACCCAGGCTTCAGGTGGGCTAGGAGGGCACTCTGACAACTGGATCACATTCCCAGTCCCTTCCCTACTTTTTTTTTTTGTTCTTTAATCAGTCCTAAGTTCTTTTGGGGAGCATTTTTTTCTGAGACTCAGCCCATGTGGGTTTTGGTAGAGCTGATGCTCGCTCTTGACCTGAAGCCTGGCCAAGCAGTCTCGTGTCCACTCAGCCACCATGTCGGGGGTGAAAAGGTTCAGGGTGAACATGTGGCCACCAGGGCAGACTGTGAGAGTTCCCTTTAGGACCTTCAGGTGGGAAGACGTGGGCCTTCAGCTGGCAGAAACTGACACTGTCCTTACAGGGAAGCAAGTGCCTGCCTGAGAAAGAAGCCAACACCCTAGGCCACAGAGCCAAGAGTCAGGCAAGAAACTGGCTCAGTGGGTAAAGAGCTTGCTGTTCAAGTGGGAGGATCTGAGTTAGAACCTCCAGAACCCGTGTGAAGCCAGGCATGGGAACTCACATCTATAATTCCAGAGCTCTAGAAATGAGATGGGAAACAGAGACAGGGCAATCCCTAGAAGCTTAAACTCGAGCTAGTCTGGTGTATGCATTCTGTCTCAAACAAAGAACTGATACCCAGAGTCATCCCCTGACTTCCACATGGACGCCATGACACAAAGACACCCAGACATTTCTCTCTCTCTCTCTCTCTCTCTCTCTCTCTCTCTCTCTCTCTCTCTCTCTCTCTCTCTCTCTCTCTCTCTCTCTCACACACACACACACACACACACACACACACACACCAGATAAGCACAGAATATGTCACTCCTCTGGCAACCGGCAAGGTTGAGCTCAATGAACACCTTTTGGATACTGAAGCCACTGTGAGGTAGACTTCTGACATTTGCCATAAAGGAGTCCAGATACAGGTATGGGAGTGGGGAGGTGAGCCTAAGAGGTCACTTAGTGGATCTGGGGTGGGTACTTCTATTTTTCATCCTAGGGGAAACACATAGACAGGACCCAGCCTTTCATGAAGGACTTGAAGCCCCACAATGTGGGTGCAAACTCAGGGCTCAATAGAGGGCAACAGCCCCACTGTGCTGCTCTCCAGGGAGAGGCTTAAGGATCACTCTGTCTTGCCACCCTCTAGACTCCTGCCTGTTTCATTGTCATGTGACATTGTTCACTGCTCACGCGGTCTCAAACCCCTACCTTCTTCAAGGATGGGCCATTTTGCCCCAGCTTTCCAGGGGGTCATAGTAGGTGGGACTGAGGCGGTCAGAGCCAGAGTGAAGAGGGGGAAAAGAGTACAAGCCGAGTCACCTCTGGCAGGCATGTCCATCCAATGGTCCACGGGTCACGTGCAGCCTTGGATAGCTTGGAATGTGGCTCAACACAAAATCGTCAACCTTACTTAAACTATTATAAGATTTTCTTTTGGGGGGATTTTTCTTGTAACTTGATCGTGCAGCTCTTAAGTGTGAACTATGCAGATGACAACTTGATGTTGCAATGTCAAAACACTGGACTCTTTTGGTAGAGCATATGGGACAGCAGGATGTCCAAACCCAAGAGGAAAGACGGGGTGAAGTCACAAGCAAAGACCAGTGAGAGGAGGTTCCCAGAAGTGATGGAGGAGCAGCCTCAGCAATGCCAGCAGGACAAACCCGAACAGCTGTGGGCTGCTGTGAGGCAAACTCACACCTGAACAAAGTCTCACCCACAGAGCTCTTCCTGCTGAGCGGGAAAAAGTGTGAGAGAAATGTCCTTGGAAAGGAGCTGGAGCCCCACAGCTGTCCAGATGTTTCACAAGGTCTCGGTTCCAGCCTCCTCGCTTCTACTAGGAGGAGTTTGGACCATTCTGGTATTTGTTCTACAGTGCTAGAAGTCCCGTCTCCCTCTCTGGGCCCCTGTCAGCTCCAACTTCCACTGCCAGGAAAGCATTTCCTGCTTCGGTTCTATTTCCGAGAGGTGGCTGGCCCGGATGATTGATGCGTCACATCATCCGTACAAACTGTCCCTCCAGCTCCGTCATCAACAGGCTCAAGGCTGCGTGCCCTCTTCAAAGAGCCCGGAACAACTGTGTATGCTCAATGGAACACAGCCACAGTAACCAGTTGGGACTCCACTGCCTTCTGGTCACAAACTGTCACTCAAATTCCCTGCTCATCATCTGAGAAACCAATAGGTGGAAAACCTGGCTGAAGTGTAATAGGGCTCAGCCCTAGAGAAAACACAGCCTCAGACAAACACCTCAGACAACCCTTCATACACACACACACACACACACACACACACGCAACTCACATTCAACTAAGATGGAAGTACCAGTGAATCAAAAACACCGGGATGCTTTCCTTAAAACACAGTTGTGTTGCTTGGTCCTCTTGTGGGACTCCTAACAGTGGGAACAGGGGCTATCTCCAACCCTTTTGTTGGCTTTGGGACCCTACTCCTCATACTGGGTCACCTTTTCCATCCTTATTGGGGAGGTGCTTAGTCTTATTGCAGCTTGATATGCCATGTTTTGTTGATTCTCATGGTAGACCTGGCCTTTCCTAAACATAAATGGAGAAGGACTGGATTGGGAGATGGGAACAGAGGGGGAATGGAGTGGGGGAGGACTGGGAGGAGAGGAGAGAGGGGAAATTACAGCCGACTGAGCTATAAAACAAACAAACAAATAAATAAACAAACAAATCTGAAATTTAAATTCAAGGAGAAAGAACTAGAAGACATTAGGAGTCCAGATAAATAGCAGCTTTGGGACACGACATCCATCTGTCCCCTAATGGGGTGCCTGCTCTCCCCTAATGGGGTGCCTGCCCCCTTCCAGCCGCCTTTCTTCACTGTTACCAACCCGAGGGTGCTAATCCCTGTTTCCAGGTCATCTTCTACCACCATTTCCACCCCTCTACTTGCTTGCCATCTTGAAACCATTATCCCTTATTGTACCAAGCTCTGGCTTTAACTATTTACCCTTTGACGTTTCTCCTGCTCTTAGCCCAGCCATGACTATTCAACCCCTTCTACAGGTTAACAAGCTCTGGATGGGTGATGTGTTTGTTAATCAGGCCATTTTCTGCCATGAATAACACAATATTGAGGTCCGCAAGATGGATCAGCTGGTGAAGTGCTTACTTACCATACAAGCCTGGCGACCTGAGTCCAGTTCCCTGAACCTGCATTAAAAAAAACCCATTTGTGGTGGCACGCAGGAAAACTCCTTCAGAGAGATGGGAGATGAAGCAAGAGAATCTTCTGAAGGCCAATGGCCTAGACTTCACTGAAGAGAACAGAAGAGAACTTTCACTGACAAGGTGGAAGAAGAGAACTTAAAGTTGTCTTCTGACCTTCATGTGTGCTATGAGGAATATGTGTACCCGCATGCATGCATGCACGCACACACAGACACACACGCACATATGTATTTTAAAAACATACAGCATTATGAGTATAATATTCACTTTAGCAAGTGCTGAAGACAAAGGTCCATTTTGGCTCCTGGTTCTGGAGGCCTAAGGTCAAGGGCTGTGGTTGGTGAGGGCTTTCTTGCTGGAAGCATCCTCAGGGGCTGCACAGGGAAAGGGGGACACAAGCATGCATACATCTCTGTCTGATCTCTGCCCCTTTTCTTGTAAAGCTACCAGGACTCAACCATGAGGATTCCACCCTGAATCTAATCCTAGTAGTCCCCCAAAGCCTGCCCTAGCACCACAGCAAGATCAGGCTGCTGCCCCTCCTGTATCGTCATGGGGATTACACTGCAGAGCAAGTTTGAAGAGCCATAGTTGCTCACTAATTACATGTGCTGATGTTCTCCAGGACTCCTGAGCCTGACGTTTCCATCAGCCACTGCACAGCTTTCAGAGGGGATTTCATGCTTCAGCTGCCACATAACAACACAACCCCAAACTCGGTAGTCCAGAACGTCTCCTTATGCCCCAGGCAGCTCTCTACATGGTTACAGCGGAAGGAGTTCTTGTGCCTGTGTTTACTTACAAGCTTGTCTAGGCAGTCTGATCCTTCAAGATCTCTGTCTCTCGTCTCTCATCACTTGGCATCCCCACTCTCTTCTCTGTAGCTGGCCAGCAAAGTTCCAAGAGGGCCCACTTTCCCAGAGAACAGAAAGATCATCAAGTCTTTGACTAGGCGACACTTGCTAATGTCCAACTGCTCATAGTCAGCCAGAGCAAAGCTAAGTCAACAGGGAAATAGCTATACAAGACCCAAGTATACAGGGTATGGTCCAGGGCCACCCGTGAACCACTTAACACAGAGGGTGGGGATGAAAGGGTCTCTGATGTGACAATGGGACCTGGGAACCAGCCACACCTAAAGTCAGAGATCTTCCCCCAGATTTTCCAGTTAAACCAAAAACAAAGAAGCAAGCAAACATCCTCCCCTCACCCCTTTGTTTGGTAAAGCCATTCTCAGTTAGGTTTTAGTCACGGGTTGATGGACATCAGTGGCAGGTTTTGCCAAGACAAGAGTGGGCACTGGGGACAAGCTGAAATCATCTAAGTTGTGCAGGTGGTACCAGGTGTCTTCCCTAAACATTGCAAGCTTCCAGGTCTGACTCACTGTTCCTTACACAGAGTTGCCACACTAAGCACAAAGTCACTATTGGCAAACAGCTGCCGAGAATGCCAGGTACGATGGTCCACACCACAACCCCAGTTTTTGGAAGGTATCAAGTTCCAGGACAGCCTTGGCTACAAAGTGAGACCTTATCTCAAAAATGAAAACTCTTGTGCTGTCTCTAGTGTATCTTCTTACTGTTGCCCACAATTACATACCTGAGTGATAATTTACCAGGGCCCAAGGGAGGGGCTGCCCAGGGCCTCTTTGCAGCATGGTTGCCTGTGAGCAGCATTTCCTGACTCATCCTCAACCTTCACAACTCTTCCTAGTACCCTCACTGCCCCTTTGGCCGGCGGGGGAGTGCAAGGTGCCCACGGCTTCTCTCAGCCCTGTAGGCATTGCGATGCAGGCTCAGGTTCAACAAGGGCTATCGAAGTCCTCAGTCCAACGAGGGAATAAAGGGACACAGCCCTCATGGACACTGAATGGGGATTCCCTAGAGAAGAGGTGCTGCCAGGCCTCCACACCTCTGATCATTCCTACAGGCTGGGTGAGAGACCTGCATCCTAGGTCCTGGCCTAGTCAGCATCAGGGTAACTTCCACATAGAACTGAAGCAGTTAAGGGTTTTGAAGGAGGGTTTGATACCAGTTCTGTTTGTCAAATTTTAATTTATTATTATTATTGTTGTGGGGGGTAGGTGAGGAATGGGAGGGTCACATCTGCCACAGTCTGCGTATGAAGGTCAGAGAGCAAACTATTCTGTTCTCCATTTTTACAGGTGTCCTGGGGATTGAACTCAGGTCAGCAGCAAGCACAACAAACATTCCTACCCTCGGGGACCATTAAGCTTATAGTCCATTTTTTTTCTTTTTTCCTTTTCCCTTTTCTTTTTTTTTTTCATTTTATTGGCCGAGTCTGTTTACTGGGTCATGGTTTACCGTTCTCTTTTTAAAATTAACCAAACTATAGAGGAAACTCTAACAACCACATCTTAGTTGAGGCCCCTGGGAATCCACTCACTATGTAGACTCCTTAGAAACAGTGACAACAAACTGGGCCTTTTGAGAAGCAGCCTAGCAGAGAGGAGATGTGCAGTGGTTAACAAGGTCACTCAACACAACCTAGAATCCCCTGGGGATTGTGAGTTTCGAGGCTGGGTTAAATGAAATGAGGAGATCCACCCCCCATAAGGGTATCACCATCCCACGGGCTGAGGGAACAAAAAAGAGAAAGTGGGCTGATCACGAGCCCTCATCTCGCTCTGCTTCCTGACTGTGGATGCCAAGTGATCGGCAAGTTTGAGGGCTAGCCTGGGCTACATGAGACCTTAGCTTCAAAATGAAAATGGAATGAAAAAAGGATCTAGATGGTCACATATTGTCCAGTTCCATTTGAGGCTCAGGGTGAGCATCATGCAGAAGCATCGAGGATTAGTGCTGCCAGGGGCTGAGGGCCAGGAGGGAGATTTCAGCTTAACAGTACAGAGTTTCTCCACGAGGTGACAAAAAGATGCCAAAAAATGATTTTGGTGATGCTTGTACCACTTTGTGGAAATATCAAAACTCTTGGTCTAGGAGGATACAGATTGGTGGTGGAGCTCTGTCCTAGCATGCGTGAGGCCCTAGGTTCCATCTCCAGCACTGGCTCCTTGATCTGGTATGTGAATGGCACCTTAAATAAAGCCGTCAGAGTTCAGTGAGACCCTTGTGGGTAAAGGCACTTGCTGCCAAACCTGATCTGAGTTCAACCCCAGGACCACACGTGGAAGGAGAAAACTGACTCCAGAAGTTGTCTTCTGACCGCCCCATGCGTGTTATGACGTCCTCCATACTTAAATAAATAAGTGTAGTTTAAAATATAAAGCTGTCGTAAAGATGAAGCAGAGAACTCCGATTTTTAAAACAATTGAACTGCTTTTTTAACACCTGAAAAAATCTAGATCTGGGTGTTTACACAAGTGATTTCTTCTAAACAGTTAAAAAAATGAAAGAAAGAAAGAAAAGAAAAAAAGCAATACATAAAACAAATTCTTCCAGAAAACAGAAACAAGGTCACTAACTGTCAGCTTGCTTTATGAAACCGGCAGTTTTGATGCTCAACCCAACAGCAGAAGGAAGGGTGTCAGATCATCTCTCCAGAGACGAACACTCCCTCCACAGAAGGGTAGCAAATCCACACCAGTGACACATGAAGCTTACCTCCTTTAACTCCAGCACTCAGAGGCAGAGGCAGGTGAATCTCCGTGAGTTCAAGGCCAGCCAGGTCTACAGAGTGAGTTCCTAATCAGTCAGGGCTACATAAGGAGACCCCGACTAAAATAAAACAAAACAAAAAAACAAAGACAAACAAACAAACAAACAAAAAAAACAACCCACAAAAAACTAAAGGTCTTATCCAGACAGGATTTTTCCAGAAACATGAAGGTTGTTCCCATTGTAACTTCAACCAATACAACTCGCTGCGTCAACAGAGACCAAATAGGAAGAGAAGCATATGACCAGCTCATAATGTAGACACATCATTTGACAGATTTCAATATCCAATCATTTCCTTCTGAAAGTCTCTTGATGTTTTCTCCTAGTTCAGTTACAAAACCAGAATGCGAGTCACAGCCAAGCCCATCCCGCACTGTCAAAGGTCCCTGCCAAAGCAAGCCAGCAAATGAAAAAAAAAAAAAACAACCCAACAACAAAAGGCTTATAAGGATTGGAAGGGGACAAATAAAACTCTATTTATAGACCGTCTGATAAAAAATACACAGAAAAATCTAAGAGGTTATTAAACTACTGGAATAGTCAACAGACTGTGGCCAGGCCACTGGATCTAAAAGCAATGGCAGGGCTGGGACACGGCAGGGTGGGGCAGAGCAGGGTGGAGGGTGGTAGCCATCAACAGCACGCAAAAAGCAAACTTAAAATACTACCATGTAAAATAGCACCAGGGCTGCAGAGATGGCTCCACAGATAAAGGCGCCTGATTCCGAGCCTGACCTGAGACCTTGGACCTCCACTTGTGTGTTGTGGACACACACATAAAATAAATAATGAATACAATGGAAAAAATAATTAAATAGTACCCAAAGCATTAAAGCCCTAGGGCTACATCCAATAGATCATGTGTGAGGCCTCTAACACTCAAAACCATACAACGGTGTCAAGGAAAGAAACCCTAAGGGATGGCAAATCATCTTGAAAACATAGAAGCTATCTATGGCAAAGATCACGCTCCCCACCAGTTAAGCTATATGATAGGCTTGTTTACATCCCAGCAGGTTTTAGTTTTGTTTACGTTTTAGAAGTTGGCAAATTGATTGTACCATTCACATGGAAACGCGAATGCCCAAGAATGGTCTAGTGTGACCGAGCACAGCTTTGTGTCGACGGCGGTCGCAAAACGCTTTGTTAATTGGAATGATGTGGCGTTGGCACATACGTAGAAGGAGAGTCCAGAAATAGACCTGCAAAACCACCCAAATGAATAAATGAAAAAAAAGAGGCAGAAATACCATGTGTTGGGAGGCTGTGGAGAGCTAGAATTTTCGTGCATGCTTATGAGCCTAGGATCCTCTTTGGAAAACACGTCAGTGTTGGTTACTGGAGTTTAACATATGTATGCCTTGTGCCCAACTCCACTGTGCGGTATAAACACAACAGAAATGCATATACATGTTCCCTGGAACATGCACAATATGCTCCATACAAATGCTACTCATCAGAGCTGCAAGCTGGATGCTGCCCAAACAGCACATGGCAGAGAAATGAACCACCCACAGCTCAAGCAGAACACCGAGCTGAAGATGCACATGAGACCACACCCCTTGCTCCCACTCCTACGCCATCCAAAAGGGGCAAACCAGTTTGTTGTGTGAGATCAAGATCGTGGTTACTCTTGGGACACTTAGCAGGGGGAAGCTCCCATGTAAGAGCCAGGCACACATCTTTGCACACCAGTAACACCCAGACTTGGAGGGAGTAGGGGGAGACAGGCAGATCCCTGGAGCTTGCTAGTCAGCCAGTCTAGTGAATAGATAAGCTACCGGTTCAGTGAGAGATTGTCTCAGAAAAAATAATAAGGTGGGGTGTATTTAAGGATATACTAGACACTGACCTCTGACCTCCACATGCATGTGCACACGTGTATACATGCACACACGTGAACACACACACAAAGGGACACATGGGGGCTCCTGGGAGACCTGGTTATACACTGTTCCCTGACGTGGCTTCCATTGGTAGAAACCCTCCAAGCTGAAGTGCAGTCTATGCTCTTGTCTGAAATCAGTTCCATTTGAACAAAAAGTTTTAAAAATGAAGGCAAGTGGGGAAGTACGAACAGATTGATATTACAGAGGCCAGGGAACAGAGTGCTGAGCGTGGTCCACAGCCTCAGGAAGACCCAGGGGACAGAATGCTGAGCGTGGTCTCCACAGCCTCAGGAAAACCCAGGGGACAGAATGCTGAGCGTGGTCTCCACAGCCTCGGGAACACTCAGGGGACAGAATGCTGAGCGTGGTCCACAGCCTCAGGAAGACCCAGGGGACAGAATGCTGAGCGTGGTCTCCACAGCCTCAGGAACACCCAGGCTTGGACTCTGACCTTTCCAAGGAGCTGAAGACAGCCAGGGGACTTGTGCTGGGGAAGCTGGAAACAACTGGTGTGGGGCAAAAAAGTGAGAAAAGTCCAGTTCTGGGGGGGGGGCGCTGGGAGGCAGCTGTGGGAAGGAGATATAAGGGAATCGTTCCTTCTTAACACTAGAGTTCTGCTCCTGAAGGGGTGTGGGGCTCAGGATCACTGGCACTAGGAAAATTTGGATCAACTCAGAGTACAAGCCAGCCACCCATCAGCCCTGTATGTTTCTTAGCATTACCCCATTTGAAATCCAACTGAGAAGGGGCTGGGGAGTGGGGTGGGCTCCAAGCATCCGTCAATGGCAGAAACACATCCCAGAAGCACTTGTCAGTAGAGCTACAACCAGCAACCCTGAAGCTTCCTGAGATTGCTTGATAAAAATGGCTTCGGAGCTCAGATGCCTCTGCAGTGAGCCATACCTAAATGATCTCAGATCAGAAGATAGAGGTTAGACCATCTCGAGGACCCACTGGAGACGGGGAGAGGAGGTGTCTAAGCTCTCACTGACTTCGACCCAGAGATAACTTATGTGCACAGCAAAGACTCTTGACATTTTTAACTCATGGGCGCAGCCAGAACAGAACAGCAGGATAAAACAGATGGTCCCAGAGTGGTGTGCTGTTTGTAGACACCGCAAGGTCAGGTCCACTTTGAAAGAGAAGTGGGACTCGAAGGGTAGAAAGAAGACAGTCATGGAAGGTGTGACAGGTGACAGCATGAAGTCCCCTCTCTTAGTTCATATTCACTGCAGAGCTGGGATACCCTCTTCCTTGAGTACCTTACAAAACTGCTGTCAGCAGAAATCCAGGGAACTCTAGAGACTTCTTTCCAGGCTCCTCAAGATGTTCCCATGGAAACAGTGGTTGAAAAACTGAGATGATGCCCACAGCAACTCCTGGAAAATTTCTCAAGTGAGAATATTACTAGGCAAGGAAAGCAGACCCTACTTATCACTGAGAGCGAGTTGTCTCAGACTCAAGGATGGAGGTGTTTCTTCTGAAAATGCATACAACTCCAGGGTAACAAATTAGGTACCTGCTGGTCCGGAAGAGTCCCTAAACAATTTGGTCAAGATGAACCCATAGAAATACAACTGGACTTCTGGGTCAATCTGGTCCTCACTCTTCTGTGAGTACTGGATCATATATGAGAACACCACATATGTGAGAGGTACCAAAAGAGACTTCACAGAGCACCCCAAAATACACACACACAAGGAATGCCTAGGATCTTTATGCATGTCTCACTTCTGAGCCCACTAGAGACACCCTACTGAATGTCAAACCTAGGCCTCCAACCATCATTCGCACCAGAGAAAGGCCTGTGTGTGAAAGTCCTTCAGCACCTTCAAGTTCATGAGGGAATCCATACACAATAGAAATGTGATTGCTGTTTGAGCCAGAGATGCTCCTGCCAATCATCCCTGTATGTCAGCACCCAAGGGCTGGCCAGGAAATTAGACTGATGAGTCATCCACAGAGGCTGCCTCAATGTCCTATATCAACACACACACACACACACACACACACACACACACACACACACACACACACACACACACACACACCTACATCTGCATAGCACCTCCTCACTAAGAAACATGCTACAGAACCTCCTGGTGATGCTTTCTAGATGCTGTCCCTCCCACTAACATGTGAGCTGAAGGAGGCATGGAGTCTGTGGCTTTGTTCACTGAAGAATTCCAAATGCCTAGAAAGTAACTGGTATTTTATGTCCAAAAAAAGTCTGTTGGCTATATGAATGAAAAAGTATAATTTGCTTCTGCAAAAGTGTATGATTATTAGGGCATGTACAGGTGGGCATGTCAAAGTCTATGTGTGTAGGTCAGAGGGTAAGTTTTGGGATTGGGGTTTCTCTTTCCACTGAGGTTTCTAAGGACTGACTTGGGTCACTAGGCATGGGGGACTGGGTTTAATCCACAGCACTGCACACACAGATGTGTGATGCACACCTAGAATCCCAGCACCACACACAGACACAGATGTGGTGATGCACACACCTGGAATCCCAGCACCACATACACAGATGTGGTGATGCACACCTAGAATCCCAGCACCACACACAGACACAGATGTGGTGATGCACACACCTGGAATCCCAGCACCACATACACAGATGTGGTGATGCACACTTGTAACCCCAGCACCACACACAGACACAGATGTGGTGATGCACACACCTGGAATCCCAGCACCACATACACAGATGTGGTGATGCACACTTGTAACCCCAGGACCACACACACAGATGTGGTGACACACACCTGGAATCCCAGCACCACACACACAGATGTGGTGATGCACACCTGTAATCCCCAGGAGTCAGGAAGTGAGGCTGGGGGATTGGGAATTCAAAGTCATTCTTGTCTACATAGTGGTTTTAAGGCCAGTCTGGGATGTAGGAGACACTATTTCAAGGAAGTCTTATGGGGACAGTCTGGTCCCTCCTCCACAATGGCCACCAAGTCATTAGCTCTCTGCACTATTCTTTCTATACAGATCTCACTGCACGTGTGGCCTCAATCTCCAACACCTTTAATGTCTTACACTAGAAAGATGCAAGTCGGCTTCAGGCTGCACAGAGGGCTACTTCTAAGCAATGGGCAGACAATAGGCCACCTCAAACCCTTGAGTGTTACCAACAGCATGACCTCATGGAGAAAGCAGCTCTGTTCCATTCAGTCATATTTCTAAAGACAAGGTCAACAAGGGCTTGAAGGAACAGTGGGGCCAGGTGATGGGTGGAAAGGCCTTTGTGGACCATTGAGGAACCCCTGATGTGCAAAGGGGTTTTAAAACCCTGTATACAGGCCATCTACAAAGTTGGAATCCACAGTTGCCCTCTCCATCTTTGAACAGAAAGGATTCGGGGGGCGGGTAGTGAAGCCACATATTCCAGGGGTCTAAGCAGAAATAGCATTATTTTTAGCAGGAAAGGGACCCTCTCAGGTTGTGTTTAATACCAAATACCACTCTGCCTGGAATGACAATGGTGTACAGACTCTTTTCCTCACTTCCTGAAGACCACAGTTCACTGACCTTATTAGATGCCTACTGTGTGCCAAGGACTTCCACATAAATTTATCTCAGTTTATTCTTAAGACCGGCCCATGTCATCCCTACCCATGGTTATGCATGAGGGGGTACAGAGGTGAACTAGACACGTTTCCTGAGCAACCTGGACTCATAGGTGGCTCAGATGCCTTCACAGCCTATTCCATCTGCAACCAAACCAGATTCCCTTCTAGATCCCACAAGACATCACAACCTACTCTCTCTCACAGCCCCTGGCAATGGAAGCCCCAGGCTGAGGGATGTTCACAAGGTCCACACGCAGCCAGCAGAGTGCTCTCCTTCAGTCTCAAGATGAACGACTGAACCCGTAAGAATTTCTGGGTTTGGGACTCTCAGAGATGCTTATCCCATGACATCAGGAGTGCCTTACTTTCTTTCCTGGTGCCTTTTCTTTCTAATGATCCGCATGCTGAAACTCTATATTCAACATGCACTTGAGGGCCGGTGAGATGATTCAGTGAAAAGAGGTGCTTGCTGCCAAGACTGACAACCTGCAATCGATCCCCAAGACCTACAGGGTGGAGAGAGAGAACTGATTCCCACAGGGTGTCCTCTGGCCGCCATGTGTGCCCTGCTTTCTACACATAATGAACAAATAAAATGTAAACCAAACTAAAATGTAAAGATCGAAATGTCTTTAATAAACTCCAACTTTTTGTTCTGTTTTGTTTTGTTTTGAATCACTGGGTGCAGCTGCACTGGGAGATTTCGTACTCCTCACAGGCACCATCCTGTCCCTGCTGTCTGATCTCCCAGATCTGCCCTGCATTCTCGATGCTGTCCTCAGCCTCTTCCCTCGGGCATCTTGCTTCTCTGCTTCTCTGAGTGTCTATCTCTCTTCTAACACTTCTCTTTTTTAAAAAATGTTATTCTATCTGTATGAGTGTTTTTCCTACAGGTATGTCTGTGCACCAAGTGCATAACGTGTCTACAGAGGCCAGAAGAGGACATCAGATACCCTGGGACTGGACTTACAGACAGTTGTGAGCTCATGTGGGTGCTGGGAATCGAACTTGAGTCCTCTGGAAGATCAGTCAGTGTTCTTAACTGCTGAGCCATCTCTCCAGCTCCTAAGACTTCTCTGTTTGCCTGAATCTGCTGGAGTAGGGCTCTGCTGCTAACGATCAAAACTGCTAATTTGTTTACCATCCACAGCGACTCTTTTCTCCGCCCCTCTTCTAATGAAACCCTTGGCCATCTCTCTGTCCCCTGACATGGAAAAATAGACCCTGTGATGCTGGCATCTGTCCCCAGGCTGCCTCCACCACGGCTTGGGGGCTCTAACAACATAATGCTGAACACTCATCAATGATGAAGTGAGGAACTGGGAGTCTGTGAAGGCAGAGAGAGGTTGGGAGAGAAAGAGCTAGATCAAATTTAAGGAAAAAAAAAACCAAAAACCAAAAAACAAAACCCAAACCCAAACATTTCTGTATGCTTCTCCCACAACCAATCTTCTTTGTGCAGTAGGCAGGAACACATATCAATCCGTGATGGCAGCTTCACCATCCAAGGATGGAAGGTAGACCAAGTACCCTGACAGCAGGATCAGGTTGCTCAGGCAGGGCACTCTGACTGCCCCTCTGAGAGACCATGGAAGGAAATGGGAGAGGCTCAGGTGCTAAGAAGCAGAAACGGCAGGGAGAGACTTGTGGGCAGAGGCAGCCTTAGTTCTGAGGGTGTTAGCTTTTGTCACTGTGGTAAATGATCAGAGAGAATAGATTTAAAGGAAGAAAGAATTTCTGGGCTCCCCATCGGCAGTCATTTGGGGGCTGGAGTGAGACAAACAGGAGGCTGCTCACCCAGTGGTGGTCAGGAGACAAAGAGCAACAGGAAGGGTCTACAGCTCCAAATATCCCCCCAAGACGACTCCCCCATGATGACCTCATGTCCATCTTAAGTTTCATCTCCCACGGCACCGCAGGCTGACAGCCAAGACTTTAGCGTGTGGGCATCAGGGGCACATCTCTTATCTGAAATGTAGCAGGATGCGTCCTCACAGGAGTGCCCAGGTCGGTGCAGCCCCCAGACTCTGCTGTGTCCAGGCAGCAGGAAACAGGACCAGGATGAGCACACGGGTCGCATGAGCAGCAAAGGGTAGAGTAGGCATTTTGGGAAGGAGACCTAAACTCTTTCCCTACAGGGATTACATTTTCATAGCAGCTTGGCAAGGAATCCAACCGGATGTGATTCACTGCTTAGGGACCCTGGCCAGCGCCACAACAAACGCAACTGATTTTCAATCATTGGCCCCTGGGGCGAACTCAAAACTCAGGAGAGCCTAGCTGAGGGCTGAGTGACATCTCAGGTCAGAAAAAGCAAAAATTACCATGTGCTGAAACACGAGCAAGGGTGATGATAAAGGCTAGGCACCAAAACGGGGGTTGAGGGCCCGTGGCAGGCACCCCACTAGAGCAGACAGAGTGCCCAGCGATGGCATGCTCCACCCCTGACAGTATGGAAATTCCAGGACAGCATCAGCCACAGCAGCTTTTGTATAGATTTTACTGCCTCTACCAGGCATGTCCCTGTCCCTTCACAAATCACATAACCACACTCACAGGACAAGCTGCAGCTCACGTGTACACCAATGAGAGAGGAGCTGCCTGTCCTCTGGGCCTGCCCCCGCCTTCCCGGTGATCACAGAGGCCAGAGGAGGCAATGGAAGCGATGACTCCACTCCACTATCAACTCCTCACAGGGCTATGTAAGGGGCACCCAAAATGATGCGGGGGTGGGGTGGGGTGGGGTGGGTCATGGAATCGGGAGCAACGGATTCTGCTGAATAGAAGAGGAAATATCCCAGGAAATGGGATCCATTGGGTCTTGAGGAATGGATTTTTTTTAAGATTAAAAAATGTATGTGTATGTTGAACGTGTGTGTGTTTGTGCACATGGCTGCATGTGCCTGTGGAGGCCGGAAGAGGGCACAGTATCTCCTAGAGCTAGAATTACACACAGTTATGAGTTGCCTAAGGTAGGTGCTGGGAACCAAACCTGGGTCCTCTGAGCTGCTGACTTATCTGTCTAGCCCAAGTTCACTTTTGATGGGCACACAAACACTGGCGATATTTGGATGCGTGTATCCATCGAGTAATGACAAAAGCAAGGTGCTCATTCAGTACCATTTCTTCCACTATTCAAATCCTCTCTGATTGGAAACATGGACTGAGTTCTTGCCAATGAGAATCACATATTGTGTATGGCTAGAACTGATTCTTCCTATTCAACTGTGACTTGGTATCTGGGGTCAATCTCTCCTCCCTCTCTACTTTTGTTAAGTTCAGCCTTTTTAGATACCACATATGAGGGAGACCATGTGGTCTGTGGCTGGGCTATGTCTCTCAGCACACCCTTCAGCTCCACCCATGTTGCCACAAATGATGGGATTCTGTCCTTTATAATGGCCAATAGAATTCTGCTCTGGGCATACATTCTATTTTCCTACTCACTCCCCCATCTTTGGGCCACTCTTTAATTTTGGATATTGTGAGCAATGTCACAAAGAACAAATGCCATGCAGGTTCCGAGTGCATGGACAGTGGAGAGTTTCATAAGGAAACAGAAAGATGGTACAACTTTTGAGCGAGGGTCTCCAGGAGGGGCTCAGGAGATAGACTGGGAATCTGAAGATAGGGACCTTGTTTGTACTCAACCCTAAAGATAGGAAGCCACAAAGGATATTAAGCCCAAGATCGCCCCACCCACAGCCAGGGGAAGGCTTGGGAAACACACAAGGCCTTGGGGTCTGGTAGAAGTGAAGACGTCATGAAGGAAGGCCCAGTGGACTGGAGGACAGGAAAAATGAACTGACTGACTAAAAGAGAGTTTAAGATCAAGGGAGGCAGGATGGGATCCACGGACTAAGTATAAGTGGAAAGTGTGCTGGCTGATGTTAGGTGTGGAGCTCCTGGCCACGGTGACCACAAATGCAGGCATGCATCATTCTTTAGAGGTCTGATAAGTTGTCATTAGATGAAAATAATATTTTAGTTGGTGGACTTTGAGAATACAGGCTACTTTCTATAAGTTCGTGGGTCTTCTCTCAAATTGTAAACCAAACAAAAAACCAAGTAAGAGAGAACGTTTCAGAAGAATATCTCCATACTTCACATAGACCATCAGCTCTTGGTTTTGAGTCTTTGGACTCAGAATAGAATATGAATTCTTACCATCTCCAGCCTGAGTGGGAGCTTCAGTCTCTGCTCTTCCCCCATGGTCCAGACACACAGCCTACACATAGGTCCTCCTCGGCAGCCTCCTTACCACACAAACTTTAAGGTTAGTCCTTTCCTCTCTTCCATTGCTTTAGTCTTCAACCCAACAGAAACTCAACATTCAACTTTATGCTAATACCAAAGCCATGTGCATTAGAAATCTACCACAATTTCACTTTAGCTGGGCATGGTGGTGCCCACCTTTAATCCAGCCTCCAGGAGGCAGAGACAGACGGAGCGCTGAATTTTAGTTCACTTTAGCTGGTCATGGTGGTGCATACCTTTAATCCAGCCTCCAGGAGGCAGAGACAGACGGAGCGCTGAATTTTAGTTCACTTTAGCTGGGCATGGTGGTACACACCTTTATATCCAGCCTCCAGGAGGCAGAAACAGATGGATCGCTAAATTTTAGGCCAACCTGGTCTACAGAGAGAATTCCAGGAGAGCCAGAGCTACATAGTAAGATCCAGTCTCAAAACCAAAGCCAAAATCACTCTCCCTCAAATTTCAACTTAGTTTTGTGCAGCATGTAACTCTCTCAAGACGCCTGTAACTGCAGCAAGCCATAGCCACAGACAGTCGCATGACAGTGAGGGGGCGTGACCAGTCTCCCACTTGTCCCCCAATGGTCTGGGTTGCAAAGACAGCACAGGCTTTGCTGTGCTTGGCACTGAACACTGCAGGCCTACCTGCTTCGCTGGCGTATCTCCTCTGTTCATGACCAAGGTGATTTTCAAGGTAGAGGTGAGAACTCTGTGAATAGACGCATTTGTGTTTCTCCTGTGGGGACTCCTATCAAATCCTTTCTCTATTCTCCTCTGAAGCATTGAGCTTTTCCTTATTCTGTGGTGCGTGTGTGTGTGTGTGTGTGTGTGTGTGTGTGTATGTGTGTATGTGTGTGTATGTGTGTGTATGTGTGTGTATGTGTGTATGTGTGTGTTTGTGTGTATGTGTGTATGTGTGTGTGTGTAGTGCTAGACATTTTTAGGCCACCTGCATGCTGACAAGCACTTCGCTACTGGGCTGTATCCTTGGTTCTTTTAAACTTGTTTTATTTTTCAAAGAAACGCTCAAGAAGTTGCCCAGGCTACCTTTGAACTCACTCAGTAGTCTAAGCTGGCCTTGAATTTGCAATCTTCCTGACTCAGTGACCCAAGTTGCTTTTAAATTCCCCTTAGATTGCTACAGAATTTAATAAAATAAATGGGCTCCCTCTGGTGGTCACAAGAAAACCTCCAAATCTCAAAGGTCAGACTCTAGTTACATTTCAAGGTCTTTATGGGGCTGGGTATATTCGATAATTAATAGACTCAAAGCAGCTAGATGATGTCAGGAGAGAAGACTTCTAATTATCATTTTCCACTCATCAGTGAGTCTACAAATTGGTTTGTAAAGCAACGGCCCCAAACCACACTCGCCATGACTCCTGAATCCATTTCTGTTTCTGGTCAGGGCATCCCTGTCTCCAGGCCTGCAGCTCCTGTCATCTCTGTACATTTCTCTCCCCGTATCACATTTGTGAGTCCGTCTACACAGGTTCTGGTGCCTCTGCAGCTGTTCTGTTCCCTCCATCGGTACTCATGGTCCTCCTTCAATTCCTCAGGACCTCTTCCATGCCCAGATGTGTATCAACACTTTCCACAGCCCCAGATGTGTATCAGCACTTTCCACAGCCCCAGATGTGTATCAGCACTTTCCACAGGCACATTCTAGGCTCCAGGGACACAACAGGGTACAAACCGAGAGGGTGCCCACCCTGAGCACACTCTCAGGGGCTGCCGTGGTGGACCCAGATCTGCCATCCAGTCTGTCCCCCTGTTCTTTCTAGGATCCTCCTTTCTAGGTTATCTTCTAGAAGACAAACTCTGCTCAGATACCTTACGTTGTGTGTCTCACAGCACACTGCTAGCCCTCAGCTTTCTAACCCCCACAGCTGCAGCAAGAGTTTGGACCACTCCTCCATACTCTCCTTCCAGCTTGCTTGAGATGTCAGGTCTCAGCGACCTGTGTCCCCAAGCCATACTAACTAACCAGTCTTCAAAACCTTATCTACCATGCTAACCAGTCTTCAAAACCTTATCTAGCTCCCCTTCCCAAGGAGGCACCAGCTCTAGGACCAGCTCTTTCAAAACCAACCTGTCTGTATAGATCCTCTGGCCTGCAGCAATGCCTCCTTTAATTTCTGCAGGACTCCTGTTTGTAGTACACACTTTTACTCCATTTTTAGTTGATTATGATTCTACAACCTACAGCATCCTCTTCTAACGATGGTTAGCGGTCACTTCGGACGGTCTTAATATGTCGCCGTAACTAGGACTGAACGTGAGAACGAGCTAATGAACAAATAAGCGATGAACAGGTGCCTGTGCCCAGGAGAGTGTAGGGATGAGATGAGATCATTCCCCAGAGAATTCCAGCACACGTGTACATGTGCACACATGCCAGGGATGAGAGTTCTGCCCAGGGGTGAAGTGCTTGCCTAGCATATATGAGCTCCTGGGTTCTAGCCCCAGCACCACCGTAAAGAAAAATAAAAAGCTAAAGAATTTAAAGGGCCGGGGCTAAAACTCAGAGTCAAATTGCCTGCTCAGTACTCACAGGACCCTGGAAAAAAATGAATAAATAAAAATCCATGCCAGGCATGGTTGCTCATCCCATAATACCAGTACTAGAGAAGCTGAGGCAAAGTCAAGTTGAGCCAGGATTACACTGGGAGGCCTCGTCTCAAAAAAGAGAGAAAAGACTTTAGCAATTGTTAAACTCAGGGGTGGGATGTGGGATGCTCTCCCAGCATGTGTGATGCCCCAGGCTTAATTTCTAGCATTGAAGAAGAAAGAAATAAAGAAAGAAAGAGGGAGGGAGAGAGAGAGGGAGGGAAGAAGAGAGAGAGAGATATCAGACCTATGGACCTGTCTACTGTGATGAGATACTGCCTTTACAGGCAACTCAATATTCCTATAAATTCAAGTCAACCGGGATTTACCACTCCCGGGAGAACATACATATTTTCAAGCATTGTCAGATGAGCATAATTTCTTGCTTGAAGAGCACAAGTCCCCTTCCCAAACCCACTCCTCTATATACTCTGCACCAACAGAGGGAAACCCGAGCACCAGTGGCTGTCCTATTCACGCTCTGGTCCCTACCACTCTCCACGAATGACGACAAATCTCAGACGTCATTTCCACACTGTGCTTGGTGTTTAAAGAGAGTTTACTCTCCACGAGGACTTCCACACGAGTGGGGAATTTCTGCCTCTGACGTCTCTGTTTGTTCCTTCCTGGAAACCGTTCTCCCCAACCCCGGTGCGGTAAGTCCGGCATGCACCATCTGGAGGCCACACACAGCATCCCCACAATGCCGAACAGCCATGTAGAAGACATAAAGAGGCAATGGCAGGGATTATCACTTTCCCAGAAGGTTCCTAAGATTTCCCGGGGAAGTAGAGTCTAACTAGAAACAAGCCCGAAGGGTCAGAAGTGGCAGGCTGTGCTCACGGTCTTCCGGATTCCAGGAGTGTCTGATCCGATGGCTTCCAGCCACGTGATTTCTCTTGCTCCTCGGTCACCCACATGTTCTCACCCATATCCCAGAAGAACATGCTGGGATAACCTGCCAAGCTTTGTTCTTTCCTTCCAGAGCATTCTCAGCCAATCCCTAAGTCTGTATCTCCTCTCTCCTCTCCGTCTCTGGCAGTTACTGGTTGACCACGACTCATCTGAGTTCATCAGGACAACCAACAACTCACTCTTGGGAGGCAGAGGAGAGCTTGTCCCCAGGTGTTTATATGTTCTACCCTGCCATGACCCCATGAAGCAGGTACCCTTAGAAGCCCTATTTTACAGATGAAAAGCTGAAACCTACCCCGGGCATGGCACATGCCTGTAATACTAGAATTCAGAAGCAGAGGCAGAAAGATCAGGAGTTCAAAGTCAGCTTCTACTACAGAGCAAATTTAAAGCCAACCTGGGCTATATAAGAGAGAATCTGTCTCAAAAACCACAAAACAAAATGTAAAAACCTGGAACTCTGAGGTATGGGAAGATAAATGACCTATTTGAGGTCATGGAATTGGTAAATGATGGAAATCAAGCCAGGCAATGTGGACCCAGAGTCTGTATCAACACACTGTCTTCTGGGCAAATTAAAAGGGCAAATGAAGTCATTGGAGGCTTGAAGTGGAGACAATCTTTGGTCACTTTAAGAGCCATCTGGCTGGCTGTCCCTGGAGCAAGTATGAAGGTCACTACAGTCTGTGTTTGCCTAGCTGCATGCATTTTTCTCTTGTTCTGGGAACAGAACCCCAATCTTCCTTGGGAATAGCTACTCTCTCCCATACCATGTTTCTAGCAGTCAAATCTCCCTCATAGCTGCATGGTGTGCATATGTATGTATATGCATGTATGCAGCTGTGTACATGTGTGAACCTGTGTTTATGTGTACATGCCGTGTGCATGTGTGTGCCTGAGTATGTGTGTGCATACATGTATATATGTGTGCACATGTTTATCTGTGCCTGAGTATGTGTGTGCATGTATATATATATGTTTATATGAGTATGTGTGTACATCCATATTTCCAAATCTCATCCTATGAAGAGACCTTCGTGACCTCATTTTACCTTAATTACTTACCTCTAAATATAATTACATTCTGAGGCACAGGGAAGAGTTAAGACTTCAAGTATTAATTGAGGAGTAGTCACAGTTCAGCCTAGAGCACCTCACAATCACCAGTCATGGGGCTGGCGAGGAAGCAGGGTGCTTGTGTGGGGTGCTGAGCAGGACTGCCTAGCTGTGACTATTGGCAGTCACCCTCCTACAGAGTGGGCACCCCCAGGAGAGGCAGCTTGAGAAGGACAGAGAGAAGCGGAGTGATGGGGACAGCCTCTGAGCCAGGCACGCTGGACCCAGATGCATTTCCATCATCGCATTATTCACAAGGGATGCTCGGAATCTGTTGATGCTCTCATGCCCAAAGAGCAGTGAACAAAACAAGGTGGGGGCCTGTTTCCAACCCTACAGGGTAGGCCATGAAGAGTCAACATTCGAACCCAGGGTTTTCAGGCTCTAAGGTGCTGGCCCTGAGCCGTCATGGCCCAGGCCCAGTTCACTGTCAACCTGGTTTGGCTTCTCCACAAACAGAAGGCATCTGTCCTTCCATTACAACCCTACCCCAGATGCTGCAGCAACTCCTGACTCAGGAGAGCCCTCAAAACGAAGCCAAAAAGAAGTCAGAGAACAAAGTGACACAGGCCTTCCTCCCTCCATCACAGGGTGGATGCAGCTTGGTCTGTAGTATAGATTTTTTTATTTATTTATTTATTATTTTTTTTTACTTTCTTTTTTTTTATACTTTTTATTATTTTTTTTATTGATAAAAGGAGAATAAAGAAAAGAAAGAAAAAAAATTTCCACCTCCTCCCAGCCTCCCATTTCCCTCCCCCTCCTCCCATTCTTCTCCCTCTCCTCCCACCCCTCTCCCTTTCCCCCCACTTTTCTCCCCCTCCCTCTCCAGTCCAAAGAGCAGTCAGGGTTCCCTGCACTGTGGTAAGCCCCCAGTTAGTTCCTTGGGCAGCTGAGGATAGGGAACCTGAAATGACCCTATCCTAGAGCAATACTGACGAATATCATGTAGTATAGATTTATAGACTCTGTGAGGATGCAGGATGGGAAACGGGCTGAGTACATCTCAGGACACCTCAGCCTCTTGGCCGTATCCTTGATCAACCAAAAATAAGGCAGCGCTGGCTCTCTGCTATGTAGACTAAGATCATATCCAACAGAAACTTCCAACTCCAGGAAGCAGTACACAGGGTGCAACATATGATCCAATGGTACCACAAAAGCTAGAGAAGTGCTCACTGGCACACAGACAAGACTGACACATGATAATTGGATCCATCCATCTATCTATCTATCTATCTATCTATCTATCTATCTATCTATCTATCTATCTATCTATCTGTCATCTATCTATCTATCTATCTATCTATCTATCATCTATCTATCTATCTATCTATCTATCTATCTATCTATCTATCTATATCTGATCTCTCTTTCTCTGTCTGTCTCTGTCTCTCTCTCTGTCTCTCTCTCTCTCTGTCTCTCTCTCTCCACGTTTATCCACACAGGCTTCATGTAGCCCAAACTGGCTTTGAACTCACTCTGTAGCCAAGGATGACCTTGAACTCCTGACCTTCCTGCCTCTGTCTTTTGAGCGCAGGGATTACAGATGTGCACCACCATACAGGCTTATTTACAACTTTTCAATTTTTACCATAGTGCAAAAAATGCGCCCACACAACCATACTGTTTTCCGCTCTCAAAACCGTACCTGATAAATTCCACGGGTATCCTATACTTTATCATAGAATAGGCTTTCTGTTCGAGAATTTTGCCCAGCTTTAATACATATTTGTGTTCTGAGTATGCTGAAGCTGGGCTAAGCTGTGATGCTTGTAAGGCAATGTACGTTAAGCATATTTTTTAGGCATTTTCAACTTACACTGGGGTTATCAGGAAAGAGCAGAAACTTAAGCTGAGGAACAGCAGTCTATGTAAAGGACCCCTGCCGGCGGCAGGTTCTCTAAAGCTGAAGCCACCAGCCACACATGGTGGTTTAAATGAAAATTAGTTAAAGTAAAATAAAGTTTAAAACCCAGGCCCTCACCTACACAAGTCCCATCTCAAGGGCTCAAAAGTCATGGGTAAGAGCATGTTCCGCTCTTGCAGAGGACCCAGGTCTGTTCCCAGCACCCACATCAGGCAGCTCACAACCACCGATAACTCTTTTTTGAGACAAGGTTTCTCTGTGCATCCCTGATTGTCCTGGAACTCCCATTTTAGACCAGGCTAGCCTTGAACTCACAGAGATGCACCTGCCTCTCAAGTGCTGAGATTAAAGGCGTGCGCCACCACTGCCCACCATGCCTTGTGTTACCCCCTATTCAAAAAATACACATTTTAAAACCTCGACTATATTTAAAAGCACTTGTAAGAAGAGAAGACAGACCTAAGAGTGCAGACAGCCATCAGGTACTGAATAACACAGGGACACCAAGTGGTGGATAAGCAGGTGGGTATGAGAGTCGACAATAGGACTTGCTGACTAGGGACCGCCCACACAGGGTGACGGGCATGCACCTCCATGCTTGCTTTCTTTGGGGGTGATTATTGCCCCCATTTATTTTCATCCCTAGGGTTTTAGCAGCAACATTTGCCTGGTTCGGAAGGCCACACATTCAGGGTGTGTGCAGAATGGCTTCTTCTGAAAGCCCCGAGGAAAGCCAGCGTTTCCTGGCTTGTTATAGCACCATTCCCATCCTTGGCTGTGCTGACACGTGGTCTTTTACTGTGCATCTCTGTGTCTCACATCTTTCCCTCTTGTGTCTCTTCTAAGGGCACAAGGGCCTTGAATTGGACCCACCCTTACCATGGAAGATCTTGCCGCATGATTCTAATCTTAATTATTGCAAACCTCCCCATCTCTGAGATTGTACTTTTCGTATTTTCGACTGCCCACTGCCAACCAAGGTCCACAAACTTTACATGGAAAATTTTAGAAATAAGTAACTCAGGAATGTCAAACTACACACCACTCTTGAGTAGCATGGTGAAGTCTCCCATACATACACAGAGTCTGATCACTACATCGGTTGTCATGGCACCTCAGGGCTGGTACTCAGGTACCCCTTATTTTAGTATTGGCCCTACAGTGCAAGAGCATTGAGCTGGCAATTCAGACATTCCAAGGAAAGCTACAAAGTGCTTCCTTGGGATAAAAAGGAGAGAGTATGATAAGACATTTTGAGAGAGAAAGAGCCCATCCATGTAATCTTTATTAAAATGTATCTGTTATAGTTAATAACTGCTGTTTATCTCTCATTATGTCCAATCTATACGTCAGACTTTACCATAGGTGCGTCTTAGCTAGGGTTATTATTGCTGTGATGAAACACATGACCAAAGACAGCAACACAAACAGTGCAGGGTCCTGGAGGCAGGAGCTGATGCAGAAGCCATGGAGCGGTGCTGCTTACTGGCTTGCTCAGTCTGCTTTCTAACAGAACCCAGGGCCACCAGCCCTGGAATGGCGCCACCCACAACAGGCTGAACCCTCCCCCACCAATCATTAATTAAGGAAATGCTTTATAGCCGGATCTTATAGGGGTATTTTTTCAATTAAGGTCCCCTCCTTTCAGATAACTCTAACTGGCGTCAAGTTGACATAAGACTAGCCAACATAGCATGTATGTGTAGAAAAATGTATACTTATATATATGCAACTATATAGATTCACTATATGTGGAACTGCACACATATGCATGTACATACATACACATAAATGGGGTTTGATATTATCCAAAGCTTCAGGTATCCACTGGGGGTCTTGAAGAGCGTCCTCTACCAGATCAGGACCTGCTGGGCACTGAAAATAACCTATTTCCAAATAAAGTCTCATCCCCAGGAACAAGGCACTAGGATTTGAGGAAACCAGTCAGATACACTATGTCATTTTGTAGGTGGCATGAAGGTCCAAGGGCCCTTTACTCACCAGAAGTCACAGAGCCTGTTCAGCATAGCCCTGAAGGTCCTCCCACAATAGGTCTGGGCATGAGGGCCATCTTCCTGCTTGAAGCCCACCATGGCCCTCGGCGCCTGCACAGCCAGCTCCCAACAGGCAATGCGCCCAACAGGCAGCACACACGTGGTGCCCCTCTCTGGCCCTGCTTATCTGCCTTCCCTCTGCTGGGATCTGACAAAAGCTTAGACTGTTTCCCTGGACCGTGGGAAGGAGCTGGGTGGTGACCTGCCTGTGCCTCGGATCAGATGGGGACCCAAGATACAGAGGGCTCTCTGAGTCTCCAGAGTCCTAAAGTCTTCAGAGCTCTTTGATCAGAGCTTTGAAGAGGGGGAGCGAACTCAGGCCCCTGTGTTGCAGTGAAGGGTTTTTCTGGTCTCAGGCAGCGCATGCCAGAGCACTGGGGCTTTGTACTGATGAAGGACTTGAAAGGCTCCGTGAGAGCCTAGACCGGGGGTGACGAGATAAGGACACAGGGAGGCAGTAGGCCTGAATAAGACAATGCTGCCATATCCCTAGAGCTGCACTGGCTGTGGCATCAAAGCCAGGCACCCTCAGGACAACTGAAGCAGGGCAGTCGAGAGTGGGGTATCCCCCTCACTGCCTCCTCCCCTTCTCCCTATCTCTCTTCCGTATCTGTTAGCAAGCATGGCAGGCAACAGTCTTATGGCAGGCCACACCTACAAATATCAATAATCAAACTTTCACCCAAGGATTTTTTTATTTCACTCTATAAGAGTTTAGAAATCCAAAATGCTGATTGCAAGACTGCAAAGTCTGAAACTATGTCTCATGAACGGCTGTGCCTCCCAGTTTAAAAACACACTTAGAGGGGCTGGGGAAATGGCTCAGTGGTTGTGAGCTCTTGCTAATGTTCTAGAAGACCAGAGTTTGGTTCCCAGAACCCATATAACTCTATCCCCAGGGGATATAATACCCTCTTCTGGCTTCTGCAGTGCTAGGATGCAAACACATACACACACATTAATTTTTTTAAAAAAATCTTAAAAAAACCCATACATATTCACACAAATCACACAAATGTAAAAGGACCCCTTGATATTCATGGAAGAGTCCATCAATGAACCTGTCTCTATAGGGTGCTAAAGTCATTCATATAAAACAGCACTGTATTTGCATGCACATTGCATTATATTTGCATATGTATTATATTTGCATAGGATACATGCATCTTCCTATATATTTAAATCATCTAGAGCTGACCTATAATATACAAGTAGCTGTATATTATAGTTGTTAGGAAATAATGACAGACTATTTTTAACCCCTGTTTGGCTAAATCCCAGGTTAATTCACAGATCAGAGCCCCTGTAGATGGACTATACCGAACACAACCCTTGAAATGAAAGAAGGAAGAAAGATAACCTCATTTTACACCCCTTATAGGTCCTCTGAAAGTTCATTTGTGGCTCTAAATTTTCCCCCATTTAAGTTTAATTTCTGAATCCTGACCTCCAAATGTCACCACAGGCCACGTTATTTTTTCTCTTCAGAACCTCAGTGTCAGCTAAAGACTCAAACTCCACCCTAAAATCTTCCACTGAGTCCAGAGACAGAATTTCTCACCGGATCTGCCTTTGCAGAGGAAGCCCCTAGCCCAGAGACATCGATGGTTTCTCTGGGTACCTTGGAGTAAACTGGGAGATGCTGTGGGGAAAAGGATTTCAGCTCCCCCCTGCTCTGTACCAGTTACAGAAGTCACTGCGCAGGGCTGGGGAGATGGCTCAGCTGATGATGTGCTAGCCGTACAGCACAGGACCTGAGTTCGGATCCCATGTAGAGAGTTCTGTGCGTTAACACTCCCTGCCATCCCAGCGCTGGGGAGGCAGACACAGGTGGGTCCTGGAGCTGCTGGTCAGCCAGCACAGCTTCAAGTTCAGTGAGAGACCCTGTCTCAAGAATGAAGGTGCACGGTGTCTAAAGAGGACACCACCTCCAACCTCTGGCCACCACATACATGAACATAGACGCATGAATGTATACATACACACAAACACAAAGAAAACCTTTCCAACACGAGACACATTGCCATGAGCCTCTCCCTCCCTGGGTCACACAGCATCCTACACAAGACTCAGTCTAACCTTGAAAGCCCACGGCAGAAGCCCCACACCAAACTCTTAGTCGTGGTCATACAGTGTTCCACGGTCTCATTCCCACCATGCATCTGGATGTGAGCCACATGACTGGGGCACTTAGAAGTCCAGGTTTTATCCACGGCCCTCCTAGTCCACACCAGCAAACCAGAGAGACTTGATTAGCCAAATGCCCCAGATTTACTTTCCTGGTCCCATCCTCTTTCGCTACCCAACGCAGCAACAACGAAAACAAACTGCAGGCTCGCCAATTGTCCCCTCCCTGTGCCAATCAGAGCTTGGCACACAGCAATCATGAAGCAGGGAACGAGGCTCCTCTGGTTCATTCTGCAGACTCATTCAGCGGGGCTGCTACTTTCCCGCCTCTCAGCTCTATTTGAAGCCAGCTTTAATACCCCTGGGAGCTCCAGCCACTTGCCTACATGACTGGGGTTTTTGACACACCAGCTGCCAAGGGAAGCCAAGTAGGAAAGGTCCCAGGGTGGTACCCAGAGGGCCACAGCCTGGAGCACCAGACCATCCTCTCAACTGACGGTGACCTCAACATTTTACAACCACAACCAGCGAGAAGGACCAGGCCTTCAAATGTCAGGAGCCAGCAAGGAAGAGAGCATTACCTACCTGGGGGGCAGATGCACTCCGAAGGGGCTTCCCGAACTGTCCGCAGCTTGGCGACTCCATCCAACTTCTGAACCAAGAAGACAAAAAGTTGGGGGAGAAGGGTCAATTGCAGAACAGAGAAGTGGAAAACTCCACAACAGCGCTGAAGGGTCTCCAGTATTTTCCAGAACACTTCTGAAAAGGTCATTAAATTCTACAGGCTGTATTCTAATGAGAAGAAGCAATAGTAAACACTGAACAATTCCGAATATCACCGATGCCTCCTCAACAGAGGATGTCACGTTTCTGCTGGGCTCCATGTTTAAGCACAACAGGAGAAGCAGCAGAGGTGGCTTCCTGCCAGGCAAGGGTCCCTGAAAGGAAGGCATATGGGAGAAACTTTGGGGCAGGGGTAGATTAAAACTGGTCCTCTGGGTGCCCAAGAGCTGTCCTCTCTTCACCCAGGAATCTCCGCAGACCCTCTCTTCCATAGTCTTGGGGTCCTGGCCTAATTCACTATGACATTTTCCTTTCTTCCTTCCCAGGGGGTCCTTGGCCTAGATAATTCGGTTCAGTAGAATTGAACAAAAGTCTCCAAGCATGCCCAGCCCTGTGCTGGACATGGGAGAGAAGAAAAGAAATGCCACAGGGATGGCATGCTGCTGTGGCAACTCACAGGGACAGCTCTGGTGCGCTCACGGCCTGAGCTGACCTCCCGGAAAGTCTTTGGTTGCTGGGAATTGAATCCAGAACCTGCTGCCGGCTAAACACATGCTGCACCACTGAGCTACCCAGCCATGGAACAACTTCTAGGGCCAGAATTAAAAGTCGTCCCAAGAGAGATGTAAGCTTGGAAGAAGCTGGCCCACCCTCTCATCCCAGATGAGCCAGGGCTCAAGTCCTGAAAGGATACAAAGGGTATTAACTCTTTTCTTTCTTTTGAGGTGGGGGGAGGTTAGTTAGGAACCCTAAATGCCAACAAAGTAAAAGCAGTGACCTGCTAACTTGAGTTGTATGGTGCGTTTACCAGTATTAGTATTGGTGCTTCAGGTTCAAACATAAAGGTGCAAATTTAGGAGCTGGAGAGATGGCTCCGTGGTTAAGAGCGCTTGCTGCTCTTACAGAGGGCTCACATCTGGAGACTCACAGCCACCTGTAACCCCTCCTCCAAGGGATCTTCAGACACCTCTGCTCACCTTTGGTGCACACACCAAACAAATACATACACATACTAAAAATAAATCTTTTTTTAAAGGGGAAAAAGTTATTTATTTACTTATTCATTTGTTTATTTATATTTTTGAGGTGTTGGGGATAGAATCCAGACTTATGCTAAAAATACATGCCTCACCACTGAAGGGTACTCTTTCCAGCCTGAGAGGTAATTTTTGTTTTCCGAGACAGGGTTTCTCTGTGTAGTCCTGGCTGTCCTGGAACTCCCTCTATAGACCAGGCTGGCCTGGAACTCACAGAGATCCGCCTGCCTCTGCCTCCCGAGTGCTGGGATTAAAGGCATACGCCACCACCAGTGCCTGGCTCTGAGAGGTAACTTTTAATTCTGCTCTACAGGAAGTGAAAGGGGAGCCAGGGGTGGACGACAAGGTTCTCTGATTGAGCAAACAAACCCAAGCTTCTGGGCCTTCTTTTGGGTCTGTTTTGTGCTTCCTTGTAAAATTCGGAGCTAGCCATGAACCTTTCTGAATCAGTTTAGCAACCCCCGCCCCCAGCCTTAGTGTCTGACCATTCCAGGAATCCTGGTGAGGTTCCTCAGGCTCCATCAGCTTCCAGGTGATGTCTGTGCACCCTGGCCTGTCTTCAGCAAAAGTCCTCTTCCTATCTGGCGAGTTCAGGCAGAGTTCACCTTTGCCTACTGCTCTACTGACTGCCCACCCTGGTCCTTGGCTATAAAACCCCCCTCGCTATGCCTTATTTTGAATTGTTGCTGCCATACAATGCTTTAACAAGGACCCTTTCTTTGTGTGTGTTTGGTGTTTGTGTGCACATGCGTGTGTTTTGCACCCATGTGCGCATGTATAGAAACCAGAGAACAAAACCAGGTATCTTTGCTTTAATTTTCTCACTGAAAAAGCAACTCAATATTTTGATTGGACCAGCTTGCCAGGGAGCCTCGGACACCTCCCACCTTGATGCTGAAGTTACAGGTATGGATGCCACCCAAGACTCCTTTGCATGGGTGATAGAAATCCAGCCTGATGCTTTCATAACAGGCTCTTCATCCAGTGGGCTATCTCTGCAGCCCCCAAACCTTTTTTCTTTAACAGTACCAAGCTGGGATTTCACAGAACACGGGGATCCAATCAAGACCAAGGTGCCTCTGGCTGGAACAGCCCAGGACCAACAGTCTGAGTTTAAACCTATTAGGAACATTCTCAGTGGTCTGGAAGCTATCCTCAAACCTCCTTCTCAGAAGGCTGAGTTGGAGCAGTTGAGGTTAAGGGCAAATACTAGCAAGGGAGAGGAGGGATGCTGGGCAGGCCATGGACATCACACAGCACCAGGACAGCCAAGGAACACTCGAGTGTGGCAGCTTTATCCTCAGTCCGCCTCCTTGGTCTCCCAAGGCCCTTAGTCTGCCCCAGGCATCAGATCCTGGTCTCTGGGCATCAGATTCTCAGCTCCCTGTGGACCTAAACTTCTGCTCTAGTCTAGAGTACCCACGCTAGCCCCTGTGAGCCAGGCTCAAGCCCCAGAAGCCCTATCCCTTAGCAGGAGGCCTGCTCCATCAGGGTCTAAGGCCTGTGTACCGGGACATCCCCTCCTATCCTGGCTGAGTGATGAGTGAGCCCGCACAGAAACTGCAGGCCTGGGCAGGACCTCAGGACTCTTTTTCCGCAGTCTCTGCAGACACTCTACAGTAGTTTCCAAAAGGAAAAAATCCTTTAGCCACAGTAGCTCACTGTGCAGGCAGCTCTCTAAGCTAGATGTAACAGCAGGTCTTCATTCCCTTCTGAACAAAGCATCCGATGTTGGAGATGACCTTTTAACAACGCAGGTCGCACCTGGATTGCTCTCCAATCCAGGGCAAGGGCTGAGGGGCACACGATGACTTTAAAGCTATGCTCATCTTAAAATAAAAACCCACGTGGGAATCACACATGAGAGAAAAGCACTCCTGGCTAAGGCTACCAGGAGTATCCCAGATCATTGGGGTTGAGTTTTTGTGTTGTGTTTTATTCTGCCTCCCTGTACACATTCGTTTTTCTCAATAGGTCATAAACATGCAGTTTTATCTGAGGGTTCTGCCCCCCCTTCCCCCTCCCTCCCTTTCATCCCCCTCCCTCCTTGCCTCAACTCCAGCCCCTCCCCATCGAGGAGTTTGAAAACACAGCTGAACTCCACAGGAAATGTTTGAGTTAGAAACCCAATCCCAAAATCTTTATACTTTTCTCTTTTTAAATTCTAAGAGACTCTTTTGTGTCCGGACTTCTAAAACACGATTTAAAGGCCTCGACTCTTTACGTCCCGTTTTCTGGTCGCACCCCAGCATCTGCATACAATACGGTCCTGGGTTTCCACACGCAAACACAGCCTTCCTTGCACAGCAAATAAAGGATGAACTTCTGAGAACAGGCAAGAAGCTTTGAGAGCATTCCTCTTCAGAAGCCCAGAGAGGAAAACAGGGAGTTTGGAGGCAACTCACAGGGGGAACAATGTATAAGGGGAAAAAAAATCTCAATTTCCCACTGTGATCTGTTGATATGTTTATTAATGGCCTGTAGGAGCTCAAAACGTCTGCTCACATCTCAAATGGTTTTGAATGGATGGGAACCACAGATCAACACACAAGAAAACAATGAGTTTATGGGGTTGGAGAAAAATGGCTCATTGGTTAGGAGCATGAACTGCTTTTCCAGAGGACCTAAGTTTGATTCCAAGTAACCATGTCAGGGAGTCACAACCACCTCTAACTCCAGCTCCAGGAACATTTGATTCTTGCAAGGCACCTGTACTCACCTGTACACACACACACACACACACACACACACACACACACACACACACACACACACACACTTTAAAATCATAAAAATATTTTTTTAAAAAAACAATTGATCTGAACTTGGCATACACCCATAGCCCCAGCTACTCTGCTCCTTTGGGGTATGAGGCAGGAGGATTGCTTGAATCCAGGAATTCTAGACTAGCCTGGACTACACAGTGAGACCCCAGTTCAGAGTTAAAAAGAAAACAATAGTAAGAGTGTGCAATGATTCATTTCGGTGAAATGCCGTAAATGAAACTATAAAACATTCCTATCTTTTGGCTGAAAAATCCCTACTCTAGGGACTTTTCTCCAAAATAAACTCCAAGGAGTAAATCAACAAAAGAAAAAAAAAGTATTTTTGGGTATTAGGAAAGAATGGAGATTCCCTTGATAAAGCCATTACAATCAAGAAACAACATTAGGAAGACGAGTGTAGCAAGGAATCAAGTTTATAACATGGCCTAAGTAGCATCCAAACAGAACCGAACCAAGACTGCAGTAGAGTGCTTATTTAAAGGGTTAATTCTGGATCTGGGCGGACAGTTCAGCTGCACTTGGCATGCACGGATGAGGACTGGCGTTCAGAGCATCATGTAAATGCTGAGTGGACACAGTGGTCCTCCTGTAACCTCAGCTCAAGGGCAGACGGGGGCGGGGAGGGAGGTCACAAGTGGGAGAGCTAAGCTAGCTGGAGTGGTGACCCGTGGCTTCAAGGGACTGCCTCAGTACCTAAAGTGGGGGTACCCAATGTCAATCTGGCTTCCACATGCATGAGAACACATGTGAATACACGCATATTCACACACAGAGAGATATACACACCACTTGCGCACACACACACACACATGCACGCCCCACACGTTATTCTATTCTAGGGATATTCAGAAGAATATTTACCGAGCATACGATTCGATCCTCAACAGTAAAAAAGAAAAAAACCAAGTGTTAGAAGTTCTGTGTTGTTCTGGTGTAGTCCTCTCAGAAGAAAAGAAAAACTTTCAAAGAAGCACAAGAGCCAAGCGGGGCTTCCGAGACTGCCCTGTGGGTGCTTTCTTTGGAGACTGGGTCTCACTATATAGCAACGTCAGCTTGGAACTAGATGTGTAGATCAGGCTAGCCTGGAACTCAGAAGACTCCTCCTGCCTCTGCCCTAAGTGTGGGAAGAAAGGCGTGTGCTACAATGCTCAGTCAATTTCTTTTCTGAGACAGAATTTTGGATAATCAAGGCCTCCAAGTTGAGAAGTAGGTGAGGATGACCTTGAACTCCTGAACCTCCTGCTTCCCCCCCCCCCAAGTGCTGGAATTACAGGCACGCGCCATCACATTCAACTGAAGGGTCTTTTTGATTTTTTTCTTTTAAACAAAGACAAGTCAGTCCACTGCAGGGTTGGTTCAGGTGGAACGCAGGTTCCACAAACAGCAGAATTTGAAGGCCCACCTGGGACCAAACCACATTGCCACATATTTTCTGCCCTCATTTCTCCTTCAAGAGGAGAGATATATACAGGTCCCATCACTGCTAACACCAATGAGGGTGCAGCGTTTCCCCACCCCTCCAAACACGGAGAAGCTGCTGACGCTGACAGTGACGGCAGCACTGAAGTGCCATCATGACTGAAGATTTGTATGCGGCAGGCACTGTACCAACGGTCTTCAAGCCTCCTGGTCACACCTACAGATGGGGGAAATGAGACTAGAGAAAAGTGTCTGATCTAGATCCAAATCGTAGAACCACCTGACTCCAAGCCAAAGCAAGATGACTTCGGCTGCTTCCAAGCAATTTTCATGTCTCCCAAAAGCTGGGCCCTGGGAGTTGTGGGGCAAGTTCAGTTCAGTTGATAAAATGCTTACTATGCAAGCGTAAGTACCTGAGTTCAATCCCCCGCATCCATATAAAAAGCTAGGTGCAGTTCGAGGACATGCTTTCAGTGTAGTACTGGGAAAGCAGAGGCAGGCAGGTTCCCAGAGCTTGTTGGGAAGCCAGTCTGGACAAATCAATGGGCCCCAGGTAGAGCACTTCTATGGAATGACACCTGAGATGGATCTCTGACCTCCATGTACATGTGCATACATGTACATGCATGCACACTCATGCAGCTGTGCTCACACACACGTGCCTCTGAGTATATACCCACACATACACACACACACCCCAAAAACTATTCTGATAGAAACCAGGTCTATGCTTGAGAAAGGCTGACTGAGCAGAAGACACTGAGTACAGGTCACACAGTTGTTGAGTCTGTCTGTCTGGACCACGGGTGAATGTGATTATGTACTGGTTAAAAGCATAGGACTGAACATCAGAGAGCACGGGCTTTAATGGCTGGACAGCAACTGAAACCAGAAGGCACCCAGGAAACCAGAGGATCCCAAGACGGAACACAGGCAGTGACCAACGAATCTAACTATATCACCGTGGCTCCGAGGTCCTCCCTCTTCTGCAGGGATTCATGCCATGAGCCTTGTGGATGCCGAATATTGCAAGCAGTACCAAATCCCACAGAAACAATAGTTTTCTGCACGCACTTGAAAGCTCACCAGATAGAAAAGACTCATACTAACTAACAATAAAGCAGGACAACTATAGCAATATCCCGTAACAAAGCGTGTTAAAAGTGCTGGGCTCTCTCAGAACACTGGGTTGTGCTGTCTTGTCGTTCTCGGGATGCTATCTATATGACACGATACCTAAGTGATGAGACAGCCAAGGAGAATGATCAGGCATTGTGACACAGAGTTAGGTTACTAGTGACCCTCGGACGCTCCTCAGGAGGACAATCGTGTGCTTCAGGTGATTCAGGTCATCGAGCCCTGAAAATGCCAGGTGGGTAGCACAAACGGCATAGATGCAGTGGAGGAAAACACGATTCATATCCTAGAATCAGCGGATGGTGTGAGATTTCACCACTTTACCCAAGCAGCACACAGCTGGAAATGTAGGAGCCGTTTGTTACTGGAGGTTTTTTTAAAATACTCATTATATTCAGACTGTCATTAGTCACGGGCAACTTGAGTCACGGAAAGCAAAACCATGAGGAAAGGAGAATTACTGCATGTTAGGACCTTGGAGAAGGTGAGGGCTGTGGCTGGCACTAGCTACTTTGCAAATTGTAAAGACAAAAGAAATGATACCCAAACCATGTGCTCTGGTCGGCTAAGCTGTTTCTCACAGGGCTGCGGATAAACAGCGCTGAAAGTGTTCTTCATGCATATTAGAGCTCAATAGAAAAGCACATAAACTTGGGGTAACGAGGGGTGGGTTTATTCCTATCCAAGAAGGAGGCTATGAACAAGCAAAGCCAGAAGCGTCTAGTTCAGAGCCAAAGCCATCACTGGGAGGACCATGTCAATTCTGTGAGTCAGCCACAGAGGTCCGCTGCCCTTGAGACAGCCACAGAGATCTGCCAAGGGCCCATCCGGGTAGTAAGGACAGTCCCAGTGAATAGAAGTGGGTGAGGAAACTACCTGGGGTCAGGAGAACTATTAGAAAGGACTACAGGGAACAGCAGCTAGGGAATCACTCAGGGAATCAAAGGATACCGTGTCCAGGTGTAGACACCAGCTCTCCAAAATATGCCACAAAAGGCACCTGGAGGGTCCTGCCTCAGCAAGAGGGGACGATCAAGCTCGGGTTACACTGTGTGCCACAGTTGCACACACAAATATTCCTGTAACATTGCAATGGAGCAAAAACATCCCACCCGTATAGTGACATCATCGCTATGGTCACAGCACACATCTTACATACGTGTCTGCGGTGATACTGACCTGAGCATGCCTATGGAGGCATGCGCAACATATGTTACCGAGGGCCACACTGAACCGCTGTCCCACGCCATCCACATCTGTGTGCACTCCCATGTTGCCACAACAACGAATTCTCTCTATTGGAAACTGAGCTACATTTCTTAATTTTTTTGAAAGGTTATTTTTCCTTGCTTGATTTGAGACAGGCTCTCTAGCCCATGCTGGCCTTGATTTCCCTCAGGGGCTGAGGATGACCTCGAACTTCCTGTCTCCCTGCCTCTACCTCTCAAGAGCTGGAATTACTGACACAATCCATGCTATTCAGTTTACGCAGTGTTGGGGATTGTCCCATACATGCTTGGCAAGCTCTTCTCAGACTGAGCTATCGGCCCAAGACGGCTCAGTAGGTAAAGGGACATGCTCCCAAACCTGATAACTTGAGTCCAACCCTGGGACTCACATGATAAAAGGAGAAAACTGACTCCAGGAAGTTTTCCTCTGACCTCCATACATGTGCCATGGAACTTGAACCCCCTCACACACAGACATACACACGCAGACACAGATACACACACACACACACGAACACACACACATATACTAAAATGTAATTTAAACACACAACCATCGAGCTCCACTCTCAGCCCCTGAAGCTCCATCTTGAGCTATAACAGCGAAACTCATGAATATTTATAGCAACTTTGGAACTCCACCACCCAATAGAAATTACCACCAGGAAAACGGGGTCCAGGATGAGAAAAATCAATTAATCAAAACTCCACAACGGCCACAGATGTTGGGAATAGCACGAAGACATAAGACAGCTACTGCAACTGTGTGCATGTGTTCCAGAAGGGGGAACACCAAAGACGTCACAAAGACCCAAATCACAATCCTGGAGGTGAAAATGGCCATGTCTGAGATGAAGAACACGATGGAGGAATTAATGGCAGATTAACTGCAAAAGAGAAGACCAGTGAAGCTAGGGATAATAGAAAGCATTCGCACTGCACACAGAAAGAAGTTCTTGAAAAAGGAAAACAGAGAAGAGAGGCAGGGACTGTGGGGCTTCGGGAGGCTAACTACATGGAGTGGAGGCACCGGAGGAGAGAGTAGAAAGAAACATTAGAGGAGGCAATGTTCGAGAACGTTTTCTAATTTGATGGAAGCTACAAACCCATTTATCCAAGAATCTCAATAGAACACAGAGTCTGTAGCTGGAGGACGGCAAGATGGCTCAGCAGGCACAAGTGCTTGCTGAACAAGCCTGACAGCTTGAGTTTGATCCCTGGAACCCATGGAGGAAGGAGAGAACAGACTCCCTAAGGTTAGCCTCTGACCTCCGTACCACATGTGTACCACACACCCATGTGCACATATGCACACACACACACACACACACACACACACACACACACACACACATACACACACACTAGGTGGGGGGGTTGTTAGCTAGGTGTGGTGACTCATGTCTGTAATCCCAGCATGTGAGAAGCTGAGGCAGGAGGATTATCAGCATGAGCTAGAGTTGCATCCTGTGTCAAAACAAAAACAATTACAACAAAAAAATATCATAATCAGATTGCTTCAAATCAATAATAAGGAGAAAGTCTTGAAAAATAGTGGGTGGAGGGAGCATATAGGATGTGGTTCTCAGAATTCTCACATACTGTTGACAAGAATGTAAAGTGAGCCAGGTGGCGGCGGCACATACCTTTAATCTAGCACTTAGGAAGCAGAGGCAGGTGGATCTCTGTGAATTTGAAGCCCGCCTGATCTACAAAGTGAGTTCCAGGACAGCCAGGGCTGTTACACAGAGAAACCATCTCAAAAAACAAACCAACAAATAAACAAACAAAACCAAAACAAAATGCGAGGTGAAACAGCTCTGAACAATTCAGTAGTTTCTTAACCTGTGAGCCAGGGGTGGTAGGAGGTGTCTAGTTCCAGCACTCAGGAGGCTAGGCCTGGAGCATTGCCATGAGTTCAAGTCCACTCCAGGCTACATAGAAAGTCCTAGGCCAACCTGGCTTAAAGAGTGAAGTCCTGGCTGGACATGATGGCTCACACTTCTAATCCCAGCACCCAGGCAGGAAGATCATGGTGAGCTGAAAGCTGGACCGGGCTACACATGAGTTGAGGCTAGCCTGGGCTATGGTGTAAGATCCTGTCTCAAAATACAAACCAAAACAAGGGCCAGCAAGATGGCTCACTAAGGAAAGGTGTCTGCGGTCCAGCCTACCACCCTGAGCTCAGTCCCCAGGACCTACAAGGTGGAAGGACAGATCCCACCCCTGCAAGTTGTCCTTTGACTTCAACATGCCCACGCACCCACACATCATACACATACTAAATAAAGGAGTGGTTTTTTAAAAAAGAACTAAACCTAATCAAAAGTAACAGAAATCCAGTGATTCTTGATGGGCTGGCAAAGGGATGGAAAGAAGAAACATCAAGCAAGCATGAAGAAATTTGGAGGGCAACAGCTATAGGCAAGAACTTGATTGTTGGAAAGGTCCCAAGCCTGCAAATGTATCTAAATGTATCAAGCTGTATAACTTAAGTGAACGTCCTTGTAGGTCAATCACAAATGAAGGCAAACAACAATGAAAAAGTTCCAGGTCCTCACTTCCAAAGGCTTTGTTGATTTGGGGGACCATAGGCAGGTGTTCTGGGGTCAGCGAACATCTCGCTGAGCTTCAGGTACCCACTCCCCTACAACCCCCAGAAACAGGTAAAACCTCCCTACAAAGGCAAACAGGAACTGGAGAGCGGCTGGGCTGGCCCAGGCGTTTGGCAGAGCTGCCAGACTCTTCTGGAAGGAATGTGGCTTTAATCAGTGACTCCCATCAGCTCGCCGAGCCACTCTCTTCCAAACCACATGAGCAGGCAGATTTCCTGAAGACTGCCGTTTCAAAGTGCACGCTAATGTATTGAAAGGGGTGGTCTACAAACAAAACCCAGTTCCTTGGGAACCCTCCGTTCGTGTTCCTATTCATTCGCTTGCTGGGCACGCAACACGTCCCATTGGACCCACTGTGAGGGTTCCTCACATGGAGCTGACAGGAAGAGATCCCTTCTGAGGCCCTCCTGCTGGATAGAGGTTTCTACCACAGCTTTTGGCTGCATGAGGAGACCCCTCAGGGTTCTGGGAGACAGACAGGCTAAGCCTCTTCCACATGAGAGTCAGGGTCTCTACTGTCTCGGGCGCTTGTCAGACCCTGCCTAAAACTAAGCATCCGCTCTCTGCTTCCAGCTCACCACAGCGTCTGCATCCAAGCAGGTAGTGTGCAGTGGCTGAGGACAGTTATAAATGCGGCTGAACATGAAACTACCAAGTTTACTTAAAACATTAGAACCCGAGGAGGTGACCCAGGGGTAAAATGTTTGCCCTGCAAGGATGAAGACTTGGCTTTGGTTCCCCAGAGCTCACGAAAACCCAGGAATGAAGGCGTGAGATGGGAATCCCAGCACTGGGGAGGAGACAAGATGGTCTCTAGGGTTTGAGGTCTCTAACCTAACCTGATTTCTAGGCTCAGGGGAAAGCTTGTCAGCAGAGAAAGGTGGTCACACAGTTTGATGATTAGCCTGAGACACACACGATAGAAGAGAATAAATTCTTGCTAGTTATAAACAAATAAATAAAGATTTGTTTTTTTTTACCCACTCAGAGCCATCTTGATGGCCTGAAATCTAATTTTAATTTAAAAACATATAGAGAGTGACTGAGGAAGGCAGCTGACATCAGTTTCCAGCATGTGTGTGCGTGCACACACACACGTGCATTCACACCTTTACATGCATGTATACATGTAAAAACGTGTTTTTCTGTAAATCAATGACATAGTTTTGGAGCATAACCTCTGTAGATGACACATCATGTCGCAATGCTTTGGGATGAACACACCTGATAGTTCCCTTTCACACATCAAACTCGAATTTGATGACACCATGGGCTAACTGGTGTTCCCATCAAATTTCTATGATGAAGTCCTGATCCCCAGTAGCTCAGAATGTGCCTGAGACCCCAATTTGAGAGATAATTGAGGCAAAATGAAGTGGACACAAGAGTAGACCCTGACCCAAGAGGTCAGTGTCCTAATAAGAGGGGACCAAGACACAGACACACAATGCGGGAAGCTGACAGGCAGATACAGCAACAACACGGCCATGTGCAAGCCAAGAGCAGCCTCAGAAGAGACCAGCCCTGTCAACACCGTGAGGCCAGACTTCTGGTCGCCAGAGTTAAGAGAAAATCCATTCCTGCTACTCAAGCCACCCAGCCAGTGGTGCTTAGTCATGGCAGCTTAGCACACTAATGCCCACCAGGTCTCACAGACAACCCCGTCCTGACTCTGCTCCTCCAGACTGCCCACCAGAACCTACGTGGACTAAATACAGGGGCGGCAAGGAGTCTGCCAGGACCAGGGAGCAGGGCCAAGTGAGGCCCCAGAGAACAGCTAGTGAGCTCCCCAAAAGGTCTTCTGCACTAGACATTAGCAGTCCTGTAAGGCAGGAGGTGAGGGTCTGGCTTCCCTGCACCCTGCTGGAGTAAACCTAAGAGAGCCCCCTGCATCCCACAGGGATCCAGTGAGGCAGGTTTTGCCGCCCTTTTCTCAGCAGAGCAAGTTGGGGCCTAGAAGAGCCAGTTGTAATTCCCACAAAGGAGCTACACTGTAGAGAGCTGCGTGGAGCGGCGCCTGATGGTGCTGGCTCCCACCCTCCGCCATCCCGAAAGCGAGTGTTCTCTGTGATAATCAACTCCTAATCACGCCATGATTGTCAGCTGCTTGCATATGCGTGGACCTATGGGCAGTGCCCACCTGGCAATCCGGGGTTGGCGGCCCGTGCCTTTCTAAGGGCTGGGAGAGGTTTGCCCGGGGGGGGGGGCGGGAGAAAAAGAGAGGGAGAGAAAGAGAACAAGGTCCTGAATAAACTGCATGCAAGAAGAGCTCCGGTGTCGCGTCTTCCTTGCTGGCCGAGGCGGGCGCAACACTACACAGTGCCCACTGTGGGGGGGTTCTTGGAAGAACCTAGGTAGAAAAGTTTCTACCAAAGAGCACAGGCTAGCTGGTCCCATGTGGGCACATGATAGTCACTCTGCTGGATTCCTTTGCAGGTCCCCACATGTGGGTTCATGCAGACCAACTCGCACCGAACCCACATATCTGCACAAACTCTCACATCCATGCATGTGTGCACTTATGCACACACATGCAGAAATATAGCCACACTCACATGCCAGCATGCACACTCACCTACAGTCTCACACATACAGGCAAGTACTCACACAATACACGGATCCACATGCATGCATATGGTCACACACAGGCATGCGCTCCACTCACACGTACATGCTGGTGCATATCTACACACCCAGGTACACACACACAGACACACGCTCATAAGCACAGACAGATTTGCTCCTTTATATCGTGTCTCACATGTTACTAGCCTGCTGCCACCAAGGGAATGCCCTTCATGGCCTGTACCACAACTTGGGTCTGAGGACAAGACACCAGGGACCACAGCAGACCTTCACCACACAAAAGGTAGCTACACAAACGCACAGACCCTGCCTTCTTGGTGGGGCGTTTTTTTCCCCTGGAGGACCAAACTCAAGTCAATTTTATTTAAATTGTTTCTTTTTTTAAAAAAAAAAAAACAGACTGCATTCTAATTGTTTTATGATTTGTTTCACAACTCAAAGTTGGAAATAAATCCCACGTTGGATGTTCACACTGCCCATCTGAAAGCACCCCCGCCTGGCCCCTCGGCCCAGATTTCCTGGCTACATCAGGGAAATGAATTCTCTCATTTACAAATGTGAATTGAAGCAGATGTGCGAAGCCTTCGGTCCCCCAGGTTTATCACGAGCACTTAGGCGTGCGTGTGCTGCACTGTGCAGCCGCAGAACCAGGCTGACTTAGCAATCAGAGCAAACGCACTGGGCTTTCGCCCGTCACAGTGACAAATGCATAGTTCTTTCCATGAGTGCTTGGGCTTTTATTTTTGGTCATAAATACGACTTTTTAATTACGTGGGAAGTCTCTCCTCCTGCGCAAACGAGAAACCCAGAAAAATGGGGTCATGAGATCAGGGCTGTGTTTGCCGTCTTTCTACTACCAAGCAACGAGCCTCGGCCCTGGGGACTCAAAACCTAAAGGTGTGTTAATATATGTGCATATATATTTTTGCATTGTATGGCTTTAATAGGATAGCAGGATCACAGTGTTAAGGGAGTTTGTATTGTACTTTGCTTTGCTTGGGGCATTTTGAATCAAAGTCTCACTGTGAATACATACACGGGAATCCATCTACCCTCAAACTATGCTGCCTCAGCCTCCCGAGTACTGGGATGTGTACCACTATGCCCAGCTAACAGTTAGCCAGCAGGCCTACATGGCCATTCTTTCTGGGTTCAATAAAGAAGGCATTCTGGGCACGGAGTGCTCTGTGCTCACAATGCACAGAGTGCTTCCCACTTTACTCCCACGGAAACCATGCCAGGCAGGCACTACCATTCCTGCTTAACAGACGAAGTTTAGAAAAACAGTCAGTTACCCAAAGTCACCACGCTGGGAAACGGCAGAGCTGGCATGGGGACCTGGGGTCTGCTTAAGGCTAACGTCTTCCATATACCCATCACTTACAGATGTCTGCAAAGTGTGTACACCAGCAGAACAGGCTGCTGTCCCTGCTACTCCGCACTCAATGGTGGCTCCCCACAGGTAGGTCAAAGGGCTGGGCAAAGGGCAGGAGGCAAGAAGTCTGGGGGATGGGTTCAGAAGTACACGCTCAGATGTTCAGATGTCACTGCTCCTCTCGGTGAGGATGACTCTTTCCTCCCCGAATGGAAGGAACAGAGGCCACCGGAGATGCTAGTGAGAAGCTGGAAGCCAGCCATGCAAAACCATCCACTCAGGTGGGCCTCTAAAGAGGCCAGAGTGTAGTCTGGTGGTGGAGCAACTGCCCATAATGAGAGACGCCTCAGTTCCATCTCCAGCAGCGCCAGAAAATCGTGGGTTGTCGGAGGGAGGGAGGGAGGAAGGGAGGGAAAGAGAGGGCCTCAGTTGCCTTTCTCTAGGCCATGCGCTGCCGTGACTTTCTGTAAACTACATCTGTAAACCTAGTTCTTTCCCCAGCGGTTCGTGCTAAGTCCCCAAATATGTTTCTGGACATGATGAAGAGATGTTTCTCTGAATGCTTGTGTCAACAATTACAGATTAAAGCTAGGGCTGGCGAGATGGCACAGTGGGTAGAGGCACTCCTAGCCAGAACTGGCCATGTGAGCTCGATCCTTGGAACCCATTTCCTGAAGAGGAAAAAAAAACAAACCCAACAACTTCCTTGGGTTGTCCTCTGACCTCCATATGTAACCCACACATGATACATAAATAAGCATAAAAAATAAAAAATAAAGATTAATTCTGACTCTACACGTGGGCCAAGCAAGAACTGAAGGCTGTGTATGGCCACCAGAAAACTTTCCCAGACTGATTTAACTGTCATCTGCAAAATTCAAGCATAGAATAGACCCTGGTGCCTGGCACCGCCACACGCCATTGAAAAAGGTCTCTGTCACCTTCGGCCACAGTGCCCAATTCTGGGAAGAAATCTTTGGCTTTTTCTATCTCTCTTGTTAAGGGCCTTTTTTTTTTGCTTTTAGTTGGGGACAAACGCAAAGAGAGGACATGAAACCAACTTTGCCCGTCATGAAGCTAGAGGCAGGACCTCATGATGGACTACATCTTCAGAGGACCACAGGAGGACGTGGGGTCAGGGAAAATGAAATGTAAAGGCAAAGACTGGGGATGAAGCTCTGTGTTTGTCCTGGGTTTGCTCTCGGTCGCTGCATTAACCTGGGGGACAAAAGGGTTTTTTATCTGGTTTACGAGTCGCGGTCCAGTATTGAGGGAAGTCGAGGCAGGAACCCCGAGGTAGGAACTGAAGCAGGGATCATGCAGTAACATTGCTTACTAATCTGATTAGCCTGTTCTTTTATACCATCCAGGCCCACCAGCCCAGGTGCGGGCCCTACCATGGCTATCAAGAAAACTCCCAAGAAAATGCCCTATAGACTGACCTACAGACCAATCTGATGGAGGCAGTTCCTCAACTGAGGGTCTCTCAGGTGACTCTAGTTTGTATGAATTGGCAAAACCTGACCAACACAGTGATAAAGTGCCAACTGTTCACAACGCCCTAGTGCCAAAATAAACAAATAATAAAATAAGTTAAAACAAAACCCCTTTAAAGCCCTAGGGATGGTCTTCCTTATCTATTTATCCTACAACCCAAAGAATAGCAGACACTGATATACACGGTTTCCTCACAGACACCCCCCCCCCGCCGCCGCCTGTGCCAAAAATGACGTGGAGGAGGCCTCACTCTACTTACCACGAGGATAGTTAGGTTCAGGTTTTCTGGGATACTGTGTAGCCATTAAACAAGACCATAAAGAGGCTGGAGAGATGGCTCAGCAGTTAGGAGCACTGGTTGCTCTTCCAGAGGACTGAGGTTTGATTCCCAGCATTCACGTGGTGTCTCACAACCTTGTGTAACTCTAGTCCGTGTGTAACTCTAGTCCCACGGCATCTAACGCCCCCTTCTGGCCTCTGCAGGCACTGCATGCTTTGCTACACAGACACACGCAGATAGAATACCCATACATATAGAAATGAAGGTTAGCTGTATGGTGGTGGCGCACAGTTTTAGTCACAACACGTGGGACACAGAGGCAGGCAGATCTCTGCAAGCAGAAGGCCAGCCTGGTCTACCCAGGACAGCCAGGAATACACACAGAGAAACTCTGTCTCGCAAAACAAAACAAAATCACAACAAAACCCAAAAAAAGGTCTAAGAAATGAATAGCCACAAATATTACATAATTATCTAGAAAAGCAGTTTCGATGTAAAATTCAAAAGCATAAACGTGAGGTGAAAATGGCATTGCTCCTCGCTTTAAATGAGCTGAGCTCCAGTCTCCCCATGGAGGATTGTGTGAGGGATTATTTAAAACAAAAACAAAACACACAGCTCCTCTGTCAGGGCGAAGAGTGATCGTTACCAGAAAGGTGGCCTGTTTTGAACCATGATATGTTTTGAAGCCAGGAGCAATGGCACCATTTATAATGCCAGCGTTTGGGAGGCAGAGGCAGGTGGAGCAGGTGTTCAAAGCCAGCCCAGGCTACATAGTGAGAGCCTGTCTCAAAAGTGGAAAAGAATACACAAGAGTAAGGGGTTGGGCAGCTCAGTAATAACATGCGTGTCTAGCATATAGAAGACTGGAGTCTGAGTGCCCCAAAAAAAGAAAGAAAAGAAATAAGATACATTTTGGGGAAGACAGCCATGTTTGTGTGATTATTTCCTAATATGCTCAGCCCTCCATACCTGAAGTTCTGTATTTGGTTCAAGGAACTATGGATCAAAACCTCTGGTAGAGGGGAGCAGCAAAAAGCAGGCAGAGGGTGCTTGCTGCGTGGACCTGGTGACCAGGGTTGGAGCTGATTCTCACCCCCCCACCCCCCTCCACCCCGTGTTCTTGTCTGTTTTCTGTTGCTGGGATGAAACACCCTGACAGAAGTAGCTTGGGGGAGAAGGCATTTACTTTCCCTTCCTTTTCAGGCTATTGTCCCTTCCTTTGGGGAAGCCAAGGCATCAGGAACTTCAAACAGCTCATCACATCACAGTCAAGACCAGAGAGAAACGGACCGTGCATAACTGTGCTCAGCTGGCCTTCTCCACTTAGCCCAAGTCCCCAAATCGATGAACGAATTCAGCCCACTTTCAGGCTGGATCTTTCCACATCAGCTGAGGCAATCAAGATAATCCCCTCCAGACATGCTCGACACGGAGACACTCTCTCTGCTCAGGTGATTTTAGGTTGCGTCCAGTTGGCAATCAAACAAACCACCCACGCCAGGTAAAGCTGAAGGAGAGATTGACCCCACAAAGTTGTCCTCTAGCCTTCACATACAGGCCCTGGTAAACACCCCCACACCCCACAGCAATAAACAGAGAACACTAGGGGAAAGCCACGTCTGTACCAGATGGGTACAGGTTTCGTTTTCTTTTACCTTTAATTCTTAACCAATACACGATGCCAACCACTTACATCATATTAGGAGTTGTGAGCGATTTCAAGTTGATCTGAAGGGCGATGAAGGACAGGTGAAGGTCATAAGCAACTACCATGCCAGCTTACACGACCACCTTAAACTAACAATTTTCAGTCAACTGAGGTACTTTTAAACATGGGACAGACTGGTACAAAACTTCTTAAAAAGGAGGTTGTACATCTAGAGGAGAATAAACACTTTAAATAACAAAACTTAGTCAAATGAGATGCTTTTAAAAGTGGTACAGACTGATAACAAACTTTTCAAAAAAGAGATTGTACATCTAAAGGATACTAAGACTTTACTTAATAAGGTTCAGTCAACTGAGATATTTTTGGAAAAGGTACAGACTAATAGTAATTTATTGAAAGAGAGATTCAGCACTCTAGAAAAGGAAACTGCTGATTTGGCACATAAAACCCAGTCCATGACAGTGGGTGCTAAAACATTATTTGAAAAAATTCACACTGTTAGGTGTATTCATCGGACTCTGTCAAAGGGACATGACAGATTGACTGATAAAATGTCTCTTCAATAAGGTAATATGCATGCCATAAAGATTATGTCCAAGGATGAGACATTATCTCTACTGGACAGATTTCATACAGGAGGTCCAGACATTACAAAAGGCATTGGTAAACAGATTTTTAAAAGATTGAAAAAATTATCAAATTTGATGACCAAAAACAAAAGGTAAAAAGGCAAAATTTAACCTCGTCAGTATGTAAAAATCTCCAGGATAGCTTCCCCAGAGTTTCACCTGCCTTCCCAGTAATTCTAAAAGACGACATCACCTCTCCCAACAAAGTTTGTCCTCAGGGTTAGGGACTTCATTTGGGGGTTGATTATAATTGGTATATGGTTGAGGGTTTAGGGAGGAATTTTATAGACTCAGGGATCTCTTTGAAAAGAAAAAAAGGGGGGAAATTGGATGGGATAATAGATTGGTATGAGCTTACTCACACTAATAATAATAGTGAGCAATAGAGTAAATACTTGTGAGTTATTACTTATAGACAATTACATTGGTATAGATTCTTGTATATTGATACAAAGTTAAATTATATTGAATATTGTATGCATGCATGCAGCTACCTCTGTTTAAAACATTTTTTATATATTGATATATATTTACAATATTGCAGTGCACATTTCTACCTCTGATCAAGATGCTTATACATTGTTTACATTTGGAGGTCATTATCCTCATTTATAGCACAGTTGTTTATTGTCTTAGTCTTTAAGTTATATGGGTATTAAGAATTATAGATCAATAGGGATCTATGTTTGTCATACTTATAGTTAGACTAATCAGGTTCTCTAGATACATAGAGATTATATTCTGCATAGATAGATAATCTGGTTCTTTAGATACATAGAGATTATATTCTGCATAGATAGATAATCTTCAACCACTTTAAAGAGCTGTAGAAAGTGGCATTTAAATAACTGTTCTGTTGAAGAGAGACATACTTGCTCCTGGCAGCACTGATCTTTTCCCGAGAGAATGTTGAGCACCAACGACACTCCACCTGGAGCTTGTTTTCTTCTTGGCAGAACTGAATTTTGGGCAAAGATATGCCCATATCTCAACCACTGACAAAGATACATAGTATCCATAAATGGATAAAATAGGACTATCAAATCCTGCCAAGACAGGATAAGATAGTTTTGAAAAGTTTATTGCCTTTGAAAATGGTCTGTCAGTCATTTTAGACCTTAGCCAAAATTGGTTGCTTCAACATTGCAAAGGAGACTTTGGGTGGTTGCTCTGGTAACCAGTTGTCTCTGTCATTTGTTGCACATTTTGGAAGTTGCTTGATTGCACTTCCTGCTTACTCAAGTAATATTATTTCCCTTCTCAGATCTTAGATGGGGTTGAAGATTAGATAGTCGTAGTTACCTTCCTCATGATTTAGCCAAGCTTATTTCCGGTTCAATAGAATGTTTATTAAAACTTTTGTTATGTGTTCCTTGCTTAATATTGCTTATATTGTTTGTAATTTTATATTTGGTATCTGTTCCTATTGTATATAGTTGTATTAGGTTTGGATCGATCTTATTTAGACAAAAGGGGGAGGTGATGGGGGAGGCTTTGTTAACCAATCACCTCTAAGAAGTGGAACCTAATTAAGGCGTGGCTACCTGGAGCCCAGGAAGAAAAACTGGGACAGACCAGGTGCTCGCTCTCTCTGGGTGATTCCTGCGGGACACAGGGGAGCTTGGACTTTCCATTCTCGTGGCGTGAGTTTCCCCTTATAATAAGTAAAAATATAATTGTTTATCTTCAAGCTGGCCTGGTTATTATTTCACGAATCAAGTTAACATTTACAAAGCATTCCGCTACCTGCCCATCAAAAGCATATCTTTGGTTTGGTGGTGCATGCTCACAATTCCAGCACTGAGGAGGCTGAGGCAGGAGGACTACACATTTGAGGTCAGCCTAGGCTACATAGTGAGTTCAAAGCCAGTCGGGACTACACAGTGAGACCTTTTCTGACTATTGACCTAGTTTTTATTATTATAATATAATACTAGAGACAGGCTAATTTATAAAGAAAAGGCATTTAGCACACTTTTGCAGACTGAAAGGGCAAGATCAGGCAGCTCTTTCTTTTTGCCTCTGGTCATGACCTATTGGCAGATGATATGATGGCAGAGGAAGAGAAAGCAACAGAGAATCAAAGGGAGAGAGTAGGAATCCCAGGACCATCAGGAAGTCAGAACAGCATGCCCAAGACTGACCTAAGGACCCCAACTTGGCTCCATCACCTCTTAAAGGGCCCACACCACCTCCCTGCCCTGGCATCCTGGTTTAACTAGGCTCTCAGAGCCTTTGGCAGATTATCTCGATCTACATCCTAAGCCTCGCTAGCCTCAACCAGGAGTGGCCTCGGCATCAGTGGGGTTGCTTCTCATTATACACGCCATTCGATCACTGTGTTAGAAAAAGGAGGCTGAAGTGCCAGAAGCTGAATAACCTGAATGACAGCTTATAAATATTGGGGCCAGGTCTCAAAGTCCCATCTTGGCAGAATTCAGTCAGCTCCCAGAGCGCCCCATTCCCCTTCAGGGAGCCTGCCTTGCCCCTCATCTTCAAAGTCAGCCTGGAAATGGCCAGTTTAATAACTCTAAAGTGTCTTTGGAGAGAACACCCCTCACAGCTGGCTTCTTCTAAACACGTTGCTGTTATTATGAAGCTCTCCCAAATGGCAGCATTAAAAAAAGTTTTAGAGGCAAGGGGAAAGAGAAAGTAAGAAAAGAAAGAAAGTAAAGAAAGAGAAAGTCAGTGTGCCAGAAAGTAATTGGAAGGAAACTTCTTTGGGGGTGGGGTGGGTGTGGGGGGGCGTTAGGAGCTGGGAAATGTCAAGGAAACGAGTCAGAGCTGATTTGTACCCCATGTCTAGGCCTCTTTATTAACAGAGACTCCACAGAGCAGCTCAGGGAAGCTGACTACCAGAGAGACTGAGAAAGCCACCCTAGATTCTGGATTTGAGAGTAACACAGCCAATACACGTAAGAAGGAAAGTAGACAGAAAAGAGGAGAGTTTTCTCCAGCTCTCTGGGCTTTCCTTGTTTCCAAACTGGTCTGGACAATAGAAGGCCAAGGGCCAACAATAAATCCACTCTAGGCTGGAAAGGGCCTCTGAGCACAACCAAGTATTGCTTTAATCCTTGGCACTAAGCTCTTCGCTGCAGTATGAAAGCTATGCATCCTGGCTTCTCAGCTTCTGCAACACTGTAGCCGGAGAGTAATTGCTGGGCTGGTGATTAATTGGGCAGTTCCTTAAGGCACTTTCAAAGCAGAAGAGATGTTTGGTTTTGCATGAATATTTTTAGATCCTACTAAAGATACTGCCTTTAATGGCTCTTGCTTAGAGATCTTGTTTTGATATTCTGAAAGTCCTTTTTTTCCCATATGTACTGCAGGAAGGGTCTTTCGATAATCACGACAGAACATGAATATTCCCTCTGTAGCTACGTTATCAGGCCCATCAGCCAGCCCCAGAAAAACTGATGTCATGGTTCTGTTCCCAAGGGAACAGGGACAGTGGGTCCCCTATAAACAGTGGCTTTTGTTGACTCATTTTATTATTCCCCCTGACATTAAACTTGTGTGTGGTTGGCAAGAATTTCTTTTTTAAAATTTGGACATAATTTCTGATTCGGATCCTCTACACACGACTTTATTGGTTAAAGGGCAAATGGCAGGCACTTGTATATACATAGTTACTTCAGCAGTGACTTAAAAAGGGGCTTCTCAGGGAGCAAAGCAAGCTAGGAAACATGCTGAATCCAAGCATCCTTTCCCTAAGAGATGTTCAGTTTGATAAGTATTTATCCTCCTTACCTCATCATCAGAAAACCTATATGCGCATCGAGGTCAAGCTAACTCTGGGCTTCCCAGAAAGTGCCTCCTGCAGGTCTCCCATCATGATCAGTGTGTGCATTTCCCATCCAGAAACTTTTTTGTTTTGTTTTGGTTTTTTTTCGAGCTAGGATTTCTCTGTAGCTTTGGTTCCTGTCCTGGAACTCGTGCTGTAGACCAGGCTGGCCTTGAACTCACAGAGATCCGCCTGTCTCTGCCTACCGAGTACTGGGACTAAAGGTTTGTGCCACCACTGCCTGGCTCAGAAACATTTAACAAGCAGCAGGAATCACATGGTACCCAAGGAGAGTGAGGCCTTGTCACTAGGGACAGAGACACCTCCAGCAGACAAACCACCTTGAAGTGTTGGTTCTGGGTCTTCTCTGACTCAGCACTGCAGTGCTTCAGAACACGGATACACAGCCGCGGCACCACGTGTTGAAGAGTACAGCAGTTCTCAGTGGGTAGGGCTGGGTATCTCAGGGCCTGAATTTTTTTCCCTATCCCTTTAAAATTCAAGGTAGGAAGCCAGCATTGAGTTCAAGGCCAGGGCTACATAACAAGAAAGACCCTGCCTTAGTGAGGGAAAAAAAAGTATGAGGCTTAGCATGGTGGTGCATGCCTGTAATTTCAGCACTCTGGAGACAGAGGCAAGAGGATCCCTGCAAATTTGAGATCAGGCTGGGCTACACAGTGATTCCCAGGCAAGCCTGGACTATAGAGCAAGACTCTATCTCAAAAAATAAATATTTCATAAAAAAGAGAAGTAATGGTGATAGCAAGAGGGAAAGGGGGAAACAAAAGGACGAGGAGGAAGAAGAAAAGAATGGGAAAAAGAGAAGGGAGAGGAAGGAAGAGAAGAATGAAGAAGACAGAGAAAGGACAGGAGAAACAGAAGGAGACCATGGGACTGAAGAGCCAACATCTGGGCTAGAGGCCTTGTTCAGCGATAGAGTGTCTAGTTTGTGCGAGGTCCCAGGTCCATCCCCACCCACAAGATATCAACACTCCTGTGTGTGTGTGTGTGTGTGTGTGCGTGTGTGTGTGTGTGTGTGCTTCCTCACAAATCCATCCCTATTAGTTTGGACAAAACCTGTGAGCTCCTCGTACAAGGTCTTCCAGAAATTTCTGGTTTCCTTGTCACAGTTTGTGGTTTATTCTTCTCGTTAGAAAGGACAGGCAGTGATGGTGCATGCCTTTAATTGCAGCACTCAGGGAGGCAGAGGCAGGAGGATCTCTGTGAGTTCGAGGCCAGCCTGGTCTACAGAGTGAGTTCCAGGACAGCCAGGGTTACACAAAGAAGCTCTGTCTTGAAAAAGAAAAAAAGAAAAAGAAAAAGAAAGGACAGCATGGTTGGGGTATTCACAGGTAGAAAGTTACTGGCCCTCCACAAAACAGTTCAACACCCAGGTCTCTAGGGGGTTGACAGAGGATAATGGTGGCAATTATGAAACTACTGCCGTAAGTTGCTGGCAGGGCTCTGCCTTCTGCAGGCACTTTCAAGAAGGGAAAGAGGAAATCATTCAGGAAGCAGCAATTTTGCCCAGAACTGAGCAGATGTAATATTGCCTTATTAAAGTGACTGAGAAGAAACTGTGGGGAACAGAAGGTTAAGTCTATAGTTCTTCCACTCCTTCTGAAACCCCAAATTTACCCCACCTCGGGTAACCAGCTCAATATATGTATCTGATTCCAGGGGTGCAACCCAAGACCTTGAACGTGCTAAGCAAGCCTCCACCACTGAGCTACACCCCCAGTCCAGTCCAGTATAGTAACAAAGATCACAGATGGATTCACCTTAGGAATGGGTGGTAGATAGCTCACCTGCCTTCCTGCTTCTTCTACCATGAAGCAAGGTTCACTTTCTACAGTGCTTGGGAGTAAACCCCTTCCAACATCCCTACCTCAGATCTGGGACAGCCACCACACCCAGGAGGAGGTTAAGCATTCCCACAAAGGAAACAGAACCAAGAAAAACACTGGCTAGTATGCTGGTGTCTGCCATAGTTTACAGGAAAGAGGCTTGCTGCTTGAAAGGTCGAGCTTCTGACCAACATATCAGATGCCCAGGCTCAGAGGCCCGAGTGCAAAGTGACCATCTTTTTTTACTATTATTATTATCATTATTTTTCGAGACAGGGTCTCACTATATAGCTCTAGCTGTCCCAGACAGGCTGGCCTCAAACTCACAGATACTCATCTGCCTCTGCCTCCAAAGTACTGGGATTAAAGGCGTGCGCCACTCATGTTCCACTGCTGTTGTTTTACGTCTTATTCTGTAGCCCAGGCTGGACCTGGATCTTAACTATATAGCTTAAGCCACCAAGCCCGGCTGACAACAGCAGTCTTAACCCTCAGAAAGCAAATTTAAGACGCGTTGGAGTGCGCTGTGGAGATCGCAGGAGACCAATGTACTCATAGGCAGCTCAGCTGTGTCCTAGCTGTGCAGATGCGAGGTTTTCAGCCGGTCAGCTTAAGAACAGCACTTCCAAGCTTGAGTCGCTCCCAGCCAAACCTTCCCGGGCACCGAGGGAGGGCTGGCCCGAGCTTTGATGGGTCTGGGCTGTTACAGGTCGACTAGGCGTGGGGACACAAGAGCCTCCTTAGAGTCTCGGGCGCTGGGATCAGGCGGGAGACAGTGGGTCTGAGCGCACACTTCAGTAGAACCGCTGCGCTCAGGACTGTTATTCCAAGGTCTTACCTTACCCCTGTTCCTGCGTGTCCCCTAAACCGGCCCTTTGGATTATTTTTCCTACAGATGCAAGTCCCGGCACCGGAGCTGGAGAGCAGGACCAGCGACCCCCGTGCAATCCATTGGGTGAGCCCCATTCCTAGGGGTGACGATCATACCGCCCCCGCGCCCCCACGCTCCCCCACCCACCCCGGCGCATAGCGGTACATCCCCCGGCCGGCCATCGTGCGTCTCACCTCCCGCAGCAGGCGCTCCAGGTGCGTTTCGGCCCAGGCGGTCATGGCTCCAGACGGCCCCGCACGTCGCAACATCTCGCGCTCCTGCTCCAGCGCCGCCACTCGGTCGTGCAGTGCGGCCGCCTGGGCGCCCAGCAGCAGGCAGGCAGCGGCCGAGCCCACCGACAGCAGCAAGCACAGCGCGCCCAGCACTCGGGCCCCGCAGCCCGCGCCGGGGTCCTGCACGCCTCCCCCGCCCGCTGGGCGCTCGTTTGCGCCCATGGTGACCTGCCGGCTCTGTGTCGGCGCTGCGGCTGGAGGCGACTTCAGGTCGGCGGCTGCGGGGATCGGCGTCCCAGTGGCCTCGGATCGCGCACGCCCCCCTCGTCGCCCGCTCCAACGCAGCGGCCACTGCGGGCAGTTCTCTCTATGCAAATAGACCCCGCCAGAAAAGGCGCGGGGACCCACCCAGGGGAGGAGCGGCCGGTCGGGGAGGGGCCCCCGGCGCTCACCGGCTCCGCGGCTCCGGGTCCTCGCCACACCGGTCCTGGCGAGCGCGTCCCGGTGCCCAGCCGCTTCCACCCGAGGGGCCAGACGTGTCTGGTCTCGGCTCTCCCGCAGCCCTCCTAAGGCTGCGGCGCGGTTTGTGTCCCAGGAGCAATCCCCAAACTTGCAGAATGACCTTTCTGACACTTGCAAACCAAAATTTGGAACTCTGTGGGAAAGTTATTAGTCAGTCCTAGACGGTCGCTGAGCGCCGCTTGGTGGCCGAAAGCGGCCCCTGCGCGTGGGTAATGGTAGAGAACCAGAGAGGAATAGAGGAAGAAAAGGATGAGAGCTCTCGAGAAGATGGAGGAAAGAGGAAGGAAGGAGAAATAAGGAGAGTAATAAGGGAAAAGGAGAAACGGGGGAAAGCAGACACTTCTTACAGCCATTGCTCTCACTATAATGTCAGGCATGGGCACTAGACAGAAATGGTCATACTTTGGAGGGAGCTGACCCAGAGGGAGCGTTTAGTTCGGAAAGCAGACGAAGATAAAAGGGAAAGGAGCCCTAAACTTTTTGAACTTGAATTCTGCAGGGTAAAACTTGGACCAAACCGAAATCTGGAATGCAGCATATTGAGTTAACTACGGTTACATGAAGGCATTTACTTACAGGGGTGACCAGAGAGGCTGAAGTTGGAACCCAAGTTTTTTTTAGCTGTTGCCCGCCTCCCCAAGACATATTTTACCTCAAATAAATTTCAAGTAACTGTTGCACTAACTCCTGTGATACCTGTACATCTGACAACAGTCAGTTATGAATACTTGCCACCTTCCCTCCCTGAGTCTCCTGGTTGTCTGTTAATTCCTGTGGCTACGTTATCTCCATTTATTAAGCCCGCTGAAAACCCCAGCAACACTCGTACTCCCCGCTTAACTCAGAGGGAAAAGCTCCCTGCCCTCAAGACCCACTGAACTGAAGCAAGGGTGCAATTCCCCACAACTTCCTAGCTGTGGCCTCAGGTAAAGTGAGTTCCTGGTAGTGATTATACAGTTTTGGCCCAGTGAGAAAATTGAGCATGTGCCCAATAGTCTGAAAACCACTTGCTAAGCAAACCCGACAGTCTACTGAAGTCTGAAAAGAGGCCAACACTGTATTACAAGTTAACTCAATTCTCTCTAAAAGGTAATTCCCCACTTCCTATCAGTGTCAGTATGAATGGGTACTGCCGTTCTAGAAGCTTCTGTAGATTGAACAGGCCAAACTCATTGCTCCCCGGGCCTTTATTCTTGTCGGCTATGTGGATTAGCTTCCTCTCAGACTGTGAAGAGCAAGCTGCTAATCTTGAAGTCAAGGTTTCCAGAGCCCATCCCAGGCTGCCCAATCTAAGGGGCTCATTCTCAGTCCCCTTCATGATTAATCAGGATGGGGACAGCTGTCCCAAGTTACCTGTTAACTGTATCCCCTTGTTTCATGTGCCACTATCTTCTTACAGAACACTATCTGGCCCATAGTCCACACTCAATAAACACTTAGTAAGTAAAGTAAGACGAAAAATCAGTTTACTGTCTGCAATTCTCAATTGGAAAAGCAAGAAAGAAAACACTCAGTTACTTGTCAGTTAGGGTTCTAGAAGTAAAAGGCGGCACCCTCAGAACAGGTGATAAAAGTCAGCTTGACTGTAGACAGGCTTCATGGTGGCAATGAGGGAAGCCACCAGGGGGTGGGGTGAGCACTCTCAGGCTCCCAGTAGTGGGAAGCCATTTTTATCCCTAGCTAAAGGGGTGAGAGGAGAAGCCTGCTGGGCAGTCTGTGGAAAGTCAGGTACCGGAAGAAGTCTGCTCAGCAGGAGCTGTGACCTTTGCCTGTGGACACAGCCTTTGTGAACCATGGCTTGATGGAGGAAGGAGCAAGAAGAAGAAATACTCTGTCTCCTGCTGGAGACCCCCATTGATCAAACGTATTAGTCAGAGCCCACTAAGTGCAGTAAAGAGGGCAGATCTGCACACAACCTATCATACAACTTGTCAGTGATAACACTCTTACCCCTGCATGGCACTTCTCAGAGACCACCTGGATTACTTTGGATTCTCTCAGTGAAGGAAGAGCCAGAGGGTCTGTCTTTCCAGGTGAGGGCTTCTTTCCTATTTACAGAGTCTCAGCCGCCTGCATGATGTTCACATAACAGGTAACCCACAGGTATGAAATCTCATACAACACATTCAATCATGTAATCAACTTATTAGCCAAAGAAGTGGGGTGAGTCCATGACCATGACCTCACTGGCTAGTACTGCATCCTGAAGGAGCCAGCCTTGAAATACTGAACTGCCTTTGAAGGCACTGGTGAAATAATTCAGGATGTGGTACATGATTAGTCAGGGTACCTCTCTGTGATGCTGTGTTCTTGATAAGAACACATGGGTCTAAGAACCTAGGGTTAGAAGCAAGAATGGCACCATGACTCAACAGCTGTGACCCAACTTCACAGTTGTGAAGATCTGGCATTTGCTCTTCTCTCATCTCTGGGTTATGCATGCCAGCGGAGCATGGGACCCATGAATTGCGAGCTCTGTCTTGTTGCCTCCCACTTTGAATTCTGTACAGGGAGCTGAAGGAGTAACTGTGCCTGCTCACCAGGGAGTACTACGATTCTACACTAAGAGCAGGGAGATATGGGCCACGTAGCCATACCCCTCTGTGCATTATAATTGGAACAGAAATGTGAACTAACTTGCCCCAGCTGATACTCATGGCTAACTCGGATAACCAAAGGGTCTGAATGTGTTCACAATGTTGCTCAAGGATGCAGGGCTCTGTATTTCCGGGTACCTCCTCCTAAAGTTTAAGTTCTAAGGTTTTAAGAGACAATTACATGGTGAGAATGTCACTGAAGAAGCCACCAGGTCTTCACTCAGTGACTCTAGTCCTGGTCAACCAGCTGGCAGTACAACTGAAGCAAGCTACTTAGCCTTCAGACCCTCAGTTTTCAGCCTTTCAAAAAAGCAGGTACTAATGGGGACCATCTGGCTTTACTCTGTTCAAAGTCAGTAAAACTACATGGCACATTGCAAGGCACTGGACATCAGCAACAAAAGGATGGTGACCTTTGGGAGATAGGAAACAGGGAACTCAAGGACTCTGGAGACTTCCCAGGGCACAGCGCAAGAAGGCCTCAGCCAGGGCTGGCCTACAGCAGAAGAGCTGACTGGCTGTGGTAGTTAAGAGGGCAGGGCAGTTCAGAGCTGCAGGGGAGAGGGCTGGAGATCTAGGCTCCCAGAGAATAGAGTAGGCTAACAGACCAGTATGATTGGAATTCTAAATGCAAACAAATCCTATAGGCCAGGGGGTCTTCCTGCCCACCAGTTCAGAAAACCAGATAGAGCAGATGTCACTGAGCACTCAAATGTTTTTTTATGGTGGGGGCAAACTAGCCATAAGCTAAGCACTGAGCTAGGTCTTGTTTAAAAGCTTAAAACCAAAACCTGAAAAGATCAAATTGATTCAAGCAAGCATGTAACGACCGAAGTGTGAAGGAACATAAGCACATTCAGACTAATCTCATCATGTAATTGTTTCTTACCTTAGAACTTAAACTTTGGGAGGAGGTACCTGGAAATAAACAGCCTTGCATCCTTGAGCAACATTGTGAATAAGGTACAGCAAGAAACTACCAGACCATACAGCAGAGAAGATGAATAAAAGAGAAACCCAGAAATGGCAGGGACAAGAGAATCGGTGAACAAAGATATTAAAGTGAGGACTGTATTCCTCAGGCTCAAGGAACTAAATAAAGGTAAGTAGCCATGATAGCTACTTTTTTTTTAAAATTTATTTTATGTATATGAGTGACCTGTCTTCACACACACCAGAAGGAATCAGATCCTATTTATGGATGGCTGTGAGCCACCATATGGTTGCTGGGAATTGAACTCAGGACCTCTGGAAAAGTAGTCAGTACTCATAACTGTTGAATCATTTCTCCAGCCTAATAGCTATTTTTTGAAAAGATTAAAAAAAATTTTAGTAGATGAAAATTTGATATTTTAGACACACACAACTACAACACTGGGCTGAGAGAGATGGTTCAGCAGTTGAGCATACTTGTTGCTCTTTGAGAATCCAGGTTTGATTCCCAGCATCCACAGTGTGGCTCACAAACATCTGTAACTCCAGTTTTGGGGGAATCTAACACCCTCTTCTGGCCTCCTTGAGCACTGTAAGCATATGATACAGACAAAGACACAGATAAAATACCCATATACATAAAAATAAACCTTCAATCCCAGCACTCTTCTGGCCTTCATGGGCAGACACATATACAAGCAAAACACTCGTACATATAAACCTACACTAGATGGGGGCTAGGGTGGAAAAGAGTTCTTGCTCTTTGCAAGCATGGGGACCTGAGTTAATAGGAGTTCCCAACACCCACATAAAAAGCCAGGTCTAACTACAGCACTGTGGGGCAGAAACAAGATTATTGGGGCTTGCTGACTAGGTCAGACTAGGTTCAGGTTTGGTGACACTCTGTCTCAAGAAAAAAAGGCAGAGCACACTAGAATAGGGGACCTCACACCCTCTGGCCCAAGGGCATTGGTGGGCTATGCAATGAAGACAACCACACAAGCACGTCAAAGGTTACTTGAGCTGAGTAGTAAAGAGAAACAAACTTAAAAGCAATTAGAAAAAAAGAAAAAAAAAACATGCAAAGGAACAAAATAACAGGTTTCCTGGCCACAGTACAATAGAAGGTAGAGAACCTTTCATTTTCACCAACACAACTCTAGCCCTAGCCTGAATGCACAGCAACAACGAGTGACACAGACCTGTAATCCTGGTACTTAGGAGGCTGAGGAGGAAAGACCATAGTTAAAAGCTTCAAGGCCAGCAAGGGTTAATGAAACTGTCACATAAGGGGGTGTTGAAAACTCCCCGAAACACAAAAGCCAAAAGATTTCATTGTTATCACAACTACAATAAAGAGAAATGTTAATGCCTAACTCAGGGCAGGAAGCAAACCACACTAGAAATACAAACTAGGACAAAGCAAACCCTAACTCTCTGGATTAACTAAGACTCCTTGCTAGGCTGGTGGGGATGCAGGCCTGTGACCCCACACTTGGGAGGTGGGACAGAAGATATTTATGGTTACATAGCAAATTCAAGGTCGGCCTGGACTATACATCCTGTCTCCAAAATGAAACATTTAAATCTCTTAAAGATCTAGACATACTAGCTCTGGCCCCATAGTGATCGAGGCAGGAGGGTCACCCTAAGGATTTTGAGGTAGCTTGAGATACAGAGTAAGAATTTGTCTTAAAAAAAAAAGCTATCTCATTAAAACAATTCAGTGGCTTAAAACAAAAACAGTGACACCTTGCAGGACTTTCTATGGCTGAAGGGAATGTATGAAGACCAAGTCCAGCAGGGGAGAAGCCTCTGTCCTGCTATTCTTGTGCTCTAAGAGTTAGGATGCCACATGCGGCTCAAGAGGATACACACTCTCAACTGTCAAAGGCGGAACAGCCACTTAGTTAACAACCAATCTCCCAGGGCAACAAGTCATGAAAAAAGCCAAAAATAAGTTAATTAAAAGACATGAAGGCTCCTTAACCAAAAAGCAAAACACATGGAGGGCAAAGGCCAGTGAGATGTCAATGTGTCATCCTGGCTGGGTCCCGTATATATAATAATCCAAGTTTTGAGACAAGTTTAGACTAAACATCAGACTTTTAGTTTTTGAGGTAGGTGAGGTCTACCAAAACAAGCATGACAACTCAGTTGTTGCAGTAAGTGCTTTTAGCCACTGAATCATCCTCACAGCAAAACTGTTTAAGAGTGTTATTGTGCAAATATATACTTAAATCTATTAAAAATATAGAATTAAGATGAAATATGGTAGCTAACATTTGTATTTGAACAGAACGTAGATTGATTTAAAAATTTGCCAATTATTTTAATATTTTGAAGCTGGCTATATATTTAGAGACAAGGACTCATTCTATTCTAATATTTTTTTAAGATGAAAAAAACCAATACAGAACCAACCTCCCTCAATGCTCAAGTATATTTCTATCACAGAACTTTCATCTTTTAAGAGCATATCATCTCAAAAAAAAACCAAAACCAAAATATATAGGGAAGGAGTCTAGAGGAAATGGGAGATAAAAGGAAAGAATAGGGAGATATGGTCATTATATTCATGTAATCAAAGAATTAAAAACATTTAAAAATTACCTCCATTATGAATGACCCATGTTCATGTGCCAGTCTAAGCCCTTTTCTTTTTAGTGCTGAAGCTGTAGACACCGTAAAAAGCAGTGACCCTTCCAGAAAACGTGTGAACCAATAAAGGCAGGCAGGAGCAGGGAGCTGAGAGCTCAAAGGAAGGAATGCTTGGCAAAGAACATTTCCACAATGACCACCCTGACCACTACTCATTTCTTCTATGTTAGTGTTAGTAAACAAGTTAGTAAAACCTTGTGAAGAATGTTAATTTTCAGAAGAGAAATGGACTTAGAGACTGTTATCTTAAAAAAAACCAAAACATTGTTTTAATTATGTGTGCATGGGTATGTGCACATTAGTGCAGCTGCCTGGATATCAGAAGACAGCATTGGATTCCCTACAGCTGGAGTTTTGTTTGCCTAACCCAGTGCTGGGAATCTAATTAAAAGTACGTGATCTTAACTACTGAACCAACTCTCCAGCCCCGAAAAGCAATCAGAAACGTGATCATCTTTTTTTCCCCTTTACACCAAGATCAGCCTATGAAAAGATTTTTGGGATGGGGCCCGGGAACCCATGCTGGGGAAAAGACAGGCTTAGGGAAGCCTAAGAAGTGGACTGAAGAATGGGATGGGAAAAATAAAACTTAGAAATGTTCTGAAGGTGTATGCTGACATCAGAAGCCTAGATATACTTTATGTGCAATTCTGTGATACTGAAGTTCCTAGCTCTACTGTACTAGGAAGACTGCCTCTAGACAGTATAGTACAGCCTGGCTTTAACTACTTGTCACGCAGAAGAAAGCTCTATATATTTGTGCTTTGAAATATAGACAGATACAGCTCAAATCTGTCTGCAACGTTAAATTAAGATTTAAGTCTTAAATGATGTGTTTGTGGTCTGATTAAACTCCTTCGTAGACTAATCAGGTATCTTTCCATGAGGGCCTGTTGACATCACGAAGAAAAGAACAGAAAAAAAAATTGTTTTGTTTTTTTGAGACAGGGTTTCTTTGTGTAGCTTTGGAGTCTGTCCTGGAACTCATTCTGTAGACCAGGCTGTTTTCAAACTCAGAGATCCGCCTGCCTCTGTTTCCTGAATGCTGGCATTAAAGGCATGCGCCACCAAGGCCTGGCCAGAAAACAAAAGTTAATGAAACTTTTACTATGCTAATTTTCCCGAGTTTTAGTTTTTAAAATCTGCCCACCTAGACTGCTGCCTGTTCAATAATCAATAACAAAAACCACCTTTCTCATGAAAAGTTCTACATTTGAGGTGTATAAAGAATACTCAATCACACAAAGTGGTCAAGATTTCCTTTTACTCAAGAAAAAAAAAATCACTTCAGAGTCAACCTTCATGTACAAAAGACAAGACCAATCACTTTAATCACTGGACACAAAGGGTATTCCAAAGGCCTTTAAAAATGGCAATTAACATCAAAAGGGAAAATTCATTTTAACTCATATTGCATTCATTATCAACACTATACTTAACAAGGTAGCTATGCTATTGATACAAAACATACAGTATTTACACTTAACTGTACAAAATAATTTAATGTTTACAAAAATATTAGAATGTTTAGTTGACTGACACAGTCTTAAAGTAATTGCTTCTAGAGAAGTATATAGGAAGACCACTGATTCCCATTCATTTCCTTTTTAATAAGTCAAAGAAAGGGTGCTGCAATGCTTCATCCAAGGTAATCCTTTTCGTTGGGTCATACTCCAACATTCTTCGAACCAGGTCAAACAGCTTTTCATGCTCTTCATCGTGACACAGCATAAATTCCTGGAGGAAATGGTCTTGTTACATAAAGACGTAAATGAAAATGTGACTTAATCATTAATCTTTTATCCCTTTACCTTCAATGGCTTGCAGCGTCTCCTAACATATCTCCCAGCTGAACTATGCTCATCCCAATCTAGCTGGTTGTGGTGGAAATATTTGCGCTTCCTACAAGAGAAAAGAAGTTGAAGTTAAAATAAAATAAGCAAAGTTCCACATTTTTACCTTGTCATCAACTTGGTAGGGACAAGAAAGAATAGATCTCTCTCTAAATGTACAGACATATATTTACCTGTGTGTAATTTTTTAAATATTGTCAACATGACAGGATCTTCCTTTATCATCTACTCTGGGGAATTTTAGTTATCTCAACTAGACAGTTCACAAATGAGAAAACACTCACTTTACAAAGGAAGACTCCTGGTGGGGAATTCTATCTCACCAGATATGGATGGGAATGGGAATTTTTTAACAACTTCCCAGGTGAGCTAGAAAACACTCACTATCCTGTTCAAGGGTGCAGAGCAGTAACAGGAAAATCAAACAAGACTGACAGACTCCAGAAAGAATGGGCTCTCACATGTATTGTTTTTTTCATCAACTTAAAAAAATCTACATAAAAGTTACTCTGAGTACTAAATTATTTTTTGAAAATGACCTTTTAAAAATGCTAAGATTATCATTTGTACAGAATTTCTTTTTACTTCCAGATCTGTAGTCCTCAGAACAGGCCATTCACTGAATGCATCTTAGACAAACCTTGTCTTTTGGATCATGTGTACTGGGATGGGTCCTAATATCCGCTCCATCATTGCCAGGTGCTCCTTACTATCATGAGTCTAAAAAAAAAAAATTCAGGAAAAAGGAATTTAGCACTCTCCACTTCCTTACATGCACATAAAAAAGAAGAGTAAAAATATATGCTGATAAAAAAGGACTAGTCTAAGCTGGACTGTGGTTGCACACACTCGGGAGGCAGAGGCAGGGGGAACTCTCAGAGTTCGAGGTAGGCCTGCTCTACAGAGTTCTGAGACAGGTTGGATTATACAGAGAAACCCTGTCTTGAAATACCAAATAAAATAAAATGAATAAAGGCCAGAGATGGCTTAATGGGTAAAAGGCCCTTGTTGCCAAGATTAAAGATCTGAGTCCAACCCCTGGGACTCACATCATAAAAGAACCAACTCCCACAAGTTATCTTCCACATGTGTGCATTCCCTCAAATACATAAATTAACAACAAAAAGACTAGATTAGCCAGTTACACAGTTTACATATTCTTCAAAGATGACTGATACTGAAAGAGCTATGCTGTCTTGTGCAAACACAGTACAGTCCAAGATCTATCTGGTAACCAACATGAAAAGTGTCTAACAAAAAATGCAACAATTTCCTTTTCATAAACTATTTAACTAGACCACTATTACGCTTACTTATCCCGGGTAGTATAGTTGTTCTAACAATTCTCACCACAATTCTTGAGCTTTGTTTAGGAATGTGAATTCAAAGAGATTAAGACAAAGGCACATAGCTCATAACTAAGCAAAGCTGACAACAAAAGTCAAGAATCTTATTCAAAACCAGCAAGAGTTGCTACACCAGAAAAGCAGCAGTTGGACACATAGGTGAAATGGTGTCTAGTCTAGAGCTGAGGCAGGCTAACTTTTTCTCTGAAAAAGTTATTCAGACAAAAGATATTTTAGGATGAGCTGCTGGCAAAATAGCTTTTCTCTTCATCAGGCAGCAGGGAGCACTTTTACAACAGCCCACACTTTGCCAATCTTTGTTCTAGAGAGCAAAGATTATGTGTTGTATTTAATGCTTTTTACATTTATCAATTATAAGGCCCAAGCAATTGCCTTTAAAACACTATTACTGCCGGGCCATGGTGGTGCACGCCTTTTATTCCAGCACTTGGGAGACAGAGGCATGTGGATCTCTCTGAATTCGAGGCCAGCCTCGTCTACAAAAGAGCTAGTTCCAGGACAGCTAGGGCTGAAACAGAAAAAACCCTGTCTCAAATAAAACAAAACAAAAAAACCATTATTATTGAGAGGAATAAATATTACTACTCCCACATTTGTTTTTGTTTTGTGAGACAGATGATTCCTTTTGCAGTCAAGACTGGCCTTAACTTCACTAGGTAGGTGAGGCCTCACAACTTGATCCTCTTGTTTCAGCCTCCTTAGTGACACGACTATCAGTATGTGTCATCATACCTAGCCAGTTCCATATTTTTATGTATTTAGAAACATGGTTAGCATAGCCAGAGCAGAATTACAATTAGCCACATTAACACTAATATAAAGTTCAAGAAGTTCTATAAAACAAAAAAGAGAAAAAGCAGAACATATAATATGAACTCTACATGAATTTCACATTATAGACAACATACACATTCAAAGCAAGTTACAACCTCACTAGTGGCAGGACTTTAATCAACTGTGCTTTCAGAAGGATATTTATGTTTTACTTTTAATAATAATGATCTATGGTAAATCTCCAATATGGAAGCTAAATATAAAGCACATAACACAAAATTCATTAAAGATCATCAAATAAAACGTATTAGATACATACCTGAAAGACTGTAAACCCAAGGTAATACTCAATAAGAATGCAGCCTATGCTCCAAACATCGCAAGGCTGAGCCCAACCTAAAGCTATCAAAAACAAACAAGCATGTTACTATTGAACACCTTTAAGCTGCTGACCCTTCCTCACACTCAGGTGCTCTTTATAGTCTACCTGGGAGGCTACAACAGCAACCTCAGGATTTACAATTTTGGTGCACATAGCTCAGGCTTGTCTGGAACTTGGTATTTTCCTCAGTCTTACAAGTGGGTGCCACCACACCTGGTCCCATATAGTCACCTTTGTTCATTCCACAATGTTCACCACTGGAAACTTATATAGCAATAGAGTAACATCTTCAGACACTAGAATTTGAGATCTAATCAGTTTTCAATCATTATACCTCAATATACTTTTCCTCAGGTGACTAACTGTAGCCCTTTACCCCATTAGTCAATGAATCCCTTCTGATACTAGAGAACTTCATCTCACTCTTTCCCACTGTTATCCGACTGCTAACATCTAAAGCAACTGCTTTCCCTTTACTGCAGCACCCAACTACATTTTCCTCTCTAATCCGCCTTCACCCTGGGGAACACCATAGTATTCTAATCCCCCAGACTCCAGATTCCCTTTCCAGTGACTCCAACTTCAGATCTGTACCAACCAATAGCACCTCTTCTGTTTTGTTTCCAAGGCCCCAATCCCATCAGTGACTTGAAAGTTTTGAGGTGTAATACATACTCTGAGTTTCTAAATTCTGCCCTTTCACTTCCTACTTTCTCCCATAGCTAACAGAGACTTTTGCTTAAAGTCTCTTTCCTCCTGCTCCTTACCTATCATGTCTAAGTCGGCCAACCAAACCCTGGGCACCTGTGGCAGAGCCTTACTTTGCCAATAGAGTGGAAATAAGTGACTACATAACCCCACAATCACAAGACTATGATGCTTTAACCAAACATACCCAGTTACTATCACTTGAGGGTCACAAATCATCAGCACTTAGAATACCTTTCACAAACACTGTCACATAGGAGAAACAGACAAAACTCATTTCTGTATCCTGCTAATATCATTTTAGTTTAACCATGACCTTCAACAATTAGAGTGTAAGGAAGTCTGGTGTCTACTAACCCAAAATGACCTCTGGAGCTCTGTAGTGCCGTGTGGACACCAAGGTACTATGATGTTCGTCATCATATGTTGCACTTCCAAAGTCAACAACTTTGATATCTGTGTTTTTCAGTGTGCGTTCATCTCGTTTCTAGAGACACAGTTGAGTAAAGATGAAACTCAATAAAGACATAAAACATTCTATAACACTACTCATAAAATGTGCAAATGAATCCTCCCTCTTTACCCTTCCGGCCTCTCTATCCCCCTCCCGCAACTGGGATACAAGCATCCTATTCATACTCTATTTGTAGATGAACATCAGATATAAACAGGTTCTGAAGTGAAATTCCTCATTCAAGGACCACCAAGCTACATTAATTTTAAAGACAACACCAAAAATTAAAACAAGTTTTTAACTTACCATTTTAGAATTGTATTTGACTACATAGTCAGACTTCACAAATAAAATATTTTCAGGTTTTAGATCCGTATGAGTTAATTTATTATGATGTAAAACTATAAAGAAAACAGAAAACCATCATTAGTCTCACTTAGATTTCAACTGGGGCTAGGATATGGGGGTCAAAAGGGATTTCACCTTTACCTGTAACCTGCAAGTATTCATATGCTGATTAGATAATAAAGACAATAAAATACACCGTGTATTCACGAATACTTACAATTTATAGATTGGCAGATCTGATAAGCCATTTGCCTGATGTGGTCAATTTGAAATGGCAGAAAGCTATTTTCTTTAATAAAATCATAGGTACTAAGTCCCAGCAGTTCAAACACAATACAAACATGACCATGATGATCAAACCATTCTAGCATCTGGACACATCGGCTAAAAGAGATCAAAATAATAACTGAGTGCACAGAAGTGAGCAGCTCACGTAGCATGACAGCTTGTGGTTCAATGTATACTTACAAGACACTGTTGGGGTCAGTGCTGTTCAAGTGCTCCAACACTTGGATTTCAGAGCGAGCTGCCTCCCGGTAACGGCCTACATTTTTTACAATTTTCACTGCTACATGTAAGCCATCCCTTAAAAACAAAAGATGATGATGCTAAATATATAAGCAGTGGGATAAAATTGCATACCCTGTGAAAAGCACTTTCTTTTTTTGTTTTGTTTTTGAGACCAGATTTCACTATATATAGCTCAGGCTGGGCTTAAACTCATTATGTAGCCCAGACTGACACTGAATTTGTGATACTCCTACCTCAGTCTCCTAAAATACAGTTGTAATTACATGTCTCCCATATTATTGTTCTAACTCTTTCAGAGTGCATTAATACCCTAGGTTACAGAAATATCTTTTCAAAACAAAGCAATCATTCACATAATACTTAGTAATTTTAAGATGTTTTTAAAAATTTACATTTATATTTCATACAAAACATTTTAAAGTGTAGCACACATACACAATCAGATCATTTGTTCATTTGCTAGGCAGGATCTATTTTGTGCAAAAGACAAGGCACAGGTGCTAGTATTGAACAATGGGACTCACTACTACATGCCTCAGTCTAATGACAAAGGCAGATGAGTATTAAGACATCCTCACAAGAGATGAAGCCCCAACTACTTATACAATAAAATAGCAATTCATACAATCAGACACAACTGAGCCCTGACAAACTGTGAGCCTATCAAACAACTGGCTAAAGACACTGTAAGCTATTGAGGCCCCTCCCTCCAAGCAGACTCATTCAAGTATGTAGAAATAGCTACAGTAAGAGCAGTGGGCATTTCCAATAATAATTCTTAAAGAATATAAATAGTATTTTGAGAAAATCATGGACAATGGGATGAAAGAAATTTTTAGAGGTTTTTTTTTTTTTTTTGGCTAGTGATAGAAACAGGACCTTGCTTGCCCATGTCAGCCACACGCTGGGCCAACAATAAACATTTCCAAGTATGAACTCAAGCAGTTTGTTCATGGATAACAGCACAGATCAAGTGGCTATGATACTAAGATTCACCAAATATGTCTAAACACAGATAAACTTTACTTTCAAGACTACTAGTCAGACAGTGGCGGTGCACTTGGGAGGCAGAGGCAGGTGGAGCTCTGTGAGTCTGAGGTCAGGCTGGTCTACAGAGTATAATGATATTTCATTTGTATTTTAGTGAATAAAGCTTGTCTGAAGATCAGAGAGAAAAACAGCCTCACTGATTGCTATTCAAATGTAACACAATTAACAAAAACCCAAGGCAGATAGATACTGGGGTTCAACCTGAAGATCAGAAAAGAAAAGCAGCTGGCTCTTACCACTCTATCTCAGTCTGAAAATGGTGATACTACCTCCAGGAGTCCTCAGAATGAGACTGTCTGAGAGCTGTCTCCTTTCATCTTATATTCCTCTCTAGGGCTAGGATTAAAGGCATGCACTACTACTACCAGGTTTCTATAGCTAAGTAGTGTGGCTACTGGGATTAAAGATGTGTGTCACTACTGCCTGGTCTGTAAGGCTGACCAGTGGAGCTGTTTTATTCTCTGGTCTTTAGGTAAGCTCTATTTATTAAAATACAAATGAAATTATCACTACAACAGAGAGAGTTCCAGGACAGGCCCCAAAGCTACAGAGAAACCCTGTCTCAAAAACAAATAAAAACCAAACCAAACCAAACCAAAAATAAACCTCAACTACCGCTATATACAGTAAGCTGGAAAATTATACCCTTTAAAAAATTAAAGATGTTATTTTAGAAAGGTGTAGCTTCAATAAATTATTTTAAGAAGTTCACTTACAAAAAAGTAGTAAAACCACACACAGAACAGAGGTTCTAAGGGACATGGTGCAATGAAGTAGGAAGTATATCCCAGAGAATGTAGACTTTACTCTACAGGTCCTAATGGAATTTCTCTGTAGTTCAGAAATCGCATTTTAATATATAAAACTGGAATTACTTTATTGACTCTGCAATCCAAAAGTAGCTGAATCCTACTGAACTTGAGTACTCCTTTAATTACAGAGTAAACTCCATCTGAGAGAAACTGACATCGCACACCAACAAAACTAATACTCATGGCACATAAATGATATTGAGTTACAGAAATCTTGTTGAATACCTCTCAGAAAAACTTGCAGCAACCACTTTAAAGTACATTTCATTAAAATAGTCAAGAAAGAAAAAGCAAACTTACATGCCATGGTCAATGCACTCTACAACTTTGCCAAAGGCCCCTTCACCTAAAGTGTCCACGATTTCATCTAAAGTGAGGGAGAGAAAGAGAGTCTAAGTACCTGAGTACAATTATACAGTTGTTCAAACAATGAATGCTTAAGTGTGGCATATTTCCAAATGATCTCTAGCAAAACATAACTAAGGTTTCATCGCTCAAGTTATTGTATTTTCAGCTGCTACAAAGCAATTAGATAGCGCTATCTGTCTTGCTCTAATCTCAAACTCCACTGATTATTTTGGAATTTAAAGAATAGAAATATTTAAATTCTACAGAAAAGAAGAAATACAAAAGAACAAACAAACCCACAAAAAATAAAACAAAAAAGCAATGAAGAGTCTTTAGCCCCCCGCTGACAAACTATTCTTTAAAAGATTATTCTGTCTGCAAAGTTTAAAAAGTGTTGAAAAATATTCTATACATCTTGCTCTTAGAACGTCTCCACTTTGACAGATCAGGTGACCCTCCTCATCATCCTCTATACTCCTGGATCTTTTCCTTCGGTGGCTCTTCTGGAACGGCAAGTGGGCAGCACCAAGATCGTCCAGCCAATCAATATATCAGAGTGAATTCAGGGCAGAATACGCAATTCATTCAGCGGGGAGATATTCAGGCATTCAGATAAGCACCAGGCCACGAACAGTTGGCAGGAGCAATTTCAAATTCAGTCCCCAGAAATTCACAGGGCACAGTTTATGTTACAGAAGAAAAACATGGCAAGGAACAGATTTTCAGATAAGATACTTAAAGTGGCAATAGAAAAAAACAACACAATTGTCTCTTTAAAATACTGATTTAATTGAAGTCTGAAGTTTAAAGAATGCAATGTCAAGATTTACTATTTTCTGATATAACCATATGCTGTGAGTTGAGTTGTCTAAGTTTGTCAGAAAAATGTCAAGATTAGTTGAAATTGTTCTCTTTTAGCAACATTTAAAAATAGATATCATAATAAGGGGGAAGTAAAGACTAATTTCAATCTTCAATCTAGTAAATGCTAGTTCTACAGAAAAAACTTGGGGAGGGAAATGGTACCTTGAAATTTACAAATTAAAGCTGTCTGGCTTTTTCAATACATTTCCCATTCAGCACCCAGTTCAGAACTTTAGCAAAATTAACTGCAGACAATGATGTGCTGCACTAGGAGCTATACTACATACTGGTCAGCAACAGCTAAGCACCCCAACAGTGTGACTCGCCTGAGTTGTTTCCAATTATCAGTAAAGCAATTTCTTTCAAAATAATTTAAAAAATGTTTACATTCAAAGAAAGATATGGGTGCCTCAGTTTTTAAATATACTGCACAACCACAAAATAAGATGTTTTACTATTAAAACCAACAAGCTCATGATCTGGTTTGCAGAATGAGTAAGTGTGGGCAAGTGAAGACTAGCTAATACACACAGGAGTCAGTTATGAGAATGTGTTCATTTCCTTTAAGAATTCAAGTAATATAAATATAAATTATAGCATATCCAAATAGCATTAAAGAAACTTTTAGGACCTTATCACTTTTTTTAGAGCCTTACAAATAGAATCCATTCAAAATAAAAACAAATCACTCATACCGAATGTGACTGATGACTTGCACAGTGTCTATTACGCTTCCTTTTAGGGCTGCTTCTCCTGCTTCGTACTGAGGATTTACTGCAGTGGATCCGGTAAGAGCTTTCAATGTCTCTATGATAATGTCTGGGAACATATCCTTCGCAGTAATCATTTCTGTACTCATCAATGTATCTTCGATCCCGATAATCTCTTTCATTCAAGCATCTTGCTTCTAAATAGTGACTGCAAACATATTAAAGAATTTCAAATTATTCTCTTCATTCTGGAATAATGTGGTTCAAACAAAATTCTCAAGAATTCTTGGTTTAAATAGCTAACTCAATAAAAAGAAAAATTCTAATTGATGAGATGAAATTTGTACTTATCTCAGATAACTTAATAACTTTAACCAAATATATTTTTCTATATATAATTTCTATATAGCCAGGCATGTTGGTATATGCCTGCAATCCCAGCATTTGGAAGGTGAGGGCAGGAGGATCATGAATTCAAGGTCATCCTGAGGTACACTGCAAATCTGAAGCCAGTCTGGGCCACATGAAACCATCTCCAAAAAACAAAACAAAACCCCCACACATTAGAAAATTGCTGCCAACAATTCATACCAAGGAACAAAGCTTTAATTACAATATATGTATAATTAAATGTTCCTTTACCTTCTGAAAAATCAAGACCAAATCTGCAAACCTGTTCTGCAATACACAGGAATCTAAAGATAGCTTCCTTTCCCTCTCTCAGAGCCACACACATTCAGAGAAAGGCAAAAGAGAATTCCTTTCCCTTTAAATGTTAAGTGCATTTTTGGATATCCCAGACAGACTCTTCTGTACTGTGTATCACAGATACAAGGAACCTTTAAACGTATTTCAGCCCTTTCATTTACTAACTCAATTAAGATCCCTAAAGGATATACCATTGTTGCAGAACACACTAGTGGCAAAAGCTAAGATTTGCAAACTGTCACTACTGCCCTACATGTCACCTAGTCTATCTCCTCTCTTTTCTATGTTTAAGTTTTCTGACTCCTGTTTTGGAAATCAGACACCAGAACTTCTGAGGCCTGCCTAGTGTGTCAAACACATCTAAAATCGACCCTCCTAACAAGAAAGGGTCCAGGACCCTGGACAGCCTCCTACTCTACTTGCTTTGCATTTCTTATTATTTTTGGTTGTTAGCCTAGTCTTTTAACGGTTGAGCCATCACTCTAGCCCCACTTTGCATTACTAATTTCCTGTGACTCTTGCAAAATACCCAAGAAATAGAAAAGAAAACAGCATTTTCTAGTGCCACAGTGCTTCTACAGATCCCTTTGAGAACCTCATGGGAAAGGTTATAGGCCCTTTCCCCCGAGAAATGTACAAATGCATAAACAAAACTTGGCAAGAACTTCATGGAGGTCATGGACCTCAGGAAGTCAGTGGATCCAAGTTAAGTGTCCTGATCTGATGGAAAGAAAAGGACAGATTCATTTGGCCCAGTTTCCCATCCCCCCTCTACCTGGGATGAGTGTCCTCTTCAACAGAGTGCGAAGCTTCAAGAGGGATGCACATGGAGCACTGAGGGAGAGAGGGGACACCTGCCCAGTCAGACAAATCAGCTAAATAATCCTGACAAGCAATGGAGTGACAGATGTTGCTGAGGCTGCCCCCACCAACCCCTTTGTACTCCCCAGAATATGCTGTCATTTCCTTCCCAAGTGCTGGCTTAAGCCAAAACAGAGAGAAACATCCCTAGGACAACTACTCAACAGGACTGGCATCTAATTCAGGCTGGGTTTTCTTATTGCCTAGCATCATTCTCAAGTTCTTCCTAACCTCTGGAGAAACAACTCAGGCTATTCAGATAAAACTCTAGGCCTGAGTCAATTGGTCTAAAACAGAAATCTGGATGAAACACAACAAACTAGATGTCATACTTTAAGGGCTTCCTACTTAATTTTATAAGGTATCACACCCGCCTCCACCACATCCAAAGTCTACCTTAAAAAAACTAGACTGATAATCTTTAACTGGAATACTATGTGAAACTGGCCCTGCTGACAAACACTCTATCAATGATAAAAAAATGGAAGTGGTGATGCACTACCATGAGTAGAACTAGCATGAGAAGGACCTTTCCAGTTTATCACAACCAAAGACCAAAGGTTAAAGATTAAAGTCCACAGAATTATACAAGCTGTAGACAGGGTAGACAGAATAACAGATTTCATCTTTTAAAAATATCCACTGAATGCCCAGTGAATATTTCATTGTAACTTTTCAAAACAGCCCAAACTGTTGAGTGCACTGAAATTTGTTTTTATTTCCACACAGGTCCTGTGGGAGATAAAATAAAATCATATAAGGCAAAGTCTCTGCCAACAAACGAACAACTTAAGATTACTCACAAAGAGAAAGAAAAATCAAAATAGACAAATGAAAAATAAGTTGAAAAGGTGCAAATGATCACTTAGACTCAGGGAAGGCAAAGAATTCAATTAGATTAAAATGATTAGGGAAGAATTCATGACAAAGACAGATAAGCATCTTAAAGGAAAGTCAGGATTGGACAAAATACACAGCAGAAGAAATTCCAGGAGAACAGCAGAGTGCCATCTAACACACAGACAGCACCACCAGGCAGAGGCTTAGGATGCTATAGTTAGACAGCAAGTAGATGACTGTATCAAGAGCCAATTTTCACCCAGGAGAATGTCATTAGAAGCCACACACACACCATACTATAGGTGTTTGTGAAAGGATGGCCTAGTAGCACTAATACTGAATACAGAGTTTGTAAATGAGGACCCAGGCCACAGAGACTGAATCTTAGTCTGCATATCTCCTAGGTGATTTCCAGTCATGAAATTTATCAAAGGTTTAAAACTTGGTATTCTGTGTTACGGGAAGACAAATATATAAAGGTTATTTACAGCTATGTTGGTCTTTCCAGTATTTGAGACAAAAGATTAATTAAGTCTCCTGAAAGACAGAGACCAAACTCACAGGCTACTGCCAAAAGTTAAGTCAGGGGAAAAAGGTTTTAAAATGCATGTAAAAAAGGGCTCAAATAATTAATACATAATAAAGTCTTATAAATCAGTAAGAAACATACTTTAACAGAAAACAACTGATGTAAAAATTCTCCACAACAAATTCACTAGAAATTTAGAAATTCAGATTAAGAAAACAATTTAAAACAGACAAAACTGGAGACAGCATGAAGGAGCATGTTATAAGCATTCTAGAAAAAGAAAAGAGAATATGCAACAAGAACCTTGTGAGATTTCATACCCTTTAACTTGAAAATGCCTCTTCTCAGAATCTACTTTCACAGGCAAAGATTTGTACACAAAGATCCTTTAGGAACAGACAGTGAGAAGTAATTCAGTAACGGGCAATAGTTTCCAACCTGTTGCTCCTTTATTCTTTGTTCCTTCAATTTCCCAGTAATTTTACTAAAATATTTATAAAATGTTTAGCTTTCATTTTTTTTTACAGTTAATGAATATTCTGGATTAGGATGAATAACCACAACCAAATGTGTCCGGTGTCAATGTCAAAAATGGCAGTGCTGGCTTAGTGGCTAATCGAACTGACTTGTTTTTTATAATTATGAATACAAATCCCTCAAATCAACCTTTACACATATATAATATATACTAGAACTATGAATAATTAGTTTTAAGATGATAAGCCTTAAATAGTATTTTGTACTTTGTATACTGTAATAGTGAGGTACAGACAATTTGTATTGTGTATTGTTCATTACTAAGGTCTGGTCATTCAATCTTGCCATAAACCTTACCCCTCACATAACTGTTTAATAAAGCATGATTATTGTACAGGAACTACAAACAAGCTCTTTGACAGAATAACTCTGTTTAGCACGGAGAAGGAAAAAAAATTACATACTGTTTTTTAAAGTAACCCCAGCTGGCTAATTTAGAAAGCAATCTGGTAAACAGCCCCAATGGAACATCTGCACAAACAAGGAGAAAACATTGAACCAACAAAACGAATGAAAAAGGGAAATTAATGGAAGGCAGAGTGAAAGAAACTACTCACCTAGCCTTTCTTTACTATTTAGAACTTTTAAGATTCTTTTAATCCTATGTACACATATTACCTTCAAATTTTATACCATAAGATTTCCATAATTTTTTAACTAAGGCTCTATCCTAAATTACCAGAGCAAGTTCCTAAAAATCTCAGACAGACATACCCATTGGTTTTCTTCTATAAACATACCCTGTAGAACACAAGTGACTAATCCTCAAAGCACTTTAATGTTCTCAAAAGTATGCTGCCTTTCTCATTTGTATTAACCACCCTCTGTGACATCTCAATTGTGAAACACTTTTTGCATACCCAAATATACATACCATCTTCCTATACAATTTAAAGCCACTCATTGGGTATCATTATATATATCCTTTTGCATCCCCCTCCCTTTTGTGATGAAGGGGTTTTTAAGGATTTTAGGACATCATGCATAGATGGTACCAAGTGTTCTAGCATTGAACTACATCCCCAGAGTCCTTATTTTTCATTCGCTTGCTGAGCAACTATCTGTCTCCCATCATTCCCAGTCAGATATATGAGAAACTATTTTATTCACAGCTATAGTCTCAGCACTAAAGAAGCTAGCCTATAATGGCACTCTTAACTGCTTTTTAAATGAATAAACATGTTGCCTGAATTCTAAATTTGATAAAAGCTATAAAAGTAAATGACAAATTTTTAAACCGTTAGAACTTAAAATACAAGTCATTTACCAATCAGAGTCTTTAAACTGATGATGTGGTTTACAATGCCTGTTTTCTTGCGTACTACTGTGAGATCTCCTCTTCCGTTTGTGACTTCCACTGTAGCTGTCATGGCCCCAGCTCTCTCTGCCATCCCAGTCGGAGCAGTGAGTTCGTTTGGAATGCCGCATCTGTTAACCAAGAGGGGGAAAGGGTGAGCTAGAAAGCTAAAGATGGTTGTATAATTACACACAGGGCCACACAGGTTCTTACAATCTTTTAGGTATACTCCCCAAAGCTTAGAACACATTAGCACTGCTATGAGACTGACTGATGAATGGGACTGACCTAATACTAAATGATGGGCAACAATGAGCCTTTAACACATTTTCTTTCACTACTTAGTAAAAGGAGAAATCCTCAAGTTAGTGTTTGCCTTCAAAAATACTCATTGACTTTAACCTTTTTTGTTTTGAGACAGGATTTCTCCATGTAGCCCTGGCTGTCCTGGAACTCACTCTGTAGAGCAGGCTGGTCCCAAACTCAAAGAGATCTGCCTACCTTTAACACCCAAGTGCTGGTATTAAAGGCATGCATTTAAAGGATGCACCTGGCTATCCTTTAATTTTTTTTAAAAAAGGGTCAATTAAAATTGCTCAAGGACTTGAGAGATTAGTCAGCCAGTAATGGACATGCTGTGCAAGTATGAGGACTTCATTTCAGATTGCTCACATCCATATAAAAAGCCAGACACCATAGCACAGAACTGTAATTCCAGAGCTGGAGTGAGGGTGGGGCATACAGATTCCTGAAACTCATTGGCTAGTCAGTCTAGCTTAACTGGCAAGTACCAGGTTCAATGAGAGACCTTGCCTCAAAAATAATAAAGAGACAAGGATACACCCATGTTAACCTCTGGCCCATACATGAAACAGAATGCACATATGCATCCCTGACACACAAAACAGTTCAAGCATAGACAAAGCATAGACAGATGATTTCGTTATCTTCTACTTATGCTGATGTCTTAATTAGGTCACTCTTATGTTAACAATTTTACCAACTGAGCTATACTCTCAGCCTCTGAATTTGGATTTTAAAAGTCAAGACTGAAATGATTAAAGAAAAGCACCCACACTATATTTATGGCTAGCTCACCCCAATAGTATCACAAATGTTCTTCAGCCTGGCAAAGCATAATACAAACAATTAAAAGAGAATCATGGAAGTGACTGGTTTAAAGGTAAAGAGCCTTTTATTAACGAGGCTTCTTTTTCCTTAAACTCTGTAGAGTTCCTTTCTCTAAATGCCAGAATTAGACCAATCTTTAAACTGAGACTTGGCCAGTGACATCAGATAATGGTAACAATGCTCAGACTTCATTTGCAACTTCCTGTGTACAGCTTGTATTCTCCCAGGCTCAGTATCTAACATTTATCCTTTTTGCTTGTGTCTAAATGTTGCATGCCCTTATAATGAGGCCAATGGACAATTTGCCAAAATTAGTTCTCTCTGTTCACCACACGGGTCTCTGAGATCAAAGGTATGCACCTTTACTCACTTAACCACCCAGTTTTCCAAAGTTTTTAAAAGATTAATTTTATTTTTAATGGGGGGAAAGCTGCACTTGACTGCGATTGTTCACAGAAGCCACAAGAGGGCACAGGATTCTCAGGTCCTTTACAAGAGCAGTACACACTCTTAAATCTCTGCGCTGTCTTTGCAGTTCCAGTTAAAAACACTGCTAAGCAGGGTTTAAATGGTTTGTGTGTATTGGGGGGACGGGGATAGGATGGGACAGGACCACAGCTTAGCAAAGAAGCTGAATAAAGCCCCAATGGAGCAAAACCAACTTAACCACCTTCAGTTTGCCTAAACGACTGAAAAATATGCTAACGAAAGCTATTAAACTCCAGGCTTGGAAAGAAGGCAGTTTCTGTTCTTGCCTCCAAGGCGTTCCTAAGAAATGATGTGCATCACACCACAGGGTGTGATATCCACATTCTTTTTCTGTCTTGACTACCGAGGATGTAATGGGAGGCGGGGGTGGTAGTGGTGGTGATGGTTCCGAATTGCTAGGCGAGGACTCTACCACTGATCTGTATCCCCTGTCCAAATATTCAGTAAATTCTATTCTCTTTCTTCTAGTTCTGAGCAGCCTTTCAGGCATCTTTGTGATAATGTGGCTTCTCTTTTAGTTCAGTTAAAAAAACCAAGTACGGGTTAAGTCACCCCCCTCCTCCTAAATTCTTGCCTGTTGCCTCAATAAAAGTAAGGCAAGCATTCCCTTTGATATAGTCATTTTAATATGGCAAAGTAAAATAAGCACTACAAATTTACTTATGGCAAATGTCAAAACTCAAACTTTCTTCAAAAAAGCACTCTTTCTATTTTTACTGGTATTCTGCTGACCCATTCCTTCTATTATCAAAATTGTATTTTAGCCACATTTAGGTTTTGGTCTGATTAAGCCTTTTTTTTTTCTTCTGTTTCTTTGGGAATTGAATCCCGAATCTCAAGCACTAGGCTACTAAGCAATCTTAAGTAACAGCAGGCAAATTTACAGCTTCTGATGACTCATCATTATGACTGTCCATTAAGTAGGGTTTCACAAGACTTATTTGTTTGTTTCAGTTCCCTCCTCCCCCTTAGATTTCACCCTGCCACACCAGTTTACTGAATTGAGACAGAATTCTCAAATGATATTAACACGCAAACATTAAAATTAAAAGAAATTCCTCGTGAGAGCCCAAGAGCTGTATTCCTTTATTTATCTAGATTTATTATTTAAAATCCAGCAGTTGGTCCCAGTCCCGACCACTCCCGCTGAACATCCCCCACCCCTGCTTTATCTCCAGTGAAGTTCAGAACTAATTTTCTTAGTCAGGTGTGGAGGCACATGCCATGGTGGACGCAGAGGCAGGCTGAGCTCTGATACAGCGGGTCCGATGACAGCCTGCTTTGCAGAGTACCACCTTGCCTCAAACAAACCAATAAAGAAATCTTTACTTATAAGGCAAAGTGAAAGATTTCAGGTCTCATATATGAACAAAGAGTTCCTTCTCATACAGGGGAAGGAAAGCTACCTCAAAATATTACACTATCTCTAATACTTAAAAAAAACGCTACATGCTAGAATCTTGGTGTCTTTCAATAGAATAACACAATGGAACCAATATGCATATACCCATATTGGAAATACGATTCCATTCTCCACCACCCTCTTAAAAACCGTATGGTATCTGGCTACTCCATGCTAAACACAGGCTTAAAAACATCGAGACCGGAGTTTCCAGCCTCTCAGAGGGCTGCATTTTCTAAGTGGGGGACAAGGGGCACTCCGGTGCTTGCTCAAAGCTGGGTCAAGCAGCGGCAGAGACAGAAGACAGGTGACTACTGGCCCACGGGATTTAGAGGGCTGACCACACCAGCAAAGGGTAAAGAGCACCGTTCGTTCTCGGCAGCGTTAGTACGGGGGAGAGGCGGCTACAACAACCAACAAACAAACAGGCTGGGCGTGGCGACGCCCGCCTTTAACCAGGCCGCTCGGGAGGCAGAGGCAGGGGGATCTTCGGAGTCCCAGGGCAGCCTGGTCCCCACGGCGAGTTCCAGGGCTGGCAGGGAGACCTCTTCGGGGAGCAAAGAACCAAACCCAAACCCCGCTGCCCCAAGGGCGGACGGACCTTCCCTCCCAAGCGTGTTCCTCGAAGCGGGAGGTGCGCTCCAGCCACCGGGATCGCCGCAGTGCCCGCCCCACCTCCCCCCCGGGCAGCTGGCCAGGGCGTTTGGCGCAGCCCCGCAGGGCGAACGGCGGACTCGGGGGAAGCCTCCAGTTCCGCACACTGCCAGGGCCGCCGAGAGGAGCGAGGAGGGGTGCGGGCGACCAGACTCCCGGGGACACCAGCGCCGGGGACGTGCCCCGCCAACGTCTCCCCATAGGCTCCCACCATGGCCGGCCAGCACCCGCGGGCCGCGACTTCAGCGGCGAAACCGCAGCAGCTCGGGTGTTGTCGCCGCCGGCTGAGCGGTGCCCCGCCAAGACAGACAGCCATGGGCGCAGAGGCCCAAAGTCCGTTCTTTCCTCAGCCACCTAGCTCCGCGAGGCCCTGCCCGCCTCACCTCCGCAAAAGCGAAAGGCCTGTTGGCCGAGAAATGTCGCCAAACCGCCGCCGTCGCTCTCTAGCCGCCGCTGCGACAAACACCGACAAAATGGCGTCCGCGCCGTCACCCCACAACCTCCTCAGGTGGATCTAGCGCCACCTACGCCGAGCAAGCGCGCATGCGTCACGGAGCCTCGGGCCCGCCCACAGATTCCGCAAGGGGCGGGGACTGTGACGTCAGGAGGAGCGTGATCACCCACACCGCGGCTGCGCGGCGCGGGCGGTGCTTGGAGGAGGAGGTTCTGTCAAGCTGTACCTGGGAGACCGCCCTGACTCTACGGCGCGTGCCAGCCTCTTAAAGAATTTTTTTTTTCTGGACGTGGCCGCCCTGGGCAGAGCCAACCTCTGACCCTTTCCCTTCATCCTCAAGTGGGACACCCATGGGACTCGGCCTGCCAGTCATCGATGAACTTTTCCTGGACCTCAGCCCCAGGCAGAGCCATTAGAGCATAAAGTCCCCAGGTCCAGGCTGATGGAGCCAGGGCAGCTCAGTGACCAGGATATGTTAGTCACCTGGCGCTTCCGCTCCAAACTGGATTTGGAGAAGTTTATCTGACTATGTCTCTGAAAACAAGCTTAAGAGGGGCTTACCCTTTCGGGGCATTCACCCCTCAGCCTGCAGAGCAAAAGGAATGGGGAAATTTCTCCTGAGACTTCTGAAGGCAGTGGGGCGGAGGTGGCACCTGCTTTTAATCCCAGCACTCAGCAGGCAGAGAGGCAGGTGGATCTCAGTGTGTTCCAGGCCCACCTGGTCTATGGAGGAGTTCCAGGACAGCCAGGGCTGTTACACAGAAAATCAAAACAAAGCAAAACAAAACAAGAGACATTCTTTCTGACCGTGGTAGCTTCATCCCTTTCTATTACAGTTACTAGACAAATGGACATTTGTGGTCAGAAGACATTTTTAATTTCCAAGAACTGGGCTTTTATGCCACAGGCCTGTAATCCCAGCATTTGAGAGTTATTGGCAGGAGAATCAGGAGTTCTAGGTCATCCTGGGCTACATAAGTTCAAGGGTAGCCTGAGCTACACGAAATCAAAACTCAAAAACCAAAGCTGTCTGAGTATCCACCAATATCATCAATACTGCCTAACCCAATAGGGTTGAACTTCTGGTCCTGTTTTCTACTCCCAAGAGCCAGGATCATGAGCTGCCTTGTCCAGATTAAACAAATCCTCTTTGCCCATCCATAGTCTCTTACAGTAATCTGGGCAACCCTAAGGCGGTTATTAGCTCCTAATTACAGATTTAACTTCTGGAAATGCCATTTAAACCTTGGCCTTGCTAGCTCTAGAGAGCTTGTGTCTATGTTGTCACGCTGGCTCCTTCAATTCATGCATCAAAGAAAAAAAGACTTACTTTTCTTAGTCATTTAGAGGAAAATGTCCTGAGTCCATCTTTTGGCAAGATCAAAAGGGTATGTCTGGAAAAAAAAAACCCAAACCCTTTCAGGGTGATATGTAACTGAAGCTCTCACGGTGAAACAATGAACGCTTTCACATCCAGCAAAGATGAGGGAAGGCCACACCCCACACCATGGGTCACAATGGGTCTCCCAGGCATCTCACACTGCCCAAGATGGACACCACCCTAGTTTTCCTCAGGATTCCTCCTATCTCGGCGTCCTACCCATCACTGAATGGGGCTCAGAGTCGGAGCCAGGCCACAGATGCAGGGTCCTCTTGGAAACACGTGCCAGAGGGACTTGGTCAGCCTTCAGGATTCCTCGGGATATTGGCTTCAGAAACTGCAGGAGACAAACCGTTTACCAAAACTTTCATTAGGTCATGCCCAAAAGTTCCTTGGCAGACTCAGTAATGGATTCTTGGATTATTCATCCCTCCTGTCAGAATGGAAAACTAGGAATTAAACTGGGTCTTTATCACTTTTAGGAGTCCAGCGATGGAATGAAACTAATCTCTTAAAGTCATAGCACGTCACTCTACAGTCATTATGTGCCTCCATTAGTCTAATTAAAATAACAAGTAAAATTTTATTGAATTTATTTAGAGACTTATGGGGGTGGAGGCGGTTGGTGAGCCTATGCCATGGTACAAGTTTGGAGGCCAGAGGAAAACTTAGAGAAGTCAGTTATCTCGTCCCACAACATGGATCCTGAGATCGTTAGTCTTGGTAGGAAGCAGCTTTGCCCATTGAGCCATCTCCTGTGTCCCTCCTGCCAATTATTTTTAATTGAACAAGATAGGTGGTGCTGGCTAAGTTAAAAAAAAAAAACAACTCAAAACAATTCTCAGTCACCAAGGTTGGTAGCACAGAGCTGTCAAACCCAGCATTTGAGAGGTAAACAGTGGGGGTCATGTGAAGGTCTTCTTAGACTACATAGGAAGTTCCAAGGCAGCCAGGACTACATGAGACCGTACACCCCAAAACAAAACAACTAAAGCTCAACATATGGCTTCCCCAATTCTACTTAGTGCATTTTCTCAGCATTAAAATTTATTGTCATTCTCTCATTTGGTAAAACACTTGACTAGTGTGCATGGTCCCCTAGGGACCATGGTATCAGGACTGAACAAGTAAGTATGGAGAAGAGAGAGGCGGGTATTTCTCAGTTTCCACCTTAACCTGCTGCTGTTTACTGAAGCAAACAAAGCATTAAAACCATTTTCACACAGTAGGAATCTATTAGACACTTACCTGTGAATGGATTAGGGAATCAACCCCTGGCATCATCTGCAAACCAAGGAATTCCTAATTCCAGATGCTTCAGTATTCCGACTGACTGAGCACCTCAGGTGAAAAGGTTACCAAGGAACATGCCAGATCTGAGATCTCAGTACCCCTTAATTGAAGAATTAGATGCCAGTTGAGTAATCGCCAACAGGGCCGAGAGCTTGATCATCAGACGAGTCAGAGGCACACCCGCCCTCACAATTAGGAGTCCCCGTTCCCACAATGTAAACAAGGAGGAACTAGTGCAGACCGCTGTAGGCCCAGTGTTGCCACTTCAGTCTTTGTGAGCCCGCGCAGCCCCTGCTTAGTTGATTCAGTGGGCCCTGTTCGCATGGTGAAAGACAGCATATGTTAAAAGGGGGGAATAGGGGGAGAAAAAACAGAAGATGAGTAAATAAATAGCTATGCCTTGAGAATCAAGCTGAAACATCAGGACTCAGGATCATGAGTCATAACATCAACAGTAGGACTTGTTGGGATGGACAAGGACATGCAAGCATAGCACCTGCAGAATCTGCACGGGACACTCTGTAATGAGAGATCAGAGACCCTCCCCTTGTTTACTCCTCATTCTGAGGCCCTGTACAGGATCCTGGGTCGCTGCCCAGGTAAGTCTCTTCTGTCCTCCAGGTCATGTCCTCTAGAGAGCAGCACCAGCTGGCCTGCCTTTCCTGAGCACAGAGCAGAGCACACCAGGTAGGGAATCCATGCATCCCCTTTACTGCAGGCCATTATTGCACCCATTGTGTAGGCAAAGATGATCATCCACTTCTGTCCCTCCTCCCTTGATCTCCCAGTTGCCATCCAAACTCCTCATGGCAACAGGAGATGGATTCTCTCACACACCAAACGCAGAATTTTGTAGGAGGCCGCTTGTTGGTTCCTGGCTGCTCAGACTCCTGAAATAATCAAACAGAAACTGTATTAACTAAATCACTGCTTGGCCTGTTAGCTCTAACTTCTTATTTGCTAACTCTTACATCTGAATTTAACCCTTCTCCATTAAGCTGTCCATCATCATGAGGTCGTAGTCTACCAGCAAAATTTCAGTGCATGTGTCTCTGGTTGCGTCTCCATGGCTTCTCTCTGACTCTATCCTCTTTTTCCTAGCATTCAGCCTAGCTTTCCCACCTAACTAAGTTCTACTTTGCTATAGGCCAAGCCAGTTTCTTTATTCAGTAACCAATAAAAACAACACATAGACAGAAAGACATTTCACATCACCAGAATTTGATATAAATGATCCTTTTCACCATTTAACAAAGACATCTCAAACCATCAATGTCCCAAAAAATGCCTCAATTTCAAAGCTAAACTGGGCACCCCAAGGAAGGCAATTCTGGTGTAATGGAAATCTTTCAAATTATATTATATTTTCCACAATGCAAAAACAGTCACAACTCAATTGAATGTATATAGCCGATATGAATTCTCCTTGCTTCTCTCAAGAACTTGCTTTCCAGGGAGACTTTTTGCCTATTATGGTGGCCACTATCAGAACAGGGACATTCCCTGGGAGAGCTAAGCATCCCCCTCCTCTTTATCTAACCTCTCTGAGTCTATGAACTGTAGATTTTCTGTTATGCATTTAATGGCTAATTTCCACTTATAAATTAATACATTCCATAATAGTCTTTCTGAGCCTGGGTTACCCCACTTAGGATAAAATTTTCTAGTTCTATACAATTCATTTACCTGCAAATTTCATATCATTATTTTAACAGGTGAGGAATACTCTGTTGTGTAAATGGACCACATTTTCTCTATCTGTTCTTTGGTTCAGGATAGCTAGATTATTTTCAGGTTCTGGTTATTACGAATAAAGTTGCACAGAACATAGTGAACTTCTGGTGGATAGAGTGTCCTTTAGGGATATGCCCAAAAGTGGGATAGCTGCCCTTGAGGTTGGTTGATTCTCAGTTTTCTTAGGAACTGCCATTTGATTGCCATAGCGGCCTTGGAAGGCTGCGCTCCCACCGACAATGCAGGAGTATTCCCGCTGCTCCGCATGCTTTCTAGCATATGCATCACTTGTGTTATTGATCTTAGCCAATCTGACAGGTTCAGATGGAATCTCAGAGGAGGTTTGATTAGCTTTTCCCTGATAGCTGAGGATTTTGAACATTTCTTAAGGTTTGAACCGCTATTTGAGATTCATACATTGACAATTCTCTATTTAGATCTGTACCCCATTTCTAATAGATTATTTGCTTTTTTGTTAACTAATTTCTTGAATTCATTATATATTTTGGATATTAGTCCTCTATCAGATGTCGAGTTGTTAAAAATAATTTCCCACTTTGTAGGCCACTGCTTTGTCCAAGTGACAGTCTCTTCTGCCTTAACTAAGTTTTCAGCTGCATAGGTCTTGTATAGTAATTGTTGATCTCAGTTCCTGTCCTCTGGGTCTTCCATTCAGAAAGCTGTCTTCTGTGCCAATGTGTTTGAGCATATTTCCACTTCCTCTTCTGTCAGGTTTACAGTAGCTAGGTTGTGTTGAAGTCTTTGATCCATTAGACTTGAGTTTTGTGCAGGGTGGTAGATATGGCCCTATTTGCATTTTTCTAAGTACTGATATCCAGTTAGCCCAGCACCATCTGTTGAAGACTATGTGTCTTTACCAGGGTGTATTTCATCATTATATAAAAAATCAGGTGTCCGTGGGTGTATGTGTCCATGTCTGGATCTTCAATTTGATTCCTTGGGTCAACAAATCAGTTTTTATTCCGAAATCATTTTGTTTTGTTGCTATAGTCTGTAGTAGAACCTGAAATCTGGAATGGAGACACGTTTAGCAGTTCTTTTATGTTCAAGATTATTTTAGATATCCTGGGTTTTTCATTGTTTCCTTGAAATAGAGAATTGTCCTTGCATGGTCTGTAAAGAACTGTGTTGACATTATAGGAGATCAAACTGAATCTGTAAATTTTCTTTTGATAGGATGATCATGTATACTGTCTTAACCCTAATGAGAATGGGAGGTCTTTCCAATATTTGATATTTTCATCAATATCTTTCTTCAAATACTTTAACATTTGTAATATGTATCTTTCACTTGCTTGGTTAGATTTACCCCCAAGATATTTATATTACATGAGGCTATTGTGAAAGGTATTCTTTCTATGATTTCTTTCTTGGTCTGTTTGTCCTTTGTATGTAGGAGGAGTAATGATTTTTTTGAATTAATCTTGTATCCAGCTTCTTTCATGAAAGTGCTTATGAGCTGTAGGAGTTCACAGATAGAATTTTTAGGGTCACCTATGTGTACTAAATATGATCTGGAAATAATGACTCTTTGAATTGTTTTTTTTCCCATTTATATCCACTTGATCTCCTCTGCTCTAGTCAAAATTTCCAGTACTATTTGAATAGATATGGAGAGTGTGGACAACCTTGTCTTGTTTCTCATTTTAGTGTAAAGATTAGAGGTTCTCTCCCCAATGTACTCTTGTACAATAGACTTTCTGTAAATTGCCTTTTTTGTTTACCTATGTCTGTTGTGTCCTTGAGTCTACAAGACTTTTGTCATGAAAGGGTGTTGGATTTTATCAAAAAACACTTGTAGTTGCATTGAATTTGTATTTTAATTAACAAAGCTTTCCTGAAGATCAGAAAAGTAAGACAGTCACACTGTTGAAGGAGCAGCGGGCCTGCTTTCCTGCCGCCAGGCTCCTGGCCCCCTAGCTAGCTTATGCCCCCAAATAATTACACAGAAACTGTATTCTTTTAAATACTGATTGGCCCATTAGTTCTAGCCTTCTAATGGCTAATTCTCACATCTTGCCTTGACCCATCTCTAATAATCTGTGTAGGACCAGTCTTACTGGGAAAGATTCAGCGTGTCTGACTTGGTGGCTTGCTTCATCGCGTCTGCCCTAGAGAAGAGCGGCATTGTGTCTGAGCTCACTTCCCTTCTTCCCAGCATTCTGTTCTGTCTACTCCACCTATCTAAATTCTGCCCTATCAGATGGGCCAAGGCAGTTTCTTTATTGACCAATGAAATCCCACATCATCACACTGCCCAGCTTTACAAACCAGACGGTGGTGTCACACACCTTTAATCCCAGGAGCCACTCTAGCTTGCTATAGCTACCAGAAATAGAATTATAAGATGGGATGAGACATCTCTCAGTCTCTTATTTTCATTCTCTCCTTTACCAGCCTGGGGGAGGATACACAGGGCAGTGATATCTTGAAACTTTCCAAGGCAACATTTAAATCCTCAGCTCCATTCTCAAGGCCATGTATATAAATACCAACCTTTGACTTGGTGCCAAGTAACTTCTTCCTTGACAGTTTAAAACCCCAGTTGTGAAGTGTTTTCGTGACACCACCTCTTTCAGTATTTTCACAGATCATGCAGTCCACCAATGTCCTCATCCCTGCCAGGTCCTAATCCTTCAGTCATTGTTGGTTAGCTACAAACATACAGATGATTCCCAATTTCAAAATAACTGATTAAAAACAGTCTGTAAGTCTCAGTTTTTTCATCAAGTACAATTTGAATAGAGGATATTAGGAAAAGGAAAATTATTAAAGTCCTAAATCAACAAGCCATGGTGGCCCAAAACTTAAATTCCATAACTGAGGACAGGGAGACAAATCAGAACCTGTTGAATCTAAATAGTGAGTTCCAGAGTGGCAGGGATTATGTAAAGATATTCTGTCTGAAAAAATATTTGAATGTTGGACCTTGTTTTTGCACAGTGTCTTGCATACTTGCTATTGAGCACGTGTCTTGCTGAATAGCTTAAGATTTCCATAAATCTGGCAAATCCACCAGCCTCAGCCATCTGAGAGGGGATTAAAGGCTCCTGGTTAAGCTCTCCTGCTCCACCCTCCACACCCAGGGAGGTGGGTCTGATTCAATCCCATCCAAGAGCTTTATAAAGGCCCAGATCTCACCTGGTTCTCAGACTCCAGAAGCCCAAGGAGGTGCACACAGCTCTACCTCCACACTGCAGACTCTGCAGCACCAGGACACAGAGATCCAGCTTCCATTGTCTGTGGAGCGCAGCAAACCTTTTCAGGGAAAATGCAGGTAATTTGGGTGTTCGGGGAATCCATTCTTGTGTTTTCTGGAGGATGGCCGGTGTATTTCAACTCCTCTCAGAAATTTTAAGCCGGAGTGAGCCTCTGGCATGTGACTCTTTCCATGCGTATATGACATCGTTTGGTCTTCCTAGCAAGCCTCTTGGAAGGTGCTGGACTGTGCATTTTAAAACCAGGGAAGCAGGGAAAACCTGGGTAACCACCTTGAACAGAATCCCATGCCCACAGTTTGCAAAGGTACAGACTTCTGCACTCTCCTTCTTCATGGGCTTTCTGGGTTTTCCTTGGATAAGGCATCATCTCAATGCTCCAAGGCTAACCCAAACCCCACTGTACATCCAAGAATGACCTGAACTTCTGAACCAGCTTTTACTTGTTATGGAAGAGCTGTGATTATAGACTCAACCCAAAAGACTTTGCTTTCTGATTCTTTATGGCCAGTTACTTGTTCCCAGACCTCGTGTTAAACCTTACTATGTGAGAAGCAAAGCAGGGACTCATGAGGAGGTCTTCATATGGATTTCTAGCACTAGGATGATGGAATGGAGCGTGGGAAGAGAGTAAACTGGACAGAGTGGGTGGGGTGTCTCAGAGGAGAGGTGCTTCTGTCTTTGAACATTCCCTTCAGCTGGGGGCTGATGTGCTATAGACTGGGGGCTTTTCCTGGTTACACTTTCCAGACAAGCTTTCCCTTAGGTGAGAGGATTTAACATCTCTAAGTAGATTGGGAAAGAAGACTCCAGTGTTTTCTCATGCTGCAAGGTGCTGAAACCTGAATCCACAACCCAACTGAGACAGAGGTTCTGTTGCATGGAAACAGTTTTAATATTTTCTTTATATTTTCTATCTGAGCCGAGGAAGCCAGACGGAGTCGAAAGATTATGGACCACTGAAGAATCTGGTGTGGGACAGAGTGGAAAACAGGAAGGACAAGGACCCTCAGGTATTCAGAGGCAACCCCCAGTTAAAACCCAGTACTCCCATCCTATGTCTTTCCTGGAGACACAGAGGCTAAGGCAAAAACTCAGCTGTGGACAGCTGTGTCAAGGACTGACTTGTCCTCAGTGGTCCCAGGTTTCTGCCTTCTTGTAGGAGACCCAAAGTGTCAGAGTTCTGCGAGAGTCTCCCTGGGGTGGTGGTGGGGGGTTGAGTCGATGTAGGGACAATTTCCCAGCCAGAACTCATCCCATGTGAGGCCTTTCCATTCTGTAACATATTTTCTACAACTAAAGGCACCCACCTACGCTTGCAGTCCATTGTCCTCCTCAGTATTAAGAGCAGGGTAGCTGGTAATCTTGGGCTTGTGAGCAAGTGTTTCTAATCTCTTGAGACTGAATGAGCCACATGTTGCTTCTCTCAGTGTGCAGAATAGGTCCTTAGAAAAGTTGAGATGTTTGCATTTAAGGCAACAAAAGCACTCATCACATCCCTTCTTCCATTGCAGGTCCTTCCTGTCACCCATGGGCTGACTCTGAAATCAGGATCTTCCTGGAGGAGTGGGAAGTCATTGAACAGAGAGTGGGAAACCCAGGCAGGAAGATCTTGGAGAAGAGCTGGGCGATTCACCAGCGAATCAATGAGAGGAGGGGTTTAAAGAAGAGCTGGGAAAGCTGTGTCATCTTGCTGGATACCCTGCAAAATCTGCACAGGACACTCTGTCATGGGAGAACAGGGACTGTACCCTTGTTATCTCCTTATTCCGAGGCCCTGTACAGGATCCTGGGCCACTCCCCAGGTTAGTCTCTTCTCTATTCCTCTGTCAAGTTGTCTAGAGACCATTATCAGTTGGCTTCTCCATCTTGACCATAGGGCAGTACACAACAGGCCACTATTGCATATAGCAGACTCAAATGTCTGTCATCTCTGTTTGTCTTCCTCTCTTACCCCAGGGGAATGGAAACTGGATATGTTCAGGGAGGTCCAAAACACGCTGCACAGATCATAGATAGCATAATTCAGGGAGAATGAGAATGACATGCTTTTGAACTCTCTCCACTTTTTTTCCCCTCAGTTCCTGTCTACTGTAATGTATGTGAAAAGCCGCTGACTTCCATGAACCACCAACAATCCAGCAACGACCCTGAGGATTATGGCGTCTCTGTTCAGGGGATCCCATTGTCTATGATGTCCAAGTGGGAATCCCTGTTTGACAGAAGGGAGACCAGGAATTAGAGCTAGCTGTTCTCAGTTCCACAGCTACTTCCTCCCTGTGTCTCTGCAGACCCCAGCCTCCTGCAGCAGTCAAATCAATTGCTGAAAAACACCAAGATCCTCAGTGAAGACACGTGCAGGTTCCTTGTTTCTTCTCTGAACAACTCAGGACCATGTAGCATTGTGTGTGGGCTTTTTTCTCTCCCCCATAGGAGAAGAAATTGTTGTACTCAATAAAGGCCATTGAAGTAAAGCTCTCCTGTCTTGTCCTTGTCACTTGAGCGGGGTCCACAAGTAAAGACTTGTACATCTAGGCTTTTTTACTTGGCTAACTGTGTTAAACTTTTGCTAATTGGATAAACTGAGTCACACAGAAAGGAAACCTGTGATATTCCATAATTGTAAACTCTGAAAGGATCAGGAAATTTTCCTGTTTTTCTTTGGACTGTATTCATTATTTTGTAAAGTTCTCTGTCTTTCTGCAACTGAATTTATGGTTCAAGTTTTACTTTGAGCTAAAGGATCTTCAATCAAATCTTCAATTTGAAAGTTTAAATGTCAAAGTCAACAGGAAAAAACGTGTAAAATCCTAATTTTATGAAGGCTACTGTCTGGTGCAGGAGAATTGTCTGTATTCTGTCAATCATGTTTTCAATAAACGCTGATTGGCCAGGCAGGAAGTCTAGGTGGTTCAACCAGACAGGAAGTAGATGAGGGGCAATGAGAACAGGAGAATGCTAGGAAAGAGGAAGCCCATTCCTCCCAGTCCTGCCCAGACCACCAAGAAGCAAGATGTAATCTGCTGGCTGAGAAAGATACTGAGCCATGTGGCTAACATAGATAAGAATAATGGGTTAATATAAGCTACAAGAGTTAATACGTAGCCTGAGCTAATGGGCCAATCAGTTTATATCTAATGCAGACTCTCTGTGTGATTTTCTTTGGGTCTTACCAGCTGTGGGGAACTGGGCAGGGCAGAAACCCCAAGGAGCTGGCCCTCATGTTACAACTGTCTTTTTGTTATCTGATAGAAATAGTAATAAGTAGTATATACACTATTATGTGCAGAATAAACTTTGCTGAAGCACAAAATATCAGGGGTTAAAATTGGGATTAAACCTGAAGACCTGAAAAGCAAAGCAGCCAGCTACTGCCAGTTACCTTGGCTCAGCCTAAAAATTGCAAACCTTCTTCCAACAATCTTAGAATGAGACTGTGTTTGAGAGCTGTTTACTCCCATTTTATAATCCTCTCTAAGACTGGGATAATAGGTGCGCACCACTGGGATTAAAGGCATGCACCGTCCAGTATTTATGGCAAACTAGTGTGACGACTGGGATTAAAGGTGTGTGTTACCATTACATGGACTGTAAGGCTGACCAATGTGGCTGTTTGACTCTCAGATCTTCAGGCAAGCTTTATTTATTAAAATACTATTGAAGTGAAACTACAGTTTGCTCATGCTTTTACCCCAGAACCAGCCTCATGGGTCCCCAAGGTTTTACTGTCGATCAAAAGCACGAGTCAACTCTGTTTATAGACTATCGTTAACTTCCTTTTCTACACTGAGGATTTCAGTACAGGTTAAAGACAGTTCTCATGCCGATATAACTAAAATTTTTTCTCTTTCTCATTTTTTAAAACAGCTTTTTGTAGGGGGAGGAGGTCAGTCCTCCCTCAACTGGATGTGCCATGCTTTGTTCAAGCCCATGGGAATTCTGCTCCTCTCTGAACAGGGCATAAAATACAAGATCCTTGTCATATATGTAATATTGCACTTCATTATGATGCGAGACAGGGCCACCAGTTACAAGGAGTATTCGACAGTTCTCAGAGAGAAGATAACTAAGATTCTGTTGTCATTGATGAGGGTCTTGATGGCTCTCTCTGAGACAACTGAGAGAGTCTACGGTTTCCTGGGACAGAGTCATGAGGCAGGTGTGCCACTGGCCTTGAAGGGCTCTTGTTGCAGGATTGTCACTGGTGATGAGCCCAAGTGAAGATTCCAAAGGGCATGGCATAATGCTGAAGTTGGCACGTACAGGAATTTGGAGGTATACCGAACATGTCAAGAACTCTTGATTTTGAGGGTAAAGGAAAAGACAGAGATGGATGAGACCATCAGAGCTAGTGCCAGAGGAAAGAAACGCCCCCCCCCCCAGGAAAAAAAAGAGAGAAAACTGCACCAAGTTCAATTTGTATTATGCATATACTCACTGGAGCATGGTGAAACTCCCAATGGCCAGCCTCTCATAGAAAACCAAGTCTTTCCCAACCCCTCCTGCCCCACCCTCAGCCAGAAGTCGTCATCTGTGAAGAGCTCATCCTCAGCATCCCCACCACAATTTCTAAGGACTCTCTTCAATAGCTTCCTTTCCTAACTGTTTCTCTCTCTCTCTCTCTCTCTCTCTCTCTCTCTCTCTCTCTCTCTCTCTCTCCTGGGGAGGGGTGTCACAAGCCCTCAAATTCTCTCATTCTGTTAGGAGTCTGCAGTCATTAATACCACTGCAAAAGAAGCGTCCTTGCCCATAGCAGCTGCGGGCAGCATGGATCATGGACTTCCATGTGGTCTCCTGCAGTAGACCTGCCCACGGACATCGACCTGGCCTCTGGTGGCAGCACGGACTGTGGACATCAGCATGGCCTCCTGTGGCAGCAAGGACCAAGGAGGTCTTTCAAGGAGTCTTAATCTAGAGAATGAACCGTTCTTCATCCTGGATATTTTGTTGCTTAGAGTCAGGGTGATTGTGTCATTGGGCATCATGTTTGGGGACAGTACCTGCTCGAGCTCCGGACCGCTGTAAACCACCCTGCCCTAGGTGCAGGCCACTCTGCCAGTATCCTGGACATGACCATCTTGTTTGCAGCCTGTGGGCAGCAACGCAGTCCGTTGCTCTCTCGCCCCCGTCCCCCCTCCCCCGGCAGCAGAGCAGGCCTTGTTAGTGGCAGCAGCAGTGGCGGCTCCATGGCTCAGGCCAGGCCTTCGAGCATAGCAGAGGTACCAGCCTAGTGGGCGGCAGTGAGGTGAGGTGGGCCCCCCGGTGGGCTGAAGGGCTCTCAGGAGCACTATTCTATTCTGTTCTGCTAGCTTTTTCTTTTCTAGTTTCATGAAACACTTTTTAAAAGCGCCTTCCCCTAAGACCTGCATTTTTTAAAAAGTTGTTCCAGAGATACTGTGAGCTCTGAAGGCTCATCCACCACTGCTGGGTCTCCCCTCGAAACCTCTGTGGGTCTTGGGCCTCTCAGGTGCAGGTGACTGCCGCCATGTTGAGTTGAATCACCTCTAGACGACAGATTTTGAATCCCGCCTTTTGCACTTTACAGCTTTTGTTGAACATTGCTGAGTCGCCATTTCTTTTTTGTCAAAGAGGCAGCTCCTACCAGAGACTCTTCTGCCTAAACAAAACAGACACTTGGCGATCTCCGTCTCACCGTCTTGTGCACACTCCTAGGGCAGCGAGGCGTGGTAGGCCAAAATGAACTGGCTTCTCTATGCAGAACCCTTTCACAAGGTTTTCTCCTGAAAAAACATAGTGTTGAAAAGACTCTGGCCAACTCGAGCTTGGCAGGCATGGCTCTGGCAGGCCTTGCCCTTCTCACCTTCCCTCTACCTGCTAAAAACCATTAGATTACAGTCCTAAAGCTTGCTTCCAAGGTCTGTTCTATTATCTGTCCACTTCCTCCTCCTGAGGCTGACTATCAAGGTCCAGTTATCAAAGTATTGAAGGCCAGCAAACAGAAGGCCCCTTTGGCTCACCTAATTAACATGCCCAATTAAAATTAAACACTACTCCTAACACAGGGGTTCTTCCCTTTTCCCTTTATAAACCACCATTTGCCTATGTGCCTCGTCTGTCTCTTCTCTATCTAGAGGCAGTTCTTTGTTCCTCTGGGACGTGCATCCCTGCCCCTTTCTCTCGTTCCCTTCCCATTCTCTTTCATTCCCTGCCCTTTGTCCATCTGAGGCAAATAAATCTCCTTTGTGCTGAGACCTTGGTCTTGGGGGTCCTGAGCCAATGCTTTTCCTTTCATGCTTACAAACCCGTTACAATACGATGGGATGATGAGAATTGCATGCATCCCGATGGTTGTTTTTCTACGGAGCACATACATTTCTCAAGAAGTCAGGCTCTTTTGATAAAAGACTCTTCAACAAGGTAAAGACGTGGTTTATACAGGAGAATCCCTGTTAAAGGGGTTGCACAAGGAATGGAGCCATCTGAAGACAACATTCACCTACAGGCATGAGCTTGTTTCTATTTGGCTGTGACTGAGTGCCCCAGCCTGGGAGTCTGTGTCTGGCAGGGATGATGTGCTAAAGCAGATGCCAAGACGATGGAAATGCTAAGCTCCTCTCCTCAGACTGTGAGGCGTAGTTCCACTGAGGATCTATCCCTATCTACAAGCTAGGGGTATCTGGGGTAGAACTCATGACCAAGCCATCCAGTGCTCATCCCAAGTTCTTTATCTGCCACAAGACTACAGGGGCAACTCCGCACTCTTTGCTGCATAGAAAGAGTCTAAAAAAACTGCCTAGTTCCTTGGCCCCACGACCCAGAAGCCAATGTCCTCTCATCCCACCTATCTCCCAAATCCAGCTGTGACAGTTGGGCTGGCCTCAGGAGATGGACTCAGCTCAGCAAGACTCAGTGGAGGTGAATTGCAGTATAGGGCTCTGCTCGTCAAACCAAAGACCATCATTCAGCATCTCTTTGGGTGGTCAACGTCACCTCTCTAGACACAGGGACCTGCCACCACCACCTCAGTCTCCAAAGAAAAAGTCTTGGGGGATTTGGATCCATGAAAGACAGAATCATTTTGATAAGTGTGACACACCAAATGCAAATAAATAGATCCCAGAGGTACTCTTATACATACGTTCATACATACATACATACATACATACATACATACATACATGTGACACACCAAATGCAAATAAATAGATCCCAGAGGTACTCTTATACATACGTTCATACATACATACATACATACATGTGACACACCAAATGCAAATAAATAGATCCCAGAGGTACTCTTATACATACGTACATACATACATACATACATACATACATGTGACACACCAAATGCAAATAAATAGATCCCAGAGGTACTCTTATACATATGTTCACACATACATACATACATACATACATATATACGTGTGACACACCAAATGCAAATAAATAGATCCCAGAGGTACTCTTATACATACATACATACAACATACATACATACATACGTGTGACACACCAAATGCAAATAATAGATCCCAGAGGTACTCTTATACATACATACATACATACATACATACATACGTACATACATACATACATACATACATACATGTGACACACCAAATGCAAATAAATAGATCCCAGAGGTACTCTTATACATACGTTCATACATACATACATACATACATACATACATACATACATACATACATGTGACACAGCAAATGCAAATAAATAGGTCTCAAAGTACTCTAATACATACGCACATACATACATGGAACTTAACCTTATGCTACGTATCCATATTGCTATCCAGAAAGAGGAGAGTGAAATAAGAAGCTTCAGTCACAGGGTTGGGCTCTCTTGTCCATGGTGATAACCTTTGAAACCTGAGGTATTTTGAGCCCACAGTGAAGGAAAGCCAGGTTTTGTACAGAGGCTGGGATTTTAAGGACTCCCTGTTTATCTGAAGACTCAAGAAGAAAAATCTTTTCAGAAATTACCAGAGTGCATCAAGAGACTTGAAACAGTTTGTATTCTGAAGTTTAGGCAGTGGGGTCCAGAACCCTTTAGAGCCTCACCCTTCCTGGAAATGAGGCACAGGATCTCCCAGGTTTTTAATCAGATACAACTATAGACGCCCCCTAGTGGTTATTTGATGTAACTTATGGGAAATAACAGTCGGTATTATACAAAGGAATACATAGCAGGGCAACTTCTTTTGGCAAAATGAGTGGTCCAGAACCCAAACTAGGCTAATGAGCACATTCAGCCAAAATGACTTTTATCCCCGAGGTAGGTGTTGTTTCTGTCTCATCCCATTCGTAAGAGCTCTGAAATTCTCAATCTGATGAGATTAGTTAATTGGCTAATTGGTTGTTTTCTGTTCATTTGTAGCTGAAGACAGACCCTCAGGTTTTTGTGTCTACCAGTCCTATCTCTTACACTTTGAGTCCAGCTTTACCCCCGGGTGTACAATGATGAGCCTGGCTTTTCAAGACCACATACCAAAGTTATCTGTCATCAAAATACTCTGCATAGACTATGGGGGGTGGGAGAAAGGGAGGGAGAGGAGCAGAGACACTTGACATGCCAGGAAATGGCACAAGAGACGTGTTATCCCAGACCTCATCCCATTTACAGGAGGTGTCAGCCTTCATTTGTTCCTTCTGTGTGGAAGTAAAGTGTGAGAGAGGAGAGAACCATCAACACAGAGGAGAGGAAGATACATGAAGACTGATCACAAACCACCTGTCCTGTCTGTCTCCTACAAAGGCTCCAGGACAGACCCCCTGTCCTCCTCGGGCCCACAGAGCACTGGAGCTCATGCCGGTAAACGGCAGCTCAAAGCATGCTTTCACTGCCTGGGCTCAGCCAAAGAAAGGGGCCTTAAAAATCCGAGTCAATGCAGGCTAGAGATGCAGCTGAGCGGGTGGAGTGCTTGCCTAACTTTCACATATGCCTGGGTTCCAGCCCCAGTAGGACATAAACCAGGGCCATGGTGGTGGCACATCTGTAACCTCAGCCTTTGAGAGACAGAGGCAAGAGGATCAGCTCAAAGCCATATGTTACTAGTGACTGTGAGGCTTGTCTGAGTTATATGACAACTTGTTTAACAAAAATCCCAGGAACTGAATCTGAAAGAAGTTAGTTTCCTTCCTAGGTGGTTTCCATAGTAACTGCCTGTGTTCAGAGGGAGGCAGCTGGAGAATGATAGTCGGTCTTCCCTACACATGTTCAGAGAATCACAGGGCCTTACATAAACTGCCACAAACACAACTGACCGCTATTAGACCCACCGAAGGAACCCAATGCCTGTTTCTCTTCTGTGGGAGCAGTCTTCTGGTATTCTCTACAGTATCCAGACTCTCTGTGTATTTTTCATCTTTACGTGGCTTTATTTTAACATCTATTTCTTTTATTTTTATTTTTAACTTTTGGCTTTTTGAGACAGGGTTTCTCTGTATATGTTTGTTCTGGAACTCACTCTGTAGACCAGGCTGTTCTTGAACTCACAGAGATCTGCCTGCCTCTGCCTCCCAAGCGTTGGGATTAAAGGCATGTGCCACCATGCCTTGAACTCACAGAGGTCTGTCTGCCTCTGTCTTCCAAGTATTGGGATTAAAGGTGGGTGCCACCACACCCAACTACTCTCATTTTTTAAGGACTTTAACCTTTTTCTTTTCTCTCCCAAGCCTGCATATATTTTTAACACACTGTAAAACATTTAGATGTTTTCTTCATCTTTGATCTCTCTTTTTCTGACCACATGAGTCTTTAATTTGCTAAGCAATATGGAGAGGATTAAAGCCGTCACTTTGACAGCTGAATCCCTTCTTTAACTTTCTGAGATTCCAGCCTCATGGCGGAGGTACCAGCTATAGCCATGTTTATTGCCACAACTCTATGGAGTTTCAAGGTTCCTGCCAGTAAGCAAGCTGCAGCAGTGTGTTCACAAACCACAGTCAAATGTTCTGCAGCCAGAACTCTTGCCTGAAAGAGTCAGAGTTTGCGCGGGCAGGACGGCCCATAAGCTGGCATTTTAAAACTGTGCAGCTTTTTTTCCTGCTATTGCTAAAAACCAAAAAGCATGCAGTCATCTTTTCATCAACACCATTTATGTGTTTTGTGGCAGGGCATCTTAAAAGAGCTGCAAGGTTAGAGCTGAGTCAGGAAGCCACTCTTAAATGAGATGCATTTGCCTCTAGCAAGCAGAGCCCAACTGAGAAAATACTGCTATCAATAAGCTGTGCTTAAGTCTATTATTTTTTGTCTAGAATTACTTCCCAGGCTTTCTCAGGCTTTATGTGGATGCAGTTGTCCACATGGCTGCCTTTTGTTGTCGGGGTTTCTGTCCTGCCAAGTTCCCGCAATCATTAAGTCCCAAAGAAATCACACAAAGGTCTACATTATTTATAAACTGATTAACCCATTAGATCAGGCTTCTTATTTACTCTTTTATTAAAAAATATTTTTTATTTATTATGTATACAGTATTCTGTCTGCTTGTATGCCTGCAGGCCAGAAGAGGGAGCCAGACCTCATTACAGATGTTTGTGAGCCACCATGTGGTTGCTGGAAATTGAACTCAGGACCTTTGGAAGAGCAGGCAATGCTCTTAACCACTGAGTCATCTCTCCAGCCCTTCTTATTTACTCTTATAATTGTATTAACCCAAAATTCTTGTCTCTGCTAACCATGTGGCTCAGTACCTTATTCAGTGAGACAGTCATATCTTGCTTTTACTATGGCTGGGTCAGGACTGCAGAACCAGCTTTCTTCTTCCCAGAATTCTCCTGTTCTCATTGCCCTGCCTCTGCTTCCTGCCTGGTTGTCCCGCCTATACTTCCTGCCTGGCTACTGGCCAATTAGCATTTATTTAAAATATAATACAGATCATTGTTCCACAGCAATCAGTAGTCATTTCAAACATGCTTTTCAGTTTCAAAGCATGAATCTAATTAGTCTTAATCAATAACTACCCAGAGTCATATATTAGAGTAAAAGCTGAAAGATCAGAGAAGCAGAGTAGCAGTCACAATCCATTCTTACCTCTACAAAACAGAATCCTCAAACTGAATGGGAGTATACTACCTCTACAAATCCTCAGACCGAATGGCGGTGATCCTATCTCTATAAACCCTCAGACTGATATGGGAGAGATCCTGTCTCTATGAATCCCCACACTGAATAGGGGATCCAGTCTCTACCAACCTTATATTCCTATTTCCACCTTCCTAGTGCTGGGATTAAAGGTGTGAGCCTCCCATGTGCTGGAATCAAAGCCATAAGATCCCAAGTCCTGGGGTCAAAAGTGTGACCCACCTCAACCCAGCTCTAATTCTAGACTGGTTCAATCTCCTGTATCCCAGAGTGACCTAGAATTCCTGATCTTCCAGCTTCTTCCTCTAAGTGCTGGTATTAAAGGTGTGTGCCACAATTGCCTGTCCTCTGTGGTTAACTAGTGGCTAGATTCATGCTCTGATCTCAAGGCAAGCTTTATTTCTCAGACCACAAACAAAATATCATGGAACAGTTTTCGCTCTTAGTTCTTGGATGATTTCACACAAACACAGAGTACATTCTTGTTGCTCCCCTTCCACCTTTCTCACCTTCTCCTAACTGGGTGAACCACCCCACTACTCCTGACTGGTCCCTTTCTCAGACTTCAGACTAGTTTTGTTGTGTGTGTCACTAAATTTCATTAGCTCCAAGTTATGGTTGAATTCTTCTATGTGCTGACGTCCAGTTAGATCAGCACCATTTCCTGAAGATTATGACTTTTTTCCAGTATGTATTTATGGCTTCTTTATAAAAATTCAGGTGTCCAGAGGTATGTGTATTTATGTATGAATCTGCAATTGGTTCCATTGATCAACACATCAATTTTTATGCAGATTTCATATTTTTTATTACTAGAGTCTGTAGTACAAATAGAAATCAGGGCTGGAGATACTTCCAGCAGTTCTTCTATGTTCAGGATTGTTTTAGTTATCCTGGGTTTTTATTTTTTAATATGAAATAGAGGATTGTCGGCCGGACGGTGGTGGTGCACGCTTCAATCCCAGCACTTGGGAGGCAGAGGCAGGCGGATCTCTGTGAGTTCGAGACCAGCCTGGTCTACAAGAGCTAGTTCCAGAATAGGCTCCAAAACCACAGAGAAACCCTGTCTTGAAAAAAACAAAAAAAAATAGAGGATTGTCCTTGCATGGGCTTTAAAAAACTGTGTTTAACTTCTGATGGGGATCACATCAAATCTCTAAATTTGCTTATGGTAGGATAGCCATTTTTACTGTCGTAATCCAAGTAAGCATGGTGGGGGGGTCTTCCCAACTTCTGATATCTTCTTCAATATCTTTTATCAAAAATGTAAACATTTTGTAATATATACCTTTCACTTGCTTGGTTAGAGTGGCCCCGAAATATTTTGTATTGTTTGAGGCTACCGTGAAAGGTGTTGTTTCCATGATTACTTTCTCAGTCTGTGTGACCTTTGTATGTAGGACACTGGTGATTTTTTTTGAGTTAATCTTGAATCCAGCCCCTTTGCTGATAGTGTTTATGAGCTGTAGGAGTTCTCAGATGGAATTTTTAGGGTGACCTATACATATGAACTGTCATCTACAAAGATGATTCTTTGACTTCTTTCTTTCCGGGTTGTATCCACTTGATCTCCAGGCAAAACTTCCAGTACTATATTAAATAGATATGGAGAGTGTGGAATTCTTGTCTTATTCCTCATTTTAGTGGAATAGATTAGAGTTTCTCTCCATAATAGTTGCATAGTAGAGTTGCTGAAATTGCCTTTATTTTGTTTAGATGTGTCCTTTCTATCCCTGATTCTACAAGACTCTTCTCATAAGAGGATGTTAGATGTCATCAGAGGCATTTTCTGTCTTTTTCTATTGAGATGATCATGTTGTTTTTCCTTCGATTATTTATGGGATAAACATCATTTACTGGTATTTGTATGTTGAATCATCCCTGCACCTCTGGGATGAAGCCTATTTAATAATGGCAGACAATCTTTTTGCTGTGTTCTTGGAAATGGTGGTCAAGTATTTTATTGAGTGTTTTTGCAGCCATGTTCATAAGTGGAATTGCTCTGGAATTTTTTGAGCCATTGTCTTGTTTGGAATAGGGTAACTGTGGCTCAAAAATGAGATGGGCAATGTTCCTTCTGTTTCTATGTCTGGAAACATTTGAGGACTATTGGTATTAATTCTTATTTGAAAGTCAGGTAAATTTCTGTGCTAAATCTATCTGGCCATCGGCTTTTTGTGGGGTGGGGGAATCTTTTAATGGATGCTTCTGTTTCACTAGGGTTATAGATTTATCTAGTAAGTGGTACATATTGAGAAAGTTGTCCATTTCATTTAGATTTTCAATTTTGGTGGAGTACAGGTTTATAATGTGTCTCCTTGTGATCCTCTCGATTTCTTCGGTGTCTCATGTTATATTCCTCTTTTCCTTTCTGATTTTGTTAATTTGGATATTCTCTTTCTGCCTATTAATTATTATGGCTACGGGTTTGTCTATTATGTTGACTTTCCCAAAGAACCAAGTATTTTTTCATTAATTCTTTGTATTTTTCTCTGTTTGTATTTTATTGATTTATTGTTTGTTTGTTTGTTTGTTTTGGGGGCACAGTTTTGGCTCTACATATAAGCACAATGGTCTTTCATGGATCCTTCCATGTTTTTTGGCTTTCTAAGTGTACATCAAGTTTTTGAAGTAATTTGCTGCTCTCTTTTCAGAAATAAGTACATATAATTTAAAGGCTGTCTGCATGCACCAGGCGTCCCCGTCTCTGAGCTGTGATTGGATTAAGTGATCAGCCTCTTGCAGGATTTGAGAACAGTCGAGTCTTCGATCCTTATCTACAGATGCTGGATCATTGTCACCCAACCAGAAACTCTGGTTGTGAAGTTTACCAGAGAAACTACCTCTCTTTCAACCCTTTCACTCCATGTGGTTCCCCCTCCCCAGCTGTCCACTGCCAGGACCCACACCACCGATGATTATTGATTAGGGGCAACCTTACAAATGACTCTTAGTTTCAAAATAACTGGCTAAAAACATCTGGTATGTCTCAGTTTTTCCATCAAATTCAAGATGAAATGAGAATATTAGGGAAACGGTTTAAAGTATTTAATCAACAAGCCATGGTGACCCACACTTTAATCCTAGAGCTGGAGACTGGTAGCAAAAGCAGGACCTGTTGCATCTAAATAGTGAATTCCAGTATGGCCAGAATTATGTAGATATACAGGCTCAAAATTGATATTTGAATGTTGGACCTTGTTTTTAAACAGTGTATTGGATGTTTTCTCTTGAGCCTGTATCTTGCTGAGAAGCCCAAGAGTTCCAGAAATCTGGGTAATGCTCCAGTCTCAGCCACCTGAGAGGGGATTAAAGGCTTCTAGTTAAGCTCTCCTGCTCCACCCTCCACACCCAGGTAGGTGGGTCTGATTCAATCCCATCCAAGAGCTTTATAAAGACCCAGATCTCCACCTGGTTCTCAGACTCCAGAAGCCTAGGGAAGTACACACAGCTCTACCTCCACACTGCAGACTCTGCAGCACCAGGACACAGAGAACCCAGCTTCCAAGACTCTGTGGAGCACAACAAATCTCTCTGGTGAAAATGTAGGTGATTTGGGGATTGGGGGAGTCCACTCTTGTGTTTTCTGGACGATGGCTGGGGTATTTCTTTTTCAATTTTTCTCATAAATTTTACAGCCCAAAAGCATGTCTCTGACATCTGTCTCCTTTCCATGTGTGTAGGAAATCACTGCTAGTCATAGCAAGCCTCGCGGACAGCGGTGGTACTGTGTGTTATACTGAGGAAACTGGGCAAAACATGGTTAACTATCTTGAACATGATCTCATGTCCACAGTTTGCAGAGGTACAGACTTCTGCACCCTTCTTCTTGGGCTTTCTGGATCTCTCTTGGCTAACACAGCATCTCAATGTTTTCAAGGCTAGCCCAAACCCTACTATACTTTCAAGAATGATCCTGGACTTCTGAACCAACCTTTGCTTATAGAAGACCTGAGATTATAGACTAATGCAATCACCCTTGAGATATAGATTTGGCTGCATGGAAACAGTTTTAATATTTTCTTTATTCATTTCTGAGCAGATGGAACCAGACCAAGTGGAACAATTGAGAAACACCGAAGAATTGAATGTGGAACAGAGTGGGAAGCAGGAAGGACGAAGGCCCTCAGGTATTCAGAGGCAACCCCAAGTTAAAAACCAAATCTTTCAATCTATTTCTTTCCTGGAGACACACAGGCTTAGGCAAGATCTCAGCTGTGGACAGCTGTGTCCAGGACTGGCTTGTCCTCAGTGGTCCCAGGTTTCTGCCCTTCTTGCAAGAGACCCAAAGTCTCAGAGTTCTGTGAGAGTCTCCCTGGTGGGGTAGGTGGGTTGAGTCTATGCAGGAACAATGTTCACAGGCAGCGCTTATCCTGTGTGAGCCCTTTCCATTCTGAAATGTATTTTCTACAACTGAAGGAACCCACCTACACATGCAAGTCCTTGTACACCTTAGTATGAAGAGCAGGGTAGTCGGTAATTTGGGCATGTGAGCAAGTGTTCCTAATCTCTTGAGAACTGAACAAGGACACTTCTGGCTTCTGTCGGAGTTCATGAAGGGTCCCTGGAAAAGCTGAGATGAGCCTGCTCCCAGCGTCCAAGGCACTCATCACATCCCTCCTTCCCTTGCAGGTCCTTCCTGTCACCCATGGACTGACTCTGAAATCAGGATCTTCCTGGAGGAGTGGGAAGTAGTTGAACGCAGAGTGGGAAACCCAGGCAGGAAGATCTCAGAGACGATCCAGGCTCTTTGCCTGCAACTCAATGAACGGAGAGGCCTAAAAAAGAGCTGGGAAAGCTGTGTAGACCTGTTACTGACCCTGCAGAATCTGCACAGGTCACTCTGTAGTGGGAGACCAGGGGCTGTCCCCTTGTTTTCTCCGTATTCCGAGGCCCTGTACAGGATCCTGGGCCGACCCCCAGGTTAGTCTCTTCTGTATTCCTCTGTCAAGCCCTCTAGAGAGCAGCATCAGCTGGCCTGCCCTTGATGAATAGAGCAGAGCACAACAAGTAGGAATCCTCATTCCCACGGCGTATTATTGCACACAGCAAACACAATGTCTGTCCTCTCTGTCTTCCTTCCTCTGCCATCCCAGGGGAATTGAAGTTGGGCGTGTTCAAGGTGGATTGGTACACACGGGACAGATCATAACTTAGTATGATCCAGGGACAGTGAGGGTGACATTCTTTTGAAGTCTGTCCAAGAGCAAGTGGTTTCTAATCTCCTGAGAAATGAATGAGGACCCGTTGGCCTTCTGTCAGTGTGCAGGAGGGGTCCCTAGAAGAGCTGACATGTGCCTGTGCATGGTGTCAAAGGCACTCATTACCTCCCTCCATCCCTTGCAGGTTCTTCCTGTAGCCCATGGACTGACTCTGAAATCAGGATCTTCCTGCAGGAGTGGGAAGGGGTTGAATGGAGAGTGGGAAACCCATGCCGGAAGATCCTGGAGAAGAGCTGGGCAATTCACCAGCAAATCAATGTGAGGAGGGGCCTAAAGAAGAGCTGGGCGAGCTGTGTGGACCTGTTGCTGACCCTGCAGAATCTGCACAGGATACTCTGTAATGAGAGACTAGAGGCCATCCCCTTGTTTTCTCCTTACTCCAAGGCCCTGTATAGGATCCTGGGCCGACCACCAGGTTAGTCTCTTCTGTATTCCTCTGTCAAGTCCTCTAGAGAGCAGCATCAGCTGGCCCGCCCTTCATGAGCATAGAGCAGAGAAAAACAGGTCAGAAATCCCCATTCCCACAGCCCATTGTTGCGCATAGAAAACCTGAACATCTTTCCTCTATGTCGTTTCAAAAGAATGTCAATCGGACATGTTCCAGGTGGACCAGAACATAGAGGACAGATCATGGTTCAGTATGATTGAGGGAGAGTGAGGGTGCCATGCTTATGAACTCTCTTTGTTTCTTCTCCCTTCCAGGTCCTTACTGCCGAGATGGGTCTGGTATATGCCCGCCTGCCAAGAACTGTCAACCTTCCGTGAATCGGCCTTTAGATTGTGGTACCACCGTTCCTTTTACACAGCTTCAGGGGAACCCATTGTTTATGAGGTATTCGAAGAATTTTGTTTCCCAGAGGGGACCCCCTGAAGCACAGCCATCCTTCGTCATTTTCACACCAACCTTCTGCCTGTGATCCAGGAGACCCCCATTTCAGGCAGCAACCTTGGTCTAACGGTGATTAGCACCCAGATCCTCAGTGAAGACAAGTGGAGTTTTGTTTCTCCTCTGAAAGACTCAGGACCATGCAGCATTGAAGGCGTAGGCTTCTTTCTCTACCTCATAAGACAATGGGAAAATCAATAAAGGTCACTGTAGTGAAACTCTCCTGCCTTGTCCTTGTTCTTCAGTGGGGTCTACAAGTAAAGAGGGGCTAAGGATTGTCACTTGAGGTTCCTCTTCTGGTGCCCTGGGACCTGCCCTCTCTGATCTATCCACACCTGGCTCCTGGTATAAAGTCTCCTCTCCTACAAGGGCAACCTCTACTCCCCTAGATGGCTGCTCACGACATTTTCATTCTCCTGCCCTCTTGTCCTAGAACTGTTCTCAGTCTGGGACAGCCTCAAACTGGATGTAGCTGATGTTATAGGAAGCACAAAAGTTTATGCAGGTAATGGAAAAAACAAACTCATTCCTTTTTATTTATTGTTGTTGGGGTTTTTTTTTGTTATTGTTTTTGTTATTTTAAGACAGGGTGTCCCTATAGCTTTTTTTTTAAAATTTTTTTATTGATAAAAGGAGAATAAAGAAAAGAAAAAAAACCAAATTTCCACCTCCTCCCATTTCCCCCCCCTCCTCCCACTTTTCTCCCCCTCCTCCCACTCTTCTCCCCCTCCTCCCACCCCTCTCCCCTTTCCCCCACTCCTCTCCCCCTCCCTTTCCAGTCCAAAGAGCTGTCAGGGTTCCCTGCCCTGTGGTAAGTCCTAGGTCCTCCCCCCTCCATCCATATCTAGGAAGGTGAACATCCATACTGGCTAGGCTCCCACCAAGCCAGCACATTGCGTAGGATCAAAACCGAGTGCCATTGTCCTTGGCGTCTCATCAGCCCTCATTGTTTGCCATGTTCTGAGAGTCCAGTTTTATCCCATGCTTTTTTTGGTAACAGTCCAGCTAGCCTTGGTGAGCTCCCAGTAGATCATCTCCACTGTCTCAGTGGGTGGGTGCTCTCCTCGTGGTCCCGACATCTTTGCTCATGTTCTCACTCCTTCTGCTCCTCATTGGGACCTTGGGAGCTCAGTCCAGTGCTCCAGTGTGGGTCTCGGTCTCTGTCTCTATCTCCATCCATCGCCAGATGCAAGTTCTAGGATGATATGCAAGATATTCGTCAGTATTGCTCTAGGGTATGGTCATTTCAGGTTCCCTATCCTCAGCTGCCCAGGGAACTAACTGGGGACCTCAGCTTGGGCACCTGGGAGCCCCTCTAGGGTCAAGTCTCCTGCCCACCCTAAAGTGGGTCCCTTAACTAAGAATTGTGGTTCCGTGCTCCCCTATCCAACCTTCCTTTATCCCGATCCTCCTGTTTCCCCAAGTCCCCCCTCCTTCCCTTCTACCTTTTCTCTCCCCATCTCCCCTAACCCCCATCCCACCCCACCCCCAAGATCCCACTTTTCTCCCCGGCAATTTTGTCTACTTCCCTTATCCAAGAGGATAACTATATGTTTTTCCTTGGGTTCACCTTCTTACTTAGCTTCTTTAGATTCGCCTATTGTAGACTCCGTGAACCCTGTTTATGGCTAGAAACCAATTATGAGTGAGTACATCCCATGTTCATCTTTTTGGGTCTGGGATACCTCACTCAGGATAGTGTTTTCTATTTCCATCCATTTGCATGCAAAATTCGAGAAGTCATTTTTTTTTACCGCAGCATAGTACTCTAGTGTGTATATATTCCATACTTTCTTCATCCATTCTTCCATTGAAGGGCATCTAGGTTGTTTCCAGGTTCTGGCTATTACAAACAATGCTGCTATGAACATAGTTGAACAAATGCTTTTGACATGTGATAGAGCATCTCTTGGGTAAATTCCCAAGAGTGGTATTGCTGGGTCCAGGGGTAGGTTGATCCCGAATTTCCTGAGAAACCGAAACACTGACTTCCACAGTGGTTGCACAAGATTGCATTCCCACCAGCAATGGATGAGGGTACCCCTTCCTCCACAGCCTCTCCAGCAAAGGCTATCCTTGGTGTTTTTGACTTTAGCCAATCTGACAGGAGTAAGATGATATCTCAAAGTTGTTTTGATTTGCATTTCCCTGATCGCTAAGGAAGTTGAGCATGACCTTAAGTGTCTTTTGGCCATTTGAACTTCTTCTGTTGAGAATTCTCTGTTCAGTTCAGCGCCCCATTTTTTAATTGGGTTAATTAGCATTTTAAAATCTAGTTTCTTGAGTTCTCTATATATTTTGGAGGTCAGACCTTTGTCTGTTGCGGGGTTGGTGAAGATCTTCTCCCAGTCAGTAGGTTGCCTTTGTGTCTTAGTGACAGTGTCCTTTGCTTTACAGAAGCTTCTCAGTTTTAGTAGGTCCCATTTATTCACTGTTGCCCTTAATGTCTGTGTTTCTGGGGTTATCCCTAAGAAGCGATCGCCTGTGCCCATCTGTTGTAGGGTATTTCCCACTTTCTCTTCTATCAGATTCAGTGTTTTCGGGCTGATATTGAGGTCTTTAATCCATTTGGACTTGAGTTTTGTGCACGGTGATAGATATGGGTCTATTTTCATTCTTCTACAGGTTGACATCCAGTTGTGCCAGCACCATTTGTTGAAGATGCTTTCTTTCTTCCAATGTATACTTTTAGCTCCTTTATAGAAAATGAGGTGTTCATAGGTTTGTGGGATAAAGTCCGGGTCTTCTATACGATTCCATTGGTCGACTTCTCTGTTTTTATGCCAGTACCACCCTGTTTTCATTACTGTAGCTCTGTAATAGAGTTTGAAGTCAGGGATGGTAATGCCTCCAGAAGATCCTTTATTGTATAGGATTGTTTTGGCTATCCTGGGTTTTTTGTTTTTTCATATAAAGTTGATTATTGTCCTCTCCAGATCTGTGAAGAATTTTGATGGGATCTTGATGGGGATTGCATTGAATCTATAAATTGCCTTTGGTAGAATTGCCATTTTTACTACGTTGATCCTCCCAATCCAAGAGCAAGGGATGTCCATCCATTTTTTGGTATCCTCTTCAATTTCTTTCTTCAATGCCTTAAAGTTCTTGTCAAATAGATCTTTCACTTCCTTGGTTAGATTTACCCCAAGATATTTTATGCTGTTTGTGGCTATCGTGAATGGAGAAGCTTCTCTGATTTCCCTCTCTGCTTCCATATCCTTTGAGTATAAGAGGGCGACTGATTTTTTGGAGTTGATCTTGTATCCTGCCACATTACTAAAGCTGTTTATCAGCTGTAAAAGTTCTTTGGTGGAATTTTGGGGGTCGCTTATGTACACTATCATATCATCTGCGAATAACGAAAGTTTAACTTCTTCCTTTCCAATTCGAATCCCCTTGATCCCATTATGCTGTCTTATTGCTATTGCTAGAACTTCCAGCACTATATTGAAGAGGTATGGCGAAAGTGGGCAGCCTTGTCGTGTTCCTGAGTTAAGCGGGATGGCTTTGAGTTTCTCTCCGTTTAATTTGATGTTAGCTGTCGGCTTGCTGTATATAGCTTTTATTATATTTAGGTATGACCCTTGTATCCCTAATCTCTCCAAGACTTTTAAAATAAATGGATGTTGAATTTTGTCAAATGCTTTTTCAGCATCTAATGAAATGATCATATTGTTTTTTTCTTTCAGTTTATTTATATGATGGAATACATTGATAGATTTTCGTATGTTGAACCAGCCCTGCATCTCAGGAATGAAGCCTACTTGATCATAATGGATAATTTTTCGGATGTGTTCTTGGATTCGGTTTGCCAGTATTTTGTTGAGGATTTTTGCGTCGATATTCATGAGTGAAATCGGCCTGTAATTCTCTTTCCTGGTTGACTCTTTGTGTGGTTTTGGTATCAGAGTAACTGTAGCTTCATAAAAGGAATTTGGTAATGACCCTTCTGTTTCTATATTGTGGAATACATTGAGGAGTATAGGTATTATAGGTATTAGGTATATTTACACATTAGAGTACTACTCAGGAAATCAGCTGAGGCTAGGTATGTGTAGGGAGTGTCCCTGCACAGAGGACCAGAGAGGCCATTGTGGGAATCTGTGAAGATAAAGCCTGGATTTTTGGAAACCTGAAGATATTCGAGTTGACAGAGCCATAGGACACCTGCAAAAGAAAGCTTCTATCAGGGACTAGAACCAGCCCAGGAGAAATAACCATTTGCTGTCAACAAAACTGAAAGAAGTTGGGGATCTAAAGAGCATTTTGACATCAGACATGGAGATGCAGAGTTTGAGTTGGCCCAGCTGGTTCTCAGTCTTGCTTTGGTCCAGTACTTCCTCGCTGTGCTCCATTTCCTACATTGTTGAAGAGAAATGTGTGCCCTGTGCCATTATATATTGCAAATATATTATCTGGTCTTTTATTCTAATTTTACAGAAAATTACAGGTAAGAGATTACATGAATCACTCAAGAGACTTTGAACTCTGAACGATTAAACAACTTGGCTTTGGACTTTTCCAGAACTGAAATGACTTAGTGATTTCACACAGAAATAGAAAAAGGAGAGTGTAGGAGATATGTTTATAAGTTTTCTGTTTCTTTCCTCGGGTCCTAGCTGTGATGCTCACACCCATCTCTGTCTTTGCCTATATCATCAGAAATGATAATTGTTGCGATGTTCAGTATACCTCCAAATTCCTGTAAGTGCAACTCCAGCACTGTGCCATGGCCTTTGGAATCCTCACTTGGGCACATCACCATGACAGTCCTGCAGGATCATTGCAACCGGAGCTCTTCATGGCCAGTGACACACCTGCCTCGTGACTCTGTCCCAGGAAACCCTAGAATCTCTTAGTAGTCAAAACCTCAGAGAGATCCATTATGATCTTCATCAGTAACAGCAGATTCTTAGTTATCTCCTCTCTGAAAAGTATAGAATACACATTGTAACTGGTGGCCCTGTCTCCTGTCAGGATAAAAGGCAATATTACATGAATGAACAGGACCTTGTTCTTTTGCCTTGTTCAGAGAGGGGCAGGACTCCCATGGGCTTGAACGAAGCATGGCATATCAAGTTGAGGCAGGACTGACCTCCTCTCTGAACAAAAAGTTATTTTAAAAATGAGAAAGAGAAAAAAGTTTTAGCTATATTAGCATGAGGACTCTCTTTAACCTGCACTGAAATCCTCCATGTAGAAAAGGAAGTTAACGATAGTCTGTAAATAGAGATGACTCGTGCTTTTGATGGACAGTAAAAATTTGGGGACCATGAGGCTGATTCTGGGGTAAAAGCATGAGCAAACTATAGTGTCACTTCAATTGTATTTTAATTTATTTTATTCAGATTTTTAAAAATTATTTATTAAAAATTTCCACCTCCTCCCCTCCTCCCATTTCCCTTCCACTCCCCCCACTCCCTCTCCCCCTTATCTCCAGTCCTAAGAGCAGTCAGCTGCCCTGTGGGAAGTCCAAGGTCCTCCCTGCTCCATCCAGGTCTAGGAAGGTGAGCATCCAAACAGACTAGGCTCCCACAAAGCCAGTCCATGCAGTAGGATCAAAACCCAGTGCCATTGTGCTTGGCTTCTCAGTCAGCCCTCATTGACAGCCGCCTTCAGAGAGTCAAGTTTGATCACATGCTACATCAGTCCAGTCAGCTGGCCTTGGTGAGCTCCCATTGGATCAGCCTATTGTCTCAGTGGGTGGACGCACACCTCGCGGTCCTGAATTCCTTGCTCATGTTCTCCCTCCTTCTGCTCCTCATTTGAACCTTGGGAACTCAGTCCAGTGCTCCAATGTGGGTCTCTGTCTCTATTTCCATCCATCACCAGAAATTGTATTTTAATAAATAAAGCTTGCCTGAAGAGCTGAGAGTTAAACAGTCTTATTGGTCAGCCTTATAGACAAGGTAATGGTAACACACACCTTTAATCCCAGTAGCCACACTACTTTTCCATACAAACCGGATGGTACACTTCTTTAAACCTAGTGTTGCACGCCTTTAATCCCAGGCCTTTAGAGAATTATAATTTGGGAGGAAACAGCTGTCAAACACAGTGTCATTCTGAGCTTGCTGGAGGCAGGATTGCCATTTTCAGACTGAGACAGAGAAAGAGCAAGTGGCTGGTTGCTTGGCTTTTCAGGTCTTCAGGCTGAACCCCAATTTGTCTCCAGGAGATTTTATTAATCATGCTTCAGCAAAGTTTATTCTGCACAAAATAGTGTAAATACTACTTATTGATGTTGCCACCAGTTTACAACAAGGCAGTAACTGAAATAGTATTAGAATTATACAATTATTTCCCTGCTAACTTTGACATTTAAACTTTTGAATTGAGAACCTTTAGCTCAAAGTAAAACTTGAAACATAAATTCAGTTGCAGAAGGATTGAAAACATCACAAAATAATGAATACAATCCACAGAGAGACAGGAAAATCTCCTGATCCTTTTAGAGTTTATCCTACAGAATATCGCAGGTTTCCTTTCTGTGTGACTAGTTTATTCAATTAGCAAAAGTTCAGCACAGTTAACCAAGTAAAAAGGCCTAGATGTACAACTCTTTACTTGTTGACCCCCTCAAGTGACAAGGACAAGACAGGAGAACTTTATTCAATGGCCTTTATTGAGTACAACAATTTCTTCTCCTATGAGGTAGAGACAAAAGCCCACACACAATGCTGCATGGTACTGAGATGATCAGAGAAGAAATAAGGAACCGGCGCTTTCTTGACTGAGGATCTTGGTGTTTTTCAGCAATTGATTTGACTGCTGCAGGAGGCTGGGGTCTGCAGAGACACAGGGAGGAAGTAGGTGTGGAACTGAGAACAGCTAGCTCTAATTCCTGGTCTCCCTTCTGTCAAACAGGGATTCCCACTTGGACATCATAGACAATGGGATCCCCTGAACAGAGACGCCATAATATTCAGGGTCGTTGCTGGAATGTTGATGGTTCATGGATGTCAGGGGCATACCATACAAATTACCGTAGACAGGAACTGAGGGGGAAAAAAGTGGAGAGAGTTTAAAAGCATGTCATTCTCACTCTCCCTGAATTATGCTATCTATGGTCTGTGCAGTGTGTCTTGGTCCTCCCTGAACATATCCAGTTTCCATTCCCCTGGGGTAAGAGAGGAAGGCAGACAAACAGAGATGACAGACATTGTGTCTGCTATATGCAATAGTGGCCTGTTGTGCACTGCCCTCTGGTCAAGAAGACAAGCCAACTGATGCTGCTCCCTAGTCAACTTGACAGGAGAATACAGAAGAGACTAACCTGGGGAGTGGCCCAGGATCCTGTACAGGGCCTCGGAATAAGGAGAAAGCAAGGATAGAGTTTCTGTTCTCCCCTGACAGAGTGTCCTGTGAAAAGTCTGCAGGGTATCCAGCAGGATGACACAGCTTTCCCAGCTCTTCTTTAAACCCCTCCTCTCATTGATTCGCTGGTGTATCGCCCAGCTCTTCTCCAAGATCTTCCTGCCTGGGTTTCCCACACTCCGTTCAACTCCTTCCCACTCCTCCAGGAAGATCCGGATTTCAGAGTCAGCCCAATTGTAAGAGGAAGACACTGCAAAGGAAGGAGGGATGTGATGAGTGCCTTTGATGCCATGCACATAAACATCTCAACTTTTCTAGGAACCCATTCTGCACACTGAGTGAAGCCAGTTGTGGCGTCATTCAGTTCTCAGGAGATTAGGCTTGCTCACAAGCCTACGATTACCAGCTACCCTGCTCTTAATCCCGAGCACTACAATGGATTGCAAGCGTAGGCAGGTGACTTTAGTTGTAGAAAATATGTTACCGAATAGAAAAGGTTCACATGGGATGAGCACTGCCTAGGACAGTTGTCCCTACATAGACCCAACCCACCTCCCTCCCGGGGAGACTCTCACAGAACTCTGGGACTTAGCGTCACATGCAAGGCCAGCAACCTGGGACCACTGAGGACAAGCCAGTCCTTGACACAGCTGAGTTCCAGCCTAAGCCATTATGTCTCCACGAAAGAAATAGGATGGAAGTGTTGGCTTTATTTTTTTCAGTGTTTTGAGACAGGGTTTCTCTGTGGCTTTGGAGCCTGTCCTGGAACTAGCTCTATAGACCAGGCTGGTCTCAAACTGACAGAGATCTGCCTGCCTCTGCTTTCCAAATGCTGGGATTAAAGGCGTGCGCCACCACCGCCTGGCTGAAGTGTTGGCTTTTAACTGAGGGTTGCACCAAATACCTATGGGCCTTTGTGCTTCATGATTTCCACTCTGTCCCACCCCAGATTCTTCAGTGTTCCTTAATCTTGTGACTTCGTCTTGTTCCCTCTGCTCCAAAGAGAATAAAGAAAATATTAAAACTGTTTCCACGCAGCAGAATCTCTGTCTCAGTTGAGAGTGGATTCAGGTTTCAGCATCTTGCAGCATGAGAAAACACTGGACTCTTCATTCCTGATCTACTTAGAGATGTTAAATCCTCTCACCTAAGGGAAAGCTTGTCTGGAAAGTGTAACCAGGAAAAGCCCCCAGTCTATAGCACATCAGCCCCCAGCTGAAGGGAATGTTCAAAGACAGAAGCACCTCTCCTCTGAGACACCCCACCCACTCTGTCCAGTTTACTCTCTTCCCACACTCCATTCCATCATCCTAGTGCTAGAAATCCATAGGAAGACCTCCTCATGAGTCCCTGCTTTGCCTCTCACATAGTAAGGTTTAACACGAGGTCTGGGAACAAGTAACTGGCCATAAACAATCAGAAAGCAAGGTCATTTGGGCTGAGTCTATCATCCCAGCTCTTCCATAACAAGTAAAAGCTGGTTCAGAAGTTCAGGTCATTCTTGGATGTACAGTGGGGTTTGGGTTAGCCTTGGTGCATTGAGATGATGCCTTATCCAAGGAAAACCCAGAAAGCCCATGAAGAAGGAGAATGCAGAAGTCTGTACCTCTGCAAACTGTGGGCATGGGATTCTGTTCAAGGTAGTTACCCAGGTTTTCCCTGTTTCCTGGGTGGTAAAATGCACAGAGTCCAGCACCTTCCAAGAGCCTTGCTAGGAAGACCAAACGATGTCATATGCGCATGGAAAGAGTCACATGCCAGAGGCTCACTTTCGGGGTATGAAATTTCTGAGAATATTTGAAAGAGAAATACACCAGCCATCCTCCAGTGAACACAGAGTGGATTCCCACCCCCAAATCACCTGCATTTTTCCTGAAGAGGTTTGTTGCACTCCACAAAGTTAGAAGCTGGATCTCTGTGTCCTGGTGCTGCAGAGTCTGCAGTGTGGAGGTAGAGCTGTGTGCACTTCCCTGGGCTTCTGGAGTCTGAGAACCAGGTGGAGATCTGGGCCTTTATAAAGCTCTTGAGTGGGATTGAATAAGACCTACCTCCCTGGGTTTTTGGGGTGGAGCAGGAAACCTAAACAGGAGCCTTTAATCCCCTCTCAGGTGGCTGAATCCAGAGGATTTCCCAGAAATCTGGAATTTTTAGGCCACTCAGCAACACACAGGCTCAACAGCAAATATCCAAGGCACTGTGTAAAATCAGGGTCCAACATTCAAATATCATTTTCTTAGACACCATATCTTCACATAATCCTGGCCACCCTGGAACTCACTGTTGAGATTCAACAGGTCCTGCTTTGTCTCCCTGTCTCCAGGGCTGGGATTAATGTTTTGGGCCACCATGGCTTGGTGCTTCAGGACTTTCATAATTTTCCTTTTCCTAATATCCTCTATTCATCTTGTTGATGAAAAACTGAAACATGCAGAATGCCAGATATTTTGAAACTAAGAATCATCTGTATGTTTGTAGCTAACCAATAATGACAGAAGTAGAGGACATTGGCAGACTTGATGATCTGCAAAAAGTCTGAAAGATGTTGTTTTTCTGATACCCTTTTCAACTGGGGTTTCTAATTGATAAGGAAAAATTTACTTGGCACCAAGACAAAGGACAGTATTTATATACATGGCCATGAAAATGGAACTGAGGATTTAAATGTTGCCTTAAAATCCTCAAATTATCATTGCTTCATTTATCCTCCACCAGGCTGGTAAAGAAAATGTTGATGAGAGATGAGAGCTTTCTCCTTCCAACTTATAATTCTATTTCTGGTATTAAGGGAGCGCTCCCCTACCATATGGTTGCTACAGCAAGCTAGTGTGACTCCTGGGATTAAAGGTGTGTGTCATTATGACCACTGGGATTAAAGGTGTGTGCTACCACTATCTGGTTTGTAAGGCTGGACTGAATATATGGATAAAAAGAGTTCAACATTATTCTGCGGATAGTGTGGAACCCTAGTGAAAGGGAACTTCCCGGAATCTTTGAGAGTGACACTGGTAAGGAATTCTAGTAAGTAGTAATAGAAAGCTTTAACTGGCCATGCCTTGGAGCTTGGAAATTCTTTCATTGGCTTTTCTTTTTACTCACATCTACAAACAAATTATTCATGAAAATCATTCCATGCAGACGTCAAGTAATCAGTTTATCCAGAGACCGTGAGAACAGGAATCACAAGTTCTGTGACCACAGAAGAGAGAGTAGAGATAGGATTGAGCAGCTGTCGTGGCAGTAAAAGGTGACATTCCAGAAAAGAAGCCTTCACACAGAAGACTGATAGAGAGGAGTAATTTCAGATCCCTGATCACCTAGCTGGGGAACCCTCCTGCCTGATCCAGATATTCAACCTCTCGACATTTACAAGTCCCATTGAAGGTCAAGAATAGGGCATAAAGAACAAGGTCCTGGACATTATTTGAATTTCAAATTTTATGCTCATATGAGGTGTGCGGGGGGGGGGGGGACAACTGGTTACGACATGACAGGTGCTTACACAGTTTTCTAGAAATAGCATGTTTGGGTTTTTATTATCTTTACTTGTGATCTGGATGGTTCTCTGAGTCTGAGACTTCTGAGGAAGGTTGGGACTCCTGGGACAGAGGCATAGACCAGGTGTGACGATGGCCATGGAGAGCTCCTCTTGAAATGATTATGTCACTTGAGGAATACGGTTCTGAAATTTGAGGCCACCTTGTGCTGCGTGGTGAGACGAAGTACCTTTCGCCTTCACTCCAGCTCCAAGCAGCCAGGGCCACCATGACAATCACATCTACAGTCATACACACACGTCTACTCATTCACATCCACCCCATACACAGAAGGAAGGTTTTCACAGCCCTGGACCAACACCCTGGAATGTCTCTGGATTGGTACCCAAGTCTGGACCTGTTGAAGGGCTAGGTCCTTGCTCTTGCTACTAATTAACTGCCTCGCAGGCGTCTATCCAATCGCTGTACACATCCACTGGGTCTGACAGATTTGTAATGCGTGTCTGGAACTCCTCTAGGCACACGGCACAGGAGATGACTCCAGTCTTGCGAGCACGGTTCATTTTAACATCACAAGACTTCTCATGGTTGCAGAAGGGGCACGTGAACTGCGTGTCCAGAGGTTCTGTCCCCTTCTTGGGGAGTAGCTTTCGTTTCGACTTCTTTCGTCCCATGGCTGAAGGGGGATGAGAAAATGAAAAGAAAGGAAAAAGACAAAAGTTTAGTGGACGAACATCTGCATTTGCTTTGTTAACCTTCCACACTGAGAAAGGGTGGATTTGGAAATAACTCTTTGGGGCAGAGCCTTGACTTAATTCTGAGTCATAGACCAATGCTGGGCTATCTGATGTCACCATGTTTCAGAAATTGAAAATCAAGTAGAAAAGTGTGTTCCTAGTGCTGGGGAGAAGAGGACAGAGAACCAGTCAGTGTTTAAGAGTATAACTGAGATGGACACTTGAGTTCTAGAACAGTCTGGCCTCAGAGAGATTGTGGGTCATTAAAGGAAAAGGAGGGCTTGGGGGCAACATATAAAGAGAGAATGGAGGAAGGGAGGGAAGTGAAATCAACTAAGGTGTGATCTGGATGGTCGGTGTCCCGGATCCTAGCCCTTGTTCTGTGCCGACCAGCGCCTAGGCCTGGATTGATGGTAGGTTTGGGACCAGTCTAGCCATCATTACACTCTATCTTAGATATGTGAATATGTAAAAGTAAGATATGTTCTCCAGGTCAGACGCCCATAATCCTAGAGCTAGGAGGAGCTCAATCAAGGATAGCCTGTGCTGCACACAGAGAATTTCTGTCAAATGGAGACAATTACTTAGGAAGAAGCATGGAGAGCCTATAAACCAGAATTCCTAAACCCAGAATGGAGGGGATAGACAGCAGAGTGTCCTTGAGGCCATCTGGCCCCCAACTGGAATTTAAGACCAACATTGCGCCATACATGTGAACCAGTATTAAAAAGACAAAATACGCTATTGTGGCTCAGCTCTAAAACAGAGGCAGGGGATCACTGGGTGTTACAGACCAGCCAGCAATGCCCATTAAGTTTAAGATTGGCCTGATATGAGGAGCAAAGCCCTGCCGTGTGTGTGACCAATGAAGAGAACAAAACGAGTGTCTCGGGGCTGTGTTCCAGGCACTGTGGGAGCAGAGCTGTGAGGATCACAGTGCAAGGTGGTAGCCATCCTGGTTCACGACATAAATCCCCGAACACACGGGGCAACCTGTAAGGCCCCTTTTCAAAAGTCATGAAAATGCAGCCTAGCTCACAAAATGACACAAGAGTGGGCTTTCCCATCTCACCTGAACGTTTTGGCCTTGGCTTCCTGCTACTGTTCCACAGAGTCTGGACCCAGAGGTCTCTGTGCCCTGATGTGTGCAGCAGAGCCTGGAGTGTGGAGAGGAGACCATGTGGGGAATCCATCTCCTTATAAAGGTCTTGTGGGATTGAATCAGACCCGCCCTACATGGGTGTGTCGTCTGGTTCAAACAAGATAAACAATAGTTTGTAATTCCATCCCAGGACTGTAAAGCCTGGGGATTTTCCAAAATTGCTGTAGAGCCTAAGCTCCCTTGAGAAACATACAGCAATTAAAAAAAAAACTCAAAGACTTCTATTAATTCATTCGATTTCCCCACACGTGGTGAGACCCTTCAAATAGGCTACCATTTCATAGAGCAGCTAAGATTGAAAATTTTTAAACTGTCATGGTAACCTAATAATCAATCTGTCAAATGTAATTAATTCACAATACTTGGAGGAGTGGGCTGTGGTCAATGTCTTGACTACATGGGAAAGGAAAAAGAAAGAGGTCAGGGCACCTGGTCGATAGGAACGGTAGCGTCCTGCTTTGGGCTGTGGACCTGAGTACTTGCTTTCAGATGCCAGTTCCTACTCTTTGTTTTGGTGGATGATTTTGAGGGGAGCAATCTGAGCAAAAAGAACTTCAATACAGTAGACTTGGTGTGGAAGAAGCTCTAAAGAATGAAGAGAAAAAAGGTGATAATGACCAGAGAAACTAAGAGAACTGAACGGGTTGGAGGAGGTGGAGCAAATCTCCAGGTCTCTGGAATTAGCTCAGTACAAGGACAGGGGATTATCTGGATTCAGGGCCAGTGGGGGTTCGTGATTATCATCTCACGGTGTTTATACCCGGCAGGTCCTTCCTATGAGGGGTGTGATGACCTCTGCTTTTCATGGACACTCAGCCACCACTGGAATTGTTATGTGATATTTTGTCTGTGTTCAGACAAACAAAGCTTGTCTGGAGGTCAGAGGGTAGAGCTAGTCACTAGATAACTACAGATGCCACGCAATGGTGGCACACACCTTTAATCCAAGCAGGTGGGAGAGGTGGGAAGATCAGGAATTCAAGATCACCCAGGGCTATACCAGATGTACCAGTAGGAAAAAGAAACACAGCCAGGTGATGGTGGCTTACACCTTTGATCCCAGTAGTTGGGAGGAAGTAGGAATATAGGGAGTTCAAGGGCACCCGGGTATATACTAGAATGAAGCCATCTAAAAGAGAAATAGAGCAGTCGCTGGTGGCTCATATCTTTGATTCCAGTACTTGAGAATAAGTAGGAAAATCAGATTGATCATGCCTAAAAGAGAAACAGAGCAGGTGGTGGTGGCTCACAACTTTGATTCTAGCACCTGGGATCTGATGCCTTGGACACCAGCACCTTGTAGCCTCAGTCTTTGATCCCAGCATTGGGAAGTGGAGACAGGGATCTAAGACAGGTGGAGACAGGGTCTCCCCCATTCAGTCTGAGGATTCTTAGAGACAGAATCGCCCCCATTTGGTCTGAGATTTTGCACAGGTAAATCCTCTAGGGCAGCTGGCTGTTTTGCGTCTCAGATCTCCAGGCAAGCTTTATTTGTCAGAACACAAACAAAATATATAATAGGTTTTCCCTTCTCCTCTGTCTCCTGTGCACCAGCTTTGGGATTTTGGCATTCCCATTCCTTTAGCAGAGCTACAAGAAAACCCATCACCTATGATGTCCAGGGAGGACTCCCTGCTTCCCAGATGAGCACTCTGGAACCCCCCATCCTTTCACGGTCCACACCTTTCTCCTGCCTTTGTCCCAGAGGATCCCAGCATCTGGCAGCCATGGGGAATCACAGTTGACAACCCATGCTCTCAATAAAGACAACTTCCTTTTCCCTTTGTCTTTCTCTCTCTCTCTCTCCCCCTCTCTCTAATTCTCAGAGTTGTACAGTGCTGTAGGTGAATGTGTCTATTCCTACCTCATAAGAGAAGAAAACGTGAAATTAAATGAAGGTCTCTGTGCTATCGTCTCCTTACAGCTTCTGTAGGGGTCACAATGGGACATGGCAGGCATCTTCAAACCCTCAGATCTTACCTTTCTGACTTACTCTTTCCAACAAGACCATAGCACTTAACCTTGGCGTTCCCAGAGCCATGGACAACTCCAGGGAGAGTCACTAACAGAGACTGGAAGCAGCGCAGGACAAATAACTGTACTACTCTCAACAAAACTAAGTGGAGTTGGAGATCTGAAGAGCTGTTTGACCTCAGACACGGAGATGCAGAGTTTGAAGTTCGCTGAATTAGTTTTCAGTATTGCTTTTGTCTGGTTTTTCCTCACTGTGCTTCTTTTCCTTCCTTTTGGAACAGTAAAGTATGCTCTGAGCCATTGTATATTAGAAGTAGATGATCTGGTTTTTTATTTTAATTTTACTGGGGAATATAGTTAAGAGATTGCAGGAATCAGCATTCACAGCTTTAATTCCAGCACTCAGAGGCAGAGGCAGGAAGGTCTGGTCTGAAAGAACTAGTTCTCCCGGTTTGAAATTGACGGAAAAACTGTCTTGAATAACCAAAGAGAGACAGAGAGATTGCATGAATCCCAGAAGAGACTTTGAAGTTTATACAAATTTGAGTAGTTATAGACTCTGGGATCTTTTGAAGTTGGACTGAATACATTTCTACATTATACTATATCTACAAGCCTATAGGGTCAGTGTAACATCCATGCTACTAAGCCTGTTCTGAGATCTACTGCTCCTGTATGGTCCTGTAGTGCCTGTACTACGTGCACTACAGTACTACGCCTGGAGCTTACCACCTGCACTACAGGATGGTTTGCAAGCCTAGCCGGGCAAGGGGCTAGAGACTGAAAGACATACACAGAGACAGAGACACGGGTCATTCTTGAACTCTTCGAGAATGCCAACTTGAATCAAGAGCGCAGCCTTTAATGTGTTCCAGGGCAGCTTATTGCCTTTCCTGACCAATCGCCATGTCCTAACTCTCAGCTTCAAGCCACCAGCAACCACTCCCCTGTCTCATGCTCAGAGTAGCTGCAAACACAGGAAATAAAGTTGTTTTACTCAAAGCAGCTGCAAGCATAGAAAACAAGTTGTTTACAGTAAACTCAGGGTCTGGGGGTCCACTATCCTGAACAGTACAGGCAGTGGAATGTGGTGATTTGAATAGGAATGGTCCTCCATAAAATCATGTGTTTGAATTATTGCTCCATATGGTTTGGCACTATTAGGACATGTGGCCTTGTGGGTTAAGTGCTTTACTGTGGAGGCAGGATGCATGGTCTTACATGACCAAGCTAGGCCTAGTGCAACAGTGGACCGGATGTAGGACTCTCAGCCCCTTCTCCAGCACCATAACTGCCTGCATGCTGCCTTGCTTCTCACCATGACAAAAATAAACCAGACCTCTGAAACTGTAAACCAACTCTTGTCATTTTAATTACACACACACATGTATGCACATAGACACACACACACACACACATGTATGCACATAGACATACACACACACACATGTATGCACATAGACACACACACACACACACACACACACACCACAGAATTTATTAGAAAGACCTTCATGTTGTGTTCCTTCTAATCTGCCAATGGCGGCCCTGACCCTAAAGCCTAAAAATTCATCAGGGCTGTGGTCCACAAAGCTGGAAGTCTCAACTGGTCTTCAGCTAACACTGGAATCCTGAAGAAGCAGCCTCTACGGCAGGTGAAGGAATAGACTCGCTATAAGGAAGAGGGGAGGCTGGCAAAGAGCAAATGCTTTCTTCTCCTGTGTCCTTATATAACATTCTAGCACAAGCTGTGCCGCAGATTTAAGGGGTTTCTCCCTCACTCCCATCTTTCCCATATGAAAAGTTTCTGTCTTCCAGTCTCCAGATCAGGATTAGACTTGGATCCACCTACCTAACATTAGGGGAAATCCCACACAGCTGTGTTCCCTGCTTTTGGAAGTTAATAGCAATGGAGTCAAGTTGACAACCAAGAGTAGTTATCACATAATTTAAACCTATTTTTTGGATATGGTCTTTTTACATATTCATGGCATCCCGGAACTCACTATGTAGACCCAACAGTTCAGGTAACCATACCTTGTCTTTCTCTGCTTTGCCTGCCCTGCTACTGGTAGTAAGGACATAAGCCACTATGGCGGGTAATTCAATTGAACATATTTGCTGAATGTGTTCATTAAATCTAAAGAGAAATTATAAACATGAGACACACAGATTTTTATTTTATTTTATTTTTTTTTTGTTTTTTGAGACAGGGTTTCTCGATGGTTTTGGAGCTTGTCCTGGAACTAGCTCTGTAGACCAGGCTGGTCTCGAACTCACAGAGATCCGCCTGCCTCTGCCCCCCGAGTGCTGGGATTAAAGGCGTGTGCCACCATCGCCCGGCTGACACACAGATTTTTATTAACCTTTATTTACAAATAAACATCATCTCTAAAATCATAGCTGATCTACTGTAATTTCAGCAGGGAGACCTAGCAAGTTCATTATCTGGACACTAGAGAAAAAGGAAACAATGGAGGACACATGGGGACACACGACAGCACAGCCTGTAGGGAAGAGAGGACGCCATAATTATGGGGAGGGTGTGTAGCAAGAGTTTGGTGAAGCTCATCTGCATGTAGTCTGGCCTGCTCCCAAACTCACCTGTGCTCTTCAGGAAGTAGGTTATTACATAAGATCATATAGATGTTATGAAAGGTGAGATTATAAGACTGGGTAAGATATTGGAATTGTTTTATGAAAATGGTAGAATTAGACATATAGTGTCACGGCCAACCTCATCCCGCAAGGAATGACGCGACCACCGGAGCTCTTCTCACTGCAGTTTATTCCAGGAACTTTATTCACAGCAATTCATCTCCTTCTCTTTCTCTTTCTCTCCCCGATCTCTCTCCTTTTTTCCTCTCTCCGTGACCTCTCTCCTCGGGCAAACCTCTCCCAGCCCTTAAGTAGACATGGGCTGCCAACCCCGAACTGCCAGGTGGGCACTGCCCATAGGTTCACGCATATGCAGGCAGCTGATAGTCATTGCGTGATCATAGCATAGGTCAGACTTTAGCCATAGGAGTTGATTATACATCTCCATCAGTTGTGATTCCACGCAGCTTGCTACAATATAGGACCCCAGTATTTGTTCTCTATGGGAGAGTTCTGAGAGTGAGAAAGGAATGTGTACCCTAATAAATCCATCTACACTGGCCACCTCTCACAACGGGAGAACTGTAGCGGGCTTGGCTTGGTTAGAGTTGGGTTCCATAGCAGCACGTGAGCATATGAGAAGAGGGATAAATGTGGCCGTGGCCAGACACTGGAGAGGAAGAATGATTCAGCGGGGCTGCTGGAGCTGGTAGTGGGATGAGGAGAGAGGAAGAGCAAGCAGAGGGAGGAAGCTAAGCAGCAGGAAGTAAAGGAACAGAAGTATTTGTTGAGGTCCTGAAGGTGTGGATTCCTTACTGGGGTCCAGAGCAGTAGCTAAAGTAACTGGCAGAGGAACAGGAGTAGGAGCTTAAGGGGCAGGAGTAGGATTGGAGTTGAAGGAACAGCTGAAGAGACTAAAGGGTCAGGAGTAGAAACTGGAGTCGAAGGACCAACAGCAGGGGCTAAAGGAACCAGAGTGGTAGTTGGGAGAATGGGGCTAGCTACCTGCTGAGGTCAGAAAGGCAGGGGTTTGTTAGCGGGGTCCAGAGCAGAAATGGAAGATTCTTCCTGTACAGATGGCATAGCCAAGAACTTATGAGTTGGCAAACAACTTGCAAGGACAGAGGGTTTAGGCTTAAAGCCTAAATAGTAAAAGGCTTGGATGTAAGGAAACTCCCTCCATTTGTCTGTGTGCTGACAATAGTTAGAAAGCTCCCGTAAAATATCAGGATCAAAGTTGCCGTTAGCCAGTTTAGATTGCCAACTAAAATGTAACGAGGCCATTTTTTTGGAACAAAGATGGACAAGTGTGGGAATCTGTAAGATGGAAATTAAGGCCTGGGGTTTCAGGGCCTCTAAACGACATCCCAGGGGGGAGGCTGAATTGATGGGCTTTGATGGCTTGCTACCCGTAGCTGAAACCATGAAAAACCCATGAAAAACAGCAACACCACAAGGCGCACAGGGAGACATCTCTCAGCTGTGGGCAGGGTTTGAAACAGCGAGCAACCATCACAAAACCTGTGGGAGAGCGTCCTCTGGCAACTAGTGGAATGGTGTGGCCTGGTTGGATCTAGTTGGGGGAATCAGAAACCAGAGAGACCAGAAGCCACTCCGAGTGACCTTTCACGGCGAGGCTTCATCGTGTCTGCCCTAGAGAAGAGCAGCATTGTGTCTGAGCTCACTTCCCTTCTTCCCAGCATTCTGTTCTGTCTACTCCGCCTATCTAAATTCTGCCCTATCAGATGGGCCAAGGCAGTTTCTTTATTGACCAATGAAATCCCACATCATCACACTGCCCAGCTTTACAAACCAGACGGTGGTGTCACACACCTTTAATCCCAGGAGCCACTCTAGCTTGCTCTAGCTACCAGAAATAGAAGTATAAGATGGGATGAGACATCTCTCAGTCTCTTATTTTCATTCTCTCCTTTACCAGCCTGGGGGAGGATACACAGGGCAGTGATATCTTGAAACTTTCCAAGGCAACATTTAAATCCTCAGCTCCATTCTCAAGGCCATGTATATAAATACCAACCTTTGACTTGGTGCCAAGTAACTTCTTCCTTGACAGTTTAAAACCCCAGTTGTGAAGTGTTTTAGAGACACCACCTCTTTCAGTATTTTCACAGATCATGCAGTCCACCAATGTCCTCATCCCTGCCAGGTCCTAATCCTTCAGTCATTGTTGGTTAGCTACAAACATACAGATTGTTCCCAATTTCAAAATAACTGATTAAAAACAGTCTGTAAGTCTCAGTTTTTTCATCAAGTACAATTTGAATAGAGGATATTAGGAAAAGGAAAATTATTAAAGTCCTAAATCAACAAGCCATGGTGGCCCAAAACTTAAATTCCATAACTGAGGACAGGGAGACAAATCAGAACCTGTTGAATCTAAATAGTGAGTTCCAGAGTGGCATGGATTATGTAAAGATATTCTGTTTGAAAAAATATTTGAATGTTGGACCTTGTTTTTGCACAGTGTCTTGCATACTTGCTATTGAGCCCGTGTCTTGCTGAGTAGCTTAAGATTTCCATAAATCTGGCAAATCCACCAGCCTCAGCCATCTGAGAGGGGATTAAAGGCTCCTGGTTAAGCTCTCCTGCTCCACCCTCCACACCCAGGGAGGTGGGTCTGATTCAATCCCATCCCAGAGCTTTATAAAGACCCAGATCTCCACCTGGTTCTCAGACTCCAGAAGCCTAGGGAAGTGCAGACAGCTCTACCTCCACACTGCAGACTCTGCAGCACCAGGACACAGAGAACCCAGCTTCCAAGACTCTGTGGAGCACAACAAATCTCTCTGGTGAAAATGTAGGTGATTTGGGGATTGGGGGAGTCCACTCTTGTGTTTTCTGGACGATGGCTGGGGTATTTCTTTTTCAATTTTTCTCATAAATTTTACAGCCCAAAAGCATGTCTCTGACATCTGTCTCCTTTCCATGTGTGTAGGAAATCACTGCTAGTCATAGCAAGCCTCGCGGACAGCGGTGGTACTGTGTGTTATAATGAGGAAACTGGGCAAAACATGGTTAACTATCTTGAACATGATCTCATGCCCACAGTTTGCAGAGGTACAGACTTCTGCACCCTTCTTCTTGGGCTTTCTGGATCTCTCTTGGCTAACACAGCATCTCAATGTTTCCAAGGCTAACCCAAACCCTACTATACTTCCAAGAATGATGCTGGACTTCTGAAGCAACCTTTGCTTACAGAAGACCTGAGATTATAGACTAATGCAATCACCCTTGAGATATAGATTTGGCTGCATGGAAACAGTTTTAATATTTTCTTTATTCATTTCTGAGTTGATGGAACCAGACCAAGTGGACCGATTGAGAAACACCGAAGAATTGAATGTGGAACAGAGTGGGAAGCAGGAAGGACGAAGGCCCTCAGGTATTCAGAGGGACCCCAAGTTAAAAACCAAATCTTCCAATCTATTTCTTTCCTGGAGACTCACAGGCTTAGAGAAGACCTCAGCTGTGGACAGCTGTGTCCAGGACTGGCTTGTCCTCAGTGGTCCCAGGTTTCTGCCCTTCTTGCAAGAGACCCAAAGTCTCAGAGTTCTGTGAGAGTCTCCCTGGTGTGGTAGGTGGGTTGAGTCTATGCAGGAACAATGTTCACAGGCAGAGCTTTTCCATTCTGAAATGTATTTTCTACAACTGAAGGAACCCACCTACACATGTGAGTCGTTGTACACCTTAGTATGAAGAGCAGGGTAGTCGGTAATTTGGGCATGTGAGTGAGCAAGTGTTCAGTTCTTGAGAACTGAACAAGGACACTTCTGGCTTCTGTCAGAGTTCATGAAGGGTCCCTGGAAAAGCTGAGATGAGCCTGCTCCCAGCGTCCAAGGCACTCATCACATCCCTCCTTCCCTTGCAGGTCCTTCCTGTCACCCATGGACTGACTTTGAAATCAGGATCTTCCTGGACGAGTGGGAAGTAGTTGAACGCAGAGTGGGAAACCCAGGCAGGAAGATCTCAGAGACGATCCAGGCTCTTTGCCTGCAACTCAATGAACGGAGAGGCCTAAAAAAGAGCTGGGAAAGCTGTGTAGACCTGTTACTGACCCTGAAGAATCTGCACAGGTCACTCTGTAGTGGGAGACCAGGGGCTGTCCCCTTGTTTTCTCCGTATTCCGAGGCCCTGTTCAGGATCCTGGGCCGACCCCCAGGTTAGTCTCTTCTGTATTCCTCCTTCAAGTCCTCTAGAGAGCAGCATAATGAGCATAGAGCAGAGAAAAACAGGTCAGAATTCCCCATTCCCACAGTCCATTGTTGCGCATAGAAAACCCCAACATCTTTCCTCTATGTCGTTTCAAAAGAACGTCAATCGGACATGTTCCAGGTGGACCAGAACATAGAGGACAGATCATGGTTCAGTATGATTGAGGGAGAGTGAGGGTGCCATGCTTATGAACTCTTTTTGTTTCTTCTCCCTTCCAGGTCCTTACTGCCGAGATGGGTCTGGTATATGCCTGCCTGCCTGCCAAGAACTGTCAACCTTCCGTGAATCGGCCTTTAGATTGTGGTACCACCGTTCCTTTTACACAGCTTCAGGGGAACCCACTGTTTATGAGGTCTTGGAAGAATTTTGTTTCCCTGAGGGGATCCCCCTGAAGCACAGCCATGCTTTGTCATTTCCACACCCACCTCCTGCCTGTGATCCAGGAGACCCCCATGTCAGGCAGCAACCTTGGTCTACGCTGATTAGCACCCAGATCCTAAGTGAAGACAAGTGGAGTTTCTTGTTTCTCCTCTGAAAGCCTCAGGACCATGCAGCATTGAGGGCGTAGGCTTCTTTCTCTACCTCATAAGACAATGGGAAAATCAATAAAGGTCACTGTAGTGAAACTCTCCTGCCTTGTCCTTGTTCTTCAGTGGGGTCTACAAGTAAAGAGGGGCTAAGGATTGTCACTTGAGGTTCCTCTTCTGGTGCCCTGGGACCTGCCCTCTCCGATCTATCCACACCTGACTCCTGGTATAAAGTCTCCTCTCCTACAAGGGCAACCTCTACTCCCCTAGATGGCTGCTCATGACATTTTCATTCTCCTGCCCTCTTGTCCTAGAACTGTTCTCAGTCTGGGACAGCCTCAACCAGGATGTAGCTGATGTTATAGGAAGCACAAAAGTTTATGCAGGTAATGGAAAAAACAAACTCATTCCTTTTTATTTATTGTTGTTGGGTTTTTTTGTTATTGTTTTTGTTATTTTAAGACAGGGTCCCTATAGCTTTTTTAAAAAATTTTTTTTATTGATAAAAGGAGAATAAAGAAAAGAAAAAAAAATAAATTTCCACCTCCTCCCAGCCTCCCATTTCCCTCCCCCTCCTCCCACTCTTCTCCCCCTCCTCCCACTCTTCTCCCCATCCTCCCACCCCTCTCCCCTTCCCCCCATGCCTCTCCCCCTCCCTTTCCAGTCCAAAGAGCTGTCAGGGTTCCCTGCCCTGTGGTAAGTCCTAGGTCCTCCCCCCTCCATCCATATCTAGGAAGGTGAACATCCAGACTGGCTAGGCTCCCACCAAGCCAGCACATTGCGTAGGATCAAAACAGCGTGCCATTGTCCTTGGCGTCTCATCAGCCCTCATTGTTCGCCATGTTCCGAGAGTCCAGTTTTATCCCATGCTTTTTTTGGTAACAGTCCAGCTAGCCTTGGTGAGCTCCCAGTAGATCATCTCCACTGTCTCAGTGGGTGGGTGCTCTCCTCGTGGTCCCGACATCTTTGCTCATGTTCCCACTCCTTCTGCTCCTCATTGGGACCTTGGGAGCTCAGTCCAGTGCTCCAGTGTGGGTCTCTGTCTCTATCTCCATCCATCGCCAGATGCAAGTTCTAGGATGATATGCAAGATATTCGTCAGTATTGCTCTAGGGTATGGTCATTTCAGGTTCCCTATCCTCAGCTGCCCAGGGAACTAACTGGGGACCTCAGCTTGGGCACCTGGGAGCCCCTCTAGGGTCAAGTCTCCTGCCCACCCTAAAGTGGGTCCCTTAACTAAGAATTGTGGTTCCGTGCTCCCCTATCCAACCTTCCTTTATCCCGATCCTCCTGTTTCCCCAAGTCCCCCCTCCTTCCCTTCTACCTTTTCTCTCCCCATCTCCCCTAACCCCCATCCCACCCCACCCCCAAGATCCCACTTTTCTCCCCGGCGATTTTGTCTACTTCTCTTATCCAAGAGGATAACTATATGTTTTTCCTTGGGTTCACCTTCTTACTTAGCTTCTTTAGATTCACCTATTGTAGACTCCGTGAACCCTATTTATGGCTAGAAACCAATTATGAGTGAGTACATCCCATGTTCATCTTTTGGGGTCTGGAATACCTCACTCAGGATAGTGTTTTCTATTTCCATCCATTTGCATGCAAAGTTAGAGAAGTCATTGTTTTTTACCGCAGCGTAGTACTCTAGTGTGTATATATTCCATACTTTCTTCATCCATTCTTCCATTGAAGGGCATCTAGGTTGTTTCCAGGTTCTGGCTATTACAAATAATACTGCTATGAACATAGTTGAACAAATGCTTTTGACATGTGATAGAGCATCTCTTGGGTAAATTCCCAAGAGTGGTATTGCTGGGTCCAAGGGTAGGTTGAACCGAAACACTGACTTCCACAGTGGTTGCACAAGATTGCATTCCCACTAGCAACGGATGAGGGTACCCCTTCCTCCACAGCCTCTCCAGCAAAGGCTATCCTTGGTGTTTTTGACTTTAGCCAATGGTGGTTCAGGACTTTCATACTTTTCCTCTTCCTAATATCCTCTATTCATCTTGTTGATGAGAAACTGAGACATGCAGAATGCCAGATATTTTGAAACTAAGAATCATCTGTATGTTTGTAGCTAGCCAATAATGACAGAAGTAGAGGACATTGGCAGACTTGATGATCTGCAAAAAGTCTGAAAGATGTTGTTTTTCTGATACCCTTTTCAACTGGGGTTTCTAATTGAAAAGGAAAAATTTACTTGGCACCAAGACAAAGGACAGTATTTATATACATGGCCATGAAAATGGAACTGAGGATTTAAATGCTGCCTTAAAATCCTCAAATTATCATTGCTTCATTTATCCTCTACCAGGCTGGTAAAGAAAATGTTGATGAGAGATGAGAGATGAGAGCTTTCTCCTTCCAACTTATAATTCTATTTCCGGTATTAAGGGAGCGCTCCCCTACCATATGGTTGCTATAGCAAGCTAGTGTGACTCCTGGGGTTAAAGGTGTGTGTCATTATGACCACTGGGATTAAAGGTGTGTGCTACCACTATCTGGTTTGTAACGCTGGACTGAATATATGGATAAAAAGAGTTCAACATTATTCTGCGGATAGTGTGGAACCCTAGTGAAGGGGAACTTCCCGGAATCTTTGAGAGTGACCCTGGTAAGGAATTCTAGTAAGTAGTAATAGAAAGCCTTAACTGGCCATGCCTTGGAGCTTGGAAATTCTTTCATTGGCGTTTCTTTTTACTCACATCTACAAACAAATTATTCATGAAAACCATTCCATGCAGATGTCAAGTAATCAGTTTATCTAGAGACCGTGAGAACAGGAATCACAAGTTCTGTGACCACAGAAGAGAGAGTAGAGATAGGATTGAGCAGCTGTCGTGGCAGTCAAAGGTGACATTCCAGAAAAGAAGCCTTCACACAGAAGACTGATAGAGAGGAGTAATTTCAGATCCCTGATCACCTAGCCGGGGAACCCTCCTGCCTGATCCAGATATTCAACCTCTCGACATTTACAAGTCCCATTGAAGGTCAAGAATAGGGCATAAAGAACAAGGTCCTGGACATTATTTGAATTTCAAATTTTATTCTGATATGAGGTGTGCCGGGGGGGGGGGGGGGCAACTGGTTACGACATGACAGGTGCTTACACAGTTTTCTAGAAATAGCATGTTTGGGTTTTTATTATCTTTACTGGTGATCTGGATGGTTCTCTGAGTCTGAGACTTCTGAGGAAGGTTGGGGTCTCCTGGGACAGAGGCTTAGACCAGGTGTGACGATGGCCATGGAGAGCTCCTCTTGAAATGATTATGTCACTTGAGGAATACGGTTCTGAAATTTGAGGCCACCTTATGCTGCGTGGTGAGACGAAGTACCTTTCGCCTTCACTCCAGTTCCAAGCAGCCAGGGCCACCATGACAATCGCATCTACAGTCATTCACACACGTCTACTCATTCACATCCACCCCATACACAGAAGGAAGGTTTTCACAGCCCTGGACCAACACCCTGGAATGTCTCTGGATTGGTACCCAAGTCTGGACCTGCTGAAGGGCTAGGTCCTTGCTCTTGCTACTAATTAACTGCCTCGCAGGCGTCTATCCAATCGCTGTACACATCCACTGGGTCTGACAGATTTGTAATGCGTGTCTGGAACTCCTCTAGGCACACGGCACAGGAGATGACTCCAGTCTTGCGAGCATGGTTCATTTTAACATCACAAGACTTCTCATGGTTGCAGAAGGGGCACGTGAACTGCGTGTCCAGAGGTTCTGTCCTCTTCTTGGGGGGTAGCTTTCGTTTAGACTTCTTTCGTCCCATGGCTGAAGGGGGATGAGAAAATGAAAAGAAAGGAGAAAGACAAAAGGTTAGTGGACGAACATCTGCATTTGCTTTGTTAACCTTCCACACTGAGAAAGGGTGGATTTGGAAATAACTCTTTGGGGCAGAGCCTTGACTTAATTCTGAATCATAGACCAATGCTGGGCTATCTGATGTCACCATGTTTCAGAAATTGAAAATCAAGTAGAAAAGTGTGTTCCTAGTGCTGGGGAGAAGAGGACAGAGAACCAGTCAGTGTTTAAGAGTATAACTGAGATGGACACTTGAGTTCTAGAACAGTCTTGCCTCAGAGAGATTGTGGGTCATTAAAGGAAAAGGAGGGCTTGGGGGCAACATATAAAGAGAGAATGGAGGAAGGGAGGGAAGTGAAATCAACTAAGGTGTGATCTGGATGGTGGGTGTCCCGGATCCCAGCCCTTGTTCTGTGCCGACTAGCGCCTAGGCCTGGATTGATGGTAGGTTTGGGACCAGTCTAGCCATCATTACACTCTATCTTAGATATGTGAATATGTAAAAGTAAGATATGTTCTCCAGGTCAGACGCCCATAATCCTAGAGCTAGGAGGAGCTCAATCAAGGATAGCCTGTGCTGCACACAGAGAATTTCTGTCAAATGGAGACAATTACTTAGGAAGAAGCATGGAGAGCCTATAAACCAGAATTCCTAAACCCAGAATGGAGGGGATAGACAGCAGAGTGTCCTTGAGGCCATCTGGCCCCCAACTGGAATTTAAGACCAACATTGCGCCATACATGTGAACCAGTATTAAAAAGACAAAATACGCTATTGTGGCTCAGATCTAAAACAGAGGCAGGGGATCACTGGGTGTTACAGACCAGCCAGCAATGCCCATTAAGTTTAAGATTGGCCTGATATGAGGAGCAAAGCCCTGCCGTGTGTGTGACCAATGAAGAGAACAGGACGAGTGTCTCGGGGCTGTGTTCCAGGCACTGTGGGAGCAGAGCTGTGAGGATCACAGTGCAAGGTGGTAGCCATCCTGGTTCACGACATAAATCCCCGAATACACGGGGCAACCTATAAGGCCCCTTTTCAAAAGTCATGAAAATGCAGCCTAGCTCACAAAAAGACACAAGAGTGGGCTTTCCCATCTCACCTGAACGTTTCGGCCTTGACTTCCTGCTACTGTTCCACAGAGTCTGGACCCAGAGGTCTCTGTGCCCTGATGTGTGCAGCAGAGCCTGGAGAGGAGACCATGTGGGGATCCATCTCCTTATAAAGGTCTTGAGGGATTGAATCAGACCCGCCCTACATGGGTGTGTCGTCTGGATCAAACAAGATAAACAATAGTTTGTAATCCCATCCCAGGACTGTAAAGCCTGGGGATTTTCCAAAATTGCTGTAGAGCCTAAGCTCCCTTGAGAAACATATAGCAATTAAAAAAAAAACTCAAAGACTTCTATTAATTCATTCGATTTCCCCACACGTGGTGAGACCCTTCAAATAGGCTACCATTTCATAGAGCAACTAAGATTGAAGATTTTTAAACTGTCATGGTAACCTAATAATCAATCTGTCAAATGTAATTAATTCTAAATACTTGGAGGAGTGGGCTGTGGTCAATGTCTTGACTACATGGGAAAGAAAAAGAAAGAGGTCAGGGCACCTGGTGGATAGGAACGGTAGCATCCTGCTTTGGGCTGTGGACCCGAGTACTTGCTTTCAGATGCCAGTTCCTACTGTTTGTTTTGGGGCATGATTTTGAGGGGAGCAATCTGAGCAAAAAGAACTTAAATACAGTAGACTTGGTGTGGAAGAATGAAGAGGAAGAAGGTGATAATGACCAGAGAAACTAAGAGAACTGAACGGGTTGGAGGAGGTGGAGCAAATCTCCAGGTCTCTGGAATAATCAGCTCAGTACAAGGACAGGGGATTATCTGGATTCAGGGCCAGTGGGGGTTCGTGATTATCATCTCACGGTGTTTATACCCGGCAGGTCCTTCCTATGAGGGGTGTGATGACCTCTGCTTTTCATGGACACTCAGCCACCACTGGAATTGTTATGTGATATTTTGTCTGTGTTCAGACAAACAAAGCTTGTCTGGAGGTCAGAGGGTAGGGCTAGTCACTAGTTAACTACAGATGCCACGCCATGGTGGCACACACACCTTTAATCCAAGCAGGTGGGAGAGGTGGGAAGATCAGGAATTCAAGATCACACAGGGCTATACCAGATGTACCAGTAGGAAAGAGAAACACAGCCAGGTGATGGTGGCTTACACCTTTGATCCCAGTAGTTGGGAGGAAGTAGGAATATAGGGAGTTCAAGGGCACCCGGGTATATACTAGAATGAAGCCATCTAAAAGAGAAATAGAGCAGTCGCTGGTGGCTCATATCTTTGATTCCAATACTTGAGAATAAGTAGGAAAATCAGATTGATCATGCCTAAAAGAGAAACAGAGCAGGTGGTGGTGGCTCACAACTTTGATTCTAGCACCTGGGATCTAATGCCTTGGACACCAGCACCTTGTAGCCTCAGTCTTTGGGAAGTGGAGACAGGGATCTAGGACAGGTGGATACAGGCTCTCCCCCATTCAGTCTGAGGATTCTTAGAGACAGAATCGCCCCCATTTAGTCTGAGATTTTGCACAGGTAAATCCTCTAGTGCAGCTGGCTGTTTTGCATCTCAGATCTCCAGGCAAGCTTTATTTGTCAGAACACAAACAAAATATATAATAGGTTTTCCCTTCTCCTCTGTCTCCTGTGCACCAGCTTTGGGATTTTGGCATTCCCATTCCTTCAGCAGAGCTACAAAAAAGCCCATCACCTATGATGTCCAGGGAGGACTCCCTGCTTCCCAGATGAGCACTCTGGAACCCTCCATCCTTACACAGTCCACACCTTTCCCCTGCCTTTGTCCCAGAGGATCCCAGCATCTGGCAGCCATGGGGAATCACAGTTGACTACCCATGCTCTCAATAAAGACAAGTTCCTTTTCCCTTTGTCTTTTTCTCTTTCTCTCCCCCTATCTCTAATCCTCAGAGCTGTACAGTGCTGTAGGTGAAGGTGTCTATTCCTACCTCATAAGAGAAGAAAACGTGAAATTAAATGAAGGTCTCTGTGCTGTCGTCTCCTTACAGCTTCTGTAGGGGTCACAATGGGACATGGCAGGCATCTTCAAACCCTCAGATCTTACCTTTCTGACTTACTCTTTCCAACAAGACCATAGCACTTAACCTTGGCGTTCCCAGAGCCATGGACAACTCCAGGGAGAGTCACTAACAGAGACAGGAAGCAGCGCAGGACAAATAACTGTACTGCTCTCAACAAAACTAAGTGGAGTTGGAGATCTGAAGAGCTGTTTGACCTCAGACTGGAGCTGCAGAGTTTGAAGTTTGCTGAATTAGTTTTCAGTATTGCTTTTGTCTGGTTTTTCCTCACTGTGCTTCTTTCCCTTCCTTTTGGAACAGTAAAGTATGCTCTGAGCCATTTTATATTAGAAGTAGATGATCTGGTTTTTTATTTTAATTTTACTGGGGAATATAGTTAAGAGATTGCAGGAATCAGCATTCACAGCTTTAATCCCAGCACTCAGAGGCAGAGGCAGGAAGGTCTGGTCTGCAAGAACTAGTTCTGCCGGTTTGAAATTGACAGATAAAGTGTCTTGAATAACCAAAGAGAGACAGAGAGATTGCATGAATCCCAGAAGAGACTTTGAAGTTTATACAAATTTGAGTAGTTATAGACTCTGGGAACTTTTGAAGTTGGACTGAATACATTTCTACATTATACTATGTCTACAAGCCTATAGGGTCAGTGTAACATCCATGCTACTAAGCCTGTTCTGAGATCTACTGCTCCTGTACGGTCCTGTAGTGCCTGTACTACGTGCACTACAGTACTACGCCTGGAGCTTACCACCTGCACTACAGGATGGTTTGCAAGCCTAGCCGGGCAAGGGGCTGGAGACTGAAACACACACACAGAGACAGAGACACAGGTCATTCTTGAACTCTTCGAGAATGCCAACTTGAATCAAGAGCGCAGCCTTTAATGTGTTCCAGGGCAGCTTATTGCCTTTCCTGACCAATCGCCATGTCCTAACTCTCAGCTTCAAGCCACCAGCAACCACTCCCCTGTCTCATGCTCAGAGTAGCTGCAAACACAGGAAATAAAGCAGCTGCAAGCATAGAAAACAAGTTGTTTACAGTAAACTCAGGGTCCGGGGGTCCACTATCCTGAACATGACAGGCAGTGGAATGTGGTGATTTGAATAGGAATGGTCCTCCATAAAATCATGTGTTTGAATTATTGATCCATACGGTTTGGCACTATTAGGAAATGTGGCCTTGTGGGTTAAGTGCTTTACTGTGGAGGCAGGATGCATGGTCTTACATGACCAAGCTAGGCCTAGTGCAACAGTGGACCGGATGTAGGACTCTCAGCTCCTTCTCCAGCACCATAACTGCCTGCATGCTGCCTTGCTTCTCACCATGACAAAAATAAACCAGACCTCTGAAACTGTAAACCAACTCTTGTCATTTCCATTACACACACACATGTATGCACATAGACACACACACACACACACATGTATGCACATAGACATACACACACACACACACCATAGAATTTATTACAAAGACCTTCATGTTGTGTTCCTTCTAATCTGCCAATGGCTGGCCCTGACCCTAAAGCCTAAAAATTCATCAGGGCTGTGGTCCACAAAGCTGGAAGTCTCAACTGGTCTTCAGCTAACACTGGAATCCTGAAGAAGCAGCCTCTACGGCAGGTGAAGGAATAGACTCGCTATAAGGAATAGGGGAGGCAGGCAAAGAGCAAATGCTTTCTTCTCCTGTGTCCTTATATAACATTCTAGCACAAGCTGTGGCACAGATTTAAGGTGTTTCTCCCTCTCTCCCATCTTTCCCATATGAAAAGTTTGTGTCTTCCAGTCTCCAGATCAGGATTAGACTTGGATCCACCTACCTAACATTAGGGGAAATCCCACACAGCTGTGTTCCCTGCTTTTGGAAGTTAGTTAATGGCAATGGAGTCAAGTTGACAACCAAGAGTAGTTATCACATAATTTAAACTTATTTTTTGGATATGGTCTTTTTACATATTCATGGCATCCTGGAACTCACTATGTAGACCCAACAGTTCAGGTAACCACACCTTGTCTTTCTCTGCTTTGCCTGCCCTGCTACTGGTAGTAAGGACATAAGCCACTATGGCGGGTAATTCAATTGAACATATTTGCTGAATGTGTTCATTAAATCTAAAGAGAAATTATAAACCTGAGACACACAGATTTTTATTTTTGTATTTTTTTTGTTTTTCGAGACAGGGTTTCTCTGTGGTTTTGGAGCCTGTCCTGGAACTAGCTCTGTAGACCAGGCTAGTCTCGAACTCACAGAGATCCACCTGCCTCTGCCTCCCGAGTGCTGGGATTAAAGGCGTGTGCCACCATCGCCCGGCTGATACACAGATTTTTATTAACCTTTATTTACAAATAAACATCATCTCTAAAATCATAGCTGATCTACTGTAATTTCAGCAGGGAGACCTAGCAAGTTCATTATCTGGACACTAGAGAAAAAGGAAACAATGGAGGACACATTGGGACACACGACAGCACAGCCTGTAGGGAAGAGAGGACGCCATAATTATGGGGAGGGTGTGTAGCAAGAGTTTGGTGAAGCTCATCTGCATGTAGTCTGGCCTGCTCCCAAACTCACCTGTGCTCTTCAGGAAGTAGGTTATTAGATAAGATCATATAGATGTTATGAAAGGTGAGATTATAAGACTGGGTAAGATATTGAAATTGTTTTATGAAAGTGGTAGAATTAGACATATAGTGTCACGGCCAACCTCGTCCCGCAAGGAATGACGCGACCACCGGAGCTCTTCTCACTGCAGTTTATTCCAGGACCTTTATTCACAGCAATTCATCTCCTTCTCTTTCTCTCTCTCCCCGACCTCTCTCCTTTTTTCCTCTCTCCTTGACCTCTCTTCTCGGGCAAACCTCTCCCAGCCCTTAAGTAGACATGGGCTGCCAACCCCGAACTGCCAGGTGGGCACTGCCCATAGGTTCACGCATATGCAGGCAGCTGATAGTCATTGCGTGATCATAGCATAGGTCAGACTTTAGCCATAGGAGTTGATTATACATCTCCATCAGTTGTGATTCCACGCAGCTTGCTACAATATAGGACCCCAGTATTTGTTCTATATGGGAGAGTTCTGAGAGTGAGAAAGGAATGTGTACCCTAATAAATCCATCTACACTGGCCACCTCTCACAACGGGAGAACTGTAGCGGGCTTGGCTTGGTTAGAGTTGGGTTCCATAGAAGCACGTGAGCATATGAGAGGAGGGATAAATGTGGCGGTGGCCAGGCACTGGAGAGGAAGAATGATTCAGCGGGGCTGCTGGAGCAGGTAGTGGGAGGGGGAGAGAGGAAGAGCAAGCAGAGGGAGGAAGCTAAGCAGCAGGAAGTAAAGGAACAGAAGTATTTGTTGAGGTCCTGAAGGTGTGGATTCCTTACTGGGGTCCAGAGCAGTAGCTAAAGTAACTGGCAGAGGAACAGGAGTAGGAGCTTAAGGGGCAGGAGTAGGATTAGAGTTGAATGAACAGCTGAAGAGACTAAAGGATCAGGAGTAGAAACTGGAGTTGAAGGACCAACAGCAGGGGCTAAAGGAACCGGAGTGGGAGCTGGGAGAATGGGGGTAGCTACCTGCTGAGGTCAGAAAGGCAGGGGTTTGTTAGTGGGGTCCAGAGCAGAAATGGAAGATTCTTCCTGTACAGATGGCATAGCCAAGAACTTGTGAGTTGGCGAACAACTTGCAAGGACAGAGGGTTTAGGCTTAAAGCCTAAATAGTAAAAGGCTTGGATGTAAGGAAACTCCCTCCATTTGTCTGTGTGCTGACAATAGTTAAAAAGCTCCCATAAAATACCAGGATCAAAGTTGCCGTTAGCCACTTTAGATTGCCAACTAAAATGTAACGAGGCCATTTTTTTGGAACAAAGATGGACAAGTGTGGGAATCTGTAAGTAGGGAATTAAGGCCTGGGGTTTCAGGGCCTCTAAACGACATCCCAGGGGGGAGGCTGAATTGATGGGCTTTGATGGCTTGCTACCCGTAGCTGAAACCATGAAAAACCCATGAAAAACAGCAACACCACAAGGCGCACAGGGAGACATCTCTCAGCTGTGGGCAGGGTTTGAAACAGCGAGCAACCGTCACAAGACCTGTGGGAGAGCGTCCTCTGGCAACTAGTGGAATGGTGTGGCCTGGTTGGATCCAGTTGGGGGAATCAGAAACCAGAGAGACCAGAAGCCACTCCGAGTGGCCTTTCACGGCGAGGCTTCATCGTGTCTGCCCTAGAGAAGAGCAGCATTGTGTCTGAGCTCACTTCCCTTCTTCCCAGCATTCTGTTCTGTCTACTCCGCCTATCTAAATTCTGCCCTATCAGATGGGCCAAGGCAGTTTCTTTATTGACCAATGAAATCCCACATCATCACATTGCCCAGCTTTACAAACCAGACGGTGGTGTCACACACCTTTAATCCCAGGAGCCACTCTAGCTTGCTCTAGCTACCAGAAATAGAATTATAAGATGGGATGAGACATCTCTCAGTCTCTTATTTTCATTCTCTCCTTTACCAGCCTGGGGGGAGGATACACAGGGCAGTGATATCTTGAAACTTTCCAAGGCAACATTTAAATCCTCAGCTCCATTCTCAAGGCCATGTATATAAATACCAACCTTTGCTTGGTGCCAAGTAACTTCTTCCTTGACAGTTTAAAACCCCAGTTGTGAAGTGTTTTCGAGACACCACCTCTTTCAGTATTTTCACAGATCATGCAGTCCACCAATGTCCTCATCCCTGCCAGGTCCTAATCCTTCAGTCATTGTTGGTTAGCTACAAACATACAGATGATTCCCAATTTCAAAATAACTGATTAAAAACAGTCTGTAAGTTTTTTCATCAAGTACAATTTGAATAGAGGATATTAGGAAAAGGAAAATTATTAAAGTCCTAAATCAACAAGCCATGGTGGCCCAAAACTTAAATTCCATAACTGAGGACAGGGAGACAAATCAGAACCTGTTGAATCTAAATAGTGAGTTCCAAAGTGGCAGGGATTATGTAAAGATATTCTGTTTGAAAAAATATTTGAATGTTGGACCTTGTTTTTGCACAGTGTCTTGCATACTTGCTATTGAGCCCGTGTCTTGCTGAGTAGCTTAAGATTTCCATAAATCTGGCAAATCCACCAGCCTCAGCCATCTGAGAGGGGATTAAAGGCTCCTGGTTAAGCTCTCCTGCTCCACCCTCCACACCCAAGTAGGTGGGTCTGATTCAATCCCATCCAAGAGCTTTATAAAGACCCAGATCTCCACCTGGTTCTCAGACTCCAGAAGCCTAGGGAAGTGCCCACAGCTCTACCTCCACCCTGCAGACTCTGCAGCACCAGGACACAGAGGACCCAACTTCTAAGACTCTGTGGAGCACAACAAATCTCTCTGGTGAAAATGTAGGTGATTTGAAGATTGGGGGAGTCCACTCTTGTGTTTTCTGGACGATGGCTGGGGTATTTCTTTTTCAATTTTTCTCATAAATTTTACAGCCCAAAAGCATGTCTCTGACATCTGTCTCCTTTCCATATGTATAGGAAATCACTGCTAGTCATAGCAAGCCTCGCGGACAGCGGTGGTACTGTGTGTTATACTGAGGAAACTGGGCAAAACATGGTTAACTATCTTGAACATGATCTCATGTCCACAGTTTGCAGAGGTACAGACTTCTGCACCCTTCTTCTTGGGCTTTCTGGATCTCTCTTGGCTAACACAGCATCTCAATGTTTCCAAGGCTAACCCAAACCCTACTATACTTCCAAGAATGATCCTGGACTTCTGAACCAACCTTTGCTTATAGAAAACCTGAGATTATAGACTAATGCAATCACCCTTGAGATATAGATTTGGCTGCATGGAAACAGTTTTAATATTTTCTTTATTCATTTCTGAGCAGATGGAACCAGACCAAGTGGACCGATTGAGAAACACCGAAGAATTGAATGTGGAACAGAGTGGGAAGCAGGAAGGACAAAGGCCCTCAGGTATTCAGAGGCAACCCCAAGTTAAAAACCAAATCTTCCAATCTATTTCTTTCCTGGAGACTCACAGGCTTAGACAAGACCTCAGCTGTGGACAGCTGTGTCCAGGACTGGCTTGTCCTCAGTGGTCCCAGGTTTCTGCCCTTCTTGCAAGAGACCCAAAGTCTCAGAGTTCTGTGAGAGTCTCCCTGGTGGGGTAGGTGGGTTGAGTCTATGCAGGAACAATGTTCACAGGCAGCGCTTATCCTGTGTGAGCCCTTTCCATTCTGAAATGTATTTTCTACAACTGAAGGAACCCACCTACACATGCAAGTCCTTGTACACCTTAGTATGAAGAGCAGGGTAGTCGGTAATTTGGGCATGTGAGCAAGTGTTCAGTTCTTGAGAACTGAACAAGGACACTTCTGGCTTCTGTCGGAGTTCATGAAGGGTCCTTGGCAAAGCTGAGATGAGCCTGCTCCCAGCGTCAAAGGCACTCATCACATCCCTCCTTCCCTTGCAGGTCCTTCCTGTCACCCCTGGACTGACTATGAAATCAGGATCTTCCTGGAAGAGTGGGAAGTAGTTGAACGCAGAGTGGGAAACCCAGGCAGGAAGATCTCAGAGACGATCCAGGCTCTTTGCCTGCAACTCAATGAACGGAGAGGCCTATAAAAGAGCTGGGAAAGCTGTGTAGACCTGTTACTGACCCTGCAGAATCTGCACAGGTCACTCTGTAGTGGGAGACCAGGGGCTGTCCCCTTGTTTTCTCCGTATTCCGAGGCCCTGTTCAGGATCCTGGGCCGACCACCAGGTTAGTCTCTTCTGTATTCCTCCTTCATGTCCTCTAGAGAGCAGCATAATGAGCATAGAGCAGAGAAAAACAGGTCAGAATTCCCCATTCCCACAGCCCATTGTTGCGCATAGAAAACCTGAACATCTTTCCTCTATGTCGTTTCAAAAGAACGTCAATCGGACATGTTCCAGGTGGACCAGAACATAGAGGACAGATCATGGTTCAGTATGATTGAGGGAGAGTGAGGGTGCCATGCTTATGAACTCTCTTTGTTTCTTCTCCCTTCCAGGTCCTTACTGCCGAGATGGGTCTGGTATATGCCTGCCTGCCTGCCAAGAACTGTCAACCTTCCGTGAATCGGCCTTTAGATTGTGGTACCACCGTTCCTTTTACACAGCTTCAGGGGAACCCACTGTTTATGAGGTCTTGGAAGAATTTTGTTTCCCTGAGGGGATCCCCCTGAAGCACAGCCATCCTTTGTCATTTCCACACCTACCTCCTGCCTGTGATCCAGGAGACCCCCATGTCAGGCAGCAACCTTGGTCTACGCTGATTAGCACCCAGATCCTCAGTGAAGACAAGTGGAGTTTCTTGTTTCTCCTCTGAAAGCCTCAGGACCATGCAGCATTGAGGGCGTAGGCTTCTTTCTCTACCTCATAAGACAATGGGAAAATCAATAAAGGTCACTGTAGTGAAACTCTCCTGCCTTGTCCTTGTTCTTCAGTGGGGTCCACAAGTAAAGAGGGGCTAAGGATTGTCACTTGAGGTTCCTCTTCTGGTGCCCTGGGATTGCCCTCTCTGATCTATCCACACCTGGCTCCTGGTATAAAGTCTCCTCTCCTACAAGGGCATCCTCTACTCCCCTAGATGGCTGCTCATGACATTTTCGTTCTCCTGCCCTCTTGTCCGAGAACTGTTCTCAGTCTGGGACTGCCTCAAACTGGATGTAGCTGATGTTATAGGAAGCACAAAAGTATCTGCAGGCAATGGAAAAAACAAACTCATTCCTTTATATTTATTGTTGTTGGTTTTTTTGTTTTTGTTATTTTAAGACAGGGTGTCCCTATAGCTTTGAAGCCTGTCCTGGAACTAGCTCTTGTAGACCAGGCTGGCTTTGAACTCACAGAGATCAACCTTGTTCTGCCTCTTGAGTGCCTGTCTCTGCCTCTTTATTGCTGGGATTAAAGGCGTGAGCCACGCCTGCCCAGCTCAGAAACTCTTTCTTGTATGAGGAAATATTTTTAGGATAGGAAGAAACACAGGGTGGTGGTTTGAGACTGTGCCCCATGGTCTTGCATACTTCATCGGTCATTCCACCATCCATGGTCTTCTCTGCTCAGGTGTAGTGGTCATGGTCTCGTTGGAACTAGTATGTCAGTAAAGGTAAGCTTTGATGGTTCAAGGGTTCCTACCATGTCCCATTGCCCTCTGTCTTGTTCCCCTGCTGTTCACGGATGGAGCTCTCTCTCTCTCTGCCCTTTCACACACTCTGCCTTGGCTGCCCTTTGCTGCCTGTTTCCCACTAAATAATTCTGGGCACCTAGAAGTTTTCTTTCAAGAGAAAGGACCGTTCTTATTTCTCTCGAATATCTTCCTAGTACACACTAGACATATCTTTATTCAGGCATCCAAAGATCATCAAGACTTGCTAGGAAGCTCTGGGATTCATAATCAGAAGGGACAGGGCTTTCCTGGGACACTGCTTGCCAAGAAAGGCTGTCCTGCTATGGGACTCCCATGCTAACTCCTTTAATGGGGCCTTGCTCAGCACGTGGCCCTAGAGCGGTGCAGAGATTCCAAGCTGAGAGCACAGCAGTAGTTCAAGGTCACCCTATGTTACTGAAGGAGAGTGTGTCATATAGGGTCCCTAAAACCCTGTGTCTAAAGGAGAAGAGGACAAGAGAGATAACAACATATAAAAGGAAAACAGAAGTCTCCCTCCTTCCAGTTAACACCCGAGCTTTCTAGCTGACTCTCTCCCTTTTCTTGGGGCTTAAAGTTCCTATTACGTCTAAGTCTGCTCTGAACTTGCTGCTGTGTGTGAACCAGTGGTTTCCCATCCACTGCATCACATGACATGGGTGTGCTACCCCTATGTGTGATCTCAGCAACTGTGAGATCAAGGGAGGAGGGCACAAGTGGACGATCATCTTTGTGTGCAGTGTGAAGTGTAGGCTAGTCTGGGTGACATGAGATTCTGTCTCTGTAAACTCAAGCCAATAAAACTATACCACAAAACAGGTGAGGGTTTGTTTCCCTAACCCTTGAAACCCACTGCTGTGGTCTCTGTTCAGGGAAGTCGCCCACACCCTCACTGAGTTCCCTCTGCATTCAAGTGAACACTGTAGCAAGACCTTCCATCTGGGCAGAAGGAGCCACTGGGTGCTTCTGACCATCAGGGAAGCATCCAAAGCACAGGCACTGGGCCTGGTAAAAGTACTGACATCAAGTAAAGGACATCTGGGCTGGACCGCCAGACTAACAGCTGGCAGACCCAGTGCGACCTCCTCCATCGTAGGGGTCCCAGTGTCCCTCCACTCTCGCCTTGTCCACAGGCTGTGCTGTCCCGCTGTCCCCCTGTGTCTTCTACTGCTACCTTTTGTTCTTTGTGCCTCCTGGGGAAGGTGTCAGGCCCCAATTCCCCCATAACTATGGATTAGCTACAATCTCCCAGATATTCCTAAGTCACAAAATAATGGACTAAACACATTTTGTATGGCTCTGGTGCTCAGCCAAATTCTGGATGAATTGAGGATATTTAACAAATTTCTTAAATTATTGTAAAACCAGGCATGGTGGCCCACACCTTCAATCCTAGCATACGATATAGGCATAAGGGGCCTGGATAGTCCCCTCTAAAGAGTGAGTACCAGAATGACCAGGACTAGATAAAGATATCCTGTTTTAAAATGATATTTGAATATTGGACCTTGTTTATACATAGTGCTTTGGATATTTTCTGTTGAACCTGTGTCTGGCTGAGTAGCCTAAGCATTTCAGGAAATCCTCCTGCCTCAGCCTCCTGAGAGGGGATTAAAGGCTCCTGGTTAAGCTCTGCTGCCCCAGCCTCCTCCCTCCTCCCCAGGTATATATTATGGAGAAACTGCTGTGGAAGGGTGTGTCGTCTGCCCCACCCATGGAGAGCTTCACTGAACACTTTAAAGTCATATGAGCAAAACCTCACCAAATATCCTCTTATTTCATGGATCTTGCATGATCTTGAGAAGAAATAAATGCCGGTGGATTAAAGGCACATGCCTTTAATCACAGCATTCAGGAGGCAGAGGCAGGAGGATCTTTGTGAGTTCATTGCCAGCCTGGTCTACAGTGCTAATTCCAGGACAGGCTTCAGAGTTACAGCAAAAATCCTTTCTCAGAAAAATGGAACAAAAAAAAAAAAAGAAAAAGAAAAAGAAAAGAAAAGAAAAGTAAGGAAATCCAAGTAGACCATATGTGCCCAAATCTTCAGGCTTTGAGAGTTTATGCATACAGAGTTTCCTGTCTAATTTTTATCCTATTTTGGAGTTTTGGTTTTCCTATTTTTTGGAAAAGGTGGGTGTAAGACTAGAATGTGTACTTTCAGTTTTCAGTAACTACAGATGAACTCCAGTAGCACTGAGTCCCCAGTAGAGACTGCGGAGGTCCCCAGAGTCTGCTTAGTCAGTGTCGTTCCACCCCATACGTCATCAGGTTCACTCAGTGGTGCATTGTACTGGAAACCCGAAGGCCAGGATTAGATTTAAATACCATCTCTTGTTATAGGAGAAAAAGGCTGGAAAGTGTTGTGGAATAATATTTTAACTATGGAGAGATGTGTTGCATTTGTTTATGCCGCAGGCTATCACTTTAACTGTGCAAAGCTGTGTGGCTGGTGTTTATGCTGAATTTAATTAAGAAAAGATTTGTTGCCTCTGGTCCACCTTGCATGCCCAAGGCACCTGATTGGCCTAATAAAAATCTGTGTGGCCATAGGTAGTCAGAGAAAAGATAGGAGAGAATAAGTAGGAGGAGAACTCTAGGCTCCAGGAGAAGAGAAAGGAGAAGGGAGAGAGGAGAAAGAAGGGGACTTGCCTTGAGCAAGAAGCCAGGCAGCCACCAGACAGCCAGACATGAGAAGCAATGAAAGTCAGATATATGGAAGGAAAGAAAATTGAAAAGCCTGAAAAATAAAGAAAAATAAAAAGGTAGATGAAGAGAAACAGGTTAATTTAGGCTGAAAGAGCTAGCCAGAAAAGATATTAAGGTTGACTGAGCATTCATATCTAATGAGAAGTCTCCATGTCATGAGGTGGAAACTGGTTGGTGGCCTAAAAGAAAAAGCCTAATAAGTGATAATTAGCAAAATGTGTGTCTAGCAGGTATAAATACAGTATATGATGGGTAGCCGAGACTCTGCCTGGTTCCATGTGTAGTCAAGTATCGTTCTTCCTGTAGGAAGTTAGCAGTATAAACACAGTCAACAAAATAAATGCATACAATATATGAATACCAAGAACAACAATGAAATACCTATTTCTTGGATACTCTGGGATAGTGTTATCTATGTCAGTGAGTAATAAGGAGTTGACGGTACAGTAGACTTTCTATCTCTTACAGTCTCCTTCCATCCTACTCTCCCCACATCTCCTCCACCCCTAGAGAAAGAACCTGCATCTGCACCCCTGTACAACTCTAATGGTTTGAAAGAGATAAAATAGGAATCCCTACTTGTCTATCCTGAGGATGAGTTGCCAACTGTGACTTAGCACAGCGGCCAGATGCTGGGATCCTCTGGGACGAAGGCAGGAGAAGGCTTGGACTGTGAAAGGATGGTGGGTTTCAGAGTGCTCATCTGGGATCCAGGGAATACTCCCTGACATCACAGATGATGGGATTTGCTGTAGTTCTGCAGAAGGAGCAGGGATGCCATAACTCCAAGGTTGCTACATGGAAGAGGGCAAAACCATCAGAAGTTGAGTGTTCATAGAAAGCAGAGGTCGTCAACATCTTCACAGAGAGGACCTGCCAATCACAGACACAGGGAGATCATAATCATGGTGCCCTCTGCTCTGCCTGAATCCAGTTACCAACTGTCCTTCCTGTGTGTCCACTGTGAACAAGTCCAAAACCACCCAAGAGGACACACTTTGAAAATCACTGCTACTGCAGCACAGGGTTCTGGTACTGAGCTGTTTGTACTAGAGAGCTGGAGATTTGCTCCACCTCCTCTATCCCCATCAGTAATCTAGTTTCTCTGGTCATCATCGCCATCTTCCTCTTCATTATTCAGAATTTCCTCTACCCCTAAGTCTGCTACCACTGTTTGTTCTAATTTTTCCCCTCATCTTCATCCCCCAACAGAAGAGGTAGGCCTTGTATGTGAAAGCACATGGCCAGGTAGACAGCTTCACTGCCCCACTGAAGGCCCCAACATTCCTATCCACCAGGTACCCTTACCTCTTTCTTTTTCCTTTCCCATGTAGTCAAGAGTGACCACAGCCCACGCTTCCAAGTATTGTGGATTATTTACAATTTGGCAGTGTGATTACTAGGTTAACACGAGAGTTTAAAAATTTCCATCTTTGTTGCTCTTTGAAATAGTACCTATTTGAAGGGATTTACCACATATGGAAAAATCAACAAATTAGTATAAATCTTTGAGATTTTTGTTTTTTAAAAATGGCTATAGGTTTCTCAAAGGAGTCCAGGCTCTACAACAACTTTAGAAAATCACCAGTCTTTAAATTCCTGGAATGGAATTACAAACTATTGTTTATCTAGTTTGATTCACACCACACACCCATGTAGGGTGGCTCTGATTCTATCCCACAAGACTTTTATAAGGAGATGGATCTTTGAAGGCATAAGTCACAAAACAATCCCACACCAGTTTGGAATTATGATTAATAAAATGGTTATTTATTTAAAGGGAGAAAAACTTATAGATCATCGTCTCAGACAACAGCCCTCTGCACAATCAGGAAGGAAGTCTAACAGCTGGAAGCAGAGCTGGACACAAGAGAACAAGCACACAGCTACCACTCCTTTTCAAACAAAAGAGACCATGCTCAAGTGGGCTGGTATCTTAAAGGCTATTGGCTGAAGGAGCGGAAGTAGCTCCCATAGCACCTACCCCTTTTGTTTAAATAAGAGAGTTGCAAACCCAATACAAAACAATATACACTAGGAACAGATATCAAGTATAAGATTAGAATTACAATCAGCACAAACAATATTAAGCAAGGAACATATGCTAAACGTTTTAATAAACATTCTATCCTAAGGAGTCTAAGTCTTGTATTGGAGATAGCTTGACTAGATCATAAGAGGAAGGTAACTACAACTATCTAATCTTCAACCCTATCGAAGGCCTGAGAAGGGAGATAATATTACTTGAGCAGGCAGGAAGTACAATCAAGTAGCTTCCAAAGCAAGCAATATATGAGAGACAATTAGCTACCTGAGCAATCACCCAAAGTCTCATTTTGCAACATTGAAATAACAAATGTTGGCTATGGCCTAGTGTAATGGACAGACCATTTTCAGAGGCAGGAAATTTTTCAAAACCATCTTCTCCTGTCTTGGCAAGATTTGACAGTCCTGCTTACCCGTTTCCGGATATCATGTAACTTGTCAGTGGTTGAGTAATTGTCAGTTCCTTGCCCAAAGGCCAGTTTGCCAAGAAGAAAACAAGCTCCAAGTGGAGTGTCTTTGGTGCTCAACATTCTCTCGGGAATAGATGTGTGCTGTCAGAAGCAGTCATGTCTCATGTAAACAGAATCCTAAGTTACTTAAATGTCATGTTCTATAGATCCTCGAAGTGGTTGAAGATTCCCTATCTAGACAGAATACAGTCAGTCCCTATATATCTAAAGAACCTAATTGATCTGACTGTATGTACAACAAACATGAATAACTATTGACCTATAATAATTAATACCTGTATAACTTAATGACTAAAACTTCAAGTTAGAATATTAAATAATCTGTAAATAAATGTGCAACAACTGAGGATAGTGATCTCAAAATGTAAACAATTTATAAGTATTTTGATCAGAGGTAGGAATAATATATAATGCAATATTAAAATATATCCTAAAATTGTGTCAATATACAAAGTGTCCTAAATCGAGGTAAAAAACAGCATATATACAATCTGACAAAATAACTTTGCATAGGTGTACAAATGTAAACAAAAGTAACAGATATAATTTTAACTTGTATCAATATATAAAACTATACCAATGTAAATTATCCATAAATAATAGCTCAAAAGTATTCACTCTATTACCCACCATTACTATCTCCCCCCTTTCTTAATAAACATAGTTTTCAACCCAGCCCTTTATCTAATACAAGTAATAATCAACAACCTCTAAACAGTGTTCCCAGCCATATGGATAAACTTTTTGGGAATGTGGGAGCCATCTCCTAGAATTGCTTCCTGTGTCATGGGGGCAATGTTCTCTTAATGGGATCCTGCAAAATTAAAGTGATGGTTAAGCTTCAAAATTACTGTCTAGTATAGTTGCAAATAGTTTCCAAGCAGTCAATAGATAGGGTTTTTTTCCTTCAAAATTCTTATTTGGAGTCCTGGCCAGAATGTCATGAGAAGGTGCTCCATTTCAATAGCTAGTACCCAAATAAAGAAGCAGTCTTATAGTAGTGCTGTCTGCATCACGATGTCATCTCAACTAGGAAGAGTTGTTGCTGTGGGGCCCCATCTTCCTGGAAACTTCAAAGATCACTGCAGAAAAAGGATCTGTAGGAAAATCTATTGTTCATCATGAAGAACTTAAACGTCATTTATATATACATACATTCAATTAAGAATGTGATATAGACAAAAAAGGCACAGAGAAAGTAAAAATTTTTCCTAAAGTCTTTCTTCTGTCCCATTCCAGATGGCTCACAATATGAGACAGAAACTCTAAATGTAGCTTTTAACAACACACTTGGATTTAGAGAAGTACAGAGCCATTGTCCAACTCCAAAAGCACCTGAATATATTAACATACATGGATTCATAAACAATATTCTGTTTTCTAGATGCTCCTTAGTGGATAGTTATTTTTTCTTCTGTCAGCATGCAAACATCCAGAGTCTCTTGAATTTTTGATGATGTGTATTTTCCTGCAAAGATAAGAGCAGAACCCTGCCCTAACTCTTATGAGCTTTGCTCACCACCATTGTGGGTGTGGTATCATTTCTCTTTTTCAAGAGGTTTCTCCTTTTCAAAGCGAATCTTTATTAATTTTGATGGTATCCATAATTTTTCTTTTCCTGTGGAAACAAGAGCGAAACCCCTTCCCCAACGTAGCACATCTCCTGGTTTCCATTGTGAGGGCAACACATCCTTGAAATACACTGGTTGAGTCAATTCAGAAGTTTTTTTCCATTACCCAATGCCTTTCTGCTGTTGTTGTTCCTTTCTCATCAGCGTTAAGGAAATTCAAGGTTAGTAAAGCATTATGCAATCTATTTCTGGGGGTATTTTCTGTCCCTTTCTGTTTGTTCAGCATATCATTTATAGTACAATTTGACCTTCCTATAACTGCCTGACCTGTAAGATTATTTGGTATACCTGTAATGTACTTTATATTATAATAAGCAAAAAAGGTTTCATTTTCTTAGATACATATGCCGGACCATTGTCTGTCTTTATTTGTGCAGGTATACCCATGATGGCCATAACTTCCAAAATCTGACCACAATGAACTTGATAGAAGAGAAATTAAAGGGAAATAGCCTTTAATGCACGTGACTGGAGACCACTTCCTAAATATAACCCCAGTAGCACAGACACTGAGATCATCAATAAATAAATGGTACCTCCTGAAACTAAGAAGCTTCTGTAAAGCAAAGGACACAGTCAATAGACAAAAAGACAGCCCACTGAATGGGAAAAGATATTCACCAACCCCCACATCAGACAAAGGATTGATCTCCAAAATATATAAAGAACTCAAGAAATTAGACATCAAAATTCTAAACAACCCAGTTAAAAATGGGGTACAGAACTAAACAAAGAATTCTCAACAGGAGAATCTCAAGTGACTGAAAGACACTTAAGGATATGTCCAACATCCTTAGCCATCAGGGAAATGCAAACAAAAACAACTCTGAGATACCATGTTACACCTGTCAGAATGGCTAAGATTAAAAGCAGCAATGATGGCTTATGCTAGAGAGGATGTGGAGTAGGGGAACACTCATCCATTGATGGTGGGAATGCAAACTTGTGCAACCACTTTGGAAATCAGTATGGTGGTTTCTCAGAAAATTGGGTATCAACATACTTCAGTATCCAGCAATACCACTCTTGGTCATATACCCAAAAGATCCTCAATTGTACTAAAAGACATTTGTTCAACTATGTTCATAGCAACATTATTCATAACAGCCAGAATCTGGACACAACCTAGATTCCCCTCAACCAAAGAATGGATAAAGAAAATGTGGCATATTTACACATTAGAGTACTACTCAGGAAAACAGCTGAGGCTAGGTATGTGTAGGGAGTGTCCCTGTACGAAGGACCAGAGAGCCCATTGTGGGAAGCTGTGAAGATAAAGCCTGGATTTTCTTGGAAACACGAAGATATTCGAGTTGACAGAACCATAGGACACCTGCAAAAGAAAGCTTCTATCAGGGACTAGAACCAGCCCAGGAGAAATAACCATTTGCTGTCAACAAAACTGAAAGAAGTTGGGGATCTAAAGAGCATTATGACATCAGACATGGAGATGCAGAGTTTGGAGTTGGCCTAGCTGGTTCTCAGTCTTACTTTGGTCCAGTACTTCCTTGCTGTGCTCCTTTTCCTACATTGTTGAAGAGAAATGTGTGTCTGTGCTATTATATATTGCAAATATATTATCTTGTCTTTTAGTTTAATTTTACAGGAAATTACAGGTAAGAGATTACATGAATCATTCAAGAGACTTTGAACTCTGAACGATTAAACAACTTGGCTTTGGACTTTTCCAGAACTGAAATGACTTAGTGATTTCACAGAAATAGAAAAAGGAGAGTGTAGGAGATATGTTTATAAGTTTTCTGTTTCTTTCCTCAGGTCCTAGCTGTGATGCTCACACCCATCTCTGTCTTTGCCTATATCATCAGAAATGATAATTTTTGCGATGCTCGGTATACCTCCAAATTCCTGTAAGTGCAACTCCAGCACTGTGCCATGGCCTTTGGAATCCCCACTTGGGCACAACACCATGACAGTCCTGCAGGATCATTGCAACAGGAGCTCTTCATGGCCAGTGACACATCTGCCCCATGACTCTGTCCCAGGAAACCCTAGAATCTCTTAGTAGTCAAAACCTCAGAGAGATCCATTCTGATCTTCATCAATGACAACAGATTCTTAGTTATCTCCTTTCTGAAAAGTATAGAATACACACTGTAACTGGTGGCCCTGTCTCCTGTCAGGATAAAAGGCAATATTACATGAATGTACAGGACCTTGTTCTTTTGCCTTGTTCAGAGAGGGGCAGGACTCCCATGGGCTTAAACAAAGCACGGCATATCAAGTTGAGGCAGGACTGACCTCCTCTGTGAACAAAAAGTTATTTTAAAAATGAGAAAGAGAAAAAAGTTTTAGCTATATTAGTATGAGGACTCTTTTTAACCTGTACTGAAATCCTCAGTGTAGAAAAGGAAGTTAACGATAGTCTGTAAATAGAGATGACTCGTGCTTTTGATGGACAGTAAAAATTTGGGGACCATGAGGCTGGTTCTGGGGTAAAAGCATGAGCAACCTATAGTGTCACTTCAATTGTATTTTAATTTATTTTATTCAGATTTTTAAAAATTATTTATTAAAAATTTCCACCTCCTCCCCTCCTCCCATTTCCGTCCCACTCCTCCACTCTCTCTCCCCTTTATCTCCAGTCCTAAGAGCAGTCAGGGTTCCCTGCCCTGTGGGAATCCAAGGTGCTCCCCGCTCCATCCAGGTCTAGGAAGGTGAGCATCCAAACAGACTAGGCTCCCACAAAGACAGTCCATGCAGTAGGATCAAAACCCAGTGCCATTGTGCTTGGCTTCTCAGTCAGCCCTCATTGACAGCCGCCTTCAGAGAGTCTGGTTTGATCTCATGCTACATCAGTCCCAGTCAGCTGGCCTTGGTGAGCTCCCATTGGATCAGCCTATTGTCTCAGTGGGTGGATGCACCCCTCGCGGTCCTGACTTCCTTGCTCATGTTCTCCCTCCTTCTGCTCCTCATTTGAACCTTGGGAACTCAGTCCAGTGCTCCAATGTGGGTCTCTGTCTCTATCTCCATCCATCACCAGAAATTGTATTTTAATAAATAAAGCTTGCCTGAATAGCTGAGAGTTAAACAGTCTTATTGGTCAGCCTTACAGACAAGGTAATGGTAACACACACCTTTAATCCCAGTAGCCACACTACTTTTCCATACAAACCGGATGGTACACTTCTTTAAACTTACTGGTGCACGCCTTTAATCCCAGGCCTTTAGAGAATTATAATTTGGGAGGAAACAGCTGTCAAACACGGTGTCATTCTGAGATTGCTGGAGGCAGGATTGCCATTTTCAGACTGAGCCAAAGAAAGAGCAAGTGGCTGGTTGCTTGGCTTTTCAGGTCTTCAGGCTGAACCCCAATTTGTCTCCCAGAGATTTTATTAATTATGCTTCAGCAAAGTTTATTCTGCACAAAATAGTGTATATACTACTTATTGATGTTACCATCAGTTTACAACAAGGCAGTAACTGTAATGGCACTAGAATTATACAATTATTTCCCTGTTAACTTTGACATTTAAACTTTTGAATTGAGAACCTTTAGCTCAAAGTAAAACTTGAAACATAAATTCAGTTTCAGAAGGATTGAAAACATCACAAAATAATGAATGCAATCCACAGAGAGACAGGCAAATCTCCTGATCCTTTTAGAGTTTATCCTACGGAATATAGCAGGTTTCCTTTCTGTGTGACTCATTTTATTCAATTAGCAAAAGTTTAGCACAGTTAACCAAGTAAAAAAGCCTAGATGTACAACTCTTTACTTGTAGACCCCGCTCAAGTGATAAGGACAAGACAGGAGAGCTTTACTTCAATGGCCTTTATTGAGTATCACAATTTCTTCTACTATGAGGTAGAGGCAAAACCCACACACAATGCTACATGGTCCTGGGGTGTTCAGAGAAGAAACAAGGAACCTGCACGTGTCTTCACTGAGGATCTTGGTGTTTTTCAGCAATTGATTTGACTGCTGCAGGAGGCTGGGGTCTGCAGAGACACAGGGAGGAAGTAGGTGTGGAACTAAGAACAGCTAGCTCTAATTCTTGGTCTCCCTTCTGTCAAACAGGGATTCCCACTTGGACATCATAGACAATGGGATCCCCTGAATAGAGACGCCATAATCCTCAGGGTCGTTTCTGAAAGGTTGATGGTCCATGGATGTCAGGGGCATATCATACAAATTACCATAGACAGGAACTGAGGGGGAAAAAGGTGGAGAGAGTTTAAAAGCATGTCATTCTCATTCTCCCTGAATTATGCTATCTATGGTCTGTGCAGTGTGTCTTGGTCCTCCCTGAACATATCCAGTTTCCATTCCCCTGGGGTAAGAGAGGAAGGCAGACAAACAGAGATGACAGACATTTGTGTCTGCTATATGCAATAGTGGCCTGTTGTGCACTGCCCTCTGGTCAAGAAGACAAGCCACCTGATGCTGCTCCCTAGTCAACTTGACAGGAGAATACAGAAGAGACTAACCTGGGGAGTGGCCCAGGATCCTGTACAGGGCCTCGGAATGAGGAGAAAGCAAGGATAGAGATTCTGTTCTCCCCTGACAAAGTGTCCTGTGAAAAGTCTGCAGGGTATTTAGCAGGATGACACAGCTTTCCCAGGTCTTCTTTAAACCCCTCCTCTCATTGATTCGCTGGCGAATCGTCCAGCTCTTCTCCAAGATCTTCCTGCCTGGGTTTCCCACACTCCGTTCAACTCCTTCCCACTCCTCCAGAAAGATCCGGATTTCAGAGTCAGCCCAATTGTAAGAGGAAGACGCTGCAAAGGAAGGAGGGGTGTGATGAGTGCCTTTGATGCCATGCACATAAACATCTCAACTTTTCTAGGAACCCATTCTGCACACTGAGTGAAGCCAGTTGTGTCGTCATTCAGTTCTCAGGAGATTAGAAACACTTGCTCACAAGCCTACGATTACCAGCTACCCTGCTCTTAATCCCAAGGACTACAATGGATTGCAAGTGTAGGTGGGTGTCTTTAGTTGTAGAAAATATGTTACCGAATAGAAAAGGTTCACATGGGATGAGCACTGCCTAGGACAGTTGTCCCTACATAGACCCAACCCACCTCCCTCCCGGGGAGACTCTCACAGAACTCTGGGACTTAGCATCACATGCAAGGCCAGCAACCTGGGACCACTGAGAACAAGCCAGTCCTTGACACAGCTGAGTTCCAGCCTAAGCCATTATGTCTCCAAGAAAGAAATAGGATGGAAGTGTTCGCTTTATTTTTTTTTTCAGTGTTTTGAGACAGGGTTTCTCTGTGGCTTTGGAACCTGTCCTGGAACTAGCTCTGTAGACCAGGCTGGTCTCAAACTCACAGAGATCTGCCTGCCTTTGCTTCCCAAGTGCTGGGATTAAAGGCGTGAGCCACCACCGCCCGGCTGAAGTGTTGGCTTTTAACAGAGGGTTGAATCAAATACCTATGGGCCTTTGTGCTTCATGATTTCCACTCTGTCCCACACCAGATTCTTCAGTGTTCCTTAATCTTGTGACTTCGTCTTGTTCTCTCTGCTCCAAAGAGAATAAAGAAAATATTAAAACTGTTTCCACGCAGCAGAATCTCTGTCTCAGTTGAGAGTGGATTCACCTTTCAGCATCTTGCACCATGAGAAAACACTGGACTCTTCCTTCCCGATCTACTTAGGGATGTTAAATCCTCTCACCTAATGGAAAGCTTGTCTGGAAAGTGTAACCAGGAAAAGCCCCCAGTCTATAGCACATCAGCCCCCAGCTGAAGGGAATGTTCAAAGACAGAAGCACCTCTCCTCTGAGAGACCCCGCCCACTCTGTCCAGTTTACTCTCTTCCCACACTCCATTCCATCACCCAGTGCTAGAAATCCATATGAAGACCTCCTCATGAGTCCCTGCTTTGCTTCTCACATAGTAAGGTTTAAGACGAGGTCTGGGAACAAGTAACTGGCCATAAAGAAACAGAAAGCAAAGTCATTTGGGCTGAGTTTATAATCACAGCTCTTCCATAACAAGTAAAAGCTGGTTCAGAAGTTCGGGTCATTCTTTGATGTACAGTGGGGTTTGGGTTAGCCTTGGAGCATTGAGATGATGCCTTGTTCATGGAAATCCCAGAAAGCCCATGAAGAAGGAGAGTGCAGAAGTCTGAACCTCTGCAAACTGTGGGCATGGGATTCTGTTGAAGGTAGTTACCCAGGTTTTCCCTGTTTCCTGGGTGGTAAAATGCACAGAGTCCAGCAATTCCAAGAGCCTTGCTAGGAAGACCAAACGATGTCATATGCGCATGGAAAGAGTCACATGCCAGAGGATCACTTTCGGGGTATGAAATTTCTGAGAATATTTGAAAGAGAAATACACCAGCCATCCTCCAGTGAACACAGAGTGGATTCCCACCCCCAAATCACCTGCATTTTCCCTGAAGAGGTTTGTTGCACTCCACAGAAGTTAGAAGCTGGATCTCTGTGTCCTGGTGCTGCAGAGTCTGCAGTGTGGAGGTAGAGCTGTGTGCACCTCCCTGGGCTTCTGGAGTCTGAGAACCAGGTGGAGATCTGGGCCTTTATAAAGCTCTTGAGTGGGATTGAATAAGACCTAACTCCCTGGGTTTTTGGGGTGGAGCAGGAAACCTAAACAGGAGCCTTTAGTCCCCTCTCAGGTGGCTGAATCCAGAGGATTTCCCAGAAATCTGGAATTTTTAGGACACACAGCAACACACAGGCTTAACAGCAAATATCCAAGGCACTGTGTAAAATCAGGGTCCAACATTCAAATATCATTTTCTTAGACACCATATCTTCACATAATTCTGGCCACCCTGGAACTCACTGTTGAGATTCAACAGGTCCTGCTTTGTCTCCCTGTCTCCAGGGTTGGGATTAATGTTTTGGGCCACCATGGCTTGGTGGTTCAGGACTTTCATACTTTTCCTTTTCCTAATATCCTCTATTCATCTTGTTGATGAAAAACTGAGACACGCAGAATGCCAGATATTTTGAAACTAAGAATCATCTGTATGTTTGTAGCTAGCCAATAATGACAGAAGTAGAGGACATTGGCAGACTTGATGATCTGCAAAAAGTCTGAAAGATGTTGTTTTTCTGATACCCTTTTCAACTGGGGTTTCTAATTGAAAAGGAAAAATTTACTTGGCACCAAGACAAAGGACAGTATTTATATACATGGCCATGAAAATGGAACTGAGGGTTTAAATGTTGCCTTAAAATCCTCAAATTATCATTGCTTCATTTATCCTCCACCAGGCTGGTAAAGAAAATGTTGATGAGAGATGAGAGCTTTCTCCTTCCAACTTATAATTCTATTTCTGGTATTAAGGGAGCGCTCCCCTACCATATGGTTGCTATAGCAAGCTAGTGTGACTCCTGGGATTAAAGGTGTGTGTCATTATGACCACTAGGATTAAAGGTGTGTGCTACCACTATCTGGATAAAAAGAGTTCAACATTATTCTGCAGATAGTGTGGAAGCCTAGTGAAGGGGAACTTCCCGGAATCTTTGAGAGTGACCCTGGTAAGGAATTCTAGTAAGTGGTAATAGAAAGCCTTAACTGGCCATGCCTTGGAGCTTGAAAATTCTTTCATTGGCTTTTCTTTTTACTCACATCTACAAACAAATTATTCATGAAAACCATTCCATGCAGACGTCAAGTAATCAGTTTATCCAGAGACCGTGAGAACAGGAATCACAAGTTCTGTGACCACAGAAGAGAGAGTAGAGATAGGATTGAGCAGCTGTCGTGGCAGTCAAAGGTGACATTCCAGAAAAGAAGCCTTCACACAGAAGACTGATAGAGAGGAGTAATTTCAGATCCCTGATCACCTAGCTGGGGAACCCTCCTGCCTGATCCAGATATTCAACCTCTCGACATTTACAAGTCCCATTGAAGGTCAAGAATAGGGCATAAAGAACAAGGTCCTGGACATTATTTGAATTTCAAATTTTATTCTGATATGAGGTGTGCGGGGGGGCCAACTGGTTACGACATGACAGGTGCTTACACAGTTTTCTAGAAATAGCATGTTTGGGTTTTTATTATCTTTACTGGTGATCTGGATGGTTCTCTGAGTCTGAGACTTCTGAGGGAGGTTGGGGTCTCCTGGGACAGAGGCATAGACCAGGTGTGACGATGGCCATGGAGAGCTCCTCTTGAAATGATTATGTCACTTGAGGAATACGGTTCTGAAATTTGAGGCCACCTTGTGCTGCGTGGTGAGACGAAGTACCTTTTGCCTTCACTCCAGCTCCAAGCAGCCAGGGCCACCATGACAATCACATCTACAGTCATACACACACGTCTACTCATTCACATCCACCCCATACACAGAAGGAAGGTTTTCACAGCCCTGGACCAACACCCTGGAATGTCTCTGGATTGGTACCCAAGTCTGGACCTGTTGAAGGGCTAGGTCCTTGCTCTTGCTACTAATTAACTGCCTCGCAGGCGTCTATCCAATCGCTGTACACATCCACTGGGTCTGACAGATTTGTAATGCGTGTCTGGAACTCCTCTAGGCACACGGCACAGGAGATGACTCCAGTCTTGCGAGCATGGTTCATTTTAACATCACAAGACTTCTCATGGTTGCAGAAGGGGCACGTGAACTGCGTGTCCAGAGGTTCTGTCCTCTTCTTGGGGGGTAGCTTTCGTTTAGACTTCTTTCGTCCCATGGCTGAAGGGGGATGAGAAAATGAAAAGAAAGGAAAAAGACAAAAGTTTAGTGGATGAACATCTGCATTTGCTTTGTTAACCTTCCACACTGAGAAAGGGTGGATTTGGAAATAACTCTTTGGGGCAGAGCCTTGACTTAATTCTGAGTCATAGACCAATGCTGGGCTATCTGATGTCACCATGTTTCAGAAATTGAAAATCAAGTAGAAAAGTGTGTTCCTAGTGCTGGGGAGAAGAGGACAGAGAACCAGTCAGTGTTTAAGAGTATAACTGAGATGGACACTTGAGTTCTAGAACAGTCTGGCCTCAGAGAGATTGTGGGTCATTAAAGGAAAAGGAGGGCTTGGGGGCAACATATAAAGAGAGAATGGAGGAAGGGAGGGAAGTGAAATCAACTAAGGTGTGATCTGGATGGTGGGTGTCCTGGATCCTAGCCCTTGTTCTGTGCCGACCAGCGCCTAGGCCTGGATTGATGGTAGGTTTGGGACCAGTCTAGCCATCATTACACTCTATCTTAGATACGTGAATATGTAAAAGTAAGATATGTTCTCCAGGTCAGACGCCCATAATCCTAGAGCTAGGAGGAGCTCAATCAAGGGTAGCCTGTGCTGCACACAGAGAATTTCTGTCAAATGGAGACAATTACTTAGGAAGAAGCATGAAGAGCCTATAAACCAGAATTCCTAAACCCAGAATGGAGGGGATAGACAGCCGAGTGTCCTTGAGGCCATCTGGCCCCCAACTGGAATTTAAGACCAACATTGCGCCATACATGTGAACCAGTATTAAAAAGACAAAATACGCTATTGTGGCTCAGATCTAAAACAGAGGCAGGGGATCACTGGGTGTTACAGACCAGTCAGCAATGCCCATTAAGTTTAAGATTGGCCTGATATGAGGAGCAAAGCCCTGCCGTGTGTGTGACCAATGAAGAGAACAAGACGAGTGTCTCGGGGCTGTGTTCCAGGCACTGTGGGAGCAGAGCTTGAGGATCACAGTGCAAGGTGGTAGCCATCCTGGTTCACAACATAAATCCCCGAACACAAGGGGCAACCTGTAAGGCCCCTTTTCAAAAGTCATGAAAATGCAGCCTAGCTCACAAAAAGACACAAGAGTGGGCTTTCCCATCTCACCTGAACTTTTCGGCCTTGACTTCCTGCTACTGTTCCACAGAGTCTGGACCCAGAGGTCTCTGTGCCCTGATGTGTGCAGCAGAGCCTGGAGAGGAGACCATGTGGGGAATCCATCTCCTTATAAAGGTCTTGAGGGATTGAATCAGACCCGCCCTACATGGGTGTGTCGTCTGGATCAAACAAGATAAACAATAGTTTGTAATCCCATCCCAGGACTGTAAAGCCTGGGGATTTTCCAAAATTGCTGTAGAGCCTAAGCTCTCTTGAGAAACATACAGCAATTAAAAAAAAACTCAAAGACTTCTATTAATTCATTCGATTTCCCCACATGTGGTGAGACCCTTCAAATAGGCTACCATTTCATAGAGCAACTAAGATTGAAAATTTTTAAACTGTCATGGTAACCTAATAATCAATCTGTCAAATGGAATTAATTCACAATACTTGGAGGAGTGGGCTGTGGTCAATGTCTTGACTACATGGGAAAGGAAAAAGAAAGAGGTCAGGGCACCTGGTGGATAGGAACGGTAGCATCCTGCTTTGGGCTGTGGACCCGAGTACTTGCTTTCAGATGCCAGTTCCTACTGTTTGTTTTGGGGCATGATTTTGAGGGGAGCAATCTGAGCAAAAAGAACTTAAATACAGTAGACTTGGTGTGGAAGAATGAAGAGGAAGAAGGTGATAATGACCAGAGAAACTAAGAGAACTGAACGGGTTGGAGGAGGTGGAGCAAATCTCCAGGTCTCTGGAATAATCAGCTCAGTACAAGGACAGGGGATTATCTGGATTCAGGGCGAGTGGGGGTTCATGATTATCATCTCACGGTGTTTATACCCGGCAGGTCCTTCCTATGAGGGGTGTGATGACCTCTGCTTTTCATGGACACTCAGCCACCACTGGAATTGTTATGTGATATTTTGTCTGTGTTCACACAAACAAAGCTTGTCTGGAGGTCAGAGGGTAGGGCTAGTCACTAGTTAACTACAGATGCCACGCAATGGTGGCACACACACCTTTAATCCAAGCAGGTGGGAGAGGTGGGAAGATCAGGAATTCAAGATCACCCAGGGCTATACCAGATGTACCAGTAGGAAAGAGAAACACAGCCAGGTGATGGTGGCTTACACCTTTGATCCCAGTAGTTGGGAGGAAGTAGGAATATAGGGAGTTCAAGGGCACCCGGGTATATACTAGAATGAAGCCATCTAAAAGAGAAATAGAGCAGTCGCTGGTGGCTCATATCTTTGATTCCAATACTTGAGAATAAGTAGGAAAATCAGATTGATCATGCCTAAAAGAGAAACAGAGCAGGTGGTGGTGGCTCACAACTTTGATTCTAGCACCTGGGATCTGATGCCTTGGACACCAGCACCTTGTAGCCTCAGTCTTTGGGAAGTGGAGACAGGGATCTAGGACAGGTGGATACAGGCTCTCCCCCATTCAGTCTGAGGATTCTTAGAGACAGAATCGCCCCCATTTAGTCTGAGATTTTGCACAGGTAAATCCTCTAGTGCAGCTGGCTGTTTTGCATCTCAGATCTCCAGGCAAGCTTTATTTGTCAGAACACAAACAAAATATATAATAGGTTTTCCCTTCTCCTCTGTCTCCTGTGCACCAGCTTTGGGATTTTGGCATTCCCATTCCTTCAGCAGAGCTACAAAAAAGCCCATCACCTATGATGTCCAGGGAGGACTCCCTGCTTCCCAGATGAGCACTCTGGAACCCTCCATCCTTGCACAGTCCACACCTTTCCCCTGCCTTTGTCCCAGAGGATCCCAGCATCTGGCAGCCATGGGGAATCACAGTTGACTACCCATGCTCTCAATAAAGACAAGTTCCTTTTCCCTTTGTCTTTTTCTCTTTCTCTCCCCCTCTCTCTAATCCTCAGAGCTGTACAGTGCTGTAGGTGAAGGTGTCTATTCCTACCTCATAAGAGAAGAAAACGTGAAATTAAATGAAGGTCTCTGTGCTGTCGTCTCCTTACAGCTTCTGTAGGGGTCACAATGGGACATGGCAGGCATCTTCAAACCCTCAGATCTTACCTTTCTGACTTACTCTTTCCAACAAACCATAGCACTTAACCTTGGCGTTCCCAGAGCCATGGACAACTCCAGGGAGAGTCACTAACAGAGACAGGAAGCAGCGCAGGACAAATAACTGTACTGCTCTCAACAAAACTAAGTGGAGTTGGAGATCTGAAGAGCTGTTTGACCTCAGACTGGAGCTGCAGAGTTTGAAGTTTGCTGAATTAGTTTTCAGTATTGCTTTTGTCTGGTTTTTCCTCACTGTGCTTCTTTCCCTTCCTTTTGGAACAGTAAAGTATGCTCTGAGCCATTTTATATTAGAAGTAGATGATCTGGTTTTTTATTTTAATTTTACTGGGGAATATAGTTAAGAGATTGCAGGAATCAGCATTCACAGCTTTAATCCCAGCACTCAGAGGCAGAGGCAGGAAGGTCTGGTCTGCAAGAACTAGTTCTGCCGGTTTGAAATTGACAGATAAAGTGTCTTGAATAACCAAAGAGAGACAGAGAGATTGCATGAATCCCAGAAGAGACTTTGAAGTTTATACAAATTTGAGTAGTTATAGACTCTGGGAACTTTTGAAGTTGGACTGAATACATTTCTACATTATACTATGTCTACAAGCCTATAGGGTCAGTGTAACATCCATGCTACTAAGCCTGTTCTGAGATCTACTGCTCCTGTACGGTCCTGTAGTGCCTGTACTACGTGCACTACAGTACTACGCCTGGAGCTTACCACCTGCACTACAGGATGGTTTGCAAGCCTAGCCGGGCAAGGGGCTGGAGACTGAAACACACACACAGAGACAGAGACACAGGTCATTCTTGAACTCTTCGAGAATGCCAACTTGAATCAAGAGCGCAGCCTTTAATGTGTTCCAGGGCAGCTTATTGCCTTTCCTGACCAATCGCCATGTCCTAACTCTCAGCTTCAAGCCACCAGCAACCACTCCCCTGTCTCATGCTCAGAGTAGCTGCAAACACAGGAAATAAAGCAGCTGCAAGCATAGAAAACAAGTTGTTTACAGTAAACTCAGGGTCTGGGGGTCCACTATCCTGAACATGACAGGCAGTGGAATGTGGTGATTTGAATAGGAATGGTCCTCCATAAAATCATGTGTTTGAATTATTGATCCATACGGTTTGGCACTATTAGGAAATGTGGCCTTGTGGGTTAAGTGCTTTACTGTGGAGGCAGGATGCATGGTCTTACATGACCAAGCTAGGCCTAGTGCAACAGTGGACCGGATGTAGGACTCTCAGCTCCTTCTCCAGCACCATAACTGCCTGCATGCTGCCTTGCTTCTCACCATGACAAAAATAAACCAGACCTCTGAAACTGTAAACCAACTCTTGTCATTTCCATTACACACACACATGTATGCACATAGACACACACACACACACACATGTATGCACATAGACATACACACACACACACACACACACCATAGAATTTATTACAAAGACCTTCATGTTGTGTTCCTTCTAATCTGCCAATGGCTGGCCCTGACCCTAAAGCCTAAAAATTCATCAGGGCTGTGGTCCACAAAGCTGGAAGTCTCAACTGGTCTTCAGCTAACACTGGAATCCTGAAGAAGCAGCCTCTACGGCAGGTGAAGGAATAGACTCGCTATAAGGAATAGGGGAGGCAGGCAAAGAGCAAATGCTTTCTTCTCCTGTGTCCTTATATAACATTCTAGCACAAGCTGTGGCACAGATTTAAGGTGTTTCTCCCTCTCTCCCATCTTTCCCATATGAAAAGTTTGTGTCTTCCAGTCTCCAGATCAGGATTAGACTTGGATCCACCTACCTAACATTAGGGGAAATCCCACACAGCTGTGTTCCCTGCTTTTGGAAGTTAGTTAATGGCAATGGAGTCAAGTTGACAACCAAGAGTAGTTATCACATAATTTAAACTTATTTTTTGGATATGGTCTTTTTACATATTCATGGCATCCTGGAACTCACTATGTAGACCCAACAGTTCAGGTAACCACACCTTGTCTTTCTCTGCTTTGCCTGCCCTGCTACTGGTAGTAAGGACATAAGCCACTATGGCGGGTAATTCAATTGAACATATTTGCTGAATGTGTTCATTAAATCTAAAGAGAAATTATAAACCTGAGACACACAGATTTTTATTTTTGTATTTTTTTTGTTTTTCGAGACAGGGTTTCTCTGTGGTTTTGGAGCCTGTCCTGGAACTAGCTCTGTAGACCAGGCTAGTCTCGAACTCACAGAGATCCACCTGCCTCTGCCTCCCGAGTGCTGGGATTAAAGGCGTGTGCCACCATCGCCCGGCTGACACACAGATTTTTATTAACCTTTATTTACAAATAAACATCATCTCTAAAATCATAGCTGATCTACTGTAATTTCAGCAGGGAGACCTAGCAAGTTCATTATCTGGACACTAGAGAAAAAGGAAACAATGGAGGACACATTGGGACACACGACAGCACAGCCTGTAGGGAAGAGAGGACGCCATAATTATGGGGAGGGTGTGTAGCAAGAGTTTGGTGAAGCTCATCTGCATGTAGTCTGGCCTGCTCCCAAACTCACCTGTGCTCTTCAGGAAGTAGGTTATTAGATAAGATCATATAGATGTTATGAAAGGTGAGATTATAAGACTGGGTAAGATATTGAAATTGTTTTATGAAAGTGGTAGAATTAGACATATAGTGTCACGGCCAACCTCGTCCCGCAAGGAATGACGCGACCACCGGAGCTCTTCTCACTGCAGTTTATTCCAGGACCTTTATTCACAGCAATTCATCTCCTTCTCTTTCTCTCTCTCCCCGACCTCTCTCCTTTTTTCCTCTCTCCTTGACCTCTCTCCTCGGGCAAACCTCTCCCAGCCCTTAAGTAGACATGGGCTGCCAACCCCGAACTGCCAGGTGGGCACTGCCCATAGGTTCACGCATATGCAGGCAGCTGATAGTCATTGCGTGATCATAGCATAGGTCAGACTTTAGCCATAGGAGTTGATTATACATCTCCATCAGTTGTGATTCCACGCAGCTTGCTACAATATAGGACCCCAGTATTTGTTCTATATGGGAGAGTTCTGAGAGTGAGAAAGGAATGTGTACCCTAATAAATCCATCTACACTGGCCACCTCTCACAACGGGAGAACTGTAGCGGGCTTGGCTTGGTTAGAGTTGGGTTCCATAGAAGCACGTGAGCATATGAGAGGAGGGATAAATGTGGCGGTGGCCAGGCACTGGAGAGGAAGAATGATTCAGCGGGGCTGCTGGAGCAGGTAGTGGGAGGGGGAGAGAGGAAGAGCAAGCAGAGGGAGGAAGCTAAGCAGCAGGAAGTAAAGGAACAGAAGTATTTGTTGAGGTCCTGAAGGTGTGGATTCCTTACTGGGGTCCAGAGCAGTAGCTAAAGTAACTGGCAGAGGAACAGGAGTAGGAGCTTAAGGGGCAGGAGTAGGATTAGAGTTGAAGGAACAGCTGAAGAGACTAAAGGATCAGGAGTAGAAACTGGAGTTGAAGGACCAACAGCAGGGGCTAAAGGAACCGGAGTGGGAGCTGGGAGAATGGGGGTAGCTACCTGCTGAGGTCAGAAAGGCAGGGGTTTGTTAGCGGGGTCCAGAGCAGAAATGGAAGATTCTTCCTGTACAGATGGCATAGCCAAGAACTTGTGAGTTGGCGAACAACTTGCAAGGACAGAGGGTTTAGGCTTAAAGCCTAAATAGTAAAAGGCTTGGATGTAAGGAAACTCCCTCCATTTGTCTGTGTGCTGACAATAGTTAAAAAGCTCGCGTAAAATACCAGGATCAAAGTTGCCGTTAGCCACTTTAGATTGCCAACTAAAATGTAACGAGGCCATTTTTTTGGAACAAAGATGGACAAGTGTGGGAATCTGTAAGTAGGGAATTAAGGCCTGGGGTTTCAGGGCCTCTAAACGACATCCCAGGGGGGAGGCTGAATTGATGGGCTTTGATGGCTTGCTACCCGTAGCTGAAACCATGAAAAACCCATGAAAAACAGCAACACCACAAGGCGCACAGGGAGACATCTCTCAGCTGTGGGCAGGGTTTGAAACAGCGAGCAACCATCACAAGACCTGTGGGAGAGCGTCCTCTGGCAACTAGTGGAATGGTGTGGCCTGGTTGGATCCAGTTGGGGGAATCAGAAACCAGAGAGACCAGAAGCCACTCCGAGTGGCCTTTCACGGCGAGGCTTCATCGTGTCTGCCCTAGAGAAGAGCAGCATTGTGTCTGAGCTCACTTCCCTTCTTCCCAGCATTCTGTTCTGTCTACTCCGCCTATCTAAATTCTGCCCTATCAGATGGGCCAAGGCAGTTTCTTTATTGACCAATGAAATCCCACATCATCACATTGCCCAGCTTTACAAACCAGACGGTGGTGTCACACACCTTTAATCCCAGGAGCCACTCTAGCTTGCTCTAGCTACCAGAAATAGAATTATAAGATGGGATGAGACATCTCTCAGTCTCTTATTTTCATTCTCTCCTTTACCAGCCTGGGGGGAGGATACACAGGGCAGTGATATCTTGAAACTTTCCAAGGCAACATTTAAATCCTCAGCTCCATTCTCAAGGCCATGTATATAAATACCAACCTTTGCTTGGTGCCAAGTAACTTCTTCCTTGACAGTTTAAAACCCCAGTTGTGAAGTGTTTTCGAGACACCACCTCTTTCAGTATTTTCACAGATCATGCAGTCCACCAATGTCCTCATCCCTGCCAGGTCCTAATCCTTCAGTCATTGTTGGTTAGCTACAAACATACAGATGATTCCCAATTTCAAAATAACTGATTAAAAACAGTCTGTAAGTTTTTTCATCAAGTACAATTTGAATAGAGGATATTAGGAAAAGGAAAATTATTAAAGTCCTAAATCAACAAGCCATGGTGGCCCAAAACTTAAATTCCATAACTGAGGACAGGGAGACAAATCAGAACCTGTTGAATCTAAATAGTGAGTTCCAAAGTAGCAGGGATTATGTAAAGATATTCTGTTTGAAAAAATATTTGAATGTTGGACCTTGTTTTTGCACAGTGTCTTGCATACTTGCTATTGAGCCCGTGTCTTGCTGAGTAGCTTAAGATTTCCATAAATCTGGCAAATCCACCAGCCTCAGCCATCTGAGAGGGGATTAAAGGCTCCTGGTTAAGCTCTCCTGCTCCACCCTCCACACCCAGGGAGGTGGGTCTGATTCAATCCCATCCAAGAGCTTTATAAAGACCCAGATCTCCACCTGGTTCTCAGACTCCAGAAGCCTAGGGAGGTACACACAGCTCTACCTCCACACTGCAGACTCTGCAGCACCAGGACACAGAGGACCCAGCTTCCAAGACTCTGTGGAGCACAACAAATCTCTCTGGTGAAAATGTAGGTGATTTGGGGATTGGGGGAGTCCACTCTTGTGTTTTCTGGACGATGGCTGGGGTATTTCTTTTTCAATTTTTCTCATAAATTTTACAGCCCAAAAGCATGTCTCTGACATCTGTCTCCTTTCCATGTGTGTAGGAAATCACTGCTAGTCATAGCAAGCCTCGCGGACAGCGGTGGTACTGTGTGTTATACTGAGGAAACTGGGCAAAACATGGTTAACTATCTTGAACATGATCTCATGTCCACAGTTTGCAGAGGTACAGACTTCTGCACCCTTCTTCTTGGGCTTTCTGGATCTCTCTTGGCTAACACAGCATCTCAATGTTTCCAAGGCTATCCCAAACCCTACTATACTTCCAAGAATGATCCTGGACTTCTGAACCAACCTTTGCTTATAGAAAACCTGAGATTATAGACTAATGCAATCACCCTTGAGATATAGATTTGGCTGCATGGAAACAGTTTTAATATTTTCTTTATTCATTTCTGAGCAGATGGAACCAGACCAAGTGGACCGATTGAGAAACACCGAAGAATTGAATGTGGAACAGAGTGGGAAGCAGGAAGGACAAAGGCCCTCAGGTATTCAGAGGCAACCCCAAGTTAAAAACCAAATCTTCCAATCTATTTCTTTCCTGGAGACTCACAGGCTTAGACAAGACCTCAGCTGTGGACAGCTGTGTCCAGGACTGGCTTGTCCTCAGTGGTCCCAGGTTTCTGCCCTTCTTGCAAGAGACCCAAAGTCTCAGAGTTCTGTGAGAGTCTCCCTGGTGGGGTAGGTGGGTTGAGTCTATGCAGGAACAATGTTCACAGGCAGCGCTTATCCTGTGTGAGCCCTTTCCATTCTGAAATGTATTTTCTACAACTGAAGGAACCCACCTACACATGCAAGTCCTTGTACACCTTAGTATGAAGAGCAGGGTAGTCGGTAATTTGGGCATGTGAGCAAGTGTTCAGTTCTTGAGAACTGAACAAGGACACTTCTGGCTTCTGTCGGAGTTCATGAAGGGTCCCTGGCAAAGCTGAGATGAGCCTGCTCCCAGCGTCCAAGGCACTCATCACATCCCTCCTTCCCTTGCAGGTCCTTCCTGTCACCCCTGGACTGACTATGAAATCAGGATCTTCCTGGAAGAGTGGGAAGTAGTTGAACGCAGAGTGGGAAACCCAGGCAGGAAGATCTCAGAGACGATCCAGGCTCTTTGCCTGCAACTCAATGAACGGAGAGGCCTAAAAAAGAGCTGGGAAAGCTGTGTAGACCTGTTACTGACCCTGCAGAATCTGCACAGGTCACTCTGTAGTGGGAGACCAGGGGCTGTCCCCTTGTTTTCTCCGTATTCCGAGGCCCTGTTCAGGATCCTGGGCCGACCACCAGGTTAGTTTCTTCTGTATTCCTCCTTCATGTCCTCTAGAGAGCAGCATAATGAGCATAGAGCAGAGAAAAACAGGTCAGAATTCCCCATTCCCACAGCCCATTGTTGCGCATAGAAAACCTGAACATCTTTCCTCTATGTCGTTTCAAAAGAATGTCAATCGGACATGTTCCAGGTGGACCAGAACATAGAGGACAGATCATGGTTCAGTATGATTGAGGGAGAGTGAGGGTGCCATGCTTATGAACTCTTTTTGTTTCTTCTCCCTTCCAGGTCCTTACTGCCGAGATGGGTCTGGTATATGCCTGCCTGCCTGCCAAGAACTGTCAACCTTCCGTGAATCGGCCTTTAGATTGTGGTACCACCGTTCCTTTTACACAGCTTCAGGGGAACCCACTGTTTATGAGGTCTTGGAAGAATTTTGTTTCCCTGAGGGGATCCCCCTGAAGCACAGCCATCCTTTGTCATTTCCACACCTACCTCCTGCCTGTGATCAAGGAGACCCCCATGTCAGGCAGCAACCTTGGTCTAACGCTGATTAGCACCCAGATCCTCAGTGAAGACAAGTGGAGTTTCTTGTTTCTCCTCTGAAAGCCTCAGGACCATGCAGCATTGAGGGCGTAGGCTTCTTTCTCTACCTCATAAGACAATGGGAAAAATCAATAAAGGTCACTGTAGTGAAACTCTCCTGCCTTGTCCTTGTTCTTCAGTGGGGTCCACAAGTAAAGAGGGGCTAAGGATTGTCACTTGAGGTTCCTCTTCTGGTGCCCTGGGACCTGCCCTCTCTGATCTATCCACACCTGGCTCCTGGTATAAAGTCTCCTCTCCTACAACGGCAACCTCTACTCCCCTAGATGGCTGCTCATGACATTTTCGTTCTCATGCCCTCTTGTCCGAGAACGGTTCTCAGTCTGGGACAGCCTCAAACTGGATGTAGCTGATGTTATAGGAAGCACAAAAGTTTATGCAGGCAATGGAAAAAACAAACTCATTCCTTTTTATTTATTGTTGTTGGTTTTTTTGTTTTTGTTATTTTAAGACAGGGTGTCCTATAGCTTTGAAGCCTGTCCTGGAACTAGCTCTTGTAGACCAGGCTGGCTATGAACTCACAGAGATCAACCTTGGTCTGCCTCTTGAGTGCCTGTCTCTGCCTCATTATTGCTGGGATTAAAGGCGTGAGCCACCCCTGCCCAGCTCAGAAACTCTTTCTTGTATGAGGAAATATATTTCAGATAGGAAGAAACACAGGGTGGTGGTTTGAGACTGTGCCCCATGGTCTTGCATACTTCATCGGTCATTCCACCATCCATGGTCCTCTCTGCTAAGGTGTAGTGGTCATGGTCTTGTTGGAACTAGTATGTCAGTAAAGGTAAGCTTTGATGGTTCAAGGGTTCCTGCCATGTCCCATTGCCCTCTGTCTTGTTTCCCTGCTGTTCACGGATGGAGCTCTCTCTCTCTCTGCCCTTTCACACACTCTGCCTTGGCTGCCCTTTTCCGCCTGTTTCCCACTAAATAATTCCTGGCAGCTAGAAGTTTTCTTTCAAGAGAAAGGACCGTTCTTATTTCTCTCGAATATCTTCCTAGTACACACTAGACATATCTTTATTCAGGCATCCAAAGATCATCAAGACTTGCTAGGAAGCTCTGGGATTCATAATCAGAAGGGACAGGGCTTTCCTGGGACACTAGTTGCCAAGAAAGGCTGTCCTGCTATGGGACTCCCATGCTAACTCCTTTAATGGGGCCTTGCTCAGCATGTGGCCCTAGAGCGGTGCAGAGATTCCACACTGAGAGCACAGCAGTAGTTCAAGGTCACCCTATGTTACTGAAGGAGAGTGTGTCATATAGGGTCCCTAAAACCCTGTGTCTAAAGGAGAAGAGGACAAGAGAGATAACAACATATAAAAGGAAAACAGAAGTCTCCCTCCTTCCAGTTAACACCCCAGCTTTCTAGCTGACTCTCCATTTTCCTGGGGCTTAAAGTTCCTATTACGTCTCAATGTGCTCTGAACTTGCTGCTGTGTGTGAACCAGTGGTTTCCCCTCCACTGCATCACATGACATGGGTGTGCTACCCCTGTGTGTGATCTCAGCAACTGTGAGATCAAGGGAGGAGGGCACAAGTGGACGATCATCTTTGTGTGCAGTGTGAAGTGTAGGCTAGCCTGGGTGACATGAGATTCTGTCTCTGTAAACTCAAGCCAATAAAACTATACCACAAAACAGGTGAGGGTTTGTTTACCTAACCCTTGATACCCACTGCTGTGGTCTCTGTTCAGGGAAGTCGCCCACGCCCTCCCTGAGTTCCCTCTGCATTCAAGTGAACACTGTAGATAGACCTTCCATCTGGGCAGAAGAAGCCACTGGGTGCTTCTGACCATCAGGGAAGCATCCTAAGCACAGGCACTGGGCCTGGTAAAAGTACTGACATCAAGTAAAGGACATCTGGGCTGGACCACCAGACTAACAGCTGGCAGACCCAGTGCGACCTCCTCCATTGTAGGGGTCCCAGTGTCCCTCTACTCTCGCCTTGTCCACAGGCTGTGCTGTCCCGCTGTCCCCCTGTGTCCTCTACTGCTACCTTTTGTTCTTTGTGCCTCCTGTGGAAGGTGTCAGGCCCCAATTCCCCCATAACGATGGATTAGCTACAATCTCCCAGATATTCCTAAGTCACAAAATAATGGACTAAACACATTCTGTATGGCTCTGGTGCTCATCCAAATTCTGGATGAATTGAGGATATTTAACAAATTTCTTAAATTATTGTAAAACCAGGCATGGTGGCCCACACCTTCAATCCTAGCATACGATATAGGCATAAGGGGCCTGGATAGTCGCCTCTAAAGAGTGAGTACCAGAATGACCAGGACTAGGTAAAGATATCCTGTTTTAAAATGATATTAGAATATTGGACCTTGTTTATATATAGTGCTTTAGATATTTTCTGTTGAACTTGTGTCTTGCTGAGTAGCCTAAGCATTTCAGGAAATCCTCCTGCCTCAGCCTCCTGAGAGGGGCTTAAAGGCTCCTGGTTAAGCTCTGCTGCCCCATCCTCCTCCCTCCTCCCCAGGTCTATATTGTGGAGAAACTGCTGTGGAAATGTGTGTCGTTTGCCCCACCCATGGAGAGCTTTACTGAACACTTTAAAGTCATATGAGCAAAACCTCACCAAATATCCTCTTATTTCATGGATCTTGCATGATCTTGAGAAGAAATAAATGCCGGTGGATTAAAGGCACATGCCTTTAATCACAGCATTTAGGAGGCAGAGGCAGGAGGATCTTTGTGAGTTCATTGCCAGCCTGGTCTACAGAGCTAATTCCAGGATACGCTCCAGAGTTACAGCAAAAATCCTTTCAGAAAAAAAGGAACCAAAAAAAGAAAAGAAAAGAAAAGAAAAATAAGGAAATCCAAGTAGACCATATGTGCCCAAATCTTCAGGCTTTGAGAGTTTATGCATACAGAGTTTCCTGTCTAATTTTTATCCTATTTTGGAGTTTTGGTTTTCCTATTTTTTGGAAAAGGTGGGTGTAAGACTAGAATGTGTACTTTCTGTTTTCAGTAACTACAGATGAACTCCAGTAGCACTGAGTCCCCAATAGAGACTGCAGAGGTCCCCAGAGTCTACTTAGTCAGTGTCTTTCCACCCCCATACGTCATCAGGTTCACTCAGTGGTGCATTGTACTGGAAACCCGAAGGCCAGGATTAGATTTAAATACCATCTCTTGTTATAGGAGAAAAAGGCTGGAAAGTGTTGTGGAATAATATTTTAACTATGGAGAGTTGTGTTGCATTTGTTTATGCCGCAGGCTATCACTTTAACTGTGCAAAGCTGTGTGGCTGGTGTTTATGCTGAATGTAATTTAGAAAAGATTTGTTGCGTCTGGTCCACCTTGCCTGCCCAAGGCACCTGATTGGCCTAATAAAAATCTGTGTGGCCATAGGTAGTCAGAGAAAAGATAGGTGGGGCTGGCAGACAGAGAGAATAAGTATGAGGAGAACTCTAGGCTCCAGGAGAAGAAGAGAAAGGAGAAGGGAGAGAGGAGAAAGAAGGGGACATGCCTTGAGCAAGAAGCCAGGCAGCCACCAGACAGCCAGACATGAGAAGCAATGAAAGTCAGATATATGGAAGGAAAGAAAATTGAAAAGCCTGAAAAATAAAGAAAAATAAAAAGGTAGATGAAGAGAAACAGGTTAATTTAGGCTGAAAGAGCTAGCCAGAAAAGATATTAATGTAGGCTGAGCATTCATAGCTAATGAGAAGTCTCCATGTCGTGAGTTGGAAACTGGTTGGTGGAATAAAAGAAAAAGCCTAATAAGGGATAATTAGCAAAATGTGTGTCTAGCAGGTCTAAATACAGTATATGATGGGTAGCCAAGACTCTGCCTGGTTCCATGTGTAGTCAAGTATCATTCTTCCTGTAGGAAGTTAGCAGTATAAACACAGTCAACAAAATAAATGCATACAATATATGAATACCAAGAACAACAATGAAATACATATTTCTTGGATACTCTGGGATTGTGTTATCTATGTCAGTGAGTAATAAGAAGTTGACGGTACAGTAGACTTTCTATCTCCTACATCTCCTTCCATCCTACTCTCCCCACGTCTCCTCCACCCCTAGAGAAAGAATCTGCATCTGCACCCCTGTACAACTCTAATGGTTTGAAAGAGATAAAAAAGGAATCCCTACTTGTCTATCCTGAGGATGAGTTGCCAACTGTGACTTAGCACAGCGGCCAGATGCTGGGATCCTCTGGGACGAAGGCAGGAGAAGGCTTGGACTGTGAAAGGATGGTGGGTTTCAGAGTGCTCATCTGGGATCCAGGGAATCCTCCCTGACATCACAGATGATGGGATTTGCTGTAGTTCTGCAGAAGGAGCAGGGATGCCATAACTCCAAGGTTGCTACATGGAAGAGGGCAAAACCATCAGAAGTTGAGTGTTCATAGAAAGCAGAGGTCGTCAACATCCTCACAGAGAGGACCTGCCAATCACAGACACAGGGAGATCATAATCATGGTGCTTTCTGCTCTACCTGAATCCAGTTACCAACTGTTCTTCCTGTGTGTCCACTGTGAACAAGTCCAAAACCACCCCCTTGGGGCAAGAGGACACACTTTGAAAATCACTGCTACTTCAGTACAGGGTTCTGGTACTGAGCTGTTTATTCTAGAGAGCTGGAGATTTGCTCCACCTCCTCTATCCCCTTTAGTAATCTAGTTTCTCTGGTCATTATCGCCATCTTCCTCTTCATTATTCAGATATTCCTCCACCCCAAGTCTATTGCATTCAACTGCTTTTTGTTCAAATTTCTCCCCTCATCTTCATCCCCCAACAAAAGAGGTAGGCCTTGTATGTGAAAGCACGTGGCCAGGTAGCCAGCTTCACTGCCCCACTGCAGGCCCCAACATTCCTATCCACCAGGTGCCCTTACCTCTTTCTTTTTCCTTTCCCACGTAGTCAAGAGAGTGACCACAGCCCACGCTTCCAAGTATTGTGGCTTATTTACAATTTGGCAGAGTGATTATTAGGTTAACATGAGAGTTTCAAAATTTCCGTCGTTGTTGCTCTTTGAAATAGTACCTATTTGAAGGGATTTACCACATATGGAAAAACCAACAAATTAGTATAAATCTTTGAGATTTTTTTTAAATGGCTATAGGTTTCTCAAAGGATTCCAGGCTCTACTGCATCTTTAGAAAATCACCAGTCTTTAAATTCCTGGAATGGAATTACAAACTATTGTTTATCTAGTTTGTTTCACACCACACACCCATGTAGGGTGGCTCTGATTCAATTCCACGAGACCTATATAAGGAGATGGATCTTTGAAGGCATAAGTCACAAAACAATCCCACACCAGCTTGGAATTATGATTAATAAAATGGTTATTTATTTAAAGGGAGAAAAACTTATAGATCATCGTCTCAGACAACAGCCCTCTGCACAATCAGGAAGGAAGTCTAACAGCTCGAAGCAGAGCCAGACACAAGAGAACAAGCACACAGCTACCACTGCTTTTCAAACAAAAGAGACCACGCTCAAGTGGGCTGGTATCTTAAAGGCTATTGGGTGAAGGAGCGGAAGTGTCTCCCACAGCACCTACCCCTTTTGTTTAAATAAGAAAGTTGCAAACCCAATACTAAACAATATACACTAGGAACAGATATCAAGTATAAGATTAGAATTACAATCAGCATAAACAATATTAAGCAAGGAACATATGCTAAATGTTTTAATAAACATTCTATCCTAAGGAGTCTAAGTCTTGTATTGGAGATAGCTTGGCTAGATCATAAGAGGAAGGTAATTACAACTATCTAATCTTCAACCCTATCGAAGGCCTGAGAAGGGAGATAATATTACTTGAGCAGGCAGGAAGTACAATCAAGTAGCTTCCAAAGCAAGCAATATATGAGGGACAATTAGCTACCTGAGCAATCACCCAAAGTCTCATTTTGCAACATTGAAGCAACCAACTTTGGCTATGGCCTAGTGTAATAGACAGACTATTTTCAGAGGCAGGAAATTTTTCAAAACCATCTTATCCTGTCTTGGCAAGATTTGACAGTCCTGCTTACCCGTTTCCGGATATCATGTAACTTGTCAGTGGTTGAGGCATTGTCAGTTCCTTGCCCAAAGGCCAGTTTTGCCAAGAAGAAAACAAGCTCCAAGTGGAGTCTCTTTGGTGCTCAACATTCTCTTGGGAATAGATTTGTGCTGTCAGAAGCAGTCATGTCTCATGTAAACAGAACCCTAAGTTACTTAAATGTCATGTTCTACAGATCCTCGAAGTGGTTGAAGATTCCCTGTCTAGACAGAATACAGTCCCTATATATCTAAAGAACCTAATTGATCTGACTGTATGTACAACAAACATGAATAACTATTGACCTATAATAATTAATACCTGTATAACTTAAAGACTAAAACTTCAAGTTAGAATATTAAATAATCTGTAAATAAATGTGCAACAACTGAGGATAGTGATCTCAAAATCTAAACAATTTATAAGTATTTTGATCAGAGGTAGGAGTAATATATAATGCAATATTAAAATATATCCTAAAAGTTGTGTCAATATACAAAGTGTCCTAAATCGAGGTAAAAACAGCATATATACAATCTGACAAAATAACTTTGCATAGGTGTACAAATGTAAACAAAAGTAACAGATATAATTTTAACTTGTATCAATATATAAAACTATACCAATGTAAATTATCCATAAATAATAGCTCACAAGTATTCACTCTATTACCCACTATTACTATCTCCCCCCCTTTCTTAATAAACATAGTTTTCAACCCAGCCCTTTATCTAATAAAAGTAATAATCAACAACCTCTAAACAGTGTTCCCAGCCCTATGGATAAACTTTTTGGGAATATGGGAGCAGTCTCCTAGAATTGCTTCCTGTGTCATGGGGGCAATGTTCTCTTAATGGGATCCTGCAAAATTAAAGTGATGGTTAAGCTTCAAAATTACTGTCTAGTATAGTTGCAAATAGTTTCCAAGCAGTCAATAGATAGGGTTTTTTTTTTTCCTTCAAAATTCTTATTTGGAGTCCTGGCCAGAATGTCATGAGAAGGTGCTCCATTTCAATAGCTAGTACCCAAATAAAGAAGCAGTCTTATAGTAGTGCTGTCTGCATCACGATGTCATCTCAACTAGGAAGAGTTGTTGCTGTGGGGCCCCAACTTTCTGGAAACTTAAAAGATTCGGGCTGGGGGGGGGACTTAATTGGGGGAGGGGGAGGGAAATGGGAGGTGGTGGCGGGGAAGAGACAGAAATCTTTAATAAATGAATAAATTAAAAAAACAAAACAAAACAAAAAGATCACTGCAGAAAAAGGATCTGTAGGAAAATCTATTGTTCATCATGAAGAACTTAAACGTCATTTATATATACATACATTCAATTAAGAATGTGATATAGACAAAAAAGGCACGGAGAAAGTAAAAATTTTTCCTAAAGTCTTTCTTCTGTCCCATACCAGATGGCTCACAATATGAGACAGAAACTCTAAATGTTGCTTTTAACAACACACTTGGATTTAGAGAAGTACAGAGCCATTGTCCAATTCCAAAAGCAGCTGAATATATTAACATATATGGATTCATAAACAATATTCTGTTTTCTAGATGCTCCTTAGTGGATAGTTATTTTTTCTTCTGTCAGCATGCAAACATCCAGAGTCTCTTGAATTTTTGATGATGTGTATTTTCCTGCAAAAATAAGAGCAGAACCCTGCCCTAACTCTTATGAGCTTTGCTCACCACCATTGTGAGTGTGGTATCATTTTTCTTTTTCAAGAGGTTTCTCCTTTTCAAAGCGAATCTTTATTAATTTTGATGGTATTCATAATTTTTCTTTTCCTGTGGAAACAAGAGCGAAACCCCTTCCCCAAAGTAGCACATCTCCTGGTTTCCATTGTGAGGGCAACACATCCTTGAAACACACTGGTTGAGTCAATTCAGAAGTTTTTTTCCATTATCCAATGCCTCTCCGCTGTTGTTTTTCCTTTCTCATTAGCGTTAAGAAAATTCAAGGTTAGTAAAGCATTATGCAATCTATTTCTGGGGGTATTTTCTGTCCCTTTCTGTTTGTTCAGCATATCATTTATAGTACAATTTGACCTTTCTATAACTGCCCGACCTGTAAGATTATTTGGTGTACCTGTAATGTACTTTATATTACAATAAGCAAAAAAGCGTTTCATTTTCTTAGATACATATGCCGGACCATTGTTTGTCTTTATTTGTGCAGGTATACCCATGATGGCCATAACTTCCAAATTCTGAACACAATGAACTTGATAGAAGAGAAATTAAAGGGAAATTAAAGGAAAAGAGCCTTTAATGCACGTGACTGGAGACACTTCCTAAATATAACCCCAGTAGCACAGACACTGAGATCATCAATAAATAAATGGTACCTCCTGAAACTAAGAAGTTTCTGTAAAGCAAAGGACAAGTCAATAGACAAAAAGATAGCTCATTGAATTGGAAAAGATATTCACCAACCCCCACATCAGACAAAGGATTGATCTCCAAAATATATAAAGAACTCAAGAAATTAGATATCAAAATTCTAAACAACCCAATTAAAAAATGGGGTACAGAACTAAACAAAGAATTCTCAACAGGAGAATCTCAAGTGGCTGAAAGACACTTAAGGATATGTCCAACATCCTTAGCCATCAGGGAAATGCAAATAAAAACAACTCTGATATACCATGTTACACCTGTCAGAATGGCTAAGATTAAAAGCAGCAATGATGGCTTATGCTGGAGAGGATGTGGAGTAAGGGGAATACTCATCCATTGATGGTGGGAATGCAAACTTGTGCAACCACTTTGGAAATCAGTATGGTGGTTTCTCAGAAAATTAGGTATCAACATACTTCAGGATCCAGCAATACCACTCTTGGGCATATACCCAAAAGATCCTCAATTGTACTAAAAGACATTTGTTCAACTATGTTCATAGCAGCATTATTCATAATAGCCAGAACCTGGACACAACCTAGATTCCCCTCAATCAAAGAATGGATAAAGAAGATGTGGCATATTTACACATTAGAGTACTACTCAGGAAAACGGCTGAGGCTAGGTATGTGTAGGGAGTGTCCCTGCACGGAGGACCAGAGAGGCCATTGTGGGAAGCTGTGAAGATAAAGCCTGGATTTTTGGAAACCCAAAGATATTCGAGTTGACAGAGCCATAGGACACCGGCAAAAGAAAGCTTCTATCAGGGACTAGAACCAGCCCAGGAGAAATAACCATTTGCTGTCAACAAAACTGAAAGAAGTTGGGGATCTCAAGAGCATTTTGACATCAGACATAGAGATGCAGAGTTTGCAATTGGCCCAGCTGGTTCTCAGTCTTGCTTTGGTCCAGTACTTCCTCGCTGTGCTCCATTTCCTACATTGTTGTAGAGAAATGTGGGCCCTGTGCCATTATATATTGCAAATATATTATCTGGTCTTTTATTCTAATTTTACAGAAAATTACAGGTAAGAGATTACATGAATCACTCAAGAGACTTTGAACTCTGAACGATTAAACAACTTGGCATTGGACTTTTCCAGAATTGAAATGACTTAGTGATTTCACAGAAATAGAAAAAGGAGAGAATAGGGCATAAAGAACAAGGTCCTGGACATTATTTGAATTTCAAATTTTATTCTGATATGAGGTGTGTCGGGGGGGGGGGCAACTGGTTACGACATGACAGGTGCTTACACAGTTTTCTAGAAATAGCATGTTTGGGTTTTTATTATCTTTACTGGTGATCTGGATGGTTCTCTGAGTCTGAGACTTCTGAGGAAGGTTGGGGTCTCCTGGGACAGAGGCTTAGACCAGGTGTGACGATGGCCATGGAGAGCTCCTCTTGAAATGATTATGTCACTTGAGGAATACGGTTCTGAAATTTGAGGCCACCTTGTGCTGCGTGGTGAGACGAAGTACCTTTCGCCTTCACTCCAGCTCCAAGCAGCCAGGGCCACCATGACAATCACATCTACAGTCATACACACACGTCTACTCATTCACATCCACCCCATACACAGAAGGAAGGTTTTCACAGCCCTGGACCAACACCCTGGAATGTCTCTGGATTGGTACCCAAGTCTGGACCTGTTGAAGGGCTAGGTCCTTGCTCTTGCTACTAATTAACTGCCTCGCAGGCGTCTATCCAATCGCTGTACACATCCACTGGGTCTGACAGATTTGTAATGCGTGTCTGGAACTCCTCTAGGCACACGGCACAGGAGATGACTCCAGTCTTGCGAGCATGGTTCATTTTAACATCACAAGACTTCTCATGGTTGCAGAAGGGGCACGTGAACTGCGTGTCCAGAGGTTCTGTCCCCTTCTTGGGGAGTAGCTTTCGTTTCGACTTCTTTCGTCCCATGGCTGAAGGGGGATGAGAAAATGAAAAGAAAGGAAAAAGACAAAAGGTTAGTGGACGAACATCTGCATTTGCTTTGTTAACCTTCCACACTGAGAAAGGGTGGATTTGGAAATAACTCTTTGGGGCAGAGCCTTGACTTAATTCTGAGTCATAGACCAATGCTGGGCTATCTGATGTCACCATGTTTCAGAAATTGAAAATCAAGTAGAAAAGTGTGTTCCTAGTGCTGGGGAGAAGAGGACAGAGATCCAGTCAGTGTTTAAGAGTATAACTGAGATGGACACTTGAGTTCTAGAACAGTCTGGCCTCAGAGAGATTGTGGGTCATTAAAGGAAAAGGAGGGCTTGGGGGCAACATATAAAGAGAGAATGGAGGAAGGGAGGGAAGTGAAATCAACTAAGGTGTGATCTGGATGGTGGGTGTCCCGGATCCCAGCCCTTGTTCTGTGCCGACCAGCGCCTAGGCCTGGATTGATGGTAGGTTTGGGACCAGTCTAGCCATCATTACACTCTATCTTAGATACGTGAATATGTAAAAGTAAGATATGTTCTCCAGGTCAGACGCCCATAATCCTAGAGCTAGGAGGAGCTCAATCAAGGGTAGCCTGTGCTGCACACAGAGAATTTCTGTCAAATGGAGACAATTACTTAGGAAGAAGCATGGAGAGCCTATAAACCAGAATTCCTAAACCCAGAATGGAGGGGATAGACAGCAGAGTGTCCTTGAGGCCATCTGGCCCCCAACTGGAATTTAAAACCAACATTGCACCATACATGTGAACCAGTATTAAAAAGACAAAATACGCTATTGTGGCTCAGATCTAAAACAGAGGCAGGGGATCACTGGGTGTTACAGACCAGCCAGCAATGCCCATTAAGTTTAAGATTGGCCTGATATGAGGAGCAAAGCCCTGCCGTGTGTGTGACCAATGAAGAGAACAGGACGAGTGTCTTGGGGCTGTGTTCCAGGCACTGTGGGAGCAGAGCTGTGAGGATCACAGTGCAAGGTGGTAGCAATTCTGGTTCACGACATAAATCCCCGAACACACGGGGCAACCTGTAAGGCCCCATTTCAAACCCCAGGGTTTGAAACAGCGAGCAACCATCGCAAGACCTGTGGGAGAGCGTCCCCTGGCAACTAGTGGAATGGTATGTCCTGGTTGGATCCAGTTGGGGGACTCAGAAACCAGAGAGACCAGAAGCCACTCTGAGTGGCCTTTCACGGCGAGGGAAAAAAAGAAAAGAAAAAGAAAGGAAAGGAAAGGATTGGATTGGAAAGGAAAGGAAAGGAGAAAACTGAGAAAAATAATCTGAGGCACCCTGGGCCCCCAGTCATGGGTGGATCAGCCCCGGGTTGTTCCAAACACAATTTTAGCTAAAGGAAGCAATCCAGAGGCGAATATCAGTGAAGGGCCCAACCTTAGCCATGAAGACCATCCTTGGGGGCTGTCCTCCCATTTCTAGGAACACCAGAAGATTGCTGGAGCTCAACGGTTAATTCCTCAGATTTGGAGAAATCGTTAAGAATTGAAGCCACTGTTGTGTGGAGAAATTGCACACAGGCATATGGAACATGTGGTTGTTTTGGAGAAAATACCAGGTTCTGGATTGCGACCCCGGGAGAAAGGCTTGGGGTAGGAGAGCCTCCCAAGTCTCATGGCACCGATGAAATTACCTGATGCGAGTGAGAAGGAAACGCAGAACTCTCAACAAACCTGCTTAGGAGTTTATTAGAGGGGGTGCATACAGGCCTGGGAATCAGTGTGCAGAGAGAGAGGAAGATGGTGCGTCCAGCTTTTAAAAAGCTACCTAGCACGTGCTCAAGGGGGTTGATGTGACTACGTCATACACAGATGATGCCGATGACGGGTTCTCACACGTGCACATCAGGGTTTAGCCGAGTCATACATGAATGGAACCGCGCAGGCACGCGTGAGGGTCACACAGGGTCCTTTAACATTCAGGCACTTCTGCCTGAGGGCTTGTCTACATGTGCATGGCTCTAGAACCCAGAAGTGAGCCGTATTTGTAGCTGAATAATTACACCTGGTCCCAGGAAGGGTGCTGGCTCAGGCCTGCTTACTTAGAGATCAGTGGCTCTGGCCAGTTTCTGCTGATGTCCCTGGCTTGGGCCTGCTCCCCTGGAGGTCCTTGGCTCAGGCCTGGTCCCGCAGAGGTCTCTGGCTCCATCCTGGTCCTTCAGCGGTGGCCCCCTTGTACCTGTTCCTGTGGAAGTCACTGGCTCACACTTGCCAAGGCCAAGGTCACTGGCTTGGGCCTTGTCCCATGGATGTTGCTGGTTCGGGCCTGCTTCCATGGGTGTCTCTGTCTTGAGCATGCTCCAGTGAAGGTTGCAGGCTCAGGCCTGTTCCCACGGAGGTCCCTGAATTGGGCTGGTCCCTCAGAGGTCTTTGGCTAGGGCCTGGTCATGTGGATGTCACTGGCTCAGGCCTGGTCCCATGGAGGTGGCTGTTCTATTTCCCCTTCCCTGGGAGAGCTAAGCATCCTCCTCCTCTTTATCTAACCTCTCTGAGTCTATGATCTGTAAATTTGCTGTTATGTACTTAATGGCTAATTTCTACTTATAAATTAATACATTCCATAAGAGTCTTTCTGAGCCTGGGTTACCTCACTTAGGATAATTTTTCTAGTTCTATACAATTCATTTACCTGCAAATTTCATATTATTGTTTTACCAGGGGAGTAATACTTTGTAAATGGACCACATTTTCTCTATCTGTTCTTTGGTCCTGGTTCTGGCTATTATGAATAAAGCTGCACAGAACAGAGTGACCTGGTGGTGGATAGACTGCCCTTTAGAGATGTGCCCAAAAGTGGGATAGCTGCCCTTGAGGTTGGTTGATTCTCAGTTTTCTTAGGAACTGCCGTTTGATTGCCATAGTGGCCTTGGAAGGTTGCGCTCCCACCGACAATGCAGGAGTATTCCCACTGCTCCGCATGCTTTCTAGCATGAGCATCACTTGTGTTATTGATCTTAGCCAATCTGACAGGTTCAGATGGAATCTCAGAGGAGGTTTGATTAGCTTTTCCCTGATAGCTGAGGATTTTGAACATTTCTTAAGGTTTGGACTGCTATTTGAGATTCATACATTGACAATTCTCTGTTTAGATCTGTACCCCATTTCTAATAGATTATTTACTTTTTTGTTAACTAATTTCTTGGATTCATTATGTATTTTGGATATTAGTCCTCTATCAGGTGTCGAGTTGTTAAAACTCTTTTCCCACTTTGTAGGCCACTGCTTTGTCCAAGTGACAGTCTCTTTAGCCTTACCTAAGTTCTCGGCTGCATAGGTCTTGTATAGTAATTGTTGATCTCAGTTCCTGTCCCCTGGGTCTTCCATTCAGAAAGCTGTCTTCTGTGCCAATGTGTTTGAGCATATTGCCCACTTCCTCTTCTGTCAGGTTTACAGTATCTAGGTTGTGTTGAAGTCTTTGATCCATTAGACTTGAGTTTTGTGCAGGGTGGTAGATATGGCCCTATTTGCATTTTTCTAAGAACTGATATCCAGTTAGCCCAGCACCATCTGTTGAAGACTATGTGTCTTTACCAGGGTGTATTTCATCATTATATAAAAAATCAGGTGTCCGTGGGTGTATGTGTCCATGTCTGGATCTTCAATTTGATTCCTTGGGTCAACAAATCAGTTTTTATGCCGAAATCATTTGGTTTTGTTGCTATAGTCTGTAGTAGAACCTGAAATCTGGAATGGAGACACTTTTAGCAGTTCTTTTATGTTCAAGATTATTTTAGATATCCTGGGTTTTTCATTGTTTCCTTGAAATAGAGAATTGTCCTTGCATGGTCTGTAAAGAACAGTGTTGACATAGGAGATCATACTGAATCTGTAAATTTTCTTTTGATAGGATGATCATGTATACTGTCTTAACCCTAATCAGAATGGGAGGTCTTTCCAATATTTGATATTTTCATCAATATCTTTCTTCAAAGACTTTAACATTTGTAATATGTATCTTTCACTTGATTCGTTAGATTTACCCCCAAGATATTTATATTACATGAGACTATTGTGAAAGGTATTCTTTCTATGATTTCTTTCTTGGTCTGTTTGTCCTTTGTATGTAGGAGGGTAATGATTTTTTGAATTAATCTTGTATCCAGCTTCTTTCCTGAAAGTGCTTATGAGCTGTAGGAGTTCACAGATAGAATTTTTAGGGTCACCTATGTGTACTAAATATGATCTGGAAATAATGACTCTTTGAATTGTTTTTTTTCACATGTATATCCACTTGATCTCCTCTGCTCCAGTCAAAATTTCCAGTACTATTTGAATAGATATGGAGAGTGTGGACAACCTTGTCTTGTTTCTCATTTTAGTGTAAAGATTAGAGGTTCTCTCCCCAATGTACTCTTGTACAATAGACTTTCTGTAAATTGCCTTTTTTGTTTACCTATGTCTGTTGTGTCCTTGAGTCTACAAGACTTTTGTCATGAAAGGGTGTTGGATTTTATCAAAAAACACTTGTAGTTGCATTGAATTTGTATTTTAATTAACAAAGCTTTCCTGAAGATCAGAAAAGTAAGACAGTCACACTGTTGAAGGAGCAGCGGGCCTGCTTTCCTGCCACCAGGCTCCCGGCCCCGTGGCTAGCTTAGCCCCCAAATAATTACACAGAAACTGTATTTTAAATACTGCTTGGCCCATTAGTTCTAGCCTTCTAATGGCTAATTCTCACATCTTGCCTTGACCCATGTCTAATAATCTGTGTAGGACCAGTCTTACCGGGAAAGATTCAGCGTGTCTGACTTGGTGGCTTGCTTCATCGCGTCTGCCCTAGAGAAGAGCGGCATTGTGTCTGAGCTCACTTCCCTTCTTCCCAGCATTCTGTTCTGTCTACTCCGCCTATCTAAATTCTGCCCTATCAGATGGGCCAAGGCAGTTTCTTTATTGACCAATGAAATCCCACATCATCACACTGCCCAGCTTTACAAACCAGACGGTGGTGTCACACACCTTTAATCCCAGGAGCCACTCTAGCTTGCTCTAGCTACCAGAAATAGAAGTATAAGATGGGATGAGACATCTCTCAGTCTCTTATTTTCATTCTCTCCTTTACCAGCCTGGGGGGAGGATACACAGGGCAGTGATATCTTGAAACTTTCTAAGGCAACATTTAAATCCTCAGCTCCATTCTCAAGGCCATGTATATAAATACCAACCTTTGACTTGGTGCCAAGTAACTTCTTCCTTGACAGTTTAAAACCCCAGTTGTGAAGTGTTTTTGAGAAACCACCTCTTTCAGTATTTTCACAGATCATGCAGTCCACCAATGTCCTCATCCCTGCCAGGTCCTAATCCTTCAGTCATTGTTGTTTAGCTACAAACATACAGATGATTCCCAATTTAAAAATAACTGATTAAAAACAGTCTGTAAGTCTGAGTTTTTTCATCAAGTACAATTTGAATAGAGGATATTGTCTGTGGAGCGCAGCAAACCTTTTCAGGGAAAATGCAGGTGATTTGGGTGTTCGGGGAATCCACTCTTGTGTTTTCTGGAGGATGGCCGGTGTATTTCAACTCCTCTCAGAAATTTTATAGCCGTAGTGAGCCTCTGGCATGTGACTCTTTCCATGCGTATATGACATCGTTTGGTCTTCCTAGCAAGCCTCTTGGAGGGTGCTGGACTGTGCATTTTAAAACCAGGGAAGCAGGGAAAACCTGGGTAACTACCTTGAGCAGAATCCCATGCCCACAGTTTGCAGAGGTACAGACTTCTGCATTCTCCTTCTTCATGGGCTTTCTGGGTTTTCCTTGAATAAGGCATCATCTCAATGCTCCAAGGCTAACCCAAACCCCACTGTACATCCAAGAATGACCTGAACTTCTGAACCAGCTATTACTTGTTATGGAAGAGCTGGGATTATAGACTCAGCCCAAATGACCTTGCTTTCTGATTCTTTATGGCCAGTTACTTGTTCCCAGACCTCGTCTTAAACCTTACTATGTGAGAAGCAAAGCAGGGACTCATGAGGAGGTCTTCATATGGATTTCTAGCACTAGGATGATGGAATGGAGTGTGGGAAGAGAGGAAACTGGACAGAGTGGGCGGGGTCTCTCAGAGGAGAGGTGCTTCTGTCTTTGAACATTCCCTTCAGCTGGGGGCTGATGTGCTATAGACTGGGGGCTTTTCCTGGTTACACTTTCCAGACAAACTTTCCATTAGGTGAGAGGATTCAACATCTCTAAGTAGATCGGGAAGGAAGAGTCCAGTGTTTTCTCATGCTGCAAGGTGCTAAAATCTGAATCCACTCCCAACTGAGACAGAGGTTCTGTTGCATGGAAACAGTTTTAATATTTTCTTTATATTATCTATCTGAGCCGAGGGAGCCAGACGGAGTCGAAAGATTATGACCACTGAACAATCTGGTGTGGGACAGAGGGGAAAACAGGAAGGACAAGGACCCTCAGGTATTCAGAGGCAACCCCCAGTTGAAACCCAGTACTCCCATCCTATTTCTTTCCTGGAGACACACAGGCTAAGGCAAAAACTCAGCTGTGGTCAGCTGTGTCAAGGACTGACTTGTCCTCAGTGGTCCCAGGTTTCTGCCTTCTTGTAGGAGACCCAAAGTGTCAGAGTTCTGCGAGAGTCTCCCTGGGGTGGTGGTGGGGGGGTTGAGTCGATGTAGGGACAATTTCCCAGCCAGAACTCATCCCATGTGAGGCTTTTCCATTCTGTAACATATTTTCTACAACCAAAGGCACCCACCTACACTTGCAATCCATTGTCCTCCTCAGTATTAAGAGCAGGGTAGCTGGTAATCTTGGGCTTGTGAGCAAGTGTTTCTAATCTCTTGAGACTGAATGGGCCACATGTTGCTTCTCTCAGTGTGCAGAATGGGTCCTTAGAAAAGTTGAGATATTTACATTTAAGGCATCAAAAGCACTCATCACATCCTTTCTTCCATTGCAGGTCCTTCCTGTCACCCATGGGCTGACCCTGAAATCAGGATCTTCCTGGAGGAGTGGGAAGTCATTGAACAGAGAGTGGGAAACCCAGGCAGGAAGATCTTGGAGAAGATCTGGGCGATTCGCCAGCGAATCAATGAGAGGAGGGGTTTAAAGAAGAGCTGGGAAAGCTGTGTCATCTTGCTGGATACCCTGCAGAATCTGCACAGGACACTCTGTCATGGGAGAACAGGGACTGTACCCTTGTTTTCTCCTTATTCTGAGGCCCTGTACAGGATCCTGGGCCACTCCCCAGGTTAGTCTCTTCTCTATTCCTCTGTCAAGTTGTCTAGAGACCATTATCTGTTGGCTTCTCCATCTTGACCATAGGGCAGTACACAACAGGCCACTATTGCATATAGCAGACATAATGTCTGTCATCTCTGTTTGCCTTCCTCTCTTACCCCAGGGGAATGGAAACTGGATATGTTCAGGGAGGACCAAGACACACTGCACAGATCATAGATAGCATAATTCAGGGAGAATGAGAATGACATGCTTTTGAACTCACTCCACTTTTTTTCCCCTCAGTTCCTCTCTACTGTAATGTATGTGATATGCCTCTGACTTCCATGAACCAACAATATTCCAGCAACGACCCTGAGGATTATGGCGTCTCTATTCAGAGGATCCCATTGTCTATGATGTCTGAGTGGGAATCCCTGTTTTACAGAAGAGAGACCAGGAATTAGAGCTAGCTGTTCTCAGTTCCACACCTACTTCCTCCCTGTGTCTCTGCAGACCCCAGCCTCCTGCAACAGTCAAATCAATTGCTGAAAAACACCAAGATCCTCAGTGAAGACACGTGCAGGTTCCTTGTTTCTTCTCTGAACAACTCAGGACCATGTAGCATTGTGTGTGGGCTTTTTTCTCTACCACATAGGAGAAGAAATTGTTGTACTCAATAAAGGCCATTGAAGTAAAGCTCTCCTGTCTTGTCCTTGTCACTTGAGCAGGGTCCACAAGTAAAGACTTGTACATCTAGGCTTTTTTACTTGGCTAACTGTGTTAAACTTTTGCTAATTGGATAAACTGAGTCACACAGAAAGGAAACCTGTGATATTCCATAATTGTAAACTCTGAAAGGATCAGGAAATTTTCCTGTTTTTCTTTGGACTGTATTCATTATTTTGTAAAGTTCTCTGTCTTTCTGCAACTGAATTTATGGTTCAAGTTTTACTTTGAGCTAAAGGATCTTCAATAAAATCTTCAATTTGAAAGTTTAAATGTCAAAATCAACAGGAAAAAACGTGTAAAATCCTAATTTTATGAAGGCTACTGTCTGGTGCAGGAGAATTGTCTGTATTCTGTCAATCATGTTTTAAATAAACGCTGATTGGCCAGGCAGGAAGTCTAGGTGGTTCAACCAGACAGGAAGTAGATGAGGGGCAATGAGAACAGGAGAATGCTAAAAAAGAGGAAGCCCATTCCTCCCAGTCCTGCCCAGACCACCAAGAAGCAAGGTGTAACCTGCTGGCTGAGAAAGATACTGAGCCTTGTGGCTAACATAGATAAGAATAATGGGTTAATATAAGCTACAAGAGTTAATAAGTAGCCTGAGCTAATGGGCCAATCAGTTTATATCTAATGCAGACTCTGTGTGATTTTCTTTGGGTCTTACCAGCTGTGGGGAACTGGGCAGGGCAGAAACCCCAAGGAGCTGGCCCTCATGTTACAACTGTCTTTTTGTTATCTGATAGAAATAGTAATAAGTAGTATATACACTATTATGTGCAGAATAAACTTTGCTGAAGCACTAAATATCAGGGGGAAAAATTGGGATTAAACCTGAAGACCTGAAAAGCAAAGCAGCCAGCTACTGCCAGTTACCTTGGCTCAGCCTAAAAATTGCAAACCTTCTTCCAACAATCTTAGAATGAGACTGTGTTTGAGAGCTGTTTACTTCCGTTTTATAATCCTCTCTAAGACTGGGATTATAGGTGCGCACCACTGGGATTAAAGGCATGCACCGTCCAGTATTTATGGCAAACTAGTGTGACGATTGGGATTAAAGGTGTGTGTTACCATTACATGGACTGTAAGGCTGACCAATGTGGCTGTTTGACTCTCAGATCTTCAGGCAAGCTTTATTTATTAAAATACTATTGAAGTGACACTACAGTTTGCTCATGCTTTTACCACAGAACCAGCCTCATGGGTCCCCAAGGTTTTATTGTCGATCAAAAGCACGAGTCAACTCTGTTTACAGACTATCGTTAACTTCCTTTTCTACACTGAGGATTTCAGTACAGGTTAAAGACAGTTCTCATGCCGATATAACTAAAACTTTTCTCTCTTTCTCATTTTTTAAAACAGCTTTTTGTAGGGGGAGGAGGTCAGTCCTCCCTCAACTGGATGTGCCATGCTTTGTTCAAGCCCATGAGAATTCTGCTCCTCTCTGAACAGGGCATAAAAAACAAGATCCTTGTCATATATGTAATATTGCACTTCATTATGATGCGAGACAGGGCCACCAGTTACAAGGAGTATTCGACAGTTCTCAGAGAGAAGATAACTAAGATTCTGTTGTCATTGATGAGGGTCTTGATGGCTCTCTCTGAGACTACTGAGAGAGTCTACGGTTTCCTGGGACAGAGTCATGAGGCTGGTGTGCCACTGGCCATGAAAGGCTCTTGTTGCAGGATTGTCACTGGTGATGAGCCCAAGTGAAGATTCCAAAGGGCATGGCACAATGCTGAAGTTGGCACACACAGGAATTTGGAGGTATACCGAACATGTCAAGAACTCTTGATTTTGAGGGTAAAGGAAAAGACAGAGATGGATGAGACAATCAGAACTAGTGCCAGAGGAAAGAAACGCCCCCCCCCCAAGTTCAATTTGTATTATGCATATACTCACTGGAGCATGGTGAAACTCCCAATGGCCAGCCTCTCATAGAAAACCAAGTCTTTCCCAACCCCTCCTTCCCCCACCCCCAGCAAGAAGCCCTCATCTGTGAAGAGCTCATCCTCAGCATCCCCACCACAATTTCTAAGGACTCTCTTCAATAGCTTCCTTTCCTAACTGTCTCTCTGTCTCTGTCTCTGTCTCTGTCTCTGTCTCTCTCTCTTTTCTGGGGAGGGGTGTGTCACAATCCCTCAAATTCTCTCTTTCTGTTAGGAGTCTGCAGTTATCAATACCACTGCAAAAGAAGTGTCCTTGCCCATAGCAGCTGCGGGCAGCATGGATCATGGACTTCCACGTGGTCTCCTGCAGTAGCCCTCTCACGGACATCGACCTGGCCTCTGGTGGCAGCACGGACTGTGAACATCAGCATGGCCTCCTGCGGCAGCCCTGATCTGGACCCCAATATGGCCTCCTGTGGCAGCAAGGACCAAGGAGGTCTTTCAAGGAGTCTTAATCTAGAGAATGAACCGTTCTTCATCCTGGATATTTTGTTGCTTAGAGTCAGGGTGATTGTGTCATTGGGCATCATGTTTGGGGACAGTACCTGCTCGAGCTCCGGACCGCTGTAAACCACCCTGCCCTAGGTGCGGGCCACTCTGCCAGTATCCTGGACATGACCATCTTGTTTGCAGCCTGTGGGCAGCAACGTAGTCCGTTGCTCTCTCGCCCCCGTCCCCTACCCCCGGCAGCAGAGCAGGCCTTGTTAGTGGCAGCAGCAGTGGCGGCTCCATGGCTCAGGCCAGGCCTTCGAGCATAGCAGAGGTACCAGCCTAGTGGGCGGCAGTGAGGTGAGGTGGGCCCCCCGGTGGGCTGAAGGGCTCTCAGGAGCACTATTCTATTCTGTTCTGCTAGCTTTTTCTTTTCTAGTTTCATGAAACACTTTTTAAAAGCGCCTTCCCCTAAGACCTGCATTTTTTTAAAAGTTGTTCCAGAGATACTGTGAGCTCTGAAGGCTCATCCACCACTGCTGGGTCTCCCCTCGAAACCTCTGTGGGTCTTGGGCCTCTCAGGTGCAGGTGACCGCCGCCATGTTGAGTTGAATCACCTCTAGACGACAGATTTTGAATCCCGCCTTTTGCACTTTACAGCTTTTGTTGAACATTGCTGAGTCGCCATTTCTTTTTTGTCAAAGAGGCAGCTCCTACCAGAGACTCTTCTGCCTAAACAAAACAGACACTTGGCGATCTCCGTCTCACCGTCTTGTGCACACTCCTAGGGCAGCGAGGCGTGGTAGGCCAAAATGAACTGGCTTCTCTATGCAGAACCCTTTCACAAGGTTTTCTCCTGAAAAAACATAGTGTTGAAAAGACTCTGGCCAACTCGAGCTTGGCAGGCATGGCTCTGGCAGGCCTTGCCCTTCTCACCTTCCCTCTACCTGCTAAAAACCATTAGATTACAGTCCTAAAGCTTGCTTCCAAGGTCTGTTCCCTTATTTGGCCACTTCCTCCTCCTGAGGCTGACTATCAAGGTCCAGTTATCAAAGTATTGAAGGCCAGCAAACAGAAGGCCACTTTGGCTCACCTAATTGCCAATTAAATTAAACACTACTCCTAACACAGGGGTTCTTCCCCTTTCCCTTTATAAACCACCATTTGCCTATGTGCCTCGTCTGTCTCTTCTCTATCTAGAGGCAGTTCTTTGTTCCTCTGGGCCGTGTATCCCTGCCCCTTTCTCTCGTTCCCTTCCCATTCTCTTTCATTCCCTGCCCTCTGTCCATCTGAGGCAAATAAATCTCCTTTGTGCTGAGACCTTGGTCTTGGGGTTCCTGAGCCAATGCTTTTCTTTTCATGCTTACAAACCCGTTACAATACGATGGGATGATGAGAATTGCATGCACCCCGATGGTTGTTTTTCTACGGAGCACATACATTTCTCAAGAAGTCAGGCTCTTTTGATAAAAGACTCTTCAACAAGCTAAAGACGTGGTTTATACAGGAGAATCCCTGTTAAAGGGGTTGCACAAGGAATGGAGCCCTCTGAAGACAACATTCACCTACAGGCATGAGCTTGTTTATATTTGGCTGTGACTGAGTGCCCCAGCCTGGGAGTCTGTGTCTGGCAGGGATGATGTGCTAAAGCAGATGCCAAGACGATGGATATGCTAAGCTCCTCTCCTCAGACTGTGAGGCGTAGTTCCACTGAGGATCTATCCCTATCTACAAGCTAGGGGTATCTGGGGTAGAACTCATGACCAAGCCATCCAGTGTTCATCCCAAGTTCCTTATCTGCCACAAGACTACAGGGGCAACTCCGCACTCTTTGCTGCATAGAAAGAGTCTAAAAGAACTGCCTGGTTCCTTGGCCCCACGACCCAGATGCCAATGTCCTCTCATCCCACCTATCTCCCAAATCCAGCTGTGACAGTTGGGCTGGCCTCAGGAGATGGACTCAGCTCAGCAAGACTCAGTGGAGGTGAATTGCAGTATAGGGCTCTGCTCGCCAAACCAAAGACCATCATTCAGCATCTTTGGGTGGTCAACATCACCTCTCCAGACACAGGGACCTGCCACCACCACCTCAGTCTCCAAAGAAAAAGTCTTGGGGGATTTGGATCCATGAAAGACAGAATCATTTTGATAAGTGTGACACACCAAATGCAAATAAATAGATCCCAGAGGTACTCTTATACATACATACATACATACATACATACGTGTGACACACCAAATGCAAATAAATAGATCCCAGAGGTACTCTTCTACACACATACATACAACATACATACATACGTGTGACACACCAAATGCAAATAAATAGATCCCAGAGGTACTCTTATACATACATACGTACATACATACATGCATACATACATACATACATACATACGTGTGACACACCAAATGCAAATAAATAGATCCCAGAGGTTCTCTTATACATACGTACGTACATACATACATACATACGTGTGACACACCAAATGCAAATAAATAGATCCCAGAGGTACTCTTATACATACGTTCACACATACATACATACATACGTACATACATACATACATACGTGTGACACACCAAATGCAAATAAATAGATCCCAGAGGTACTCTTATACATACGTACGTACATACATACATACATACATACGTGTGACACACCAAATGCAAATAAATAGGTCTCAAAGTACTCTAATACATACGCACATACATTCATGTAACTTAACCTTATGCTACGTATCCATATTGCTATCCAGAAAGAGGAGAGTGAAATAAGAAGCTTCAGTCACAGGATTGGGCTTCTTGTCCATGGTGAGAACCTTTGAAACCTGAGGTATTTGGAGCCCACATTGAAGGAAAGCCAGGTTTTGTACAGAGGCTGGGATTTTAAGGACTCCCTGTTTATCTGAAGACTCAAGGAGAAAAATCTTTTCAGAAATTACCAGAGTGCATCAAGAGACTTGAAACAGTTTGTATTCTGAAGTTTAGGCAGTGGGGTCCAGAACCCATTAGAGCCTCACCCTTCCTGGAAATGAGGCACAGGATCTCCCAGGTTTTTAATCAGATACAACTATAGACGCCCCCTTGTGGTTATTTGATGTAACTGTTGGGAAATAACAATCGGTATTATACAAAAGAATACATAGCATGGCAACTACTTTTGGCAAAATAAGTGGTCCAGAACCCAAACTAGGCTAATGAGCACATTCAGCCAAAATGACTTTTATCCCCGAGGTAGGTGTTGTTTCTGTCTCATCCCATTCGTAAGAGCTCTGAAATTCCCAATGTGATGAGATTAGTTAATTGGCTAATTGGTTGTTTTCTGTTCATTTGTAGCTGGAGACGGACCCTCAGGTTTTTGTGTCTACCAGTCCTATCTCTTACACTTTGAGTCCAGCCTTCCCCCCGGGTGTGCAATGCTGAGCTTGGCTTTTCAAGACCACATACCAAAGTTATGTGTGATCAAAATACTCTGCATAGACTATGGGGGGTGGGAGAAAGGGAAGGAGAGGAGCAGAGACACTTGACATGCCAGGAAATGGCACAAGAGACATGCTATCCCAGACCTCATCCCATTTACAGGAGGTGTCAGCCTTCATTTGTTCCTTCTGCGTGGAAGGAAAGTGTGAGAGAGGAGAGAACCATCAACACAGAGGAGAGGAAGATACATGACGACTGATCACAAACCACCTGTCCTGTCCGTCTCCTACAAAGGCTCCAGGACAGAACCCCCTGTCCTCCTCTGGCCCACAGAGCACTGCAGCTCATGCCGGTAAATGGCAGCTCAAAGCATGCTTTCACTGCCTGGGCTCAGCGGAAGAAAGGGGCCTTAAAAATCCGAGTCAATGCAGGCTAGAGATGCAGCTCAGCGGGTGGAGTGCTTGCCTAACTTTCACATATGCCTGGGTTCCAGCCCAAGTAGGGCATAAACCAGGGCCATGGTGGTGGCACATCTGTAACCTCAGCCTTTAAGAGACAGAGGCAAGAGGATCAGCTCAAAGCCATATGTTACTAGTGACTGTGAGGCTTCTCTGAGTTATATGACAACTTGTTTAACAAAAATCCCAGGAACTGAATCTGAAAGAAGTTAGTTTCCTTCCTAGGTGGTTTCCATAGTAACTGCCTGTGTTCAGAGGGAGGCAGCTGGAGAATGATAGTCGGTCTTCCCTACACATGTTCAGAGAATCACAGGGCCTTACATAAACTGCCACAAACACAACTGACCGCTATTAGACCCACCGAAGGAACCCAATGCCTGTTTCTCTTCTGTGGGAGCAGTCTTCTGGTATTCTCTACAGTATCCAGACTCTCTGTGTATTTTTCATCTTTACGTGGCTTTATTTTAACATCTATTTCTTTTATTTTTATTTTTAACTTTTGGCTTTTTTAGACAGGGTTTCTCTGTATATGTTTGTTCTGGAACTCACTCTGTAGACCAGGCTGTTCTTGAACTCACAGAGATCTGCCTGTCTCTGCCTCCCAAGCGTTGGGATTAAAGGCATGTGCCACTATGCCTTGAACTCACAGAGGTCTGTCTGCCTCTGTCTTCCAAGTATTGGGATTAAAGGTGGGTGCCACCACACCCAACTACTCTCATTTTTTAAGGACTTTAACCTTTTTCTTTTCTCTCCCAAGCCTGCATATATTTTTAACACACTGTAAAACATTTAGAGGTTTTCTTCATCTTTGATCTCTCTTTTTCTGACCACATGAGTCTTTAATTTGCTAAGCAATATGGCGAGGATTAAAGCCGTTGCTTTGACAGCTGAATCCCTTCTTTAACTCTGAGATTCCAGCCTCATGGCGGAGGTACCAGCTATAGCCATGTTTATTGCCACAACTCTATGGAGTTTCAAGGTTCCTGCCAGTAAGCAAGCTGCAGCAGTGTGTTCACAAACCACAGTCAAATGTTCTGTAGCCAGAACTCTTGCCTGAAAGAGTCAGAGTTTGCGCGGGCAGGACGGCCCATAAGCTGGCATTTTAAAACTTTGCAGCTTTTTTTCCTGCTATTGCTACAAACCAAAAAGCATGCAGTCATCTTTTCATCAACACCATTTATGTGTTTTGTGGCAGGGCATCTTAAAAGACCTGCAAGGTTAGAGCTGAGTCAGGAAGCCACTCTTAAATGAGATGCATTTGCCTCTAGCAAGCAGAGCCCAACTGAGAAAATACTGCTATCAATAAGCTGTGCTTAAGACTATTCTTTTTTGTCTAAAATTACTTCCCAAGCTTTCTCAGGCTTTATGTGGATGCAGTTGTCCACACGGCTGCCTTTTGTTGTCGGGGTTTCTGTCCTGCCAAGTTCCCGCAATCATTAAGTCCCAAAGAAATCACACAAAGGTCTACATTATTTATAAACTGATTAACCCATTAGATCAGGCTTCTTATTTACTCTTTTATTAAAAAATATTTTTTATTTATTATGTATACAGTATTCTGTCTGCTTGTATGCCTGCAGGCCAGAAGAGGGCGCCAGACCTCATTACAGATGGTTGTGAGCCACCACGTGGTTGCTGGGAATTGAACTCAGGACCTTTGGAAGAGCAGGCAATGCTCTTAACCACTGAGCCATCTCTCCAGCCCTTCTTATTTACTCTTATAATTGTATTAACCCAAAATTCTTGTCTCTGCTAACCATGTGGCTCAGTACCTTATTCAGTGAGACAGTCATATCTTGCTTTTACTATGGCTGGGTCAGGACTGCAGAACCGGCTTTCTTCTTCCCAGAATTCTCCTGTTCTCATTGCCCTGCCTCTGCTTCCTGCCTGGTTGTCCCACCTATACTTCCTGCCTGGCTACTGGCCAATTAGCATTTATTTAAAATATAATATAGATCATTGTTCCACAGCAATCAGTAGTCATTTCAAACATGCTTTTCCGTTTCAAAGCATGAATCTAATTAGTCTTAATCAATAACTACCCAGAGTCATATATTAGAGTAAAAGCTGAAAGATCAGAGAAGCAGAGTAGCAGTCATAATCCATTCTTACCTCTACAAAACAGAATCCTCAAACTGAATGGGAGTATACTACCTCTAAAATCCTCAGACCGAATGGGGGTGATCCTATCTCTATAAACCCTCAGACTGATATGGGAGAGATCCTGTCTCTATGAATCCCCAGACTGAATAGGGGATCCAGTCTCTACCAACCTTATATTCCTATTTCCACCTTCCTAGTGCTGGGATTAAAGGTGTGAGCCTCCCATGTGCTGGAATCAAAGCCATAAGATCCCAAGTCCTGGGGTCAAAAGTGTGACCCACCTCACCCCAGCTCTAATTCTAGACTGGTTCAATCTCCTGTATCCCAGAGTGACCTAGAATTCCTGATCTTCCAGCTTCTTCCTCTAAGTGCTGGTATTAAAGGTGTGTGCCACAATTGCCTGACCTCTGTGGTTAACTAGTGGCTAGATCCATGCTCTGCTCTCGAGGCAAGCTTTATTTCTCAGAACACAAACTAAATATCATGGAACAGTTTTCGCTCTTAGTTCTTGGATGATTTCACACAAACACAGAGTACATTCTTGTTGCTCCCCTTCCACCTTTCTCACCTTCTCCTAACTGGGTGAACCACCCCACTACTCCTGACTGGTCCCTTTCTCAGACTTCAGACTAGTTTTGTTGTGTGTGTCACTAAATTTCATTAGCTCCAAGTTATGGTTGAATTCTTCTATGTGCTGACGTCCAGTTAGATCAGCACCATTTCCTGAAGATTATGACTTTTTTCCTGTATGTATTTATGGCTTCTTTATAAAAATTCAGGTGTCCAGAGGTATGTGTATTTATGTATGAATCTGCAATTGGTTCCATTGATCAACACATCAATTTTTATGCAGATTTCATATTTTTTATTACTAGAGTCTGTAGTACAAATAGAAATCAGGGCTGGAGATACTTCCAGCAGTTCTTTTATGTTCAGGATTGTTTTAGTTATCCTGGGTTTTTATTTTTTAATATGAAATAGAGGATTGTCGGCCGGACGGTGGTGGTGCACGCTTCAATCCCAGCACTTGGGAGGCAGAGGCAGGCGGATCTCTGTGAGTTCGAGACCAGCCTGGTCTACAAGAGCTAGTTCCAGAATAGGCTCCAAAACCACAGAGAAACCCTGTTTTGAAAAAAACAAAAAAAATAGAGGATTGTCCTTGCATGGGCTTTAAAAAACTGTGTTTAACTTCTGATGGGGAGCACATCAAATCTCTAAATTTGCTTATGGTAGGATAGCCATTTTTACTGTCGTAATCCAAGTAAGCATGGTGGGGGGGGGTCTTCCCAACTTCTGATATCTTCTTCAATATCTTTTATCAAAAATGTAAACATTTTGTAATATATACCTTTCACTTGCTTGGTTAGAGTGGCCCCGAAATATTTTGTATTGTTTGAGGCTACCGTGAAAGGTGTTGTTTCCATGATTACTTTCTCAGTCTGTGTGACCTTTGTATGTAGGACACTGGTGATTTTTTTTGAGTTAATCTTGAATCCAGCCCCTTTGCTGATAGTGTTTATGAGCTGTAGGAGTTCTCAGATGGAATTTTTAGGGTGACCTATACATATGAACTGTCATCTACAAAGGATGATTCTTTGACTTCTTTCTTTCCGGGTTGTATCCACTTGATCTCCAGGCAAAACTTCCAGTACTATATTAAATAGATATGGAGAGTGTGGAATTCTTGTCTTATTCCTCATTTTAGTGGAATAGATTAGAGTTTCTCTCCATAATAGTTGCATAGTAGACTTGCTGAAATTGCCTTTATTTTGTTTAGATGTGTCCTTTCTATCCCTGATTCTACAAGACTCTTCTCATAAGAGGATGTTAGATGTCATCAGAGGCATTTTCTGTCTTTTTCTATTGAGATGATCATGTTGTTTTTCCTTCGATTATTTATGGGATAAACATCATTTACTGGTATTTGTATGTTGAATCATCCCTGCACCTCTGGGATGAAGCCTATGTAATAATGGCAGACAATCTTTTTGCTGTGTTCTTGGAAATGGTGGTCAAGTATTTTATTGAGTGTTTTTGCAGCCATGTTCATAAGTGGAATTGCTCTGGAATTTTTTGAGCCATTGTCTTGTTTGGAATAGGGTAACTGTGGCTCAAAAATGAGATGGGCAATGTTCCTTCTGTTTCTATGTCTGGAAACATTTGAGGACTATTGGTATGAATTCTTATTTGAAAGTCAGGTAAATTTCTGTGCTAAATCTATCTGGCCATCGGCTTTTTGTGGGGTGGGGGAATCTTTTAATGGATGCTTCGGTTTCACTAGGGTTATAGATTTATCTAGTAAGTGGTACATATTGAGAAAGTTGTCCATTTCATTTAGATTTTCAATTTTGGTGGAGTACAGGTTTATAATGTGTCTCCTTGTGATCCTCTGGATTTCTTCGGTGTCTCATGTTATATTCCTCTTTTCCTTTCTGATTTTGTTAATTTGGATATTCTCTTTCTGCCTATTAATTATTATGGCTAAGGGTTTGTCTATTATGTTGACTTTCCCAAAGAACCAAGTATTTTTTCATTAATTCTTTGTATTTTTCTCTGTTTGTATTTTATTGATTTATTGTTTGTTTGTTTGTTTGTTTGTTTTGGGGTTACAGGTTTGGCTCTACATATAAGCACAACGGTTCTTCATGGATCCTCTGTCAAGTCCTCTAGAGAGCAGCATAATGAGCATAGAGCAGAGAAAAACAGGTCAGAATTCCCCATTCCCACAGCCCATTGTTGCGCATAGAAAACCTGAACATCTTTCCTCTATGTCGTTTCAAAAGAATGTAAATCGGACATGTTCCAGGTGGACCAGAACATAGAGGACAGATCATGGTTCAGTATGATTGAGGGAGAGTGAGGGTGCCATGCTTATGAACTCTTTTTGTTTCTTCTCCCTTCCTGGTCCTTACTGCCGAGATGGGTCTGGTATATGCCTGCCTGCCTGCCAAGAACTGTCAACCTTCCGTGAATCGGCCTTTAGATTGTGGTACCACCGTTCCTTTTACACAGCTTCGGGGGAACCCACTGTTTATGAGGTCTTGGAAGAATTTTGTTTCCCTGAGGGGATCCCCCTGAAGCACAGCCATCCTTTGTCATTTCCACACCTACCTCCTGCCTGTGATCCAGGAGACCCCCATGTCAGGCAGCAACCTTGGTCTACGCTGATTAGCACCCAGATCCTCAGTGAAGACAAGTGGAGTTTCTTGTTTCTCCTCTGAAAGCCTCAGGACCATGCAGCATTGAGGGCGTAGGCTTCTTTCTCTACCTCATAAGACAATGGGAAAATCAATAAAGGTCACTGTAGTGAAACTCTCCTGCCTTGTCCTTGTTCTTCAGTGGGGTCCACAAGTAAAGAGGGGCTAAGTATTGTCACTTGAGGTTCCTCTTCTGGTGCCCTGGGACCTGCCCTCTCTGATCTATCCACACCTGGCTCCTGGTATAAAGTCTCCTCTCCTACAAGGGCAACCTCTACTCCCCTAGATGGCTGCTCATGACATTTTCGTTCTCCTTCCCTCTTGTCCGAGAACTGTTCTCAGTCTGGGACAGCCTCAAACTGGATGTAGCTGATGTTATAGGAAGCACAAAAGTTTCTGCAGGCAATGGAAAAAACAAACTCATTCCTTTTTATTTATTGTTGTTGGTTTTTTTGTTTTTGTTATTTTAAGACAGGGTGTCCCTATAGCTTTGAAGCCTGTCCTGGAACTAGCTCTTGTAGACCAGGCTGGCTTTGAACTCACAGAGATCAACCTTGGTCTGCCTCTTGAGTGCCTGTCTCTGCCTCATTATTGCTGGGATTAAAGGCGTGAGCCACCCCTGCCCAGCTCAGAAACTCTTCCTTGTATGAGGAAATATTTTTAGGATAGGAAGAAACCCAGGGTGGTGGTTTGAGACTGTGCCCCATGGTCTTGCATACTTCATCGGTCATTCCACCATCCATGGTCTTCTCTGCTAAGGTGTAGTGGTCATGGTCTCGTTGGAACTAGTATGTCAGTAAAGGTAAGCTTTGATGGTTCAAGGGTTCCTACCATGTCCCATTGCCCTCTGTCTTTTCCCCTGCTGTTCACGGATGGAGCTCTCTCTCTCTCTGCCCTTTCACACACTCTGCCTTGGCTGCCCTTTGCTGCCTGTTTCCCACTAAATAATTCCTGGCAGCTAGAAGTTTTCTTTCAAGAGAAAGGACCGTTCTTATTTCTCTCGAATATCTTCCTAGTACACACTAGACATATCTTTATTCAGGCATCCAAAGATCATCAAGACTTGCTAGGAAGCTCTGGGATTCATAATCAGAAGGGACAGGGCTTTCCTGGGACACTAGTTGCCAAGAAAGGCTGTCCTGCTATGGGACTCCCATGCTAACTACAGATGAACTCCAGTAGCACTGAGTCCCCAGTAGAGACTGCGGAGGTCCCCAGAGTCTGCTTAGTCAGTGTCTTTCCACCCCATACGTCATCAGGTTCACTCAGTGGTGCATTGTACTGGAAACCCGAAGGCCAGGATTAGATTTAAATACCATCTCTTGTTATAGGAGAAAAAGGCTGGAAAGTGTTGTGGAATAATATTTTAACTATGGAGAGATGTGTTGCATTTGTTTATGCCGCAGGCTATCACTTTAACTGTGCAAAGCTGTGTGGCTGTTGTTTATGCTGAATTTAATTAAGAAAAGATTTGTTGCCTCTGGTCCACCTTGCCTGCCCAAGGCACCTGATTGGCCTAATAAAAATCTGTGTGGCCATAGGTAGTCAGAGAAAAGATAGGAGAGAATAAGTAGGAGGAGAACTCTAGGCTCCAGGAGAAGAAGAGAAAGGAGAAGGGAGAGAGGAGAAAGAAGGGGACATGCCATGAGCAAGAAGCCAGGCAGCCACCAGACAGCCAGACATGAGAAGCAATGAAAGTCAGATATATGGAAGGAAAGAAAATTGAAAAGCCTGAAAAATAAAGAAAAATAAAAAGGTAGATGAAGAGAAACAGGTTAATTTAGGCTGAAAGAGCTAGCCAGAAAAGATATTAAGGTAGGCTGAGCATTCATATCTAATGAGAAGTCTCCATGTCATGAGGTGGAAACTGGTTTGTGGCCTAAAAGAAAAAGCCTAATAAGGGATAATTAGCAAAATGTGTGTCTAGCAGGTATAAATATAGTATATGATGGGTAGCCGAGACTCTGCCTGGTTCTATGTGTAGTCAAGTATCGTTCTTCCTGTAGGAAGTTAGCAGTATAAACACAGTCAACAAAATAAATGCATACAATATATGAATACCAAGAACAACAATGAAATACCTATTTCTTGGATACTCTGGGATAGTGTTATCTATGTCAGTGAGTAATAAGGAGTTGACGGTACAGTAGACTTTCTATCTCCTACAGTCTCCTTCCATCCTACTCTCCCCACATCTCCTCCACCCCTAGAGAAAGAACCTGCATCTGCACCCCTGTACAACTCTAATGGTTTGAAAGAGATAAAAAAGGAATCCCTACTTGTCTATCCTGAGGATGAGGTGCCAACTGTGACTTAGCACAGCGGCCAGATGCTGGGATCCTCTGGGACAAAGGCAGGAGAAGGCTTGGACTGTGAAAGGATGGTGGGTTTCAGAGTGCTCATCTGGGATCCAGGGAATCCTCCCTGACATCACAGATGATGGGATTTGCTGTAGTTCTGCAGAAGGAGCAGGGATGCCATAATTAGAAGGTTGCTACATGGAAGAGGGCAAAACCATCAGAAGTTGAGTGTTCATAGAAAGCAGAGGTCGTCAACATCCTCACAGAGAGGACCTGCCAATCACAGACACAGGGAGATCATAATCATGGTGCCCTCTGCTCTGCCTGAATCCAGTTACCAACTGTCCTTCCTGTGTGTCCACTGTGAACAAGTCCAAAACCAACCAAGAGGACACACTTTGAAAATCACTGCTACTGCAGCACAGGGTTCTGGTACTGAGCTGTTTATTCTAGAGAGCTGGAGATTTGCTCCACCTCCTCTATCCCCATCAGTAATCTAGTTTCTCTGGTCATCATCGCCATCTTCCTCTTCATTATTCAGAATTTCCTCTACCCCCAAGTCTGCTACCGCTTTTTGTTCTAATTTTTCCCCTCATCTTCATCCCCCAACAGAAGAGGTAGGCCTTTTACGTGATAGCACATGGCCAGGTAGACAGCTTCACTGCTCCACTGAAGGCTCCAACATTCCTATCCACCAGGTGCCCTTACCTCTTTCTTTTTCTTTTCCCATGTAGTCAAGAGAGTGACCACAGCCCACACTTCCAAGTATTGTGGATTATTTACAATTTGGCAGTGTGATTACTAGGTTAACACGAGAGATTAAAAATTTCCATCTTTGTTGCTCTTTGAAATAGTACCTATTTGAAGGGATTTACCACATATGGAAAAATCAACAAATTAGTATAAATCTTTGAGATTTTTTTTAAATGGCTATAAGTTTCTCAAAGGATTCCAGGCTCTACAGCATCTTTAGAAAATCACCAGTCTTTAAATTCCTGGAATGGAATTACAAACTATTGTTTATCTAGTTTGTTTCACATCACACACCCATGTAGGTTGGCTCTGATTCAATCCCACGAGACCTATATAAGGAGATGGATCTTTGAAGACATAAGTCACAAAACAATCCCACACCAGTTTGGAATTATGATTAATAAAATGGTTATTTATTTAAAGGGAGAAAAACTTATAGATCACCGTCTCAGACAACAGCCCTCTGCACAATCAGGAAGGAAGTCTAACAGCTTGAAGCAGAGCCGGACACAAGAGAACAAGCACACAGCTACCACTGCTTTTCAAACAAAAGAGACCACGCTCAAGTGGGCTGGTATCTTAAAGGCTATTGGCTGAAGGAGCGGAAGTGTCTCCCACAGCACCTACCCCTTTTGTTTAAATAAGAAAGTTGCAAACCCAATACAAAACAATATACACTAGGAACAGATATCAAGTATAAGATTAGAATTACAATCAGCATAAACAATATTAAGCAAGGAACATATGCTAAATGTTTTAATAAATTCTATCCTAAGGAGTCTAAGTCTTGTATTGGAGATAGCTTGGCTAGATCATAAGAGGAAGGTAACTACAGCTATCTAATCTTCAAACCTATCGAAGGCCTGAGAAGGGAGATAATATTACTTGAGCAGGCAGGAAGTACAATCAAGTAGCTTCCAAAGCAAGCAATATATGAGGGACAATTAGCTACCTCAGCAATCACCCAAAGTCTCATTTTGCAACATTGAAGCAACCAACTTTGGCTATAGCCTAGTGTAATGGACAGACTATTTTTAGAGGCAGGAAATTTTTCAAAACCATCTTATCCTGTCTTGGCAAGATTTGACAGTCCTGCTTACCCGTTTCCGGATATCATGTAACTTGTCAGTGGTTGAGGCATTGTCAGTTTCTTGCCCAAAGGCCAGTTTTGCCAAGAAGAAAACAAGCTCCAAGTGGAGTGTCTTTGGTGCTCAACATTCTCTCAGGAATAGATTTGTGCTGTCAGAAGCAGTCATGTCTCATGTAAACAGAACCCTAAATTACTTAAATGTCATGTTCTACAGATCCTCGAAGTGGTTGAAGATTCCCTGTCTAGACAGAATACAGTCCCTATATATCTAAAGAACCTAATTGATCTGACTGTATGTACAACAAACATGAATAACTATTGACCTATAATAATTAATACCTGTATAACTTAAAGACTAGAACTTCAAGTTAGAATATTAAATAATCTGTAAATAAATGTGCAACAAATGAGGATAGTGATCTCAAAATGTAGACAATTTATAAGTATTTTGATCAGAGGTAGGAGTAATATATAATGCAATATTAAAATATATCCTAAAAGTTGTGTCAATATACAAAGTGTCCTAAATCGAGGAAAAACAGCATATATACAATCTGACAAAATAACTTTGCATAGGTGTACAAATGTAAACAAAAGTAACAGATATAATTTTAACTTGTATCAATATATAAAACTATACCAATGTAAATTATCCATAAATAATAGCTCACAAGTATTCACTCTATTACCCACTATTACTATCTCCCCCCTTTCTTAATAAACATAGTTTTCAACCCAGCCCTTTATCTAATAAAAGTAATAATCAACAACCTCTAAACAGTGTTCCCAGCCCTATGGATAAACTTTTTGGGAATGTGGGAGCAGTCTCCTACAATTGCTTCCTGTGTCATGGCAGAAATGTTCTCTTAATGGGATCCTGCAAAATTAAAGTGATGGTTAAGCTTCAAAAATACTGTCGAGTATAGTTGCAAATAGTTTCCAAGCAGTCAATAGATAGGGTTTTTTTTTCCTTCAAAATTCTTATTTGGAGTCCTGGCCAGAATGTCATGAGAAGGTGCTCCATTTCAGTAGCTAGTACCCAAATAAAGAAGCAGTCTTATAGTAGTGCTGTCTGCATCACGATGTCATCTCAACTAGGAAGAGTTGTTGCTGTGGCGCCCCAACTTTCTGGAAACTTCAAAGATTCGGGCTGGGGGGGGGGACTTAATTGGGGGAGTTGGAGGGAGATGGGAGGTGGTGGCGGGGAAGAGACAGAAATCTTTAATAAATAAATAAATTAAAAAGACAAAACAAAACAAAAAGATCACTGCAGAAAAAGGATCTGTAGGAAAATCTATTGTTCATCACGAAGAACTTAAACGTCATTTATATATACATACATTCAATTAAGAATGTGATATAGACAAAAAAGGCACGGAGAAAGTAAAAATTTTTCCTAAAGTCTTTCTTCTGTCCCATACTAGATGGCTCACAATATGAGACAGAAACTCTAAATGTTGCTTTTAACAACACACTTGGATATAGAGAAGTACAGAGCCATTGTCCAACTCCAAAAGCAGCTGAATATATTAACATATATGGATTCATAAACAATATTCTGTTTTCTAGATGCTCCTTAGTGGATAGTTATTTTTTCTTCTGTCAGCATGCAAACATCCAGAGTCTCTTGAATTTTTGATGATGTGTATTTTCCTGCAAAGATAAGAGCAGAACCCTGCCCTAACTCTTATGAGCTTTGCTCACCACCATTGTGAGTGTGGTATCATTTTTCTTTTTCAAGAGGTTTCTCCTTTTCAAAGCGAATCTTTATTAATTTTGATGGTATTCATAATTTTTCTTTTCCTGTGGAAACAAGAGCGAAACCCCTTCCCCAAAGTAGTAAATCTCCTGGTTTCCATTGTGAGGGGAACACATCCTTGAAACACACTGGTTGAGTCAATTCAGAAGTTTTTTTCCATTATCCAATGCCTCTCCGCTGTTGTTTTTCCTTTCTCATTAGCGTTAAGGAAATTCAAGGTTAGTAAAGCATTATGCAATCTATTTCTGGGGGTATTTTCTGTCCCTTTCTGTTTGTTCAGCATATCATTTATAGTACAATTTGACCTTTCTATACCTGCCTGACCTGTAAGATTATTTGGTGTACCTGTAATGTACTTTATATTACAATAAGCAAAAAAGCGTTTCATTTTCTTAGATACATATGCCGGACCATTGTTTGTCTTTATTTGTGCAGGTATACCCATGATGGCCATAACTTCCAAATTCTGAACACAATGAACTTGATAGAAGAGAAATTAAAGGGAAATTAAAGGAAAATAGCCTTTAATGCACGTGACTGGAGACACTTCCTAAATATAACCCCAGTAGCACAGACACTGAGATCATCAATAAATAAATGGTACCTCCTGAAACTAAGAAGCTTCTGTAAAGCAAAGGACACAGTCAATAGACAAAAAGACAGCCCATTGAATTGGAAAAGATATTCACCAACCCCCACATCAGACAAAGGATTGATCTCCCAAATATATAAAGAACTCAAGAAATTAGATATCAAAATTCTAAACAACCCAATTAAAAAATGGGGTACAGAACTAAACAAAGAATTCTCAACAGGAGAATCTCAAGTGGCTGAAAGACACTTAAGGATATGTCCAACATCCTTAGCCATCAGGGAAATGCAAATAAAAACAACTCTGAGATACCATGTTACACCTGTCAGAATGGCTAAGATTAAAAGCAGCAATGATGGCTTATGCTGGAGAGGATGTGGAGTAAGGGGAACACTCATCCATTGATGGTGGGAATGCAAACTTGTGCAACCGCTTTGGAAATCAGTATGGTTGTTTCTCAGAAAATTAGGTATCAACATAATTCAGGATCCAGCAATACCACTCTTGGGCATATACCCAAAAGATCCTCAATTGTACTAAAAGACATTTGTTCAACTATGTTCATAGCAGCATTATTCATAATAGCCAGAACCTGGACACAACCTAGATTCCCCTCAACCAAAGAATGGATAAAGAAAATGTGGCATATTTACACATTAGAGTACTACTCAGGAAATCAGCTGAGGCTAGGTATGTGTAGGGAGTGTCCCTGCACGGAGGACCAGAGAGGCCATTGTGGGAAGCTGTGAAGATAAAGCCTGGATTTTCTTGGAAACCCAAAGATATTCGAGTTGACAGAGCCATAGGACACCGGCAAAAGAAAGCTTCTATCAGGGACTAGAACCAGCCCAGGAGAAATAACCATTTGCTGTCAACAAAACTGAAAGAAGTTGGGGATCTCAAGAGCATTTTGACATCAGACATAGAGATGCAGAATTTGGAGTTGGCCCAGCTGGTTCTCAGTCTTGCTTTGGTCCAGTACTTCCTCGCTGTGCTCCATTTCCTACATTGTTGAAGAGAAATGTGTGCCCTGTGCCATTATATATTGCAAATATATTATCTGGTCTTTTATTCTAATTTTACAGAAAATTACAGGTAAGAGATTACATGAATCACTCAAGAGACTTTGAACTCTGAACGATTAAACAACTTGGCATTGGACTTTTCCAGAATTGAAATGACTTAGTGATTTCAGAGAAATAGAAAAAGGAGAGAATAGGGCATAAAGAACAAGGTCCTGGACATTATTTGAATTTCAAATTTTATTCTGATATGATGTGCCGGGGGGGGGGGGGCAACTGTTTACGACATGACAGGTGCTTACACAGTTTTCTAGAAATAGCATGTTTGGGTTTTTATTATCTTTACTGGTGATCTGATTATCTTTACTGGTGATCTGGATGGTTCTCTGAGTCTGAGACTTCTGAGGGAGGTTGGGGCTCCTGGGACAGAGGCATAGACCAGGTGTGACGATGGCCATGGAGAGCTCCTCTTGAAATGATTATGTCACTTGAGGAATACGGTTCTGAAATTTGAGGCCACCTTGTGCTGCGTGGTGAGACGAAGTACCTTTCGCCTTCACTCCAGCTCCAAGCAGCCAGGGCCACCATGACAATCATATCTACAGTCATACACACACGTCTACTCATTCACATCCACCCCATACACAGAAGGAAGGTTTTCACAGCCCTGGACCAACACCCTGGAATATCTCTGGATTGGTACCCAAGTCTGGACTTGTTGAAGGGCTAGGTCCTTGCTCTTGCTACTAATTAACTGCCTCGCAGGCGTCTATCCAATCGCTGTACACATCCACTGGGTCTGACAGATTTGTAATGCGTGTCTGGAACTCCTCTAGGCACACGGCACAGGAGATGACTCCAGTCTTGCGAGCATGGTTCATTTTAACATCACAAGACTTCTCATGGTTGCAGAAGGGGCACGTGAACTGCGTGTCCAGAGGTTCTGTCCTCTTCTTGGGGGGTAGCTTTCGTTTAGACTTCTTTCGTCCCATGGCTGAAGGGGGATGAGAAAATGAAAAGAAAGGAGAAAGACAAAAGGTTAGTGGACGAACATCTGCATTTGCTTTGTTAACCTTCCACACTGACAAAGGGTTGATTTGGAAATAACTCTTTGGGGCAGAGCCTTGACTTAATTCTGAGTCATAGACCAATGCTGGGCTATCTGATGCCACCATGTTTCAGAAATTGAAAATCAAGTAGAAAAGTGTGTTCCTAGTGCTGGGGAGAAGAGGACAGAGAACCAGTCAGTGTTTAAGAGTATAACTGAGATGGACACTTGAGTTCTAGAACAGTCTGGCCTCAGAGAGATTGTGGGTCATTAAAGGAAAAGAAGGGCTTGGAGGCAACATATAAAGAGAGAATGGAGGAAGGGAGGGAAGTGAAATCAACTAAGGTGTGATCTGGATGGTGGGTGTCCCGGATCCCAGCCCTTGTTCTGTGCCGACCAGCGCCTAGGCCTGGATTGATGGTAGGTTTGGGACCAGTCTAGCCATCATTACACTCTATCTTAGATACGTGAATATGTAAAAGTAAGATATGTTCTCCAGGTCAGACGCCCATAATCCTAGAGCTAGGAGGAGCTCAATCAAGGTTAGCGTGTGCTGCACACAGAGAATTTTTGTCAAATGGAGACAATTACTTAGGAAGAAGCATGAAGAGCCTATAAACCAGAATTCCTAAACCCAGAATGGAGGGGATAGACAGCAGAGTGTCCTTGAGGCCATCTGGCCCCCAACTGGAATTTAAGACCAACATTGCACCATACATGTGAATTAGTATTAAAAAGACAAAATACGCTATTGTGGCTCAGATCTAAAACAGAGGCAGGTTTCTGTAGACTCTGCTCGTTGACCTAGATTTTCCATATCCGGCTGGTCCTCAGTTTGTATTTTCTTCCTTGCCTTCATTTCAGTTTTCAATTCTTCAGAAACAAGCATAATCAATAGAATACAAGAGATAGAAGAAAGAATCTCAGATGCTGAGGACACCATAGAGAAAATAAACGAACAGATCAAAGAAAACAGCAAAACCAACAAATTCTCAACACAAAACATTCAGGAAATATGGGACACAATAAAAAAACCAAACTTAAGAATAATAGGTATTGATGAAGGAGAAGAGTCACAGCTCAAAGGCCCAGAAAATATATTCAACAAAATTATGGAAGAAAACTTTCCCAGCTTAAAGAAAGATATTCACTTAAATATTCAAGAAGCATACAGAACACCAAACAGATTGGATCAAAGAAAAACATCTCCTCGCCATATAATAATCAAAACACAAAATATACAGGTTAAAGAAAGAATATTAAGAGCCGCAAAGGAAAAAGGGCAAGTAACTTATAAAGGTAAACCGATCAGACTTACACCTGACTTCTCTATGGAAACTATGAAAGCCAGAAGGTCCTGGATAGATGTTCTGCAGAAGCTAAGAGACCATGGATGCAAGCCCAGACTACTATACCCAGCCAAGCTTTCGTTCACTATAAATGGAGAAATCAAGACATTCCAGGATAAGAATAAATTTAAACAATACGTAGCCACAAATCCAGCCCTACAGAAAGTAATAGAAGGAAAATCACAATGCAAGGAATTCAACACTGCCAACACTGCCTACAATAACCCAGGCATCTAGTGACCCTTCACCAGCACATCTCAAAGAAGGGAGACACACAATCTCTACGACCAAAAGCAATAAGAATAACCGGAGTAATCAACCACTGGTCATTAATATCACTTAATATTAATGGGCTCAATTCACCTATAAAAAGGCACAGGCTAAAAGATTGGATACGAAAACAGGATCCAACATTCTGCTGTTTGCAAGAAACACATCTCAACCACAAAGACAGGCACCTACTCAGAGTAAAGGGTTGGGAAAAGGTGTTTCAAGCAAATGGTCCTAAGAAAAAAGCAGGTGTGGCCATATTAATTTCTAACAAAACTGACTTCAAACTAAAATCAATCAGAAGAGACCGAGATGGTCACTTTATACTCATAACAGGAACAATTCATCAGGATGACGTCTCAATTCTGAATATCTACGCCCCCAATATAAAAGCACCTACTTATGTAAAAGAAATATTACTAGAACTCAAAGCAGACATCAAACCACACACACTAGTAGTAGGAGACTTAAACACACCTCTCTCTACAAGGGACAGGTCAATCAGACAGAAACCTAATAGAGAATTAAGAGAATTATTGGAGGTAATGAAGCAAATGGACTTAACAGACATATATAGAACATTCCACCCAAATAGGAAAGAATATACCTTCTTCTCTGCAGCTCATGGAACCTTCTCAAAAATTGACCACATACTTGGAAACAAAGGAAACCTCCACAGATACAAAAAAATATCAGTGTCCACCTGTGTCCTATCTGATCACCACGGATTAAAGTTAGAAGGCAACAACAATGCTACCCACAGAAAGCCGACAAACTCATGGAAACTGAACTGTCAACTACTGAACCACACCTGGGTCAAGGAAGAAATTAAGAAAGAAATTAAAGTCTTCCTTGAATTTAATGAAAATAAAGAGACAACATACTCAAACCTATGGGACACAATGAAAGCAGTGATAAGAGGAAAGTTCATAGCACTAAGTGCCCATTTAAAGAAAACGGAAAATGCATACATTGGGGACTTAACAACACACCTGAAAGCTCTAGAAAAAAAAGAAGCAGACGCGCCCAGGAGAAGTAGAAGATTGGAAATAATAAAACTGAGGGCTGAAATCAACAAAATAGAAACACAGAAAACAGTCCAAAGAATCAATGAAACAAAAAGCTGGTTCTTGGAGAAAGTCAACAAGATCGACAAACCCCTATCCAAACTAATTAAACGACAGAGAGAGAACACACAAATAAATAAGATCAGAAATGAAAAGGGGGACATAACCACAGACACAGAGGAAATTCAGAGAATCATTAGATCTTACTACAAAAGCCTGTATGCCACAAAACTGGAAAATGTAAAAGAAATGGACACTTTTTTAGATAAATACCATATACCAAAGTTAAACCAGGACCAGGTGAACAATCTAAACAGACCTGTTAGTCGCGAAGAATTAGAAGAGGTTATCAAAAACCTCCCTACCAAAAAAAGCCCAGGACCAGATGGTTTCAATGCAGAATTCTACCAGAACTTCCAAGAAGACCTAATACCTATACTCCTTAATGTGTTCCACAGTATAGAAACAGAAGGGACATTACCAAACTCCTTCTATGAAGCTACAGTTACTTTGATACCAAAACCACACAAAGACTCAACCAGGAAGGAGAATTACAGGCCAATCTCACTCATGAACATCGACGCAAAAATCCTCAACAAAATACTGGCAAACCGAATCCAAGAACACATTAGAAAAATTATCCATTATGATCAAGTAGGCTTCATCCCAGAGATGCAGGGCTGGTTCAACATACGAAAATCTATCAATGTAATCCACCACATAAATAAACTGAAAGAAAAAAATCATATGATCATTTCATTAGATGCTGAAAAAGCATTCGACAAAGTTCAACACCCCTTCATGATAAAAGTCTTGGAGAGAATAGGGATACAAGGATCCTACCTAAATATAATAAAAGCTATTTACAGCAAGCCAACAGCTAACATTAAATTGAACGGAGAAAAACTCAAAGCCATCCCACTAAAATCAGGAACACGACAAGGATGTCCACTCTCTCCATACCTCTTCAATATAGTGCTTGAAGTTCTAGCAATAGCAATAAGACAACATAAGGAGATCAAGGGGATTTGTATTGGAAAGGAAGAAGTTAAGCTTTCGTTATTTGCAGATGATATGATAGTATACATAAGTGACCCCAAAAATTCTACCAAAGAACTCCTACAGCTGATAAACACCTTTAGTAATGTGGCAGGATACAAGATCAACTCCAAAAAATCAGTAGCCTTCCTTTACACTAAGGATAAGGAAACAGAGAGGGAAATCAGAGAAGCATCACCTTTCACGATTGCCACAAATAGCATAAAATATCTAGGGGTAACCCTGACCAAGGAAGTGAAAGACCTATTCGACAAGAACTATAAGTCTTTGAAGAAAGAAATTGAAGAAGACACCAGAAAATGGAAGGACCTCCCTTGCTCTTGGATTGGGAGGATCAACATAGTAAAAATGGCAATTCTACCAAAAGCAATCTATAGATTCAATGCAATCCCCATCAAAATCCCATCAAAATTCTTCACAGATCTGGAGAAGACAATAATCAACTTTATATGGAGGAACAAAAAACCCAGGATAGCCAAAACAATCTTATACAATAAAGGATAGTCTGGAGGCATTACCATCCCTGACTTCAAACTCTATTATAGAGCTACAGTATTGAAAACAGCCTGGTATTGGCATAAAAACAGAGAAGTCGACCAATGGAATCGAATAGAAGACCCTGACTTTAACCCACAAACCTATGAGCACCTGATTTTCGATAAAGGAGCTAAAAGTATACAATGGAAAAAAGACAGCATTTTCAACAAATTGTGCTGGCAAAACTGGATGTCAATCTGTAAAAGAATGAAAATAGATCCATATCTATCACCATGCACAAAACTCAAGTCCAAATGGATTAAAGACCTCAATATCAGTCCGAACACACTGAACCTAATAGAAGAGAAAGTGGGAAGTACTCTACAACACATGGGCACAGGAGACCACTTCCTACGTATAACCCCAGCAGCACAGACACTAAGGGCATCATTGAATAAATGGGACCTCCTGAGGCTGAGAAGCTTCTGTAAAGCAAAGGACACTGTCACTAAGACAAAAAGGCAACCCACTTACTGGGAGAAGATTTTCACCAACCCCGCATCTGACAAAGGTCTGATCTCCAAAATATATAAAGAAATCAAGAAACTAGACCGTAAAAGGCTAATCAATCCAATTATAAAATGGGGCACTGAGCTGAACAGAGAATTCTCAACAGAAGAACTTCAAATGGCCAAAAGACACTTAAGGTCATGCTCAACTTCCCTAGCGATCAGGGAAATGCAAATCAAGACAACTTTAAGATACCATCTTACACCTGTCAGAATGGCTAAAATAAAAAACACCAATGATAGCCTTTGCTGGAGAGGTTGTGGAGAAAGGGGGACACTCACCCATTGCTGGTGGGAATGCAAACTTGTGCAACCACTCTGGAAAGCAGTGTTTCGGTTTCTCAGGAAATTCGGAATCAACCTACCCCTGGATCCAGCAATACCACTCTTGGGAATATACCCAAGAGAGGCCCTATCATACAACAAAAGTATATGCTCAACTATGTTCATGGCAGCATTGTTTGTAATAGCCAGAACCTGGAAACAACCTAGATGCCCTTCAACGGAAGAATGGATGAAGAAAGTATGGAATATATACATATTAGAGTATTACTCAGCAGTAAAAAACAAGGACTTCTTGAATTTTGCATACAAATGGATGGAAATAGAAAACACTATCCTGAGTGAGGTAAGCCAGACCCAAAAAGAGGAACATGGGATGTACTCACTCATATTTGGTTTCTAGCCATAAATAAAGGACATTGGGCTTATAATGCATGTTCCTAGAGAAGCTAAGTAAGAAGGTGAACCCAAAGACAAACACATAGGCATCCTCATGAATATTAACCTTCATCAGGCGATGAAAGGAGACAGAGACAGAGGAGCACGGGACAGAAATCTCAAGGTCCAAATCAGGAGCAGAAGGAGACGGAGCACGAGCAAGGAACTCAGGAACGCGAGGGGTGCACCCACTCACTGAGACAATGGGGATGTTCTATCGGGAACTCACCAAGGCCAGCTGGCCTGGGTCTGAAAAAACATGGGACAAATCCGGACTAGCTGAAGATAGAGGACAATGAGGAATACTGAGAACTCAAGAACAATCGCAGTGGGTTTTTGATCCTACTGCACGTACTGGCTTTGGGGGAGCCTAGGCAGTCTGGATGCTCACCTTAGGAGACCTGGATAGAGGTGGGCGGTCCTTGGGCTTCCCACAGGTCAGGGAACCCTTATTGCTCTTAGAGCAGATGAGGGAGGGTGACTTGATTGGGGGAGGGGGAGGGAAATGGGAGGCGGTTGCGGGGAGGAGGCAGAAATCCTTAATAAATAAATAAATAAAAAATAAAAAAATAAAACAGAGGCAGGGGATCACTGGGTGTTACAGACCAGTCAGCAATGCCCATTAAGTTTAAGATTGGCCTGATATGAGGAGCAAAGCCCTGCCGTGTGTGTGACCAATGAAGAGAACAAGACGAGTGTCTCGGGGCTGTGTTCCAGGCACTGTGGGAGCAGAGCTGTGAGGATCACAGTGCAAGGTGGTAGCCATTCTGGTTCACAACATAAATCCCCGAACACACGGGGCAACCTGTAAGGCCCCATTTCAAAAGTCATGAAAATGCAGCCTAGCTCACAAAAAGACACAAGAGTGGGCTTTCCCATCTCACCTGAACGTTTCAGCCTTGGCTTCCTGATACTGTTCCACAGAGTCTGGACCCAGAGGTCTCTGTGCCCTGATGTGTGCAGCAGAGCCTGGAGAGGAGATCATGTGGGGAATCCATCTCCTTATAAAGGTCTTGAGGGATTGAATCAGACCTGCCCTACATGGGTGTGTCGTCTGGATCAAACAAGATAAACAATAGTTTGTAATCCCATCCCAGGACTGTAAAGCCTGGGGATTTTCCAAAATTGCTGTAGAGCCTAAGCTCCCTTGAGAAACATACAGCAATCAAAAAAAAATACTCAAAGACTTCTATTAATTCATTCGATTTCCCCACATGTGGTGAGACCCTTCAAATAGGCTACCATTTCATAGAGCAACTAAGATTGAAAATTTTTAAACTGTCATGGTAACCTAATAATCAATCTGTCAAATGTAATTAATTCACAATACTTGGAGGAGTGGGCTGTGGTCAATGTCTTGACTACATGGGAAAGGAAAAAGAAAGAGGTCAGGGCACCTGGTGGATAGGAACGGTAGCGTCCTGCTTTGGGCTGTGGACCCGAGTACTTGCTTTCAGATGCCAGTTCCTACTGTTTGTTTTGGGGGATGATTTTGAGGGGAGCAATCTGAGCAAAAAGAACTTAAATACAGTAGACTTGGTGTGGAAGAAGCTCTAAAGAATGAAGAGAAAAAAGGTGATAATGACCAGAGAAACTAAGAGAACTGAACGGGTTGGAGGAGGTGGAGCAAATCTCCAGGTCTCTGGAATAATCAGCTCAGTACAAGGACAGGGGATTATCTGGATTCAGGGCGAGTGGGGCTTCGTGATTATCATCTCACGGTGTTTATACCCGGCAGGTCCTTCCTATGAGGGGTGTGATGACCTCTGCTTTCCATGGACACTCAGCCACCACTGGAATTGTTATGTGATATTTTGTCTGTGTTCAGACAAACAAAGCTTGTCTGGAGGTCAGAGGGTAGAGCTAGTCACTAGTTAACTACAGATGCCACTCAATGGTGGCACACACCTTTAATCCAAGTAGGTGGGAGAGGTGGGAAGATCAGGAGTTCAAGATCACCCAGGGCTATACCAGATGTACCAGTAGGAAAGAGAAACACAGCCAGGCGATGGTGGCTTACACCTTTGATCCCAGTAGTTGGGAGGAAGTAGGAATATAGGGAGTTCAAGGGCACCCGGGTATATACTAGAATGAAGCCATCTAAAAGAGAAATAGAGCAGTCGCTGGTGGCTCATATCTTTGATTCCAGTACTTGAGAATAAGTAGGAAAATCAGATTGATCATGCCTAAAAGAGAAACAGAGCAGGTGGTGGTGGCTCACAACTTTGATTCTAGCACCTGGGATCTGATGCCTTGGACACCAGCACCTTGTAGCCTCAGTCTTTGATCCCAGCATTGGGAAGTGGAGACAGGGATCTAAGACAGGTGGAGACAGGGTCTCCCACATTCAGTCTGAGGATTCTTAGAGACAGAATCGCCCCCATTTGGTCTGAGATTTTGCACAGGTAAATCCTCTAGTGCAGCTGGCTGTTTTGCGTCTCAGATCTCCAGGCAAGCTTTATTTGTCAGAACACAAACAAAATATACAATAGGTTTTCCCTTCTCCTCTGTCTCCTGTGCACCAGCTTTGGGATTTTGGCATTCCCATTCCTTCAGCAGAGCTACAAGAAAACCCATCACCTATGATGTCCAGGGAGGACTCCCTGCTTCCCAGATGAGCACTCTGGAACCCTCCATCCTTGCACAGTCCACACCTTTCTCCTGCCTTTGTCCCAGAGGATCCCAGCATCTGGCAGCCATGGGGAATCACAGTTGACAACCCATGCTCTCAATAAAGACAACTTCCTTTTCCCTTTGTCTTTCTCTCTCTCTCTCTCCCCCTCTCTCTAATTCTCAGAGTTGTACAGTGCTGTAGGTGAAGGTGTCTATTCCTACCTCATAAGAGAAGAAAACGTGAAATTAAATGAAGGTCTCTGTGCTGTCGTCTCCTTACAGCTTCTGTAGGGGTCACAATGGGACATGGCAGGCATCTTCAAACCCTCAGATCTTACCTTTCTGACTTACTCTTTCCAACAAGACCATAGCACTTAACCTTGGCGTTCCCAGAGCCATGGACAACTCCAGGGAGAGTCACTAACAGAGACAGGAAGCAGCGCAGGACAAATAACTGTACTGCTCTCAACAAAACTAAGTGGAGTTGGAGATCTGAAGAGCTGTTTGACCTCAGACACGGAGATGCAGATTTCGAAGTTCGCTGAATTAGTTTTCAGTATTGCTTTTGTCTGGTTTTTCCTCACTGTGCTTCTTTTCCTTCCTTTTGGAACAGTAAAGTATGCTCTGAGCCATTGTATATTAGAAGTAGATGATCTGGTTTTTTATATTAATTTTACTGGGGAATATAGTTAAGAGATTGTAGGAATCAGCATTCACAGCTTTAATCCCAGCACTCAGAGGCAGAGGCAGGAAGGTCTGGTCTGCAAGAACTAGTTCTCCTTGTTTGAAATCGACAGAAAAACTGTCTTGAATAACCAAAGAGAGACAGAGAGATTGCATGAATCCCAGAAGAGACTTTGAAGTTTATACAAATTTGAGTAGTTATAGACTCTGGGATCTTTTGAAGTTGGACTGAATATATTTATACATTATACTATATCTACAAGCCTATAGGGTCAGTGTAACATCCATGCTACTAAGCCTGTTCTGAGATCTACTGCTCCTGTATGGTCCTGTAGTGCCTGTACTACGTGCACTACAGTACTACGCCTGGAGCTTACCACCTGCACTACAGGATGGTTTGCAAGCCTAGCCGGGCAAGGGGCTAGAGACTGAAAGACATACACAGAGACAGAGACACGGGTCATTCTTGAACTCTTCGAGAATGCCAACTTGAATCAATTAATGTGTTCCAGGGCAGTTTATTGCCTTTCCTGACCAATCGCCATGTCCTAACTCTCAGCTTCAAGCCACCAGCAACCACTCCCCTGTCTCATGCTCAGAGTAGCTGCAAACACAGGAAATAAAGTTGTTTTACTCAAAGCAGCTGCAAGCATAGAAAACAAGTTGTTTACAGTAAACTTAGGGTCTGGGGGTCCACTATCCTGAACAGGACAGGCAGTGGAATGTGGTGATTTGAATAGGAATGGTCCTCCATAAAATCATGTGTTTGAATTATTGATCCATACGGTTTGGCACTATTAGGAAATGTGGCCTTGTGGGTTAAGTGCTTTACTGTGGAGGCAGGATGCATGGTCTTACATGACCAAGCTAGGCCTAGTGCAACAGTGGACTGGATGTAGGACTCTCAGCTCCTTCTCCAGCACCATAACTGCCTGCATGCTGCCTTGCTTCTCACCATGACAAAAATAAACCAGACCTCTGAAACTGTAAACCAACTCTTGTCATTTCCATTACACACACACATGTATGCACATAGACATACACACACACACACACACATGTATGCACGTAGACATACACACACACAAACACACAAACCACAGAATTTATTAGAAAGACCTTTATGTTGTGTTCCTTCTAATCTGCCAATTGCTGGCCCTGACCCTAAAGCCTAAAAATTCATCAGGGCTGTGGTCCACAAAGCTGGAAGTCTCAACTGGTCTTCAGCTAACACTGGAATCCTGAAGAAGCAGCCTCTATGGCAGGTGAAGGAATAGACTCGCTATAAGGATGAGGGGAGGCAGGCAAAGAGCAAATGCTTTCTTCTCCTGTGTCCTTATATAACATTCTAGCACAAGCTGTGGCGCAGATTTAAGGTGTTTCTCCCTCTCTCCCATCTTTCCCATATGAAAAGTTTGTGTCTTCCAGTCTCCAGATCAGGATTAGACTTGGATCCACCTACCTAACATTAGGGGAAATCCCACACAGCTGTGTTCCCTGCTTTTGGAAGTTAATTAATGGCAATGGAGTCAAGTTGACAACCAAGAGTAGTTATCACATAATTTAAACTTATTTTTTGGATATGGTCTTTTTACATATTCATGGCATCCTGGAACTCACTATGTAGACCCAACAGTTCAGGTAACCACACCTTGTCTTTCTCTGCTTTGCCTGCCCTGCTACTGGTAGTAAGGACATAAGCCACTATGGCGGGTAATTCAATTGAACATATTTGCTGAATGTGTTCATTAAATCTAAAGAGAAATTATAAACCTGAGACACACAGATTTTTATTCTTTTTACTTTTTTGGTTTTTCGAGACAGGGTTTCTCTGTGGCTTTGGAGCCTGTCCTGGAACTAGCTCTGTAGACCAGGCTGGTCTCGAACTCACAGAGATCCGCCTGCCTCTGCCTCCCGAGTGCTGGGATTAAAGGCGTGCGCCACCATTGCCTGGCTGACACACAGATTTTTATTAACCTTTATTTACAAATAAACATCCTCTCTAAAATCATAGCTGGTCTACTGTAATTTCAGCAGGGAGACCTAGCAAGTTCATTATCTGGACACTAGAGAAAAAGGAAACAATGGAGGACACATGGGGACACACGACAGCACAGCCTGTAGGGAAGAGAGGACGCCATAATTATGGGGAGGGTGTGTAGCAAGAGTTTGGTGAAGCTCATCTGCATGTAGTCTGGCCTGCTCCCAAATTCACCTGTGCTCTTCAGGAAGTAGGTTATTAGATAAGATCATATAGATGTTATGAAAGGTGAGATTATAAGACTGGGTAAGATATTGGAATTGTTTTATGAAAGTGGTAGAATTAGACATATAGTGTCACGGCCAACCTCGTCCCGCAAGGAATGACGCGACCACCGGAGCTCTTCTCACTGCAGTTTATTCCAGGACCTTTATTCACAGCAATTCATCTCCTTCTCTTTCTCTCTCTCCCAGACCTCTCTCCTTTTTTCCTCTCTCCTTGACCTCTCTCCCCGGGCAAACCTCTCCCAGCCCTTAAGTAGACAGGGGCTGCCAACCCCGAACTGCCAGGTGGGCACTGCCCATAGGTTCACGCATATGCAGGCAGCTGATAGTCATTGCATGATCATAGCATAGGTCAGACTTTAGCCATAGGAGTTGATTATACATCTCCATCAGTTGTGATTCCACGCAGCTCGCTACAATATAGGACCCCAGTATTTCTTCTATATGGGAGAGTTCTGAGAGTGAGAAAGGAATGTGTACCCTAATAAATCCATCTACACTGGCCACCTCTCACAACGGGAGAACTGTAGCGGGCTTGGCTTGGTTAGAGTTGGGTTCCATAGAAGCACGTGAGCATATGAGAGGAGGGATAAATGTGGCGGTGGCCAGGCACTGGAGAGGAAGAATGATTCAGCGGGGCTGCTGGAGCAGGTAGTGGGAGGGGGAGAGAGGAAGAGCAAGCAGAGGGAGGAAGCTAAGCAGCAGGAAGTAAAGGAACAGAAGTATTTGTTGAGGTCCTGAAGGTGTGGATTCCTTACTGGGGTCCAGAGCAGTAGCTAAAGTAACTGGCAGAGGAACAGGAGTAGGAGCTTAAGGGGCAGGAGTAGGATTAGAGTTGAAGGAACAGCTGAAGAGACTAAAGGATCAGGAGTAGAAACTGGAGTCGAAGGACCAACAGCAGGGGCTAAAGGAACCGGAGTGGGAGCTGGGAGAATAGGGGTAGCTACCTGCTGAGGTCAGAAAGGCAGGGGTTTGTTAGCGGGGTCCAGAGCAGAAATGGAAGATTCTTCCTGTACAGATGGCATAGCCAAGAACTTGTGAGTTGGCGAACAACTTTCAAGGACAGAGGGTTTAGGCTTAAAGCCTAAATAGTAAAAGGCTTGGATGTAAGGAAACTCCCTCCATTTGTCTGTGTGCTGACAATAGTTAGAAAGCTCCCGTAAAATATCAGGATGAAAGTTGCCGTTAGCCACTTTAGATTGCCAACTAAAATGTAACGAGGCCATTTTTTTGGAACAAAGATGGACAAGTGTGGGAATCTGTAAGTAGGGAATTAAGGCCTGGGGTTTCAGGGCCTCTAAACGACATCCCAGGGGGGAGGCTGAATTGATGGGCTTTGATGGCTTGCTACCCGTAGCTGAAACCATGAAAAACCCATGAAATACAGCAACACCACAAGGCGCACAGGGAGACATCTCTCAGCTGTGGGCAGGGTTTGAAACAGCGAGCAACCATCACAAGACCTGTGGGAGAGCGTCCTCTGGCAACTAGTGGAATGGTGTGGCCTGGTTGGATCCAGTTGGGGGAATCAGAAACCAGAGAGACCAGAAGCCACTCTGAGTGGCCTTTTACGGCGAAGCTTCATCGTGTCTGCCCTAGAGAAGAGCAGCATTGTGTCTGAGCTCACTTCCCTTCTTCCCAGCATTCTGTTCTGTCTACTCCACCTATCTAAATTCTGCCCTATCAGATGGGCCAAGGCAGTTTCTTTATTGACCAATGAAATCCCACATCATCACACTGCCCAGCTTTACAAACCAGACAGTGGTGTCACACACCTTTAATCCCAGGAGCCACTCTAGCTTGCTATAGCTACCAGAAATAGAATTATAAGATGGGATGAGACATCTCTCAGTCTCTTATTTTCATTCTCTCCTTTACCAGCCTGGGGGAGGATACACAGGGCAGTGATATCTTGAAACTTTCCAAGGCAACATTTAAATCCTCAGCTCCATTCTCAAGGCCATGTATATAAATACCAACCTTTGACTTGGTGCCAAGTAACTTCTTCCTAGACAGTTTAAAACCCCAGTTGTGAAGTGTTTTCGAGACACCACCTCTTTCAGTATTTTCACAGATCATGCAGTCCACCAATGTCCTCATCCCTGCCAGGTCCTAATCCTTCAGTCATTGTTGGTTAGCTACAAACATACAGATGATTCCCAATTTCAAAATAACTGATTAAAAACAGTCTGTAAGTCTCAGTTTTTTCATCAAGTACAATTTGAATAGAGGATATTGTCTGTGGAGCGCAGCAAACCTTTTCAGGAAAATGCAGGTGATTTGGGTGTTCGGGGAATACACTCTTGTGTTTTCTGGCGGATGGCCGGTGTATTTCAACTCCTCTCAGAAATTTTATAGCCGTAGTGAGCCTCTGGCATGTGACTCTTTCCATGCATATATGACATCGTTTGGTCTTCCTAGCAAGCCTCTTGGAGGGTGCTGGACTGTGCATTTTAAAACCAGGGAAGCAGGGAAAACCTGGGTAACTACCTTGAACAGAATCCCATGCCCACAGTTTGCAGAGGTACAGACTTCTGCATTCTCCTTCTTCATGGGCTTTCTGGGTTTTCCTTTGATAAGGCATCATCTCAGTGCTCCAAGGCTAACCCAAACCCCACTGTACATCCAAGAATGACCTCAACTTCTGAACCAGCTTTTACTTGTTATGGAAGAGCTGGGATTATAGACTCAGCCCAAATGACCTTGCTTTCTGATTCTTTATGGCCAGTTACTTGTTCCCAGACCTCGTCTTAAACCTTACTATGTGAGAAGCAAAGCAGGGACTCATGAGGAGGTCTTCATATGGATTTCTAGCACTAGGATGATGGAATGGAGTGTGGGAAGAGAGTAAACTGGACAGAGTGGGCGGGGTGTCTCAGAGGAGAGGTGCTTCTGTCTTTGAACATTCCCTTCAGCTGGGGGCTGATGTGCTATAGACTGGGGGCTTTTCCTGGTTACACTTTCCAGACAAGCTTTCCATTAGGTGAGAGGATTTAACATCTCTAAGTAGATTGGGAAGGAAGAGTCTAGTGTTTTCTCATGCTGCAAGATGCTGAAATCTGAATCCACTCCCAACTGAGACAGAGGTTCTGTTGCATGGAAACAGTTTTAATATTTTCTTTATATTTTCTATCTGAGCCGAGGGAGCCAGACGGCGTCGAAAGATTATGGACCACTGAAGAATCTGGTGTGGGACAGTGGGGAAAACAGGAAGGACAAGGACCCTCAGGTATTCAGAGGCAACCCCCAGTTAAAACCCAGTACTCCCATCCTATTTCTTTCCTGGAGACACACAGGCTAAGGCAAAAACTCAGCTGTGGACAGCTGTGTCAAGGACTGACTTGTCCTCAGTGGTCCCAGGTTTCTGTCTTCTTGTAGGAGACCCAAAGTGTCAGAATTCTGCGAGAGTCTCCCTGGGGTGGTGGTGGTGGGGGGTTGAGTCTATGTAGGGACAATTTCCCAGCCAGAACTCATCCCATGTGAGGCCTTTCCATTCTGTAACATATTTTCTACAACTAAAGGCACCCACCTACGCTTGCAATCCATTGTCCTCCTCAGTATTAAGAGCAGGGTAGCTGGTAATCTTGGGCTTGTGAGCAAGTGTTTCTAATCTCTTGAGACTGAATGGGCCACATGTTGCTTCTCTCAGTGTGCAGAATGGGTCCTTAGAAAAGTTGAGATATTTACATTAAAGGCATCAAAAGCACTCATCACATCCTTTCTTCCATTGCAGGTCCTTCCTGTCACCCATGGGCTGACCCTGAAATCAGGATCTTCCTGGAGGAGTGGGAAGTCATTGAACAGAGAGTGGGAAACCCAGGCAGGAAGTTCTTGGAGAAGATCTGGGCGATTCGCCAGCGAATCAATGAGAGGAGGGGTTTAAAGAAGAGCTGGCAAAGCTGTGTCATCTTGCTGGATACCCTGCAGAATCTGCACAGGACACTCTGTCATGGGAGAACAGGGACTGTACCCTTGTTTCTCCTTATTCCGGGGCCCTGTACATGATCCTGGGCCACTCCCCAGGTTAGTCTCTTCTCTATTCCTCTGTCAAGTTGTCTAGAGACCATTATCAGTTGGCTTCTCCATCTTGACCATAGGGCAGTACACAAAGGCCACTATTGCATATAGCAGACACAAATGTCTGTCATCTCTGTTTGTCTGCCTTCCTCTCTTACCCCAGGGGAATGGAAACTGGATATGTTCAGGGAGGACCAAGACACGCTGCACAGACCATAGATAGCATAATTCAGGGAGAATGAGAATGACATGCTTTTGAACTCTCTCCACTTTTTTTCCCCTCAGTTCCTCTCTACTGTAATGTATGTGATATGCCGCTGACTTCCATGAACCACCAACATTCCAGCAATGACCCTGAGGATTATGGCGTCTCTGTTCAGGGGATCCCATTGTCTATGATGTCCGAGTGGGAATCCCTGTTTGACAGAAGAGAGACCAGGAATTAGAGCTAGCTGTTCTCAGTTCCACACCTACTTCCTCCCTGTGTCTCTGCAGACCCCAGCCTCCTGCAGCAGTCAAATCAATTGCTGAAAAACACCAAGATCCTCAGTGAAGACACTTGCAGGTTCCTTGTTTCTTCTCTGAACAACTCAGAACCATGTAGCATTGTGTGTGGGCTTTTTTCTCTCCCTCATAGGAGAAGAAATTGTTGTACTCAATAAAGGCCATTGAAGTAAAGGTCTCCTGTCTTGTCCTTGTCACTTGAGCGGGGTCCACAAGTAAAGACTTGTACATCTAGGCTCTTTTACTTGGCTAACTGTGTTAAACTTTTGCTAATTGGATAAACTGAGTCACACAGAAAGGAAACTGTAGTAATATGGGGCGGCGGGGCTTCGTCCCTGCAGGGCTTAGTCCCTAGCACCCCAGCCGCCTGCCCGGCTAGCTTATGCCCCGAAATAATTACACAGACACTGTATTCATTTAAACACTGCTTTGGCCCATTTCTATCTAGCCTCTTCTAGGCTAATTCTCACATATTAATTTAGCCCATTTCTAATCATCTGTGTAGCACCCCTAGGTGCGCTTACCAGGAAGATTCTAGCCTATGTCTATCCTTGGTCGGAGCTTCATTGCTTGCGTCTGCCTGGGAGCTGGGAGGATGGTGTCTCTCTGAAGGTGTCTGCTCCCGAGAGGAGAGCTGTCGAGTCTGAGCTCACTTCCTCTTCCTCCCAGCGTTTTGTTCTGTCTACTCCTCCCACCTATCTTCTAACCAATGAAATGGGCCGAGGCAGTTCCTTTTTATTTAACCAATGACCTTCCTCCATCATTTCCCCTTTTTCGGTTTAAACAAAAAAAGGCTTAAACTTTAACATAGCAAAATTACATATAACAAAACAGTTATCAAGTAAAAGTTACATCAGAAACATTTATACATATAACAAAATTGACCGTATATCTATCAATAAAGCAAAATCTATACTAATGCAAATTATTCATGTCTGTATCATATCCCCCTTTAAATGTAAAAGAACATTTATAAACTATATTTGGGAACATGGGTGCAGTTTTTTCTCTCCAAACTGCTTCCTGCTGAATGGGGGCATCGTTAATTAGGTCTTTCATGGTATAACCTGTGTGCCAGGGTCATCTCAGTTGGCAGTTGAGCAAAGCAATTTTCTGAAGATGTTCACAGCAACCCTTCAGGAGGACGTGGTCCATCATACCAAATCGGAATAGAAGAAATGAACAAGGTCTCATCCTCTGTGAAAACAAAATAAGAAACTCCTTTCCAAAGCATCATGTCCTTAAATCCAAATTTCGAAATCGTAATACTCTTATATCCATTCTGGTTTAGCTTGGCAGCCCATATAATGAAATGTCTCTCTGTACTTAGATCCTTCACAGTCAAAAATTTTAAAGAAAACACAATGTACATAATCCAGACTCTCTGTGAATTTTCCAATTTTACTTATTTTTACTCTATCATTTTACTTTATTCTGTCTCTATAAAGACTTTACCTTTTTTTTTTAACATTAACTTTATTTTCTATATTCTTTTTCTTCTCTCTCCCAAGCCAACGTACATTCATCCAACAGTGTGATTCATTTAGTGGTCTGAATCTGTCCTATTGTGAATCTGCAATTTTTTACTATCCAGGAGCACTTTTGATTTGCGCCTTTAAATCACTAGGCGCTTAAGAATCTAAGATGTGACATTCCTAGGTTAACTTTTTGCTTTTTGATGTATATCTGTAGACCAGGCTGTCTTTGAACTCTCAGAGATCCGCCTGTCTCTGCCTCCCAGGCATTGGGATTAAAGGTGTTTGCTACTACACCTTGAACTCACAGAGATCTGTTTGTCTCTGCCTTTTAGGCACTGGGATTAAAGGCGTGTGCTACCACACCTTGAAGTCACAGAGGTCTATCTCCCTCTGCCTCCCAAGTGTTGGGATTAAAGGTGTGTACTACGACACACAACAACTCGCTTCCTTTTTTTGTTTTTTGCTTTAAGAACTTCAACTTTCAGCTTGCATATATTTTTAACACACTTTAAACCATTCAGAAATTTTCTCTGTCTTTGAATCTCTCTTTACTGTACATCTCTCTTTTTCTGACCACATGAGTCTTTAATTTGCCAAGCAATCTCAGTAGGACTAAAGGCTTGGCTTTGCCGGCTAGATGTAGCCCATTCCTTAGCTTTCCAGCCTCGTGGCTGAGGTACTGGCTGTAGCCACGTTTATAGCCACACCTGGCGTTTCAAGGTCCCTGCCAGCCAGCGAGCTACAACAGACAACACTCAAGTCCTCCCTCGGTAGCCGGCCCTCCTGCCTCAAACAGTCAGAGTTTGCCCTGGCAGGATGGCCCAGAAAGCTGGCATTTTTAAACGGCGCAGCTTTTTTCCTGCTAAGATTGAAAACCGAAAAGCATGCGTTCAGCTTTTCTTCAACACCGTTTGAGTGTTTCGTGGCAGGACCTCTTAATGAGCTGCAGGCTTTGCAGCTAAAGCTGAGTCAGGAAGCCTCTCTTAGATGAGGCGCTTGCTTGCCTCTGGCAAGCAGAGTAGACCCAAGAAATTGCCATAAGAAACATGTTTTACTCTATTCTTTTCCAAGCTTTCTCAGGCTTTCTGGGGACTCAGTTAGCCACACGTCTGGGCGTCATTTGTAGTAATATGGGGCAGCGGGGCTTCGTCCCTGCAGGGCTTAGTCCCTAGCACCCCAGCCGCCTGCCCGGCTAGCTTATGCCCCGAAATAATTACACAGACACTGTATTCATTTAAAAACTGCTTTGGCCCATTTCTATCTAGCCTCTTCTAGGCTAATTCTCACATATTAATTTAGCCCATTTCTAATCATCTGTGTAGCGCCCCTAGGTGCGCTTACCAGGAAGATTCTAGCCTATGTCCATCCTGGGTTGGAGCTTCATAGCGTGCGTCTCCCCTGGAGCAGGTAGCATGGCGTCTCTCTCTGAAGGTATCTGCTCCCGAGAGGAGAGCTGTCGATTCTGAGCTCACTTCCTCTTCCTCCCAGCGTTTTGTTCTGTCTACTCCTCCCACCTATATTCTAACCAATGAAATGGGCCGAGGCAGTTCCTTTTTATTTAACCAATGACCTTCCTCCATCAGGAAACCTGTGATATTCCATAATTGTAAACTCTGAAAGGATCAGGAAATTTTCCTGTTTTTCTTTGGACTGTATTCATTATTTTGTAAAGTTCTCTGTCTTTCTGCAACTGAATTTATGGTTCAAGTTTTACTTTGAGCTAAAGGATCTTCAATCAAATCTTCAATTTGAAAGTTTAAATGTCAAAATCAACAGGAAAAAACGTGTAAAATCCTAATTTTATGAAGGCTACTGTCTGGTGCAGGAGAATTGTCTGTATTCTGTCAATCATATTTTAAATAAACGCTGATTGGCCAGGCAGGAAGTCTAGGTGGTTCAACCAGACAGGAAGTAGATGAGGGGCAATGAGAACAGGAGAATGCTAAAAAAGAGGAAGCCCATTCCTCCCAGTCCTGCCCAGACCACCAAGAAGCAAGGTGTAACCTGCTGGCTGAGAAAGATACTGAGCCATGTGGCTAACATAGATAAGAATAATGGGTTAATATAAGCTACAAGAGTTAATAAATAGCCTGAGCTAATGGGCCAATCAGTTTATATCTAATGCAGACTCTGTGTGATTTTCTTTGGGTCTTACCAGTTGTGGGGAACTAGGAAGGGCAGAAACCCCAAGAAGCTGGCCCTCATGTTACAACTGTCTTTTTGTTATCTGATAGAAATAGTAATAAGTAGTATATACACTATTATGTGCAGAATAAACTTTGCTGAAGCACTAAATATCAGGGGGAAAAATTGGGATTAAACCTGAAGACCTGAAAAGCAAAGCAGCCAGCTACTGCCAGTTACCTTGGCTCAGCCTAAAAATTGCAAACCTTCTTCCAACAATCTTAGAATGAGACTATGTTTGAGAGCTGTTTACTCCCGTTTTATAATCCTCTCTAAGACTGGGATTATAGGTGCCAACCACTGGGATTAAAGGCATGCACCGTCCATTATTTATGGCAAACTAGTGTGACGATTGGGATTAAAGGTGTGTGTTACCATTACATGGACTGTAAGGCTGACCAATGTGGCTGTTTGACTCTCAGATCTTCAGGCAAGCTTTATTTATTAAAATACTATTGAAGTGACACTACAGTTTGCTCATGCTTTTATCCCAGAACCAGCCTCATGGGTCCCCAAGGTTTTACTGTCGATCAAAAGCATGAGTCAACTCTGTTTACAGACTATCGTTAACTTCCTTTTCTACACTGAGGATTTCAGTAAAGGTTAAAGAAAGTTCTCATGCTGATATAACTAAAACTTTTCTCTCTCTCATTTTTTAAAACAGCTTTTTGTAGGGGGAGGAGGTCAGTCCTCCCTCAACTGGATGTGCCATGCTTTGTTCAAGCCCATGGGAATTCTGCTCCTCTCTGAACAGGGCATAAAAAACAAGATCTTGTCATATATGTAATATTGCACTTCATTATGATGCGAGACAGGGCCACCAGTTACAAGGAGTATTCGACAGTTCTCAGAGAGAAGATAACTAAGATTCTGTTGTCATTGATGAGGGTCTTGATGGCTCTCTCTGAGACAACTGAGAGAGTCTACGGTTTCCTGGGACAGAGTCATGAGCTGGTGTGCCACTGGCCATGAAAGGCTCTTGCTGCAGGATTGTCACTGGTGATGAGCCCAAGTGAAGATTCGAAAGGGCATGGCACAATGCTGAAGTTGGCACGTACAGGACTTTGGAGGTACACCGAACATGTCAAGACCTCTTAATTTTGAGGGTAAAGGAAAAGACAGAGATGGATGAGACCATCAGAGCTAGTGCCAGAGGAAAGAAACGCCCCCCCCCCCCCGCAAGTTCAATTTGTATTATGCATATACTCACTGGAGCATGGTGAAACTCCCAATGGCCAGCCTCTCATAGAAAACCAAGTCTTTCCCAACCCCTCCTTCCCCCACCCCCAGCGAGAAGCCCTCATCTGTGAAGAGCTCATCCTCAGCATCCCCACCACAATTTCTAAGGACTCTCTTCAATAGCTTCCTTTCCTAACTGTCTCTCTGTCTCTCTGTCTCTCTGTCTCTCTCTCTCTCTCTCTCTCTCTCTCTCTCTCTCTCTCTCTCTCTCTTCTGGGGAGGGGGTGTCACAAGCCCTCAAATTCTCTCTTTCTGTTAGGAGTCTGCAGTCATCAATACCACTGCAAAAAAAGCGTCTTTGCCCATAGCAGCTGCGGGCAGCGTGGATCATGGACTTCCATGTGGTCTCCTGCAGTAGCCCTCTCACGGACATCGACCTGGTGGTCGACTCTGGTGGCAGCATGGACTGTGGACATCAGCATGGCCTCCTGTGGCAGCAAGGACCAAGGAGGTCTTTCAAGGAGTCTTAATCTAGAGAATGAACCGTTCTTCATCCTGGATATTTTGTTGCTTAGAGTCAGGGTGATTGTGTCATTGGGCATCATGTTTGGGGATGATAGTACCTGCTCGAGCTCCGGACCGCTGTAAACCACCCTGCCCTCTGTGCGGGCCACTCTGCCAGTATCCTGGACATGACCATCTTGTTTGCAGCCTGTGGGCAGCAACGCAGTCTGTTGCTCTCTCGCCCCCGTCCCCTCCCCCGGCAGCAGAGCAGGCCTTGTTAGTGGCAGCAGCAGTGGCGGCTCCATGGCTCAGGCCAGGCCTTCGAGCATAGCAGAGGTACCAGCCTAGTGGGCGGCAGTGAGGTGAGGTGGGCCCCCCGGTGGGCTGAAGGGCTCTCAGGAGCACTATTCTATTCTGTTCTGCTAGCTTTTTCTTTTCTAGTTTCATGAAACACTTTTTAAAAGCGCCTTCCCCTAAGACCTGCATTTTTTTAAAAGTTGTTCCAGAGATACTGTGAGCTCTGAAGGCTCATCCACCACTGCTGGGTCTCCCCTCGAAACCTCTGTGGGTCTTGGGCCTCTCAGGTGCAGGTGACCGCCGCCATGTTGAATTGAATCACCTCTAGACGACAGATTTTGAATCCCGCCTTTTGCACTTTACAGCTTTTGTTGAACATTGCTGAGTCGCCATTTCTTTTTTGTCAAAGAGGCAGCTCCTACCAGAGACTCTTCTGCCTAAACAAAACAGACACTTGGCGATCTCCGTCTCACCTTCTTGTGTACACTCCTTGGGCAGCGAGGCGTGGTAGGCCAAAATGAACTGGCTTCTCTATGCAGAACCCTTTCACAAGGTTTTCTCCTGAAAAAACATAGTGATGAAAAAACTCTGGCCAACTCGAGCTTGGCAGGCATGGCTCTGGCAGGCCTTGCCCTTCTCACCTTCCCTCTACCTGCTAAAAACCATTAGATTACAGTCCTAAAGCTTGCTTCCAAGGTCTGTTCCCTTATTTGGCCACTTCCTCCTCCTGAGGCTGACTATCAAGGTCCAGTTATCAAAGTATTGTAGGCCAGCAAACAGAAGGCCCCTTTGGCTCACCTAATTAACATGCCCAATTAAAATTAAACACTACTCCTAACACAGGGGTTCTTCCCCTTTCCCTTTATAAACCACCATTTGCCTATGTACCACGTCTGTCTCTTCTCTATCTAGAGGCAGTTCTTTGTTCCTCTGGGACGTGCATTCCTGCCCCTTTCTCTCATTCCCTTCCCATTCTCTTTCATTCCCTGCCCTCTGTCCATCTGAGGCAAATAAATCTCCTTTGTGCTGAGACCTTGGTCTTGGGGGTCCTGAGCCAATGCTTTTCCTTTCATGCTTACAAACCCGTTACAATACGATGGGATGATGAGAATTGCATCCCGATGGTTGTTTTTCTACGGAGCACATACTTTTCTCAAGAAGTCAGGCTCTTTTGATAAAAGACTTTTCAACAAGGTAAAGACGTGGTTTATACAGGAGAATCCCCATTAAAGGGGTTGCACAAGGAATGGAGCCATCTGAAGACAACATTCACCTACAGGCATGAGCTTGTTTCTATTTGGCTGTGACTGAGTGCCCCAGCCTGGGAGTCTGTGTCTGGCAGGGATGATGTGCTAAAGCAGATGCCAAGACGATGGATATGCTAAGCTCCTCTCCTCAGACTGTGAGGCGTAGTTCCACTGAGGATCTATCCCTATCTACAAGCTAGGGGTATCTGGGGTAGAACTCATGACCAAGCCATCCAGTGTTCATCCCAAGTTCCTTATCTGCCACATACTACAGGGGCAACTCCGCACGCTTTGCTGCATAGAAAGAGTCTAAAAGAACTGCCTGCTTCCTTGGCCCCACGACCCAGAAGCCAATGTTCTCTCATCCCACCTATCTCCCAAATCCAGCTGTGACAGTTGGGCTGGCCTCAGGAGATGGACTCAGCTCAGCAAGACTCAGTGGAGGTGAATTGCAGTATAGGGCTCTGCTCGTCAAACCAAAGACCATCATTCAGCATCTCTTTGGGTGGTCAACGTCACCTCTCCAGACACAGGGACCTGCCACCACCACCTCAGTCTCCAAAGAAAAAGTCTTGGGGGATTTGGATCCATGAAAGACAGAATCATTTTGATCAGTGTGACACACCAAATGCAAATAAATAGATCCCAGAGGTACTCTAATACATACGCAATACATACATACATACATACATACATACATACATACATACATACATACGTGTGACACACCAAATGCAAATAAATAGATCCCAGAGGTACTCTTATACATACGTTCATACATACATACATACATACATACATACATACGTGTGACACACCAAATGCAAATAAATAGATCCCAGAGGTACTCTTATACATACGTTCATACATACATACATACATACATACATACATACATACATACGTGTGACACACCAAATGCAAATAAATAGATCCCAGAGGTACTCTTATACATACGTTCATACATACATACATACATACATACATACATACGTGTGACACACCAAATGCAAATAAATAGATCCCAGAGGTACTCTTATACATACGTTCATACATACATACATACATACATACATACATACGTGTGACACACCAAATGCAAATAAATAGATCCCAGAGGTACTCTTATACATACATACATACATACATACATACATACATATGTGTGACACACCAAATGCAAATAAATAGATCCCACAGGTACTCTTATACATACATACGTACATACATACATACATACATACATACATACATACATACATACGTGTGATACACCAAATGCAAATAAATAGATCCCAGAGGTACTCTTATACATACATACATACATACATATGTGTGACACACCAAATGCAAATAAATAGGTCTCAAAGTACTCTAATACATACGCACATACATGTAACGTAACCTTATGCTATGTATCCATATTGCTATCCAGAAAGAAGAGAGTGAAATAAGAAGCTTCACTCACAGGGTTGGGCTCTCTTGTCCATGGTGAGAACCTTTGAAACCTGAGGTATTTTGAGCCCACAGTGAAGGAAAGCCAGGTTTTGTACAGAGGCTGGGATTTTAAGGACTCCCTGTTTATCTGAAGACTCAAGGAGAAAAATCTTTTCAGAAATTACCAGAGTGCATCAAGCGACTTGAAACAGTTTGTATTCTGAAGTTTAGGCAGTGGGGTCCAGAACCCTTTAGAGCCTCACCCTTCCTGGAAATGAGGCACAGGATCTCCCAGGTTTTTAATCAGATACAACTATAGACGCCCCCTAGTGGTTATTTGATGTAACTGTTGGGAAATAACAATCGGTATTATACAAAGGAATACATAGCAGGGCAACTTCTTTTGGCAAAATGAGTGGTCCAGAACCCAAACTAGGCTAATGAGCACATTCAGCCAAAATGACTTTTATCCCTGAGGTAGGTGTTGTTTCTGTCTCATCCCATTCGTAAGAGCTCTGAAATTCCCAATTTGATGAGATTAGTTAATTGGCTAATTGGTTGTTTTCTGTTCATTTGTAGCTGGAGACGGACCCTCAGGTTTTTGTGTCTACCAGTCCTATCTCTTACACTTTGAGTCCAGCCTTCCCCCCGGGTGTGCAATGCTGAGCTTGGCTTTTCAAGACCACATACCAAAGTTACGTGTGATCAAAATACTCTGCATAGACTATGGGGGGTGGGAGAAAGGGAATGAGAGGAGCAGAGACACTTGACATGCCAGGAAATGGCACAAGAGACGTGCTATCCCAGACCTCATCCCATTTACAGGAGGTGTCAGCCTTCATTTGTTCCTTCTGCGTGGAAGGAAAGTGTGAGAGAGGAGAGAACCATCAACACAGAGGAGAGGAAGATACATGACGACTGATCACAAACCACCTGTCCTGTCCGTCTCCTACAAAGGCTCCAGGACAGAACCCCTGTCCTCCTCAGGCCCACAGAGCACTGGAGCTCACGCCGGTAAACGGCAGCTCAAAGCATGCTTTCACTGCCTGGGCTCAGCCGAAGAAAGGGGCCTTAAAAATCCGAGTCAATGCAGGCTAGAGATGCAGCTGAGCGGGTGGAGTGCTTGTGTAACTTTCACATATGCCTGGGTTCCAGCCCCAGTAGGGCATAAACCAGGGCCATGGAGGTGGCACATCTGTAACCTCAGCCTTTGAGAGACAGAGGCAAGAGGATCAGCTCAAAGCCATATGTTACTAGTGACTGTGAGGCTTGTCTGAGTTACATGACAACTTGTTTAACAAAAATCCCAGGAACTGAATCTGAAAGAAGTTAGTTTCCTTCCTAGGTGGTTACCATAGTAACTGCCTGTGTTCAGAGGGAGGCAGCTGGAGAATGATAGTCGGTCTTCCCTACACATGTTCAGAGAATCACAGGGCCTTACATAAACTGCCACAAACACAACTGACCGCTATTAGACCTAGCGAAAGAACCCAATGCCTGTTTCTCTTCTGTGGGAGCAGTCTTCTGGTATTCTCTACAGTATCCAGACTCTCTGTGTATTTTTCATCTTTACGTGGCTTTATTTTAACATCTATTTCTTTTATTTTTATTTTTAATTTTTGGCTTTTTTAGACAGGGTTTCTCTGTATATGTTTGTTCTGGAACTCACTCTGTAGACCAGGCTGTTCTTGAACTCACAGAGATCTGCCTGCCTCTGCCTCCCAAGCATTGGGATTAAAGGCATGTGCCACCATGCCTTGAACTCACAGAGGTCTGTCTGCCTCTGTCTTCCAAGTATTGGGATTAAAGGTGGGTGCCACCACACCCAACTACTCTCATTTTTTAAGGACTTTAACCTTTTTCTTTTCTCTCCCAAGCCTGCATATATTTTTAACACACTGTAAAACATTTAGAGGTTTTCTTCATCTTTGACATCTCTTTTTCTGACCACATGAGTCTTTAATTTGCTAAGCAATATGGAGAGGATTAAAGCCGTCACTTTGACAGCTGAATCCCTTCTTTAACTCTGAGATTCCAGCCTCATGGCGGAGGTACCAGCTATAGCCATGTTTATTGCCACAACTCTATGGAGTTTCAAGGTTCCTGCCAGTAAGCAAGCTGCAGCAGTGTGTTCACAAACCACAGTCAAATGTTCTGTAGCCAGAACTCTTGCCTGGAAGAGTCAGAGTTTGCGCTGGCAGGACGGCCCATAAGCTGGCATTTTAAAACTGTGCAGCTTTTTTTCCTGCTATTGCTAAAAACCAAAAAGCATGCAGTCATCAACACCATTTATGTGTTTTGTGGCAGGGCATCTTAAAAGAGCTGCAAGGTTAGAGCTGAGTCAGGAAGCCACTCTTAAATGAGATGCATTTGCCTCTAGCAAGCAGAGCCCAACTGAGAAAATACTGCTATCAATAAGCTGTGCTTAAGTCTATTCTTTTTTGTCTAAAATTACTTCCCAAGCATTCTCAGGCTTTATGTGGATGCAGTTGTCCACATGGCTGCCTTTTGTTGTCGGGGTTTCTGTCCTGCCAAGTTCCCACAATCATTAAGTCCCAAAGAAATCACACAATTATTTATAAACTGATTAACCCATTAGATCAGGCTTCTTATTTACTCTTTTATTAAAAAATATTTTTTATTTATTATGTATACAGTATTCTGTCTGCTTGTATGCCTGCAGGCCAGAAGAGGGCGCCAGACCTCATTACAGATGGTTGTGAGCCACCATGTGGTTGCTGGAAATTAAACTCAGGACCTTTGGAAGAGCAGGCAATGCTCTTAACCACTGAGCCATCTCTCCAGCCCTTCTTATTTACTCTTATAATTGTATTAACCCAAAATTCTTGTCTCTGCTAACCATGTGGCTCAGTACCTTATTCAGTGAGACAGTCATATCTTGCTTTTACTATGGCTGGGTCAGGACTGCAGAACCAGCTTTCTTCTTCCCAGAATTCTCCTGTTCTCATTGCCCTGCCTCTGCTTCCTGCCTGGTTTTCCTGCCTATACTTCCTGCCTGGCTACTGGCCAATTAGCATTTATTTAAAATATAATACAGACCATTGTTCCACAGCAATCAGTAGTCATTTCAAACATGCTTTTCAGTTTCAAAGCATGAATCTAATTAGTCTTAATCAATAACTACCCAGAGTCATATATTAAAGAGTAAAAGCTGAGAGATCAGAGAAGCAGAGTAGCAGTCACAATCCCTTCTTACCACTACAAAATAGAATCCTCAAACTGAATGGGAGTATACTATCTCTAAAACCCTCAGACTGAAATGGGAGAGATCCTGTCTCTATGAATCCCCAGACTGAATAGGGGATCCAGTCTCTACCAACCTTATATTCCTATTTCTACCTTCCTAGTGCTGGGATTAAAGGTGTGAGCCTCCCATGTGCTGGAATCAAAGCCATAAGATCCCAAGTCCTGGGGTCAAAAGTGTGAACCACCTCAACCCAGCTCTAATTCTAGACTGGTTCAATCTCCTGTATCCCAGAGTGACCTAGAATTCCTGATCTTCCAGCTTCTTCCTCTAAGTGCTGGTATTAAAGGTGTGTGCCACAATTGCCTGACCTCTGTGGTTAACTAGTGGCTAGATCCATGCTCTGATCTCGAGGCAAGCTTTATTTCTCAGAACACAAACAAAATATCATGCAACAGTTTTCGCTGTTAGTTCTTGGATGATTTCACACAAGCACAGAGTACATTCTTGTTGCTCCCCTTCCACCTTTCTCACCTTTTCCTAACTGGGTGAACCACCCCACTACTCCTGACTGGTCCCTTTCTCAGACTTCAGACTAGTTTTGTTGTGTGTGTCACTAAATTTCATTAGCTCCAAGTTATGGTTGAATTCTTCTATGTGCTGACATCCAGTAAGATCAGCACCATTTTCTGAAGATTATGACTTTTTTCCAGTATGTATTTGTAGTAATATGGAGCGGCAGCGGGGCTATGTCCCCAAAACCCCAGCCGCCTGCCCTGCCCGGCTAGCTTATGCCCCGAAATAATTACACAGACACTGTATTCTTTTAAACACTGCTCTGGCCCATTTCTAATCATCTGTGTAGCGCCCCTAGGTGCGCTTACCGGGAAGATTCTAGCCTAAGTCCATCCTGGGTTGGAGCTTCATAGCGTGCGTCTTCCCTGGAGCGGGTAGCATGGCGTCTCTCCTGCGTCTGCTCTGGAGAGGAGAGCTGCGGAGTCTGACCTCACTTCCTCTTCCTCCCAGCGTTCTGTTCTGTTTACTCCACCCACCTAAGGGTGGGCCTATCCAATGGGCCTAGCAGTTTCTTTATTGCTTAGCTAATGAAATCAACAGATTGATATATGACACTCCCACATCACTTCCCCTTTTTCTGTTTAAACAAAAAAAAAAAACGAAGGCTTTAACCTTAACATAGCAAAATTACATATAACAGTTATCAAGTAAAAGTTACATCAGAAACATTTATACATATAACAAAATTGACCTTAAAATCCATACCAATGCAAATTATTCATACCTATATCATTTCCCCCTTTAAATGTAAAAGAACATTTATAAACTATATTTGGGAACATGGGCGCAGTTTTTTCTCTCCAAACTGCTTCCTGCTGAATGGGGGCGTCGTTAATCAGATTATTTAGGGTGTAACCTGTGTGCCAGGTTTATCTCAGTTGGCAGTTGAGCAAGGCAATTTTCTGAAGATGTTCACAGCAACCCTTCAGGAGGACGTGGTCCATCATACCAAATCGGAATAGAAGAAATCCATAGAGTCTCATCCTCTGTGAAAACAAAAGAAGACTCTCTCCAAAGCATCATATCCTTAGACCCAAATTCTGAAATCATACCCTCATGATATCCGTTCTGGTTCCACTGGGCAGCCCATATAATGAAATGTCTCTCTGTACTTAGCTCCTTCACAGTCAAAAATTTTAAAGAAAACACAATGTACATAATCCAGACTCTCTGTGAATTTTCCATCTTTACGCGGCTTATTTTTATTTATATCTATAACTATCTGTACTCTGTCTCTTTAAAGACTTTACCTCTTTTTTTTTTTAAATCATCAACTTTATTCTCTATATTCTTTTTCTTCTCTCTCTCTCAAGCCTACGTACATTCATCCAACAGTGTGACTCGTTTAGCGGTCTGAATCTGTCCTATTGTGAATCTGCAATTTTTTTACTATCCAGGAGCACTTTTGATTTGCACCTTTAAATCACTAGGCGCTTAAGAATCTAAGCTGAGACATTCCTAAGTTAACTTTTTGCTTTTTGAGCGTATATCTGTGGACCAGGCTGTCTTTGAACTCTCAGAGATCCGCCTGTCTCTGCCTCCCAGGCATTGGGATTAAAGGTGTTTGCTACTACACCTTGAACTCACAGAGATCTGTTTGTCTCTGCCTTCTAGGCACTGGGATTAAAGGCGTGTGCTACCACACCTTGAAGTCACAGAGGTCTATCTCCCTCTGCCTCCCAAGTGTTGGGATTAAAGGTGTGTACTAAGACACACAACAACTCTCTTCCTTTTTTTGTTTTTTGCTTTAAGAACTTTAACTTTCAGCTTGCATATATTTTTAACACACAGTAAACCATTTAGAAATTTTCTTTGTCTTTGAATCTCTCTTTACTGTATATCTCTCTTTTTCTGACCACATGAGTCCTTAATTTACCAAGCAATCTCGGTAGGACTAAAGGCGTGGCTTTGCCGGCTAGATGTAGCCCATTCCTTAGCTTTCCAGCCTCATGGCGGATATACAGGCTGCAGCCATGTTTATAGCCACAACTGGCATTTCAAGGTACCTGCCAGCCAGAGAGCTACAACAGACAACACTCAAAATCTCTCTCGGTAGCCGGCCCTCCTGCCTCAAACAGTCAGAGTTTGCCCTGGCAGGATGGCCCAGAAAGCCGGCATTTTTAAATGGCGCAGCTTTTTTCCTGCTACGCCTGAAAACCGAAAAGCATGCGTTCAGCTTTTCATCAACACTGTTTAAGTGTTTTGTGGCAGGACCTCTTAATGAGCCGCAGGGTTTTGCAGCTAAAGCTGAGTCAGGAAGCCTCTTGGGGCTACCAGGTAGGAGCGGCACTCAGCACTTTAATTCTGAGACTGAGCGTACAGCACAGAAATTCTTTTGATCCAAGTTACATCCAAATCTGACACGCAGAGCACTGCGCAGTCTGAAAACACATCCCTGTATGGCAGCAGGAATCCACCATGCTCTTCCGCCTGCCTAAGCCTGATTCTGCCTTTTGCCCAGGAGCAGGCGGGGAGCTCTGAGTCATCGTCAAGGTCTCAGAGCACTCTCCTTCCAATCCCAAGCGGGAACACAAACATAAAGCCAGAGTTTGCACTGGTGGCAAAGCCCCAGGAAGCCACACTTTAAAATAACGCAGCTTTTTTTCTGCTGCTGTTGCCGAATCAGGAAATCTCTCTACAGCACGCCACCAACAAACAGCAAAAATCTGTGTTAAACTCTCTCTCCATTATTTTTAAGCCTTCTCAGGTTTTTTAAGTGGATTTAGTTAGCCCCACGTTGGGCGCCATTTGTAGTAATATGGAGCGGCAGCGGGGCTATGTCCCCAAAACCCCAGCCGCCTGCCCTGCCCGGCTAGCTTATGCCCCGAAATAATTACACAGACACTGTATTCTTTTAAACACTGCTCTGGCCCATTTCTAATCATCTGTGTAGCGCCCCTAGGTGCGCTTACTGGGAAGATTCTAGCCTAAGTCCATCCTGGGTTGGAGCTTCATAGCGTGCGTCTTCCCTGGAGCGGGTAGCATGGCGTCTCTCCTGCGTCTGCTCTGGAGAGGAGAGCTGCGGAGTCTGACCTCATTTCCTCTTCCTCCCAGCGTTCTGTTCTGTTTACTCCACCCACCTAAGGGTGGGCCTATCCAATGGGCCTAGCAGTTTCTTTATTGCTTAGCTAATGAAATCAACAGATTGATATATGACACTCCCACATCATGTATTTATGGCTTCTTTATAAAAATTCAGGTGTCCAGAGGTATGTGTATTTATGTATGAATTTCAATTGGTTCCATTGATCAACACATCAATTTTTATGCTGATTTCATATTTTTTATTTCTAGAGTCTGTAGTACAAATAGAAATCAGGGCCGGAGATACTTCCAGCAGTTCTTTTATGTTCAGGATTGTTTTAGTTATCCTGGGTTTTTATTTTTTAATATGAAATAGAGGATTGTCGGCCGGACGGTGGTGGTGCACGCTTCAATCCCAGCACTTGGGAGGCAGAGGCAGGTGGATCTCTGTGAGTTCGAGACCAGCCTGGTCTACAAGAGCTAGTTCCAGAATAGGATCCAAAACCACAGAGAAACCCTGTCTTGAAAAAAACAAAAAAAAATAGAGGATTGTCCTTGCATGGACTTTAAAAAACTGTGTTTAACTTCTGATGGGGATCACATCAAATCTCTAAATTTGCTTATGGTAGGATAGCCATTTTTACTGTCGTAATCCAAGTAAGCATGGGGGGGTCTTCCCAACTTCTGATATCTTCTTCAATATATTTTATCAAAAATGTAAACATTTTGTAATATATACCTTTCACTTGCTTGGTTAGAGTGGCCCCGAAATATTTTGTATTGTTTGAGGCTACCGTGAAAGGTGTTGTTTCCATGATTACTTTCTCAGTCTGTGTGTCCTTTGTATGTAGGACACTGGTGATTTTTTTGAGTTAATCTTGAATCCAGCCCCTTTGCTGATAGTGTTTATGAGCTGTAGGAGTTCTCAGATGGAATTTTTAGGGTGACCTAAACATATGAACTGTCATCTACAAAGGATGATTCTTTGACTTCTTTCTTTCCGGGTTGTATCCACTTGATCTCCAGGCAAAACTTCCAGTACTATATTAAATAGATATGGAGAGTGTGGAATTCTTGTCTTATTCCTCATTTTAGTGGAATAGATTAGAGTTTCTCTCCATAATAGTTGCATAGTAGACTTGCTGAAATTGCCTTTATTTTGTTTAGATGTGTCCTTTCTATCCCTGATTCTACAAGACTCTTCTCATAAGAGGATGTTAGATGTCATCAGAGGCATTTTCTGTCTTTTTCTATTGAGATGATCATGTTTTTTTTCCTTCAATTATTTATGGGATAAACATCATTTACTGGTATTTGTATGTTGAATCATCCCTGCACCTCTGGGATGAAGCCTATTTAATAATGGCATACAATCTTTGTGCTGTGTTCTTGGAAATGTTGGTCAAGTATTTTATTGAGTGTTTTTGCAGCCATGTTCATAAGTGGAATTGCTCTGGAATTTTTTGAGCCATTGTCTTGTTTGGAATAGGGTAACTGTGGCTCAAAAAATGAGTTGGGCAATGTTCCTTCTGTTTCTATGTCTGGAAACATTTGAGGACTATTGGTATTAATTCTTATTTGAAAGTCAGGTAAATTTCTGTGCTAAATCTATCTGGCCATCGGCTTTTTGTGGGGTGGGGGAATCTCTTAATGGATGCTTCTGTTTCACTAGGGTTATAGATTTATCTAGTAAGGGGTACATATTGAGAAAGTTGTCCATTTCATTTAGATTTTCAATTTTGGTGGAGTACAGGTTTATAATGTGTCTCCTTGTGATCCTCTGGATTTCTTCGGTGTCTCATGTTATATTCCTCTTTTCCTTTCTGATTTTGTTAATTTGGATATTCTCTTTCTGCCTATTAGTTATTATGGCTAAGGGTTTGTCTATTATGTTGACTTTTCCAAAGAACCAAGTATTTTTTCATTAATTCTTTGTATTTTTCTCTATTTGTATTTTATTGATTTATTGTTTGTTTGTTTGTTTGTTTGGGCCACAGGTTTGGCTCTACATATAAGCACAATGGTTCTTCATGGATCCTTCCCTGTGTTTTGGCTTTCTAAGTGTACATCAAGTTTTTGAAGTAATTTCCTGCTCTCTTTTCAGAAATAAGTACATATAATTTAAAAGCTGTCTGCATGCACCAGGCGTCCCCGTCTCTGAGCTGTGATTGGATTAAGTGATCAGCCTCTTGCAGGATTTGAGAACAGTCGAGTCTTCGATCCTGATCTACAGATGCTGGATCATTGTCACCCAACCGGAAACTCTGGTTGTGAAGTTTATCAGAGAAACTACCTCTCTTTCAAATCTTTCACTCCATGTGGTTCCCCCTCCCCAGCTGCCCACTGCCAGGACCCACACCACTGATGATTATTGATTAGGGGCAATCTTACAAATGACTCTTAGTTTCAAAATAACTGGCTAAAAACATCTGGTATGTCTCAGTTTTTCCATCAAATTCAAGATGAAATGAGAATATTAGGGAAACGGTTTAAAGTATTTAATCAACAAGCCGTGGTGACCCACACTTTAATCCTAGAGCTGGAGACTGGTAGTAAAAGCAGGACCTGTTGCATCTAAATAGTGAATTCCAGTATGGGCAGAATTATGTAGATATACAGGCTCAAAAATGATATTTGAATGTTGGACCTTGTTTTTAAACAGTGCATTGGATGTTTTCTCTTGAGCCTGTATCTTGCTGAGAAGCCCAAGAGTTCCAGAAATCTGGGAAATGCTCCAGTCTCAGCCACCTGATTAAAGAGGGGATTAAAGGCTTCTAGTTAAGCTCTCCTGCTCCACCCTCCACACCCAGGTAGGTGGGTCTGATTCAATCCCATCCAAGAGCTTTATAAAGACCCAGATCTCCACCTGGTGCTCAGACTCCAGAAGCCTGGGGAGGTACACACAGCTCTACCTCCACACTGCAGACTCTGCAGCACCAGGACACAGAGAACCCAGCTTCCAAGACTCTGTGGAGCACAACAAATCTCTCTGGTGAAAATGTAGGTGATTTGGGGATTGGGGGAGTCCACTCTTGTGTTTTCTGGACGATGGCTGGGGTATTTCTTTTTCAATTTTTCTCATAAATTTTACAGCCCAAAAGCATGTCTCTGACATCTGTCTCCTTTCCATGTGTGTAGGAAATCACTGCTAGTCATAGCAAGCCCCGCGGACAGTGGTGGTACTGTGTGTTATACTGAGGAAACTGGGCAAAACATGGTTAACTATCTTGAACATGATCTCATGTCCACAGTTTGCAGAGGTACAGACTTCTGCACCCTTCTTCTTGGGCTTTCTGGATCTCTCTTGGCTAACACAGCATCTCAATGTTTCCAAGGCTAACCCAAACCCTACTATACTTCCAAGAATGATGCTGGACTTCTGTACCAACCTTTGCTTATAGAAGACCTGAGATTATAGACTAATGCAATCACCCTTGAGATATAGATTTGGCTGCATGGAAACAGTTTTAATATTTTCTTTATTCATTTCTGAGCAGATGGAACCAGACCAAGTGGACCGATTGAGAAACACCGAAGAATTGAATGTGGAACAGAGTGGGAAGCAGGAAGGACGAAGGCCCTCAGGTATTCAGAGGCAACCCCAAGTTAAAAACCAAATCTTCCATCCTATTTCTTTCCTGGAGACACACAGGCTTAGGCAAGATCTCAGCTGTGGACAGCTGTGTCCAGGACTGGCTTGTCCTCAGTGGTCCCAGGTTTCTGCCCTTCTTGCAAGAGACCCAAAGTCTCAGAGTTCTGTGAGAGTCTCCCTGGTGGGGTGGGTGGGTTGAGTCTATGCAGGAACAATGTTCACAGGCAGAGCCTTTCCATTCTGAAATGTATTTTCTACAACTGAAGGAACCCACCTACACATGTGAATCGTTGTACACCTTAGTATGAAGAGCAGGGTAGTCGGTAATTTGGGCATGTGAGCAAGTGTTCCCAATCTCTTGAGAACTGAACAAGGACACTTCTGGCTTCTGTTGGAGTTCATGAAGGGTCCCTGGAAAAGCCGAGATGAGCCTGCTCCCAGCGTCAAAGGCACTCATCACATCCCTCCTTCCCTTGCAGGTCCTTCCTGTCACCCATGGACTGACTCTGAAATCAGGATCTTCCTGGAGGAGTGGGAAGTAGTTGAACGCAGAGTGGGAAACCCAGGCAGGAAGATCTCAGAGACGATCCAGGCTCTTTGCCTGCAACTCAATGAACGGAGAGGCCTAAAAAAGAGCTGGGAAAGCTGTGTAGACCTGTTACTGACCCTGCAGAATCTGCACAGGTCACTCTGTAGTGGGAGACCAGGGGCTGTCCCCTTGTTTTCTCCGTATTCCGAGGCCCTGTACAGGATCCTGGGCCGACCTCCAGGTTAGTCTCTTCTGTATTCCTCTGTCAAGCCCTCTAGAGAGCAGCATCAGCTGGCCTGCCCTTGATGAATAGAGCCGAGCACAACAAGTAGGAATCCTCATTCCCACGGCCCATTATTGCACACAGCAAACACAATGTCTGTCCTCTCTGTCTTCCTTCCTCTGCCATCCCAGGGGAATTGAAGTTGGGCGTGTTCAAGGTGGATTGGTACACACGGGACAGATCATAACTTAGTATGATCCAGGGACAGTGAGGGTGACATTCTTTTGAAGTCTGTCCAAGAGCAAGTGGTTTCTAATCTCCTGAGAAATGAATGAGGACCCGTCGGCCTTCTGTCAGTGTGCAGGAGGGGTCCCTAGAAGATCTGACATGTGCCTGTGCATGGTGTCAAAGGCACTCATTACCTTCCTCCATCCCTTGCAGGTTCTTTCTGTAGCCCATGGACTGACTCTGAAATCAGGATCTTCCTGCAGGAGTGGGAAGGGGTTGAATGGAGAGTGGGCAACGCATGCCGGAAGATCCTGGAGAAGAGCTGGGCAATTCACCAGCAAATCAATGTGAGGAGGGGCCTGAAGAAGAGCTGGGCGAGCTGTGTGGACCTGTTGCTGACCCTGCAGAATCTGCACAGGATACTCTGTAATGAGAGACTAGAGGCCATTCCCTTGTTTTCTCCTTACTCCAAGGCCCTGTATAGGATTCTGGGCCGACCACCAGGTTAGTGTCTTCTGTATTCCTCTGTCAAGTCCTCTAGAGAGCAGCATCAGCTGGCCCGCCCTTCATGAGCATAGAGCAGAGAAAAACAAGTATAAATCCCATTTCCCACAGCCCATTGTTGTGCATAGAAAACCAGAACATCTTTCCTCTATGCCGTTTCAAAAGAATGTAAATCGGACATGTTCCAGGTGGACCAGAACATAGAGGACAGATCATGGTTCAGTATGATTGGGGGAGAGTGAGGGTGCCATGCTTATGAACTCTCTTTGTTTCTTCTCCCTTCCAGGTCCTTACTGCCGAGATGGGTCTGGTATATGCCCGCCTGCCAAGAATTGTCAACCTTCCGTGAATTGGCCTTTAGATTGTGGTACCACCGTTCCTTTTACACAGCTTCAGGGGAACCCATTGTTTATGAGGTATTCGAAGAATTTTGTTTCCCAGAGGGGACCCCCTGAAGCACAGCCATCCTTCGTCATTTCCACACCTACCTCCTGCCTGTGATCCAGGAGACCCCCATGTCAGGCAGCAACCTTGGTCTAACGCTGATTAGCACCCAGATCCTCAGTGAAGACAAGTGGAGTTTCTTGTTTCTCCTCTGAAAGACTCAGGACCATGCAGCCTTGAGGGCGTAGGCTTCTTTCTCTACCTCATAAGACAATGGGAAAATCAATAAAGGTCACTGTAGTGAAACTCTCCTGCCTTGTCCTTGTTCTTCAGTGGGGTCTACAAGTAAAGAGGGGCTAAGGATTGTCACTTGAGGTTCCTCTCTGGTGCCCTCAGACCTGCCCTCTCTGATCTATCCACACCTGGCTCCTGGTATAAAGTCTCCTCTCCTACAAGGGCAACCTCTACTCCCCTAGATGGATGCTCATGACATTTTCGTTCTCCTGCCCTCTTGTCCTAGAACTGTTCTCATTCTGTGACAGCCTCAAACTGGATGTAGCTGATGTTATAGGAAGCACAAAAGTTTATGCAGGCAATAGAAAAAACAAACTCATTCCTTTTTATTTATTGTTGTTGGGTTTTTTTTTGTTATTGTTTTTTTAAGACAGAGTGTCGCTACAGCTCTGAAGCCTGTCTTGGAACTAGCTCTTGTAGACCAGGCTGGCCTTGAACTCACAGAGATCAACCTAGTTCTGCCTCTTGAGTGCCTGTCTCTGCCTCATTATTGCTGGGATTAAAGGCGTGAGCCACCCCTGCCCAGCTCAGAAACTCTTTCTTAATCAGGAAATATTTTTAGGATAGGAAGAAACAAAGGGTGGTGGTTTGAGACTGTGCCCCATGGTCTTGCATACTTCATCGGTCATTCCACCATCCATGGTCCTCTCTGCTAAGGTGTAGTGTCCGTGGTCTTGTTGGAACTAGTATGTCAGTAACGGTAAGCTTTGATGGTTCAAGGGTTCCTACCATGTCCCATTGCCCTCTGTCTTGTTCCCCTGCTGTTCACGGATGGAGCTCTCTCTCTCTGCCCTTTCACACACTCTGCCTTGGCTGCCCTTTGCTGCCTGTTTCCCACTAAATAATTCCTGGCACCTAGAAGTTTTCTTTCAAGAGAAGGGACCGTTCTTATTTCTCTCGAATATCTTCCTAGTACACATTAGACATAGCTATATTCAGGCATCCAAAGATCATCAAGACTTGCTAGGAAGCTCTGGGTTTCATAATCAGAAGGGACAGGGCTTTCCTTGGACACTGGCTGCCAAGGAAGGTTGTCCTGCTATGGGACTCCCATGCTAACTCCTTCAATGGGGCCTTGCTCAGCACATGGTCCTAGAGCAGAGCAGCGATTCCATACCGAGAGCACAGCAGTAGTTCAAGGTCACCCTGTGTAACTGAAGGAGAGTGTGTCGGTCTAGGGTCCCTAAAACCCTGTGTCTAAGGGAGAAGAGGACAACAGAGATAACAACATATAAAAGGAAAACAGAAGTCTCCCTCCTTCCAGTTTACACCCGAGCTTTCTAGCTGGCTCTCCCTTTTCCTGGGGCTTAAAGTTCCTATTACTTCTCAATGCGCTCTGAACTTGCTGTTGTGTGTGAACCAGTGGTTTCCCCTCCACTGCATCACATGACATGGGTGTGGTACCCCTGTGTGTGATCTCAGCAACTGTGAGATCAAGAGAGGAAGGCACAAGTGGACGATCATCTTTGTGTGCAGTGTGAAGTGTAGGCTAGCCTGGGTGACATGAGATTCTGTCTCTGTAAACTCAAGCAAATAAAACTATACCACAAAGCAGGTGAGGGTTTGTTTACCTAACCCTTGAAACCCACTGCTGTGGTCTCTGTTTAGGGCAGTCGCCCACGCCCTCCCTGAGTTCCCTCTGCATTCACGTGAACACTATAGCAAGACCTTCCATCTGGGCAGAAGAAGCCACTGGGTGCTTATGACCATCAGGGAAGCATCCAAAGCACAGGCACTGGGCCTGGTAAAAGTACTGACATCAAGTAAAGGACATCTGGGCTGGACCGCCAGACTAACAGCTGGCAGACCCAGTGCGACCTCCTCCATCGTAGGGGTCCCAGTGTCCCTCCACTCTCGCCTTGTCCACAGGCTGTGCTGTCCCGCTGTCCCCCTGTGTCCTCTACTGCTACCTTTTGTTCTTTGTGCCTCCTGGGGAAGGTGTCAGGCCCCACTTCCCCCATAACTATGGATTAGCTACAATCTCCCAGATATTCCTAAGTCACAAAATAATGGACTAAACACATTCTGTATGGCTCTGGTGCTCAGACAAATTCTGGATGAATTGAGGATATTTAACAAATTTCTTAAATTATTGTACCAACCAGGCATGGTAGCCCACACCTTCAATCCTAGCATACGATATAGGCATAAGGGGCCTGGATAGTCGCCTCTAAAGAGTGAGTACCAGAATGACAAGGATTAGGTAAAGATATCCTGGTTAAAAATGATATTTGAATATTGTTTATACATAGTGGTTTGGATATTTTCTGTTGAACCTGTGTCTTGCTGAGTAGCCTAAGCATTTCAGGAAATCCTCCTGCCTCAGCCTCCTGAGAGGGGATTAAAGGCTCCTGGTTAAGCTCTGCTGCCCCAGCCTCCTCCCTCCTCCCCAGGTCTATATTGGGGAGAAACTGCTGTGGAAGGGTGTGTCGTCTGCCCCACCCATGGAGAGCTTCACTGAACACTTTAAAGTCTTATGAGCAAAGCCTCACCAAATATCCTCTTATTTCATGGATCCTGCATGATCTTGAGAAGAAATAAATGCTGGTGGATTAAACGCACATGCCTTTAATCCCAGCATACAGGAGGCAGAAGCAGGAGGATCACTGTGAGTTCATTGCCAGCCTGGTCTACAGTGCTAGTTCCAGGACAGGCTTCAGAGTTACAGCAAAAATCCTTTCTCAGAAAAAAGGAACAAAAAAAAAAAAAGAAAAAAAAAAGAAAAAGAAAAAGAAAAATAAGGAAATCCAAGTAGACCATATGTGCCCAAATCTTCAGGCTGTGACAGTTTATGCATACAGAGTTTCCTGTCTAATTTTTATCCTATTTTGGAGTTTTGGGTTTCCTATTTTTTGGGAAAGGTGGGTGAAATGTGTACTTTCCATTTTCAGTAATTATAGATGAACTCCAGTAGCACTGAGTCCCCAGTAGAGACTGCAGAGATCCCCAGAGTCTGCTTAGTTAGTGTCTTTCCACCCCCATATGTCATCAGGTTCGCTCTGTGGTGCATTGTACTGGAAACCCGAAGGCCAGGATTAGATTTAAGTACCATCTCTTGTTATAGGAGAAAAAGGCTGGAAAGTGTTGTGGAATAATATTTTAACTATGGAAAGATGTGTTGCATTTGTCTATGCCGCAGGCTATCACTTTAACTGTGTGAAGCTGTGTGGCTGTTGTTTATGCTGAATTTAATTAAGAAAAGATGTGTTGCATCTGGTCCACCTTGCCTTCCCAAGGCACCTGATTGGCCTAATAAAAATCTGTGTGGCCATAGGTAGTCAGAGAAAAGATAGGAGAGAATAAGTAGGAGGAGAACTCTAGGCTCCAGGAGAAGAAGAGAAAGGAGAAGGGAGAGAGGAGAAAGAAGAGGACATGCCTTGAACAAGAAGCCAGGCAGCCACCAGACAGCCAGACATGAGAAGCAATGAAATTCAGATATATGGAAGGAAAGAAAATTGAATAGCTTGAAAAATAAAGAAAAATAAAAAGGTAGATGAAGAGAAACAGGTTAATTTAGGCTAAAAGAGCTAGCCAGAAAAGATATTAAGGTAGGCTGAGCATTCATAGCTAATGAGAAGTCTCCATGTCATGAGTTGAAAACTGGTTGGTGGCCTAAAAGAAAAAGCCTAATAAGGGATAATTAGCAAAATGTGTGTCTAGCAGGTCTAAATACAGTATATGATGGGTAGCCGAGACCGCCTGGTTCCATGTGTAGTTAAGTATCGTTCCTCCTGTAGGAAGTTAGCAGTATAAACACAGTCAACAAAATAAATGCATACAATATATGAATACCAAGAACAACAATGAAATACCTATTTCTTGGATACTCTGGGATAGTGTTATCTATGTCAGTGAGTAATAAGGAGTTGACGGTACAGTAGACTTTCTATCTCCTACAGTCTCCTTCCATCCTACTCTCCCCCCTTCCCCTCCGCCCCTAGGGAAAGATACCTGCATCTGCACCCCCGTACAACTCTAATGGTTTGAAAGAGATAAAAAAGGAATCCCTACTTGTCTTTCCTGAGGATGAGTTGCCAACTGTGCCTGAGCACAGCGGCCAGATGCTGGGATCCTCTGGGACGAAGGCAGGAGAAGGCTTGGACTGTGAAAGGATGGTGGGTTTCAGAGTGCTCATCTGGGATCCAGGGAATCCTCCCTGACACCACAGATGATGGGATTTGCTGTAGCTCTGCAGAAGGAGCAGGGATGCCATAATTCCAAGGTTGCTACATGGAAGAGGGCAAAACCATCAGAAGTTGAGTGTTCATAGAAAGCAGAGGTCGTCAACATCCTCACAGAGAGGACCTGCCAATCACAGACACAGGGAAATCATAATAATGGCGCCCTCTGTTCTGCCTGAATCCAGCTACCAACTGTCCTTCCTGTGTGTCCACTGTGAATAAGTCCAACGCCAATCCACTTGGAGCAAGAGGACACACTTTGAAAATCACTGCTACTGCAGCACAGAGTTCTGGTACTGAGCTGTTTGTACTAGAGACCTGGAGATTTGCTCCACCTCCTCTATCCCCATCAGTAATCTAGTTTCTCTGGTCATTATCGCCATCTTCCTCTTCATTATTCAGATCTTCCTCCACCCCAAGTCTGCTACCGCTTTTTGTTCTAATTTCTTCCCTCATCTTCATCCCCCAACAGAAGAGGTAGGCCTTGTATTGAAAGCACGTGGCTTGTGCCCGACTGCAGGCCCCAACATTTCTATCCAACAGGTGCCCTTACCTCTTTCTTTTTCCTTTCCCATGTAGTCAAGAGAGTGACCACAGCCCACGTCTCCAAGTATTGTGGATTATTTACAATTTGGCAGTGTGATTACTAGGTTAACATGAGAGTTTAAAAATTTCCATCTTTGTTGCTCTTTGAAATAGTACCTATTTGAAGGGATTTACCACATATGGAAAAATCAACAAATTAGTATAAATCTTTGAGATTTTTGTTTTTTAAAAATGGCTATAGGTTTCTCAAAGGAGTCCAGGTTCTACAACAACTTTAGAAAATCACCAGTCTTTAAATTTCTGGAATGGAATTACAAACTATTGTTTATCTAGTTTGATTCACACCACACACCCATGTAGGGTGGCTCTGATTCAATCCCACAAGACTTTTATAAGGAGATGGATCTTTGAAGGCATAAGTCACAAAACAATCCCACACCAGTTTGGAATTATGATTAATAAAATGGTTATTTATTTAAAGGGAGAAAAACTTATAGATCACCGTCTCAGACAACAGCCCTCTGCACAATCAGGAAGGAAGTCTAACAGCTGGAAGCAGAGCTGGACACAAGAGAACAAGCACACAGCTACCACTGCTTTTCAAACAAAAGAGACCACGCTCAAGTGGGCTGGTATCTTAAAGGCTATTGGCTGAAGGAGCAGAAGTATCTCCCACCGCACCTACCCCTTTTGTTTAAATAAGAGAGTTGCAAAACCAATACAAAATAATATACACTAGGAACAGATATCAAGTATAAGATTAGAATTACAATCAGCATAAACAATATTAAGCAAGGAACATATGCTAAATGTTTTAATAAACATTCTATCCTAAGGAGTCTAAGTCTTATATTGGAGATAGCTTGGCTAGAACATAAGAGGAAGGTAACTACAGCTATCTAATCTTCAACCCTATCGAAGGCCTGAGAAGGGAGATAATATTACTTGAGCAGGCAGGAAGTACAATCAAGTAGCTTCCAAAGCAAGCAATATATGAGACACAACTAGCTACCTCAGCAATCACCCAATGTCTCATTTTGCAACATTGAAGCAACCTACTTTGGCTATGGCCTAGTGTAATGGACAGACCATTTTCAGAGGCAGGAAAAATTTTCAAAACCATCTTATCCTGTCTTGGCAAGATTTGACAGTCCTGCTTACCCGTTTCTGGATATCATGTAACTTGTCAGTGGTTGAGGCATTTTCAGTTTCTTGCCCAAAGGCCGGTTTTGCCAAGAAGAAAACAAGCTCCAAGTGGAGTGTCTTTGGTGCTCAACATTCTCTCAGGAATAGATTGGTGCTGTCAGAAGCAGTCACGTCTCATGTAAACAGAACCCTAAGTTACTTAAATGCCATGTTACAGATCCTCGAAGTAGTTGAAGATTCCCTATCTAGACAGAATACAGTCTCTATATATCTAAAGAACCTAATTGATCTGACTGTATGTACAATAAACATGAATAACGATTGACCTATAATAATTAATACCTGTATAACTTAAAGACTAAAACTTCAAGTTAGAATATTAAATAATCTGTAAATAAATGTGCAACAAATGAGAGTAGTGACCTCAAAATGTAAACAATTTATAAGTATTTTCATCAGAGGTAGGAGTAATATATAATGCAATATTAAAATATATCCTAAAAGTTGTGTCAATATACAAAATCTCCTAAATCGAGGTAAAAATAGCATATATACAATCTGACAAAATAACTTTGCATAGGTGTACAAATGTAAACAAAAGTAACAGATATAATTTTAACTTGTATCAATATATAAATCTATTCCAATGTAAATTATCCATAAATAATAGCTCACAAGTATTTACTCTATTACCCACCATTACTATCTCCCCCCCTTTCTTAATATACAAAGTTTTCAACCCAGCCCTTTATCTAATAAAAGTAATAATCAACAACCTCTAAACAGTGTTCCCAGCCCTATGAATAAATTTTTTGGGAATGGGGGAGCCGTCTCATAGAATTGCTTCTCGCTGTCATGGGGCAATGTTCTCTTAATGGGATCCTGCAAAATTAAAGTGATGGTTAAGCTCCAAAATTACTGTCTAGTATAGTTGCAAATAGTTTCCAAGCAGTCATAGATAGGATTTTTTCCCCAAAATTCTTATTTGAAGTCCTGGACAGAATGTCATGAGAAGGTGCTCCATTTCAGTAGCTAGTACCCAAATAAAGAAGCAGTCTTATAGTAGTGCTGTCTGCATCACGATGTCATCTCAACTAGGAAGAGTTGTTGCTGTGGGGCCCCATCTTTCTGGAAACTTCAAAGATCACTGCAGAAAAAGAATCTGTAGGAAAATCTATTGTTCACCATGAAGAACTTAAACGTCATTTATATATACATACATTCAATTAAGAATGTGATATAGACAAAAAAGGCACGGAGAAAGTAAAAATTTTTCCTAAAGTCTTTCTTCTGTCCCATACCAGATGGCTCACAATATGAGACAGAAACTCTAAATGTTGCTTTTAACAACACACTTGGATTTAGAAAAGTACAGAGCCATTGTCCAACTCCAAAAGCAGCTGAATATATTAACATATATGGATTCATAAACAATGATCTGTTTTCTAGATGCTACTTAGTGGATAGTTATTTTTTCTTCTGTCAGCATGCAAACATCCAGGGTTTCTTGAATTTTTGATGATGTGTATTTTTCTGCAAAGATAAGAGCAGAACCCTGCCCTAACTCTTATGAGCTTTGCTCACCACCATTGTGGGTGTGGTATCATTTCTCTTTTTCAAGAGGTTTCTCCTTTTCAAAGCAAATCTTTATTAATTTTGATGGTATCCATAATCTTTCTTTTCCTGTGGAAACAAGAGCGAAACCCCTTCCCCAAAGTAATAAATCTCCTGGTTTCCATTGTGAGGGCAACACATCCTTGAAATACACTGGTTGAGTAAATTCAGAAGTTTTTTTTCCCCATTATCCAATGCCTCTCCGCTGCTGTTCCTTTCTCATTAGCGTTAAGAAAATTCAAGGTTAGTAAAGCATTATGCAATCTATTTCTGGGGGCATTTTCTGTCCCTTTCTGTTTGTTCAGCATATCATTTATGGTACAATTTGACCTTTCTATAACTGCCTGACCTGTACGATTATTTGGTATACCTGTAATGTACTTAATATTACAATAAGCAAAAAAGCGTTTCATTTTCTTAGATACATATGCCGGACCATTGTCTGTCTTTATTTGTGCAGGTATACCCATGATGGCCATAACTTCCAAAATCTGAACACAATGAACTTGATAGAAGAGAAATTAAAGGGAAATTAAAGGAAAATAGCCTTTAATGCACGTGACTGGAGACCACTTCCTAAATATAACCCCAGTAGCACAGACAATGAGATCATCAATAAATAAATGGTACCTCCTGAAACTAAGAAGCTTCTGTAAAGCAAAGGACACAGTCAATAGACAAAAAGACAGCCCATTGAATTGGAAAAGATATTCACCAACCCCCATATCAGACAAAGGATTGATCTCCAAAATATATAAAGAACTCAGGAAATTAGACATCAAAATTCTAAACAACCCAATTAAAAAATGGGGTACAGAACTAAACAAATAATTCTCAACAGGAGAATCTCAAGTGGCTGAAAGACACTTAAGGATATGTCCAACATCCTTAGCCATCAAGGAAATGCAAATAAAAACAACTCTGAGATACCATGTAACATCTGTCAGAATGGCTAAGATTAAAAGCAGCAATGATGGCTTATGCTGGAGAGGATGTGGAGTAAGGGGAATACTCATCCATTGATGGTGGGAATGCAAACTTGTGCAACCACTTTGGAAATCAGTATGGTGGTTTCTCAGAAAATTAGGTATCAACATACTTCAGGATCCAGCAATACCACTCTTGGACATATACCCAAAAGATCCTCAATTGTACTAAAAGACATTTGTTCAACTATGTTCATAGCAGCATTATTCATAATAGCCAGAACCTGGACACAACCTAGATTCCCCTCAACCAAAGAATGGATAAAGAAAATGTGGCATATTTACACATTAGAGTACTACTCAGGAAAACGGCTGAGGCTAGGTATGTGTAGTGAGTGTCCCTGCACGGAGGACCAGAGAGGCCATTGTGGGAAGCTGTGAAGATAAAGCCTGGATTTTTGGAAACGTGAAGATATTCGAGTTGACAGAACCATAGGACACCTGCAAAAGAAAGCTTCTATCAGGGACTAGAACCAGCCCAGGAGAAATAACCATTTGCTGTCAACAAAACTGAAAGAAGTTGGGGATCTAAAGAGCATTATGACATCAGACATGGAGATGCAGAGTTTGGAGTTGGCCCAGCTGGTTCTCAGTCTTGCTTTGGTCCAGTACTTCCTTGCTGTGCTCCATTTCCTACATTGTTGAAGAGAAATGTGTGCCCTGTGCCATTATATATTGCAAATATATTATCTTGTCTTTTATTTTAATTTTACAGGAAATTACAGGTAAGAGATTACATGAATCACTCAAGAGACTTTGAACTCTGAACGATTAAACAACTTGGCTTTGGACTTTTCCAGAACTGAAATGACTTAGTGATTTCACAGAAATAGAAAAAGGAGAGTGTAGGAGATATGTTTGTAAGTTTTCTGTTTCTTTCCTCAGGTCCTAGCTGTGATGCTCACACCCATCTCTGTCTTTGCCTATATCATCAGAAATGATAATTTTTACGATGTTCGGTATACCTCCAAATTCCTGTAAGTGCAACTCCAGCACTGTGCCATGGCCTTTGGAATCCCCACTTGGGCACATCACCATGACAATCCTGCAGGATCATTGCAACAGGAGCTCTTCATGGCCAGTGACACATCTGCCCCATGACTCTGTCCCAGGAAACCCTAGAATCTCTTAGTAGTCAAAACCTCAGAGAGATCCATTATGATCTTCATCAGTAACTGCAGATTCTTAGTTATCTCCTCTCTGAAAAGTATAGAATACACATTGTAACTGGTGGCCCTGTCTCCTGTCAGGATAAAAGGCAATATTACATGAATGAACAGGACCTTGTTCTTTTGCCTTGTTCAGAGAGGGGCAGGACTCCCATGGGCTTGAACGAAGCATGGCATATCAAGTTGAGGCAGGACTGACCTCCTCTCTGAACAAAAAGTTATTTTAAAAATGAGAAAGAGAAAAAAGTTTTAGCTATATTAGCATGAGGACTCTCTTTAACCTGCACTGAAATCCTCCATGTAGAAAAGGAAGTTAACGATAGTCTGTAAATAGAGATGACTCGTGCTTTTGATGGACAGTAAAAATTTGGGGACCATAAGTCTGGTTCTGGGGTAAAAGCATGAGCAAACTATAGTGTCACTTCAATTGTATTTTAATTTATTTTATTCAGATTTTTTAAATTATTTATTAAAAATTTCCACCTCCTCCCCTCCTCCCATTTCCCTCCCACTTCCCCTACTCCCTCTCCCCATATCTCCAGTCCTAAGAGCAGTCAGCTGCCCTGTGGGAATCCAAAGTCCTCCCTGCTCCATCCAGGTCTAGGAAGGTGAGCATCCAAACAGACTAGGCTCCCACAAAGCCAGTCCATGCAGTAGGATCAAAACCCAGTGCCATTGTGCTTGGCTTCTCAGTCAGCCCTCATTGACAGCCACCTTCAGAGAGTCCGGTTTGGTCACATGCTACATCAGTCCCAGTCAGCTGGCCTTGGTGAGCTCCCATTGGATCAGCCTATTGTCTCAGTGGGAGGACGCACCCCTCGCGGTCCTGACTTCCTTGCTCATGTTCTCCCTCCTTCTGCTCCTCATTTGAACCTTGGGAGCTCAGACCAGTGCTCCAATGTGGGTCTCTGTCTCTATCTCCATCCATCACCAGAAATTGTATTTTAATAAATAAAGCTTGCCTGAAGAGCTGAGAGTTAAACAGTCTTATTGGTCAGCCTTATAGACAAGGTAACGGTAACACACACCTTTAATCCCAGTAGCCACACTACTTTTCCATACAAACCGGAAGGTACACTTCTTTAAACCTAGTGGTGCACGCCTTTAATCCCAGGCCTTTAGAGAATTATAATTTGGGAGGAAACAGCTGTCAAACACAGTGTCATTCTGAGATTGCTGGAGGCAGGATTGCCATTTTCAGACTGAGACAGAGAAAGAGCACGTGGCTGGTTGCTTGGCTTTTCAGGTCTTCAGGATGAACCCCAATTTGTCTCCTGGAGATTTTATTAATCATGCTTCAGCAAAGTTTATTCTGCACAAAATAGTGTATATACTACTTATTGATGTTACCATCAGTTTACAACAAGGCAGTAACTGTAATAGTATTAGAATTATACAATTATTTCCCTGTTAAATTTGACATTTAAACTTTTGAATTGAGAACCTTTAGCTCAAAGTAAAACTTGAAACATAAATTCAGTTTCAGAAGGATTGAAAACATCACAAAATAATGAATGCAATCCACAGAGAGACAGGAAAATCTCCTGATCCTTTTACAGTTTATCCTACGGAATATAGCAGGTTTCCTTTCTGTGTGACTCATTTTATTCAATTAGCAAAAGTTTAACACAGTTAGCCAAGTAAAAAAGCCTAGATGTACAACTCTTTACTTGTGGACCCCGCTCAAGTGACAAGGACAAGACAGGAGAGCTTTACTTCAATGGCCTTTATTGAGTATCACAATTTCTTCTACTATGAGGTAGAGGAAAAAACCCACACACAATGCTTCACGGTCCTGGGGTGTTCAGAGAAGAAACAAGGAACCTGCACGTGTCTTCACTGAGGATCTTGGTGTTTTTCAGCAATTGATTTGACTGCTGCAGGAGGCTGGGGTCTGCAGAGACACAGGGAGAAAGTAGGTGTGGAACTGAGAACAGCTAGCTCTAATTCTTGGTCTCCCTTCTGGAAAACAGGGATTCCCACTTGGACATCATAGACAATGGGATCCCCTGAATAGAGACGCCATAATCCTCAGGGTCGTTGCTGGAAGGTTGATGGTCCATGGATGTCAGGGGCATACCATACAAACTACCATAGACAGGAACTGAGGGGGAAAAAAGTGGAGAGAGTTTAAAAGCATGTCATTCTCATTCTCCCTGAATTATGCTATCTATAGTCTGTGCAGTGTGTCTTGGTCCTCCCTGAACATATCCAGTTTCCATTCCCCTGGGGTAAGAGAGGAAGGCAGACAAACAGAGATGACAGACATTTGTGTCTGCTATATGCAATAGTGGCCTGTTGTGCACTGCCCTCTGGTCAAGAGGACAAGCCAACTGATGCTGCTCCTTAGTCAACTTGACAGGAGAATACAGAAGAGACTAACCTGGGGAGTGGCCCAGGATCCTGTACAGGGCCTCGGAATAAGGAGAAAGCAAGGATAGAGTTTCTGTTCTCCCCTGACAGAGTGTCCTGTGAAAAGTCTGCAGGGTATGCAGCAGGATGACACAGCTTTCCCAGGTCTTCTTTAAACCCCTCCTCTCATTGATTCGCTGGCGAATCGTCCAGCTCTTCTCCAAGATCTTCCTGCCTGGGTTTCCACACTCTGTTCAACTCCTTCCCACTCCTCCAGGAAGATCCGGATTTCAGAGTCAGCCCAATTGTAAGAGGAAGACACTGCAAAGGAAGGAGGGGTGTGATGAGTGCCTTTGATGCCATGCACATAAACATCTCAACTTTTCTAGGAACCCATTCTGCACACTGAGTGAAGCCAGTTGTGGCGTCATTCAGTTCTCAGGAGATTAGAAACACTTGCTCACAAGCCTACAATTACCAGCTACCCTGCTCTTAATCCCGAGGACTACAATGGATTGCAAGCGTAGGTGGGTGACTTTAGTTGTAGAAAATATGTTACCGAATAGAAAAGGTTCACATGGGATGAGCACTGCCTAGGAAAGTTGTCCCTACATAGACCCAACCCACCTCCCTCCCAGGGAGACTCTCACAGAACTCTGGGATTTAGCATCTCATGCAAGGCCAGCAACCTGGGACCACTGAGGACAAGCCAGTCCTTGACACAGCTGAGTTCCAGCCCAAGCCATTATGTCTCCACGAAAGAAATAGGATGGAAGTGTTTGCTTTATTTTTTTCAGTGTTTCGAGACAGGGTTTCTCTGTAGCTTTGGAGCCTGTCCTGGAACTAGCTCTTACAGCCCAGGCTGGTCTCAAACTCACAGAGATCTGCCTGCCTCTGCTTCCCAAGTGCTGGGAATAAAGGCGTGCGCCACCACCGCCCGGCTGAAGTGTTGGCTTTTAACTGAGGGTTGCATCAAATACCTATGGGCCTTGGTGCTTCATGATTTCCACTCTGTCCCACCCCAGATTCTTCAGTGTTCCTTAATCTTGTGACTTCGTCTTGTTCCCTCTGCTCCAAAGAGAATAAAGAAAATATTAAAACTGTTTCCACGCAGCAGAATCTCTGTCTCAGTTGAGAGTGGATTCAGGTTTCAGCACCTGCAGCATGAGAAAACACTGGACTCTTCCTTCCCGATCTACTTAGGGATGTTAAATCCTCTCACCTAATGGAAAGCTTGTCTGGAAAGTGTAACCAGGAAAAGCCCCCAGTCTATAGCACATCAGCCCCCAGCTGAAGGGAATGTTCAAAGACAGAAGCACCTCTCCTCTGAGACACCCCACCCACTCTGTCCAGTTTACTCTCTTCCCACACTCCATTCCATCATCCTAGTGCTAGAAATCCATATGAAGACCTCCTCATGAGTCCCTGCTTTGCTTCTCACATAGTAAGGTTTAACACGAGGTCTGGGAACAAGTAACTGGCCATAAAGAATCAGAAAGCAAGGTCATTTGGGCTGAGTCTATCATCCCAGCTCTTCCATAACAAGTAAAAGCTGGTTCAGAAGTTCAGGTCATTCTTGGATGTACTGTGGGGTTTGGGTTAGCCCTGGCGCATTGAGATGATGCCTTATCCAAGGAAAACCCAGAAAGCCCATGAAGAAGGAGAGTGCAGAAGTCTGTACCTCTGCAAACTGTGGGCATGGGATTCTGTTCAAGGTAGTTACCCAGGTTTTCCCTGTTTCCTGGGTGGTAAAATGCACAGAGTCCAGCACCTTCCAAGAGCCTTGCTAGGAAGACCAAACGATGTCATATATGCATGGAAAGAGTCACATGCCAGAGGCTCACTTTCGGGGTATGAAATTTCTGAGAATATTTGAAAGAGAAATACACCAGCCATCCTCCAGTGAACACAGAGTGGATTCCCACCCCCAAATCACCTGCATTTTCCCTGAAGAGGTTTGTTGCACTCCACAGAAGTTAGAAGCTGGATGGATCTCTGTGTCCTGGTGCTGCAGAGTCTGCAGTGTGGAGGTAGAGCTGTGTGCACCTCCCTGGGCTTCTGGAGTCTGAGAACCAGGTGGAGATCTGGGCCTTTATAAAGCTCTTGAGTGGGATTGAATAAGACCTACCTCCCTGGGTTTTTGGGGTGGAGCAGGAAACCTAAACAGGAGCCTTTAATCCCCTCTCAGGTGGCTGAATCCAGAGGATTTCCCAGAAATCTGGAATTTTTAGGCCACTCAGCAACACACAGGCTTAACAGCAAATATCCAAGGCACTGTGTAAAATCAGGGTCCAACATTCAAATATCATTTTCTTAGACACCATATCTTCACATAATTCTGGCCACCCTGGAACTCACTGTTGAGATTCAACAGGTCCCGCTTTGTCTCCCTGTCTCCAGGGCAGGGATTAATGTTTTGGGCCACCATGGCTTGGTGGTTCCGGACTTTCATACTTTTCCTTTTCCTAATATCCTCTATTCATCTTGTTGATGAAACACTGAGACATGCAGAATGCCAGATATTTTGAAACTAAGAATCATCTGTATGTTTGTAGCTAACCAATAAGGACAGAAGTAGAGGACATTGGCAGACTTGATGATCTGCAAAAAGTCTGAAAGATGTTGTTTTTCTGATACCCTTTACAACTGGGGTTTCTAATTGAAATGGAAAAATTTATTTGGCATCAAGACAAAGGACAGTATTTATATACATGGCCATGAAAATGGAACTGAGGATTTAAATGCTGCCTTAAAATCCTCAAATTATCATTGCTTCATTTATCCTCCACCAGGCTGGTAAAGAAAATGTTGATGAGAGCTGAGAGCTTTCTCCTTCCAACTTATAATTCTATTTCCGGTATTAAGGGAGCGCTTCCCTACCATATGGTTGCTATAGCAAGCTAGTGTGACTCCTGGGATTAAAGGTGTGTGTCATTATGACCACTGGGATTAAAGGTGTGTGCTACCACTATCTGGTTTGTAAGGCTGGACTGAATATATGGATAAAAAGAGTTCAACATTATTCTGCGGATAGTGTGGAACCCTAGTGAAGGGGAACTTCCCGGAATCTTTGAGAGTGACCCTGGTAAGGAATTCTAGTAAGTAGTAATAGAAAGCCTTAACTGGCCATGCCTTGGAGCGTGGAAATTCTTTCATTGGCTTTTCTTTTTACTCACATCTACAAACAAATTATTCATGAAAACCATTCCATGCAGACGTCAAGTAATCAGTTTATCCAGAGACCGTGAGAACAGGAATCACAAGTTCTGTGACCACAGAAGAGAGAGTAGAGATAGGATTGAGCAGCTGTCGTGGCAGTAAAAGGTGACATTCCAGAAAAGAAGCCTTCACACAGAAGACTGATAGAGAGGAGTAATTTCAGATCCCTGATCACCTAGCTAAGGAACCCTCCTGCCTGATCCAGATATTCAACCTCTCGACATTTACAAGTCACATTGAAGGTCAAGAATAGGGCATAAAGAACAAGGTCCTGGACATTATTTGAATTTCAAATTTTATTCTGATATGAGGTGTGCCGGGGGGGGGGGGGGCAACTGGTTACGACATGACAGGTGCTTACACAGTTTTCTAGAAATAGCATGTTTGGATTTTTATTATCTTTATTGGTGATCTGGATGGTTCTCTGAGTCTGAGACTTCTGAGGAAGGTTGGGGTCTCCTGGGACAGAGGCTTAGACCAGGTGTGACGATGGCCATGGAGAGCTCCTATTGAAATGATTATGTCACTTGACGAATACAGTTCTGAAATTTGAGGCCACCTTGTGCTGCGTGGTGAGACGAAGTACCTTTTGCCTTCACTCCAGCTCCAAGCAGCCAGGGCCACCATGACAATCACATCTATAGTCATACACACACGTCTACTCATTCACATCCACCCCATACACAGAAGGAAGGTTTTCACAGCCCTGGACCAACACCCTGGAATATCTCTGGATTGGTACCCAAGTCTGGACTTGTTGAAGGGCTAGGTCCTTGCTCTTGCTACTAATTAACTGCCTCGCAGGCGTCTATCCAATCGCTGTACACATCCACTGGGTCTGACAGATTTGTAATGCGTGTCTGGAACTCCTCTAGGCACACGGCACAGGAGATGACTCCAGTCTTGCGAGCATGGTTCATTTTAACATCACAAGACTTCTCATGGTTGCAGAAGGGGCACGTGAACTGCGTGTCCAGAGGTTCTGTCCTCTTCTTGGGGGGTAGCTTTCGTTTAGACTTCTTTCGTCCCATGGCTGAAGGGGGATGAGAAAATGAAAAGAAAGGAGAAAGACAAAAGGTTAGTGGACGAACATCTGCATTTGCTTTGTTAACCTTCCACACTGAGAAAGGGTGGATTTGGAAATAACTCTTTGGGGCCGAGCCTTGACTTAATTCTGAGTCATAGACCAATGCTGGGCTATCTGATGTCACCATGTTTCAGAAATTGAAAATCAAGTAGAAAAGTGTGTTCCTAGTGCTGAGGAGAAGAGGACAGAGAACCAGTCAGTGTTTAAGAGTATAACTGAGATGGACACTTGAGTTCTAGAACAGTCTGGCCTCAGAGAGATTGTGGGTCATTAAAGGAAAAGGAGGGCTTGGGGGCAACATATAAAGAGAGAATGGAGGAAGGGAGTGAAGTGAAATCAACTAAGGTGTGATCTGGATGGTGGGTGTCCCGGACCCCAGCCCTTGTTCTGTGCCGACCAGCGCCTAGGCTGGATTGATAGTAAGTTTGGGACCAGTCTAGCCATCATTACACTCTATCTTAGATACGTGAATATGTAAAAGTAAGATATGTTCTCCAGGTCAGACGCCCATAATCCTAGAGCTAGGAGAAGCTCAATCAAGGGTAGGCTGTGCTGCACACAGAGAATTTCTGTCAATAGGAGACAATTACTTAGGAAGAAGCATGGAGAGCCTTTAAACCAGAATTCCTAAACCCAGAATGGAGGGGATAGACAGCAGAGTGTCCTTGAGGCTATCTGGCCCCCAACTGGAATTTAAGACCAACATTGCACCATACATGTGAACCAGTATTAAAAAGACAAAATACGCTATTGTGGCTCAGATCTAAAACAGAGGCAGGGGATCACTGGGTGTTACAGACCAGCCAGCAATGCCCATTAAGTTTAAGATTGGCCTGATATGAGGAGCAAAGCCCTGCTGTGTGTGTGACCAATGAAGAGAACAAGACGAGTGTCTCGGGGCTGTGTTCCAGGCACTGTGGGAGCAGAGCTGTGAGGATCACAGTGCAAGGTGGTAGCCATCCTGGTTCACGACATAAATCCCCGAACACACGGGGCAACCTATAAGGCCCCTTTTCAAAAGTCATGAAAATGCAGCCTAGCTCACAAAAAGACACAAGAGTGGGCTTTCCCATCTCACCTGAACGTTTCAGCCTTGGCTTCCTGCTACTGTTCCACAGAGTCTGGACCCAGAGGTCTCTGTGCTCAGATGTGTGCAGCAGAGCCTGGAGTGTGGAGAGGAGATCATGTGGGGAATCCATCTCCTTATAAAGGTCTTGAGGGATTGAATCAGACCCGCCCTACATGGGTGTGTCGTCTGGATCAAACAAGATAAACAATAGTTTGTAATCCCATCCCAGGACTGTAAAGCCTGGGGATTTTCCAAAATTGCTGTAGAGCCTAAGCTCCCTTGAGAAACATACAGCAATTAAAAAAAAAACTCAAAGACTTCTATTAATTCATTCGATTTCCCCACACGTGGTGAGACCCTTCAAATAGGCTACCATTTCATAGAGCAGCTAAGATTGAAAATTTTTAAACTGTCATGGTAACCTAATAATCAATCTGTCAAATGTAATTAATTCACAATACTTGGAGGAGTGGGCTGTGGTCAATGTCATGACTACATGGGAAAGGAAAAAGAAAGACTTCAGGGCACCTGGTTGATAGGAACGGTAGTGTCCTGCATTGGGCTGTGGACCCGAGTACTTGCTTTCAGATGCCAGTTCCTACTGTTTGTTTTGGTGGATGATTTTGAGGGGAGCAATCTGAGCAAAAAGAACTTAAACACAGTAGACTTGGTGTGGAAGAATTAAGAGGAAGAAGGTGATAATGACCAGAGAAACTAAGAGAACTGAACGGGTTGGAGGAGGTGGAGCAAATCTCCAGGTCTCTGGAATAATCAGCTCAGTACAAAAACAGGGGATTATCTGGATTCAGGGCTAGTGGGGGTTCGTGATTATCATCTCATGGTGTTTATACCCGGCAGGTCCTTCCTATGAGGGGTGTGATGACCTCTGCTTTTCATGGACACTCAGCCACCACTGGAATTGTTATGTGATATTTTGTCTGTGTTCAGACAAACAAAGCTTGTCTGGAGGTCAGAGGGTAGAGCTAGTCACTAGTTAACTACAGATGCCACTCAATGGTGGCACACACACCTTTAATCCAAGTAGGTGGGAGAGGTGGGAAGATCAGGAGTTCAAGATCACCCAGGGCTATACCAGATGTACCAGTAGGAAAGAGAAACACAGCCAGGCGATGGTGGCTTACACCTTTGATCCCAGTACTTGGGAGGAAGTAGGAATATAGGGAGTTCAAGGGCACCCGGGTATATACTAGAATGAAGCCATCTAAAAGAGAAATAGAGCAGTCGCTGGTGGCTCATTTCTTTGATTCCAATACTTGAGAATAAGTAGAAAAATCAGATTGATCATGCCTAAAAGAGAAACAGAGCAGGTGGTGGTGGCTCACAACTTTGATTCTAGCACCTGCGATCTGATGCCTTGGACACCAGCACCTTGTAGCCTCAGTCTTTGATCCCAGCATTGGGAAGTGGAGACAGGGATCTAAGACAGGTGGAGACAGGGTCTCCCACATTCAGTCTGAGGATTCTTAGAGACAGAATCGCCCCCATTTGGTCTGAGATTTTGCACAGGTAAATCCTCTAGTGTAGCTGGCTGTTTTGCGTCTCAGATCTCCAGGCAAGCTTTATTTGTCAGAACACAAACAAAATATACAATAGGTTTTCCCTTCTCCTCTGTCTCCTGTGCACCAGCTTTGGGATTTTGGCATTCCCATTCCTTCAGCAGAGCTACAAGAAAACCCATCACCTATGATGTCCAGGGAGGACTCCCTGCTTCCCAGAATAGCACTCTGGAACCCTCCATCCTTGCACAGTCCACACCTTTCTCCTGCCTTTGTCCCAGAGGATCCCAGCATCTGGCAGCCATGGGGAATCACAGTTGACAACCCATGCTCTCAATAAAGACAACTTCCTTTTCCCTTTGTCTTCTTTTCTCTCTCTCTCCCCCTCTCTCTAATCCTCATAGCTGTACAGTGCTGTAGGTGAAGGTGTCTATTCCTACCTCATAAGAGAAGAAAACGTGAAATTAAATGAAGGTCTCTGTGCTGTCGTCTCCTTACAGCTTCTGTAGGGGTCACAATGGGACATGGCAGGCATCTTCAAACCCTCAGATCTTACCTTTCTGACTTACTCTTTCCAACAAACCATAGCACTTAACCTTGGCGTTCCCAGAGCCATGGACAACTGCCAGGGAGAGTCACTAACAGAGACTGGAAGCAGCGCAGGACAAATAACTGTACTGCTCTCAACAAAACTAAGTGGAGTTGGAGATCTGAAGAGCTGTTTGACCTCAGACACGGAGATGCAGAGTTCGAAGTTCGCTGAATTAGTTTTCAGTATTGCTTTTGTCTGGTTTTTCCTCACTGTGCTTCTTTTCCTTCCTTTTGGAACAGTAAAGTATTCTCTGAGCCATTGTATATTAGAAGTAGATGATCTGGTTTTTTATATTAATTTTACTGGGGAATATAGTTAAGAGATTGCAGGAATCAGCATTCACAGCTTTAATCCCAGCACTCAGAGGCAGAGGCAGGAAGGTCTGGTCTGCAAGAACTAGTTCTCCCGGTTTGAAATCGACAGAAAAACTGTCTTGAATAACCAAAGAGAGACAGAGAGATTGCATGAATCCCAGAAGAGACTTTGAAGTTAATACAAATTTGAGTAGTTATAGACTCTGGGAACTTTTGAAGTTGGACTGAATACATTTCTACATTATACTATGTCTACAAGCCTATAGGGTCAGTGTAACATCCATGCTACTAAGCCTGTTCTGAGATCTACTGCTCCTGTACGGTCCTGTAGTGCCTGTACTATGTGCACTACAGTACTACGCCTGGAGCCTACCACCTGCAATACAGGATGGTTTGCAAGCCTAGCCGGGCAAGGGGCTAGAGACTGAAAGACACACACAGAGACAGAGACAGGGGTCATTCTTGAACTCTTCGAGAATGCCAACTTGAATCAAGAGCGCAGCCTTTAATGTGTTCCAGGGCAGCTTATTGCCTTTCCTGACCAATCGCCATGTCCTAACTCTCAGCTTCAAGCCACCAGCAACCACTCCCCTGTCTCATGCTCAGAGTAGCTGCAAACACAGGAAATAAAGTTGTTTTGCTCAAAGCAGCTGCAAGCATAGAAAACAAGTTGTTTACAGTAAACTCAGGGTCTGGGGGTCCACTATCCTGAACAGGACAGACAGTGGAATGTGGTGATTTGAATAGGAATGGTCCTCCATAAAATCATGTGTTTGAATTATTGATCCATACGGTTTGGCACTATTAGGACATGTGGCCTTGTGGGTTAAGTGCTTTACTGTGGAGGCAGGATGCATGGTCTTACATGACCAAGCTAGGCCTAGTGCAACAGTGGACCGGATGTAGGACTCTCAGCTCCTTCTCTAGCACCATAACTGCCTGCATGCTGCCTTGCTTCTCACCATGACAAAAATAAACCAGACCTCTGAAACTGTAAACCAACTCTTGTCATTTCCATTACACACACACATGTATGCACATAGACACACACACACACACACACACATGTATGCACATAGACATATACACACACACACACACACACAAACCACAGATTTTATTAGAAAGACCTTCATGTTGTGTTCCTTCTAATCTGCCAATGGCGGCCCTGACCCTAAAGCCTAAAAATTCATCAGGGCTGTGGTCCACAAAGCTGGAAGTCTCAACTGGTCTTCAGCTAACACTGGAATCCCGAAGAAGCAGCCTCTACGGCTGGTGAAGGAATAGACTCGCTATAAGGAAGAGGGGAGGCAGGCAAAGAGCAAATGCTTTCTTCTTCTGTGTCCTTATATAACATTCTAGCACAAGCTGTGGCGCAGATTTAAGGTGTTTCTCCCTCTCTCCCATCTTTCCCATATGAAAAGTTTGTGTCTTCCAGTCTCCAGATCAGGATTAGACTTGGATCCACCTACCTAACAATAGGGGAAATCCCACACAGCTGTGTTCCCTGCTTTTGGAAGTTAGTTAATAGCAATGGAGTCAAGTTGACAACCAAGAGTAGTTATCACATAATTTAAACCTATTTTTTGGATATGGTCTTTTTACATATTCATGGCATCCTGGAACTCACTATGTAGACCCAACAGTTCAGGTAACCACACCTTGTCTTTCTCTGCTTTGCCTGCCCTGCTACTGGTAGTAAGGACATAAGCCACTATGGCGGGTTATTCAATTGAACATATTTGCTGAATGTGTTCATTAAATCTAAAGAGAAATTATAAACCTGAGACACACAGATTTTTATTGTTTTTACTTTTTTGGTTTTTCGAGACAGGGTTTCTCTGTGGCTTTGGAGCCTGTCCTGGAACTAGCTCTGTAGACTAGGCTGGTCTCGAACTCACAGAGATCCGCCTGCCTCTGCCCCCGAATGCTGGGATTAAAGGCGTGCGCCACCATCGCCCGGCTGACACACAGATTTTTATTAACCTTTATTTACAAAGAAAAATCATCTCTAAAATTATAGCTGATCTACTGTAATTTCAGCAGGGAGACCTAGCAAGTTCATTATCTGGACACTAGAGAAAAAGGAAACAATGGAGGACACATGGGGACACACGACAGCACAGCCTGTAGGGAAGAGAGGACGCCATAATTATGGGGAGGGTGTGTAGCAAGAGTTTGGTGAAGCTCATCTGCATGTAGTCTGGCCTGCTCCCAAACTCACCTGTGCTCTTCAGGAAGTAGGTTATTAGATAAGATCATATAGATGTTATGAAAGGTGAGATTATAAGACTGGGTAAGATATTGGAATTGTTTTATGAAAGTGGTAGAATTAGACATATAGTATCATGGCCAACCTCGTCCCGCAAGGAATGACACGACCACCGGAGCTCTTCTCACTGCAGTTTATTCCAGGACCTTTATTCACAGCAATTCATCTCCTTCTCTTTCTCTCTCTCCCCGACCTCTCTCCTTTTTTCCTCTCTCCTTGACCTCTCTCCTCGGGCAAACCTCTCCCAGCCCTTAAGTAGACATGGGCTGCCAACCCCGAACTGCCAGGTGGGCACTGCCCATAGGTTCACGCATATGCAGGCAGCTGATAGTCATTGGGTGATCATAGCATAGGTCAGACTTTAGCCATAGGAGTTGAGTATATATCTCCATCAGCTGTGATTCCACGCAGCTCGCTACAATATAGGACCCCAGTATTTGTTCTATATGGGAGAATTCTGAGAGTGAGAAAGGAATGTGTACCCTAATAAATCCATCTACACTGGCCACCTCTCACAACGGGAGAACTGTAGCGGGCTTGGCTTGGTTAGATTTGGGTTCCATAGCAGCACGTGAGCATATGAGAGGAGGGATAAATGTGGCGGTGGCCAGGCACTGGAGAGGAAGAATGATTCAGCGGGGCTGCTGGAGCAGGTAGTGGGACGGGGAGAGAGGAAGAGCAAGCAGAGGGAGGAAGCTAAGCAGCAGGAAGTAAAGGAACAGAAGTATTTGTTGAGGTCCGGAAGGTGTGGATTCCTTACTGGGGTCCAGAGCAGTAGCTAAAGTAACTGGCAGAGGAACAGGAGTAGGAGCTTAAGGGGCAGGAGTAGGATTGGAGTTGAAGGAACAGCTGAAGAGACTAAAGGATCAGGAGTAGAAACTGGAGTTGAAGGACCAACAGCAGGGGCTAAAGGAACCAGAGTGGGAGCTGGGAGAATGGGGGTAGCTACCTGCTGAGGTCAGAAAGGCAGGGGTTTGTTAGCGGGGTCCAGAGCAGAAATGGAAGATTCTTCCTGTACAGATGGCATAGCCAAGAACTTGTGAGTTGGCGAACAACTTGCAAGGACAGAGGGTTTAGGCTTAAAGCCTAAATAGTAAAAGGCTTGGATGTAAGGAAACTCCCTCCATTTGTCTGTGTGCTAACAATAGTTAGAAAGCTCCCGTAAAATATCAGGATGAAAGTTGCCGTTAGCCACTTTAGATTGCCAACTAAAATGTAACGAGGCCATTTTTTTGGAACAAAGATGGACAAGTGTGGGAATCTGTAAGATGGAAATTAAGGCCTGGGGTTTCAGGGCCTCTAAACGACATCCCAGGGCGGAGGCTGAATTGATGGGCTTTGATGGCTTGCTACCCGTAGCTGAAACCATGAAAAACCCATGAAAAACAGCAACACCACAAGGCGCACAGGGAGACATCTCTCAGCTGTGGGCAGGGTTTGAAACAGCGAGCAACCATCACAAGACCTGTGGGTGAGCGTCCTCTGGCAACTAGTGGAATGGTGTGGCCTGGTTGGATCCAGTTGGGGGACTCAGAAACCAGAGAGACCAGAAGCCACTCCGAGTGGCCTTTCATGGCGAGGCTTCATCGTGTCTGCCCTAGAGAAGAGCAGCATTGTGTCTGAGCTCACTTCCCTTCTTCCCAGCATTCTGTTCTGTCTACTCCACCTATCTAAATTCTGCCCTATCAGATGGGCCAAGGCAGTTTCTTTATTGACCAATCAAATCCCACATCATCACACTGCCCAGCTTTACAAACCAGACGGTGGTGTCACACACCTTTAATCCCAGGAGCCACTCTAGCTTGCTATAGCTACCAGAAATAGAATTATAAGATGGGATGAGACATCTCTCAGTCTCTTATTTTCATTCTCTCCTTTACCAGCCTGGGGGGAGGATACACAAGGCAGTGATATCTTGAAACTTTCCAAGGCAACATTTAAATCCTCAGCTCCATTCTCAAGGCCATGAATATAAATACCAACCTTTGACTTGGTGCCAAGTAACTTCTTCCTTGACAGTTTAAAACCCCAGTTGTGAAGTGTTTTCGAGACACCACCTCTTTCAGTATGTTCACAGATCATGCAGTCCACCAATGTCCTCATCCCTGCCAGGTCCTAATCCTTCAGTCATTGTTGGTTAGCTACAAACATACAGATGATTCCCAATTTCAAAATAACTGATTAAAAACAGTCTGTAAGTCTGAGTTTTTTCATCAAGTACAATTTGAATAGAGGATATTAGGAAAAGGAAAATTATTAAAGTCCTAAATCAACAAGCCATGGTGCCCCAAAACTTAAATTCCATAACTGAGGACAGGGAGACAAATCAGAACCTGTTGAATCTAAATAGTGAGTTCCAGAGTGGCAGGGATTATGTAAAGATATTCTGTTTGAAAAAATATTTGGATGTTGGACCTTGTTTTTGCACAGTGTCTTGCATACTTGCTATTGAGCCCCTGTCTTGCTGAGTAGCTTAAGATTTCCATAAATCTGGCAAATCCACCAGCCTCAGCCATCTGAGAGGGGATTAAAGGCTCCTGGTTAAGCTCTCCTGCTCCACCCTCCACACCCAGGGAGGTGGGTCTGATTCAATCCCAACCAAGAGCTTTATAAAGACCCAGATCTCCACCTGGTTCTCAGACTCCAGAAGCCTAGGGAAGTGCACACAGCTCTACCTCCACCCTGCAGACTCTGCAGCACCAGGACACAGAGGACCCAGCTTCCAAGACTCTGTGGAGCACAACAAATCTCTCTGGTGAAAATGTAGGTGATTTGGGGATTGGGGGAATCCACTCTTGTGTTTTCTGGACGATGGCTGGGGTATTTCTTTTTCAATTTTTCTCATAAATTTTACAGCCCAAAAGCATGTCTCTGACATCTGTCTCCTTTCCATGTGTGTAGGAAATCACTGCTAGTCATAGCAAGCCTCGCGGACAGCGGTGGTACTGTGTGTTATACTGAGGAAACTGGGCAAAACATGGTCAACTATCTTGAACATGATCTCATGTCCACAGTTTGCAGAGGTACAGACTTCTGCACCCTTCTTCTTGGGCTTTCTGGATCTCTCTTGGCTAACACAGCATCTCAATGTTTCCAAGGCTAACCCAAACCCTACTATACTTCCAAGAATGATGCTGGACTTCTGAAGCAACCTTTGCTTATAGAAGACCTGAGATTATAGACTAATGCAATCACCCTTGAGATATAGATTTGGCTGCATGGAAACAGTTTTAATATTTTCTTTATTCATTTCTGAGCAGATGGAACCAGACCAAGTGGAACGATTGAGAAACACCGAAGAATTGAATGTGGAACAGAGTGGGAAGCAGGAAGGACAAAGGCCCTCAGGTATTCAGAGGGAACCCCAAGTTAAAAACCAAATCTTTCAATCTATTTCTTTCCTGGAGACTCACAGGCTTAGACAAGACCTCAGCTGTGGACAGCTGTGTCCAGGACTGGCTTGTCCTCAGTGGTCCCAGTTTTCTGCCCTTCTTGCAAGAGACCCAAAGTCTCAGAGTTCTGTGAGAGTCTCCCTGGTGGGGTAGGTGGGTTGAGTTATGCAGGAACAATGTTCACAGGCAGCGCTTATCCTGTGTGAGCCCTTTCCATTCTGAAATGTATTTTCTGCAACTGAAGGAACCCACCTACACATGCAAGTCCTTGTACACCTTAGTATGAAGAGCAGGATAGTCGGTAATTTGGGCATGTGAGCAAGTGTTCCTAATCTCTTGAGAACTGAACAAGGACACTTCTGGCTTCTGTCGGAGTTCATGAAGGGTCCCTGGAAAAGCTGAGATGAGCCTGCTCCCAGCGTCCAAGGCACTCATCACATCCCTCCTTCCCTTGCAGGTCCTTCCTGTCACCCATGGACTGACTCTGAAATCAGGATCTTCCTGGAGGAGTGGGAAGTAGTTGAACGCAGAGTGGGAAACCCAGGCAGGAAGATCTCAGAGACGATCCAGGCTCTTTGCCTGCAACTCAATGAACGGAGAGGCCTAAAAAAGAGCTGGGAAAGCTGTGTAGACCTGTTACTGACCCTGCAGAATCTGCACAGGTCACTCTGTAGTGAGAGACCAGGGGCTGTCCCCTTGTTTTCTCCGTATTCGGAGGCCCTGTACAGGATCCTGGGCCGACCCCCAGGTTAGTCTCTTCTGTATTCCTCTGCCAAGCCCTCTAGAGAGCAGCATCAGCTGGCCTGCCCTTGATGAATAGAGCAGAGCACAACAAGTAGGAATCCTCATTCCCACAGCCCATTATTGCACACAGCAAACACAATGTCTGTCCTCTCTGTCTTCCTTCCTCTGCCATCCCAGGGGAATTGAAGTTGGGCGTGTTCAAGGTGGATTGGTACACACGGGACAGATCATAACTTAGTATGATCCAGGGACAGTGAGGGTGACGTTCTTTTGAAGTCTGTCCAAGAGCAAGTGGTTTCTAATCTCCTGAGAAATGAATGAGGACCCGTCGGCCTTCTGTCAGTGTGCAGGAGGGGTCCCTAGAAGATCTGACATGTGCCTGTGCATGGTGTCAAAGGCACTCATTACCTCCCTCCATCCCTTGCAGGTTCTTCCTGTAGCCCATGGACTGACTCTGAAATCAGGATCTTCCTGCGGGAGTGGGAAGGGGTTGAATGGAGAGTGGGAAACCCATGCCGGAAGATCCTGGAGAAGAGCTGGGCAATTCACCAGCAAATCAATGTGAGGAGGGGCCTGAAGAAGAGCTGGGCGAGCTGTGTGGACCTGTTGCTGACCCTGCAGAATCTGCACAGGATACTCTGTAATGAGAGACTAGAGGCCATTCCCTTGTTTTCTCCTTACTCCAAGGCCCTGTATAGGATCCTGGGCCGACCACCAGGTTAGTCTCTTCTGTATTCCTCTGTCAAGTCCTCTAGAGAGTAGCATCAGCTGGCCCGCCCTTCATGAGCATAGGGCAGAGAAAAACAGGTCAGAAATCCCCATTCCCACAGCCCATTGTTGCACATAGAAAACCTGAACATCTTTCCTCTATGTCGTTTCAAAAGAATGTCAATCGGACATGTTCCAGGTGGACCAGAACATAGAGGACAGATCATGGTTCAGTATGATTGAGGGAGAGTGAGGGTGCCATGCTTATGAACTCTTTTTGTTTCTTCTCCCTTCCAGGTCCTTACTGCCGAGATGGGTCTGGTATATGCCCGCCTGCCAAGGACTGTCAACCTTCCGTGAATTGGCCTCTAGATTGTGGTACCACCGTTCCTTTTACACAGCTTCAGGGGAACCCATTGTTTATGAGGTATTCAAAGAATTTTGTTTCCCAGAGGGGACCCCCTATAGCACAGCCATCCTTTGTCATTTCCACACCTACCTCCTGCCTGTGATCCAGGAGACCCCCATGTAAGGCAGCAAACTTGGTCTAACGGTGATTAGCACCCACATCCTCAGTGAAGACAAGTGGAGTTTTGTTTCTCCTCTGAAAGACTCAGGACCATGCAGCATAGAAGGCGTAGGCTTCTTTCTCTACCTCATAAGACAATGGGAAAATCAAATAAGGTCACTGTAGTGAAACTCTCCTGCCTTGTCCTTGTTCTTCAGTGGGGCCTACAAGTAAAGAGGGGCTAAGGATTGTCACTTGAGGTTCCTCTTCTGGTGCCCTGGGACCTGCCCTCTCTGATCTATCCACACCTGGCTCCTGGTATAAAGTCTCCTCTCCTACAAGGGCAACCTCTACTCCCCTAGATGGCTGCTCACGACATTTTCATTCTCCTGCCCTCTTGTCCTAGAACTGTTCTCAGTTTGGGACAGCCTCAAACTTGATGTAGCTGATGTTATAGGAAGCACAAAAGTTTATGCAGGCAATAGAAAAAACAAACTCATTCCTTTTTATTTATTGTTGTTGGGTTTTTTTGTTATTGTTTTTGTTATTTTAAGACAGGGTGTCCCTATAGCTTTTTTTTTAATTTTTTAATGATAAAAGGAGAATAAAGAAAAGAAAAAAAACCAAATTTCCACCTCCTCCCATTTTCCTCCCCCTCCTCCCACTTTTCTCCCCCTCCTCCCACTCTTCTCCCCCTCCTCCCACCCCTCTCCCCTTCCCCCCACTCCTCTCCCCCTCCCTTTCCAGTCCAAAGAGCTGTCAGGGTTCCCTGCCCTGTGTTAAGTCCTAGGTCCTCCCCCCTCCATCCATATCTAGGAAGGTGAACATCCAGACTGGCTAGGCTCCCACCAAGCCAGCACATAGCATAGGATCAAAACCGCGTGCCATTGTCCTTGGCGTCTCATCAGCCCTCATTGTTCGCCATGTTCTGAGAGTCCAGTTTTATCCCATGCTTTTTTTGGTAACAGTCCAGCTAGCCTTGGTGAGCTCCCAGTAGATCATCTCCACTGTCTCAGTGGGTGGGTGCTCTCCTCGTGGTCCCGATATCTTTGCTCATGTTCTCACTTCTTCTGCTCCTCATTGGGACCTTGGGAGCTCAGTCCAGTGCTCCAGTGTGGGTCTCTGTCTCTATCTCCATCCATCGCCAGATGCAAGTTCTAGGATGATATGCAAAATATTCGTCAGTATTGCTCTAGGGTAGGGTCATTTCAGGTTCCCTATCCTCAGCTGCCCAGGGAACTAACTGGGGACCTCAGCTTGGGCACCTGGGAGCCCCTCTAGGGTCAAGTCTCCTGCCCACCCTAAAGTGGGTCCCTTAACTAAGAATTGTGGTTCCGTGCTCCCCTATCCAACCTTCCTTTATCCCGATCCTCCTGTTTCCCCAAGTCCCCCCTCCTTCCCTTCTACCTTTTCTCTCCCCATCTCCCCTAACCCCCATCCCACCCCACCCCCAAGATCCCACTTTTCTCCCCGGCAATTTTGTCTACTTCCCTTATCCAAGAGGATAACTATATGTTTTTCCTTGGGTTCACCTTGTTACTTAGCTTCTTTAGATTCGCCTATTGTAGACTCCGTGAACCCTATTTATGGCTAGAAACCAATTATGGGTGAGTACATCCCATGTTCATCTTTTTGGGTCTGGGATACCTCACTCAGGATAGTGTTTTCTATTTCCATCCATTTGCATGCAAAATTTGAGAAGTCATTGTTTTTTACCGCAGCGTAGTATTCTAGTGTGTATATATTCCATACTTTCTTATCCATTCTTCCATTGAAGGGCATCTAGGTTGTTTCCAGGTTCTGGCTATTACAAATAATACTGCTATGAACATAGTTGAACAAATGCTTTTGACATGTGATAGATCATCTCTTGGGTAAATTCCCAAGAGTGGTATTGCTGGGTCCAGGGGTAGGTTGATCCCGAATTTCCTGAGAAACCGAAACACTGACTTCCACAGTGGTTGCACAAGATTGCATTCCCACCAGCAATGGATGAGGGTACCCCTTCCTCCACAGCCTCTCCAGCAAAGGCTATCCTTGGTGTTTTTGACTTTAGCCAATCTGACAGGTGTAAGATGATATCTCAAAGTTGTTTTGATTTGCATTTCCTTGATCGCTAAGGAAGTTGAGCATGACCTTAAGTGTCTTTTGGCCATTTGAACTTCTTCTGTTGAGAATTCTCTGTTCAGTTCAGCGCCCCATTTTTTAATTGGGTTAATTAGCATTTTAAAGTCTAGTTTCTTGAGTTCTCTATATATTTTGGAGGTCAGACCTTTGTCTGTTGCGGGGTTGGTGAAGATCTTCTCCCAGTCAGTAGGTTGCCTTTGTGTCTTAGTGACAGTGTCCTTTGCTTTACAGAAGCTTCTCAGTTTTAGTAGGTCCCATTTATTCACTGTTGCCCTTAATGTCTGTGCTTCTGGGGTTATACCTAAGAAGCGATCGCCTGTGCCCATCTGTTGTAGGGTATTTCCCACTTTCTCTTCTATCAGATTCAGTGTTTTCAGGCTGATATTGAGGTCTTTAATCCATTTGGACTTGAGTTTTGTGCACGGTGATAGATATGGGTCTATTTTCATTCTTCTACAGGTTGACATCCAGTTGTGCCAGCACCATTTGTTGAAGATGCTTTCTTTCTTCCAATGTATACTTTTAGCTCCTTTATAGAAAATGAGGTGTTCATAGGTTTGTGGGATAAAGTCCGGGTCTTCTATAAGATTCCATTGGTCGACTTCTCTGTTTTTATGCCAGTACCACCCTGTTTTCATTACTGTAGCTCTGTAATAGAGTTTGAAGTCAGGGATGGTAATGCCTCCAGAAGATCCTTTATTGTATAGGATTGTTTTGGCTATCCTGGGTTTTTTGTTTTTCCATATAAAGTTGATCATTGTCCTCTCCAGATCTGTGAAGAATTTTGATGGGATCTTGATGGGGATTGCATTGAATCTATAAATTGCCTTTGGTAGAATTGCCATTTTTACTACGTTGATCCTCCCAATCCAAGAGCAAGGGATGTCCATCCATTTTTTGGTATCCTCTTCAATTTCTTTCTTCAATGCCTTAAAGTTCTTGTCAAATAGATCTTTCACTACCTTGGTTAGATTTACCCCAAGATATTTTATGCTGTTTGTGGCTATCGTGAATGGAGAAGCTTCTCTGATTTCCCTCTCTGCTTCCATATCCTTTGAGTATAAGAGGGCAACTGATTTTTTGGAGTTGATCTTGTATCCTGCCACATTACTAAAGCTGTTTATCAGCTGTAAAAGTTCTTTGTTGGAATTTTGGGGGTCGCTTATGTACACTATCATATCATCTGCGAATAACAAAGTTTAACTTCTTCCTTTCCAATTCGAATCCCCTTGATCCCATTATGCTGTCTTATTGCTATTGCTAGAACTTCCAGCACTATATTGAAGAGGTATGGCGAAAGTGGGCAGCCTTGTCGTGTTCCTGAGTTAAGCGGGATGGCTTTGAGTTTCTCTCCGTTTAATTTGATGTTAGCTGTCGGCTTGCTGTATATAGCTTTTATTATATTAGGTATGACCCTTGTATCCCTAATCTCTCCAAGACTTTTAAAATAAATGGATGTTGAATTTTGTCAAATGCTTTTTCAGCATCTAATGAAATGATCATATGGTTTTTTTCTTTCAGTTTATTTATATGATGGATTACATTGATAGATTTTCGTATGTTGAACCAGCCCTGCATCTCAGGAATGAAGCCTACTTGATCATAATGGATAATTTTTCGGATGTGTTCTTGGATTCGGTTTGCCAGTATTTTGTTGAGGATTTTTGCGTCGATATTCATGAGTGAAATCGGCCTGTAATTCTCTTTCCTGGTTGAGTCTTTGTGTGGTTTTGGTATCAGAGTAACTGTAGCTTCATAAAAGGAATTTGGTAATGACCCTTCTGTTTCTATATTGTGGAATACATTGAGGAGTATAGGTATTATAGGTATTAGATATATTTACACATTAGAGTACTACTCAAGAAATCTGCTGAGGCTAGGTATGTGTAGGGAGTGTCCCTGCACAGAGGACCAGAGAGGCCATTGTGGGAAGCTGTGAAGATAAAGCCTGGATTTTTGGAAACCTGAAGATATTCGAGTTGACAGAACCATAGAACACCGGCAAAAGAAAGCTTCTATCAGGGACTAGAACCAGCCCAGGAGAAATAACCATTTGCTGTCAACAAAACTGAAAGAAGTTGGGGATCTAAAGAGCATTTTGACATCAGACATGGAGATGCAGAGTTTGAGTTGGCCCAGCTGGTTCTCAGTCTTGCTTTGGTCCAGTACTTCCTCGCTGTACTCCATTTCCTACATTGTTGAAGAGAAATGTGTGCCCTGTGCCATTATATATTGCCAATATATTATCTGGTCTTTTATTCTAATTTTACAGAAAATTACAGGTAAGAGATTACATGAATCACTCAAGAGACTTTGAACTCTGAACGATTAAACAACTTGGCTTTGGACTTTTCCAGAACTGAAATGGCTTAGTGATTTCACAGAAATAGCAAAAGGAGAGTGTAGGAGATATGTTTATAAGTTTTCTGTTTCTTTCCTCGGGTCCTAGCTGTGATGCTCACACCCATCTCTGTCTTTGCCTATATCATCAGAAATGATAATTTTTGCGATGTTCGGTATACCTCCAAATTCCTGTAAGTGCAACTCCAGCACTGTGCCATGGCCTTTGGAATCCTCACTTGGGCACATCACCATGACAGTCCTGCAGGATCATTGCAACAGGAGCTCTTCATGGCCAGTGACACACCTGCCTCGTGACTCTGTCCCAGGAAACCCTAGAATCTCTTAGTAGTCAAAACCTCAGAGAGATCCATTATGATCTTCATCAGTAACAGCAGATTCTTACTTATCTCCTCTCTGAAAAGTATAGAATACACATTGTAACTGGTGGCCCTGTCTCCTGTCAGGATAAAAGGCAATATTACATGAATGAACAGGACCTTGTTCTTTTGCCTTGTTCAGAGAGGGGCAGGACTCCCATGGGCTTGAACGAAGCATGGCATATCAAGTTGAGGCAGGACTGACCTCCTCTCTGAACAAAAAGTTATTTTAAAAATGAGAAAGAGAAAAAAGTTTTAGCTATATTAGCATGAGGACTCTCTTTAACCTGCACTGAAATCCTCCATGTAGAAAAGGAAGTTAACGATAGTCTGTAAATAGAGATGACTCGTGCTTTTGATGGACAGTAAAAATTTGGGGACCATGAGGCTGATTCTGGGGTAAAAGCATGAGCAAACTATAGTGTCACTTCAATTGTATTTTAATTTATTTTATTCAGATTTTTAAAAATTATTTATTAAAAATTTCCACCTCCTCCCCTCCTCCCATTTCCCTCCCACTCTCCCCACTCCCTCTCCCCCTTATCTCCAGTCCTAAGAGCAGTCAGCTGCCCTGTGGGAAGTCCAAGGTCCTCCCTGCTCCATCCAGGTCTAGGAAGGCGAGCATCCAAACAGACTAGGCTCCCACAAAGATAGTCCATGCAGTAGGATCAAAACCCAGTGCCATTGTGCTTGGCTTCTCAGTCAGCCCTCATTGACAGCCACCTTCAGAGAGTCTGGTTTGATCACATGCTACATCAGTCCCAGTCAGCTGGCCTTGGTGAGCTCCCATTGGATCAGCCTATTGTCTCAGTGGGAGGACGCACCCATGCGGTCCTGATTTCCTTGCTCATGTTCTCCCTCCTTCTGCTCCTCATTTTAACCTTGGGAGCTCAGACCAGTGCTCCAATGTGGGTCTCTGTCTCTATCTCCATCCATCACCAGAAATTGTATTTTAATAAATAAAGCTTGCCTGAAGAGCTGAGAGTTAAACAGTCTTATTGGTCAGCCTTACAGACAAGGTAATGGTAACACACACCTATATCCCAGTAGCCACACTACTTTTCCATACAAACCGGAAGGTACACTTCTTTAAACCCAGTGGTGCACGGCTATAATCCCAGGCCTTTAGAGAATTATAATTTGGGAGGAAACAGCTGTCAAAGACGGTGTCATTCTGAGATTGCTGGAGGCAGGATTGCCATTTTCAGACTGAGACAGAGAAAGAGCACGTGGCTGGTTGCTTGGCTTTTCAGGTCTTCAGGATGAACCCCAATTTGTCTCCTGGAGATTTTATTAATCATGCTTCAGCAAAGTTTATTCTGCACAAAATAGTGTATATACTACTTATTGATGTTACCATCAGTTTACAACAAGGCAGTAACTGTAATAGTATTAGAATTATACAATTATTTCCCTGTTAAATTTGACATTTAAACTTTTGAATTGAGAACCTTTAGCTCAAAGTAAAACTTGAAACATAAATTCAGTTTCAGAAGGATTGAAAACATCACAAAATAATGAATGCAATCCACAGAGAGACAGGAAAATCTCCTGATCCTTTTACAGTTTATCCTACGGAATATAGCAGGTTTCCTTTCTGTGTGACTCAGTTTATCCAATTAGCAAAAGTTTAGCACAGTTAACCAAGTAAAAAAGCCTAGATATACAACTCTTTACTTGTGGACCCCGCTCAAGTGACAAGGACAAGACAGGAGAGCTTTACTTCAATGGCCTTTATTGAGTATCACAATTTCTTCTACTATGAGGTAGAGGAGAAACCCCCACACAATGGTACACGGTCCTGGGGTGTTCAGAGAAGAAACAAGGAACCTGCACGTGTCTTCACTGAAGATCTTGGTGTTTTTCAGCAATTGATTTGACTGCTGCAGGAGGCTGGGGTCTGCAGAGACATAGGGAGGAAGTAGGTGTGGAACTGAGAACAGCTAGCTCTAATTCTTGGTTTCCCTTCTGTCAAACAGGGATTCCCACTTGGACATCATAGACAATGGGATCCCCTGAATAGAGACGCCATAATCCTCAGGGTTGTTGCTGGAAGGTTGATGGTTCATGGATGTCAGGGGCATACCATACAAATTACCGTAGACAGGAACTGAGGGGAAAAAAAAGTGGAGAGAGTTTAAAAGCATGTCATTCTCATTCTCCCTGAATTATGCTATCTATGGTCTGTGCAGTGTGTCTTGGTCCTTCCTGAGCATATCCAGTTTCCATTCCCCTGGGGTAAGAGAGGAAGGCAAACAGACATGACAGACATTGTGTCTGCTATATGCAATAGTGGCCTGTTGTGCACTGCCCTCTGGTCAAGAAGACAAGCCAACTGATGCTGCTCCCTAGTCAACTTGACAGGAGAATACAGAAGAGACTAACCTGGGGAGTGGCCCAGGATCCTGTACAGGGCCTCGGAATAAGGAGAAAGCAAGGATAGAGTTTCTGTTCTCCCCTGACAGAGTGTCCTGTGAAAAGTCTGCAGGGTATCCAGCAGGATGACACAGCTTTCCCAGCTCTTCTTTAAACCCCTCCTCTCATTGATTCGCTGGCGAATCGTCCAGCTCTTCTCCAAGATCTTCCTGCCTGGGTTTCCCACACTCCGTTCAACTCCTTCCCACTCCTCCAGAAAGATCCGGATTTCAGAGTCAGCCCAATTGTAAGAGGAAGACGCTGCAAAGGAAGGAGGGGTGTGATGAGTGCCTTTGATGTCATGCACATAAACATCTCAACTTTTCTATGGACCCATTCTGCACACTGAGTGAAGCCAGTTGTGGCGTCATTCAGTTCTCAGGAGATTAGAAACACTTGCTCACAAGCCTACGATTACCAGCTACCCTGTTCTTAATCCCGAGGACTACAATGGATTGCAAGCATAGGTGGGTGACTTTAGTTGTAGAAAATATGTTACCGAATAGACAAGGTTCACATGGGATGAGCACTGCCTAGGAAAGTTGTCCCTACATAGACCCAACCCACCTCCCTCCCAGGGAGACTCTCACAGAACTCTGGGACTTAGCATCACATGCAAGGCCAGCAACCTGGGACCACTGAGGACAAGCCAGTCCTTGACACAGCTGAGTTCCAGCCTAAGCCATTATGTCTCCACGAAAGAAATAGGATGGAAGTGTTGGCTTTATTTTTTTCAGTGTTTCGAGACAGGGTTTCTCTGTGGCTTTGGAGCCAGTCCTGGAACTAGCTCTTACAGACCAGGCTGGTCTCAAACTCACAGAGATCTGCCTGCCTCTGCTTCCCAAGTGCTGGGATTAAAGGCGTGCGCCAAAACCACCCGGCTGAAGTGTTGGCTTTTAACTGAGGGTTGCATCAAATACCTATGGGCCTTTGTGCTTCATGATTTCCACTCTGTCCCACACCAGATTCTTCAGTGTTCCTTAATCTTGTGACTTCGTCTTGTTCCCTCTGCTCCAAAGAGAATAAAGAAAATATTAAAACTGTTTCCACGCAGCAGAATCTCTGTCTCAGTTGAGAGTGGATTCACGTTTCAGCATCATGCAGCATGAGAAAACACTGGACTTTTCCTTCCCAATCTACTTAGGGATGTTAAATCCTCTCACCTAATGGAAAGCTTGTCTGGAAAGTGTAACCAGGAAAAGCCCCCAGTCTATAGCACATCAGCCCCCAGCTGAAGGGAATGTTCAAAGACAGAAGCACCTCTCCTCTGAGACACCCCACCCACTCTGTCCAGTTTACTCTCTTCCCACACTCCATTCCATCATCCTAGTGCTAGAAATCCATATGAAGACCTCCTCATGAGTCCCTGCTTTGCTTCTAACATAGTAAGGTTTAACACGAGGTCTGGGAACAAGTAACTGGCCATAAAGAATCAGAAAGCAAGGTCATTTGGGCTGAGTCTATAATCCCAGCTCTTCCATAACAAGTAAAAGCTGGTTCAGAAGTTCAGGTCATTCTTGGATGTACAGTGGGGTTTGGATTAGCCTTGGTGCATTGAGATGATGCCTTATCCAAGGAAAACCCAGAAAGCCCATGAAGAAGGAGAATGCAGAAGTCTGTACCTCTGCAAACTGTGGGCATGGGATTCTGTTCAAGGTAGTTACCCAGGTTTTCCCTGTTTCCTGGGTGGTAAAATGCACAGAGTCCAGCACCTTCCAAGAGGCTTGCTAGGAAGACCAAATGATGTCATATACGCATGGAAAGAGTCACATGCCAGAGGCACACTTTCGGGGTATGAAACTTCTGAGAATATTTGAAAGAGAAATACACCAGCCATCCTCCAGTGAACACAGAGTGGATTCCCACCCCCAAATCACCTGCATTTTCCCTGAAGAGGTTTGTTGCACTCCACAGAAGTTAGAAGCTGGATCTCTGTGTCCTGGTGCTGCAGTCTGCAGTGTGGAGATAGAGCTGTGTGCACCTCCCTGGGCTTCTGGAGTCTGAGAACCAGGTGGAGATCTGGGCCTTTATAAAGCTCTTGAGTGGGATTGAATAAGACCTACCTCCCTGGGTTTTTTGGTGGAGCAGGAAACCTAAACAGGAGCCTTTAATCCCCTCTCAGGTGGCTGAATCCAGAGGATTTCCCAGAAATCTGGAATTTTTAGGCTACTGAGCACCACACAGGCTTAACAGCAAATATCCAAGGCACTGTGTAAAATCAGGGTCCAATATTCAAATATCATTTTCTTAGACACCATATCTTCACATAATCCTGGCCACCCTGGAACTCACTGTTGAGATTCAACAGGTCCTGCTTTGTCTCCCTGTCTCCAGGGCTGGGATTAATGTTTTTGGCCACCATGGCTCGGTGGTTCAGGACTTTCATACTTTTCCTTTTCCTAATATCCTCTATTCATCTTGTTGATGAGAAACTGAGACATGCAGAATGCCAGCTATTTTGAAACTAAGAATCATCTGTATGTTTGTAGCTAGCCAATAATGACAGAAGTAGAAGATATTGGCAGACTTGATGATCTGCAAAAAGTCTGAAAGATGTTGTTTTTCTGATACCCTTTTCAACTGGGGTTTCTAATTGAAAAGGAAAAATTTACTTGGCACCAAGACAAAGGACAGTATTTATATACATGGCCATGAATATGGAACTGAGGATTTAAATGTTGCCTTAAAATCCTCAAATTATCATTGCTTCGTTTATCCTCCACCAGGCTGGTAAAGAAAATGTTGATGAGAGATGAGAGCTTTCTCCTTCCAACTTATAATTCTATTTCCGGTATTAAGGGAGCGCTCCCCTACCATATGGTTGCTATAGCAAGCTAGTGTGACTCCTGGGATTAAAGGTGTGTGTCATTATGACCACTGGGATTAAAGGTGTGTGCTACCACTATCTGGTTTGTAACGCTGGACTGAACATATGGATAAAAAGAGTTCAACATTATTCTGCGGATAGTGTGGAACCCTAGTGAAGGGGAACTTCCCGGAATCTTTGAGAGTGACCCTGGTAAGGAATTCTAGTAAGTAGTAATAGAAAGCCTTAACTGGCCATGCCTTGGAGCTTGGAAATTCTTTCATTGGCTTTTCTTTTTACTCACATCTACAAACAAATTATTCATGAAAACCATTCCATGCAGACGTCAAGTAATCAGTTTATCCAGAGACCGTGAGAACAGGAATCACAAGTTCTGTGACCACAGAAGAGAGAGTAGAGATAGGATTGAGCAGCTGTCGTGGCAGTCAAAGGTGACATTCCAGAAAAGAAGCCTTCACACAGAAGACTGATAGAGAGGAGTAATTTCAGATCCCTGAACACCTAGATGGGGAACCCTCCTGCCTGATCCAGATATTCAACCTCTCGACATTTACAAGTCCCATTGAAGGTCAAGAATAGGGCATAAAGAACAAGGTCCTGGACATTATTTGAATTTCAAATTTTATTCTGATATGAGGTGTGCCGGGGGGGGGGGGGGGCAACTGGTTACGACATGACAGGTGCTTACACAGTTTTCTAGAAATAGCATGTTTGGATTTTTATTATCTTTATTGGTGATCTGGATGGTTCTCTGAGTCTGAGACTTCTGAGGAAGGTTGGGGTCTCCTGGGACAGAGGCTTAGACCAGGTGTGACGATGGCCATGGAGAGCTCCTCTTGAAATGATTATGTCACTTGAGGAATACGGTTCTGAAATTTGAGGCCACCTTGTGCTGCGTGGTGAGACGAAGTACCTTTCGCCTTCACTCCAGCTCCAAGCAGCCAGGGCCACCATGACAATCACATCTACAGTCATACACACACGTCTACTCATTCACATCCACCCCTTACACAGAAGGAAGGTTTTCACAGCCCTGGACCAACACCCTGGAATGTCTCTGGATTGGTACCCAAGTCTGGACCTGTTGAAGGGCTAGGTCCTTGCTCTTGCTACTAATTAACTGCCTCGCAGGCGTCTATCCAATCGCTGTACACATCCACTGGGTCTGACAGATTTGTAATGCGTGTCTGGAACTCCTCTAGGCACACGGCACAGGAGATGACTCCAGTCTTGAGAGCACGGTTCATTTTAACATCACAAGACTTCTCATGGTTGCAGAAGGGGCACGTGAACTGCGTGTCCAGAGGTTCTGTCCTCTTCTTGGGGGGTAGCTTTTGTTTCGACTTCTTTCGTCCCATGGCTGAAGGGGGATGAGAAAATGAAAAGAAAGGAGAAAGACAAAAGGTTAGTGGACGAACATCTGCATTTGCTTTGTTAACCTTCCAACTGAGAAAGGGTGGATTTGGAAATAACTCTTTGGGGCAGAGCCTTGACTTAATTCTGAGTCATAGACCAATGCTGGGCTATCTGATGTCACCATGTTTCAGAAATTGAAAATCAAGTAGAAAAGTGTGTTCCTAGTGCTGGGGAGAAGAGGACAGAGAACCAGTCAGTGTTTAAGAGTATAACTGAGATGGACACTTGAGTTCTAGAACAGTCTGGCCTCAGAGAGATTGTGGGTCATTAAAGGAAAAGGAGGGCTTGGGGGCAACATATAAAGAGAGAATGGAGGAAGGGAGGGAAGTGAAATCAACTAAGGTGTGATCTGGATGGTGGGTGTCCCGGATCCCAGCCCTTGTTCTGTGCCGACCAGCGCCTAGGCCTGGATTGATGGTAGGTTTGGGACCAGTCTAGCCATCATTACACTCTATCTTAGATACGTGAATATGTAAAAGTAAGATATGTTCTCCAGGTCAGACACCCATAATCCTAGAGCTAGGAGGAGCTCAATCAAGGGTAGCCTGTGCTGCACACAGAGAATATCTGTCAAATGGAGACAATTACTTAGGAAGAAGCATGGAGAGCCTATAAACCAGAATTCCTAAACCCAGAATGGAGGGGATAGACAGCAGAGTGTCCTTGAGGCCATCTGGCCCCCAACTGGAATTTAAGACCAACATTGCGCCATACATGTGAACCAGTATTAAAAAGACAAAATACGCTATTGTGGCTCAGCTCTAAAACAGAGGCAGGGGATCACTGGGTGTTACAGACCAGCCAGCAATGCCCATTAAGTTTAAGATTGGCCTGATATGAGGAGCAAAGCCCTGCCGTGTGTGTGACCAACGAAGAGAACAGGACGAGTGTCTCGGGGCTTTGTTCCAGGCACTGTGGGAGCAGAGCTGTGAGGATCACAGTGCAAGGTGGTAGCCATCCTGGTTCACGACATAAATCCCTGAACACACGGGGCAACCTGTAAGGCCCCTTTTCAAAAGTCATGAAAATGCAGCCTAGCTCACAAAAAGACACAAGAGTGGGCTTTCCCATCTCACCTGAACTTTTCGGCCTTGGCTTCCTGCTACTGTTCCACAGAGTCTGGACCCAGAGGTCTCCGTGCCCTGATGTGTGCAGCAGAGCCTGGAGTGTGGAGAGGAGACCACGTGGGGATCCATCTCCTTATAAAGGTCTTGAGGGATTGAATCAGACCCGCCCTACATGGGTGTGTCGTCTGGATCAAACAAGATAAACAATAGTTTGTAATCCCATCCCAGGACTGTAAAGCCTGGGGATTTTCCAAAATTGCTCTAGAGCCTAAGCTCCCTTGAGAAACATACAGCAATTAAAAAAAAATACTCAAAGACTTCTATTAATTCATTCGATTTCCCCACACGTGGTGAGACCCTTCAAATAGGCTACCATTTCATAGAGCAACTAAGATTGAAAATTTTTAAACTGTCATGGTAACCTTATAATCAATCTGACAAATGTAATTAATTCACAATACTTGGAGGAGTGGGCTGTGGTCAATGTCTTGACTACATGGGAAAGGAAAAAGAAAGAGGTCAGGGCACCTGGTGGAAGGGAACGGTAGCATCCTGCTTTGGGCTGTGGACCCGAGTACTTGCTTTCAGATGCCAGTTCCTACTGTTTGTTTTGGGGCATAATTTTGAGGGGAGCAATCTGAGCAAAAAGAACTTAAATACAGTAGACTTGGTGTGGAAGAATGAAGAGGAAGAATGTGATAATGACCAGAGAAACTAAGAGAACTGAACGGGTTGGAGGAGGTGGAGCAAATCTCCAGGTCTCTGGAATAATCAGCTCAGTACAAGGACAGGGGATTATCTGGATTCAGGGCGAGTGGAGGTTCATGATTATCATCTCACGGTGTTTATACCCGGCAGGTCCTTCCTATGAGGGGTGTGATGACCTCTGCTTTTCATGGACACTCAGCCACCACTGGAATTGTTATGTGATATTTTGTCTGTGTTCAGACAAACAAAGCTTGTCTGGAGGTCAGAGGGTAGAGCTAGTCACTAGTTAACTACAGATGCCACGCAATGGTGGCACACACCTTTAATCCAAGCAGGTGGGAGAGGTGGGAAGATCAGGAGTTCAAGATCACCCAGGGCTATACCAGATGTACCAGTAGGAAAGAGAAACACAGCCAGGCGATTGTGGCTTACACCTTTGATCCCAGTACTTGGGAGGAAGTAGGAATATAGGGAGTTCAAGGGCACCCGGGTATATACTAGAATGAAGCCATCTAAAAGAGAAATAGAGCAGTCGCCGGTGGCTCATATCTTTGATTCCAATACTTGAGAATAAGTAGGAAAATCAGATTGATCATGCCTAAAAGAGAAACAGAGCAGGTGGTGGTGGCTCACAACTTTGATTCTAGCCCCTGGGATCTGATGCCTTGGACACCAGCACCTTGTAGCCTCAGTCTTTGATCCCAGCATTGGGAAGTGGAGACAGACAGGGTCTCCCCCATTCAGTCTGAGGATTCTTAGAGACAGAATCGCCCCCATTTGGTCTGAGATTTTGCACAGGTAAATCCTCTAGTGCAGCTGGCTGTTTTGTGTCTCAGATCTCCAGGCAAGCTTTATTTGTCAGAACACAAACAAAATATACAATAGGTTTTCCCTTCTCCTCTGTCTCCTGTGCACCAGCTTTGGGATTTTGGCATTCCCATTCCTTCAGCAGAGCTACAAGAAAACCCATCACCTATGATGTCCAGGGAGGACTCCCTGCTTCCCAGATGAGCACTCTGGAACCCTGCATCCTTGCACAGTCCACACCTTTCCCCTGCCTTTGTCCCAAAGGATCCCAGCATCTGGCAGCCATGGGGAATCACAGTTGACAACCCATGCTCTCAATAAAGACAACTTCCTTTTCCCTTTGTCTTTCTCTCTCTCTCTCTCCCCCTCTCTCTAATTCTCAGAGTTGTACAGTGCTGTAGGTGAAGGTGTCTATTCCTACCTCATAAGAGAAGAAAACGTGAAATTAAATGAAGGTCTCTGTGCTGTCGTCTCCTTACAGCTTCTGTAGGGGTCACAATGGGACATGGCAGGCATCTTCAAACCCTCAGATCTTACCTTTCTGACTTACTCTTTCCAACAAACCATAGCACTTAACCTTGGCGTTCCCAGAGCCATGGACAACTCCAGGGAGAGTCACTAACAGAGACTGGAAGCAGCACAGGACAAATAACTGTACTGCTCTCAACAAAACTAAGTGGAGTTGGAGATCTGAAGAGCTGTTTGACCTCAGACACGGAGATGCAGAGTTCGAAGTTCGCTGAATTAGTTTTCAGTATTGCTTTTGTCTGGTTTTTCCTCACTGTGCTTCTTTTCCTTCCTTTTGGAACAGTAAAGTATGCTCTGAGCCATTGTATATTAGAAGTAGATGATCTGGTTTTTTATATTAATTTTACTGGGAATATAGTTAAGAGCTTACAGGAATCAGCATTCACAGCTTTAATCCCAGCACTCAGAGGCAGAGGCAGGAAGGTCTGGTCTGCAAGAACTAGTTCTCCCGGTTTGAAATTGACAGAAAAACTGTCTTGAATAACCAAAGAGAGACAGAGAGATTGCATGAATCCCAGAAGAGACTTTGAAGTTTATACAAATTTGAGTAGTTATAGACTCTGGGAACTTTTGAAGTTGGACTGAATACATTTCTACATTATACTATGTCTACAAGCCTATAGGGTCAGTGTAACATCCATGCTACTAATCCTGTTCTGAGATCTACTGCTCCTGTAAGGTCCTGTAGTGCCTGTACTACGTGCACTACAGTACTACGCCTGGAGCTTACCACCTGCACTACAGGATGGTTTGCAAGCCTAGCCGGGCAAGGGGCTAGAGACTGAAACACACACACAGAGACAGAGACACGGGCCATTCTTGAACTCTTCGAGAATGCCAACTTCAATCAAGAGCGCAGCCTTTAATGTGTTCCAGGGCAGCTTATTGCCTTTCCTGACCAATCGCCATGTCCTAACTCTCAGCTTCAAGCCACCAGCAACCACTCCCCTGTCTCATGCTCAGAGTAGCTGCAAACACAGGAAATAAAGTTGTTTTGCTCAAAGCAGCTGCAAGCATAGAAAACAAGTTGTTTACAGTAAACTCAGGGTCTGGGGGTCCACTATCCTGAACAGGACAGGCAGTGGAATGTGGTGATTTGAATAGGAATGGTCCTCCATAAAATCATGTGTTTGAATTATTGATCCATACGGTTTGGCACTATTAGGACAAGTGGCCTTGTGGGTTAAGTGCTTCACTGTGGAGGCAGGATGCATGGTCTTACATGACCAAGCTAGGCCTAGTGCAACAGTGGACCGGATATAGGACTCTCAGCTCCTTCTCCAGCACCATAACTGCCTGCATGCTGCCTTGCTTCTCACCATGACAAAAATAAACCAGACCTCTGAAACTTTAAACCAACTCTTGTCATTTCCATTACACACACACATGTATGCACATAGACATACACACACACACACATGTATGCACATAGACATACACACACACATGTATGCACATAGACACACACACACACACACACACACACAAACCACAGAATTTATTAGAAAGACCTTCATGTTGTGTTCCTTCTAATCTGCCAATGGCTGGCCCTGACACTAAAGCCTAAAAATTCATCAGGGCTGTGGTCCACAAAGCTGGAAGTCTCAACTGGTCTTCAGCTAACACTGGAATCCTGAAGAAGCAGCCTCTACGGCAGGTGAAGGAATAGACTCGCTATAAGGATGAGGGGAGGCAGGGAAAGAGCAAATGCTTTCTTCTCCTGTGTCCTTATATAACATTCTAGCACAAGCTGTGGCGCAGATTTAAGGTGTTTCTCCCTCTTTCCCATCTTTCCCATATGAAAAGTTTGTGTCTTCCAGTCTCCAGATCAGGATTAGACTTGGATCCACCTACCTAACATTAGGGGAAATCCCACACAGCTGTGTTTCCTGCTTTTGGAAGTTAGTTAATAGCAATGGAGTCAAGTTGACAACCAAGAGTAGTTATCACATCATTTAAACTTATTTTTTGGATATGGTCTTTTTACATATTCATGGCATCCTGGAACTCACTATGTAGACCCAACAGTTCAGGTAACCACACCTTGTCTTTCTCTGCTTTGCCTGCCCTGCTACTGGTAGTAAGGACATAAGCCACTATGGCGGGTAATTCAATTGAACATATTTGCTGAATGTGTTCATTAAATCTAAAGAGAAATTATAAACCTGAGACACACAGATTTTTATTTTTTTATTTTTTTGGTTTTTTGAGACAGGGTTTCTCTGTGGCTTTGGAGCCTGTCCTGGAACTAGCCCTGTAGACCAGGCTGATCTCGAACTCACAGAGATCCACCTGCCTCTGCTTCCCGAGTGCTGGGATTAAAGGCGCGTGCCACCATCGCCCGGCTGACACACAGATTTTTATTAACCTTTATTTACAAATAAACATCATCTCTAAAATCATAGCTGATCTACTGTAATTTCAGCAGGGAGACCTAGCAAGTTCATTATCTGGACACTAGAGAAAAAGGAAACAATGGAGGACACATGGGGACACACGACAGCACAGCCTGTAGGGAAGAGAGGACGTCATAATTATGGGGAGGGTGTGTAGCAAGAGTTTGGTGAAGCTCATCTGCATGTAGTCTGGCCTGCTCCCAAACTCACTTGTGTTCTTCAGGAAGTAGGTTATTAGATAAGATCATATAGATGTCATGAAAGGTGAGATTATAAGACTGGGTAAGATATTGGAATTGTTTTATGAAAGTGGTAGAATTAGACATATAGTGTCACGGCCAACCTCGTCCCGCAAGGAATGACGTGAACACCGGAGCTCTTCTCACTGCAGTTTATTCCAGGACCTTTATTCACAGCAATTCATCTCCTTCTCTTTCTCTCTCTCCCCGACCTCTCTCCTTGGGCAAACCTCTCCCAGCCCTTAAGTAGACATGGGCTGCCAACCCCGAACTGCCAGGTGGGCACTGCCCATAGGTTCACGCATATGCAGGCAGCTGATAGTCATTGCATGATCATAGCATAGGTCAGACTTTAGCCATAGGAGTTGAGTACATATCTCCATCAGTTTTGATTCCACGCAGCTCGCTACAATATAGGACCCCAGTATTTGTTCTATATGGGAGAGTTCTGAGAGTGAGAAAGGAATGTGTACCCTAATAAATCCATCTACACTGGCCACCTCTCACAACGGGAGAACTGTAGTGGGCTTGGTTTGGTTAGATTTGGGTTCCATAGCAGCACGTGAGCATATGATAGGAGGGATAAATGTGGCCGTGGCCAGGCACTGGAGAGGAAGAATGATTCAGCGGGGCTGCTGGAGCAGGTAGTGGGAGGGGGAGAGAGGAAGAGCAAGCAGAGGGAGGAAGCTAAGCAGCAGGAAGTAAAGGAACAGAAGTATTTGTTGAGGTCCTGAAGGTGTGGATTCCTTACTGGGGTCCAGAGCAGTAGCTAAAGTAACTGGCAGAGGAACAGGAGTAGGAGCTTAAGGGGCAGGAGTAGGATTGGAGTTGAAGGAACAGCTGAAGAGACTAAAGGATCAGGAGTAGAAACTGGAGTTGAAGGACCAACAGCAGGGGCTAAAGGGACCGGAGTGGGAGCTGGGAGAATGGGGGTAGCTACCTGCTGAGGTCAGAAAGGCAGGGGTTTGTTAGCGGGGTCCAGAGCAGAAATGGAAGATTCTTCCTGTACAGATGGCATAGCCAAGAACTTGTGAGTTGGCGAACAACTTGCAAGGACAGAGGGTTTAGGCTTAAAGCCTAAATAGTAAAAGGCTTGGATGTAAGGAAACTCCCTCCATTTGTCTGTGTGCTGACAATAGTTAGAAAGCTCCCGCAAAATATCAGGATGAAAGTTGCCGTTAGCCACTTTAGATTGCCAACTAAAATGTAACGAGGCCATTTTTTTGGAACAAAGATGGACAAGTGTGGGAATCTGTAAGATGGAAATTAAGGCCTGGGGTTTCAGGGCCTCTAAACGACATCCCAGGGGGGAGGCTGAATTGATGGGCTTTGATGGCTTGCTCCCCGTAGCTGAAACCCTGAAAAACCCATGAAAAACAGCAACACCACAAGGCGCACAGGGAGACATCTCTCAGCTGTGGGCAGGGCTTGAAACAGCGAGCAACCATCACAAGACCTGTGGGAGAGCGTCCTCTGGCAAGTAGTGGAATGGTGTGGCCTGGTTGGATCCAGTTGGGGGAATCAGAAACCAGAGAGACCAGAAGCCACTCCGAGTGGCCTTTCATGGCGAGGCTTCATCGTGTCTGCCCTAGAGAAGAGCTGCATTGTGTCTGAGCTCACTTCCCTTCTTCCCAGCATTCTGGTCTGTCTACTCCGCCTATCTAAATTCTGCCCTATCAGATGGGCCAAGGCAGTTTCTTTATTGACCAATGAAATCCCACATCATCACACTGCCCAGCTTTAAAACCAGACGGTGGTGTCACACACCTTTAATCCCAGGAGCCACTCTAGCTTGCTCTAGCTACCAGAAATACAAGTATAAGATGGGATGAGACATCTCTCAGTCTCTTATTTTCATTCTCTCCTTTACCAGCCTGGGGGAGGATACACAGGGCAGTGATATCTTGAAACTTTCCAAGGCAACATTTAAATCCTCAGCTCCATTCTCAAGGCCATGTATATAAATACCAACCTTTGACTTGGTGCCAAGTAACTTCTTCCTTGACAGTTTAAAACCCCAGTTGTGAAGTGTTTTTGAGACACCACCTCTTTCAGTATTTTCACAGATCATGCAGTCCACCAATGTCCTCATCCCTGCCAGGTCCTAATCCTTCAGTCATTGTTGGTTAGCTACAAACATACAGATGATTCCCAATTTCAAAATAACTGATTAAAAACAGTTTGTAAGTCTCAGTTTTTTCATCAAGTACAATTTGAATAGAGGATATTAGGAAAAGGAAAATTATTAAAGTCCTAAATCAACATGCCATGGTGGCCCAAAACTTAAATTCCATAACTGAGGACAGGGAGACAAATCAGAACCTGTTGAATCTAAATAGTGAGTTCCAGAGTGGCAGGGATTATGTAAAGATATTCTGTTTGAAAAAATATTTGAATGTTGGACCTTGTTTTTGCACAGTGTCTTGCATACTTGCTATTGAGCCCGTGTCTTGCTGAGTAGCTTAAGATTTCCATAAATCTGGCAAATCCACCAGCCTCAGCCATCTGAGAGGGGATTAAAGGCTCCTGGTTAAGCTCTCCTGCTCCACCCTCCACACCCAGGGAGGTGGGTCTGATTCAATCCCATCCAAGAGCTTTATAAAGACCCAGATCTCCACCTGGTTCTCAGACTCCAGAAGCCTAGGGAAGTGCACACAGCTCTACCTCCACCCTGCAGACTCTGCAGCACCAGGACACAGAGGACCCCGCTTCCAAGACTCTGTGGAGCACAACAAATCTCTCTGGTGAAAATGTAGGTGATTTGGGGATTGGGGGAATCCACTCTTGTGTTTTCTGGACGATGGCTGGGGTATTTCTTTTTCAATTTTTCTCATAAATTTTACAGCCCAAAAGCATGTCTCTGACATCTGTCTCCTTTCCATGTGTGTAGGAAATCACTGCTAGTCATAGCAAGCCTCGCGGACAGCGGTGGTACTGTGTGTTATACTGAGGAAACTGGGCAAAACATGGTTAACTATCTTGAACATGATCTCATGTCCACAGTTTGCAGAGGTACAGACTTCTGCACCCTTCTTCTTGGGCTTTCTGGATCTCTCTTGGCTAACACAGCATCTCAATGTTTCCAAGGCTAACCCAAACCCAACTATACTTCCAAGAATGATGCTGGACTTTTGAAGCAACCTTTGCTTATAGAAGACCTGAGATTATAGACTAACGCAATCACCCTTGAGATATAGATTTGGCTGCATGGAAACAGTTTTAATATTTTCTTTATTCATTTCTGAGCAGATGGAACCAGACCAAGTGGACCGATTGAGAAACACCGAAGAATTGAATGTGGAACAGAGTGGGAAGCAGGAAGGACAAAGGCCCTCAGGTATTCAGAGGGAACCCCAAGTTAAAAACCAAATCTTCCAATCTATTTCTTTCCTGGAGACTCACAGGCTTAGACAAGACCTCAGCTGTGGACAGCTGTGTCCAGGACTGGCTTGTCCTCAGTGGTCCCAGGTTTCTGCCCTTCTTGCAAGAGACCCAAAGTCTCAGAGTTCTGTGAGAGTCTCCCTGGTGGGGTAGGTGGGTTGAGTCTATGCAGGAACAATGTTCACAGGCAGCGCTTATCCTGTGTGAGCCCTTTCCATTCTGAAATGTATTTTCTACAACTGAAGGAACCCACCTACACATGCAAGTCCTTGTACACCTTAGTATGAAGAGCAGGGTAGTCGGTAATTTGGGCATGTGAGCAAGTGTTCAGTTCTTGAGAACTGAACAAGGACACTTCTGGCTTCTGTCGGAGTTAATGAAGGGTCCCTGGAAAAGCTGAGATGAGCCTGCTCCCAGCGTCCAAGGCACTCATCACATCCCTCCTTCCCTTGCAGGTCCTTCCTGTCACCCATGGACTGATTCTGAAATCAGGATCTTCCTGGAAGAGTGGGAAGTAGTTGAACGCAGAGTGGGAAACCCAGGCAGGAAGATCTCAGAGACGATCCAGGCTCTTTGCCTGCAACTCAATGAACGGAGAGGCCTAAAAAAGAGCTGGGAAAGCTGTGTAGACCTGTTACTGACCCTGCAGAATCTGCACAGGTCACTCTGTAGTGGGAGACCAGGGGCTGTCCCCTTGTTTTCTCCGTATTCCGAGGCCCTGTTCAGGATCCTGGGCCGACCCCCAGGTTAGTCTCTTCTGTATTCCTCCTTCAAGTCCTCTAGAGAGCAGCATAATGAGCATAGAGCAGAGAAACACAGGTCAGAATTCCCTATTCCCACAGCCCATTGTTGCGCATAGAAAACCCCAACATCTTTCCTCTATATCGTTTCAAAAGAATGTCAATCGGACATGTTCCAGGTGGACCAGAACATAGAGGACAGATCATGGTTCAGTATGATTGAGGGAGAGTGAGGGTGCCATGCTTATGAACTCTTTTTGTTTCTTCTCCCTTCCAGGTCCTTACTGCCGAGATGGGTCTGGTATATGCCTGCCTGCCTGCCAAGAACTGTCAACCTTCTGTGAATCGGCCTTTAGATTGTGGTACCACCGTTCCTTTTACACAGCTTCAGGGGAACCCACTGTTTATGAGGTCTTGGAAGAATTTTGTTTCCCTGAGGGGATCCCCCTGAAGCACAGCCATCCTTTGTCATTTCCACACCTACCTCCTGCCTGTGATCCAGGAGACCCCCATGTCAGGCAGCAACCTTGGTCTACGCTGATTAGCACCCAGATCCTCAGTGAAGACAAGTGGAGTTTCTTGTTTCTCCTCTGAAAGCCTCAGGACCATGCAGCCTTGAGGGCGTACGCTTCTTTCTCTACCTCATAAGACAATGGGAAAATCAATAAAGGTCACTGTAGTGAAACTCTCCTGCCTTGTCCTTGTTCTTCAGTGGGGTCCACAAGTAAAGAGGGGCTAAGGATTGTCACTTGAGGTTCCTCTTCTGGTGCCCTGGGACCTGCCCTCTCTGATCTATCCACACCTGGCTCCTGGTATAAAGTCTCCTCTCCTACAAGGGCAACCTCTACTCCCCTAGATGGCTGCTCATGACATTTTCGTTCTCCTGCCCTCTTGTCCGAGAACTGTTCTCAGTCTGGGACAGCCTCAAACTGGATGTAGCTGATGTTATAGGAAGCACAAAAGTTTCTGCAGGCAATGGAAAAAACAAACTCATTCCTTTTTATTTATTGTTGTTGGTTTTTTTGTTTTTGTTATTTTAAGACAGGGTGTCCCTATAGCTTTGAAGCCTGTCCTGGAACTAGCTCTTGTAGACCAGGCTGGCTTTGCACTCACAGAGATCAACCTTGTTCTGCCTCTTGAGTGCCTGTCTCTGACTCATTATTGCTGGGATTAAAGGCGTGAGCCACCCCTGCCCAGCTCAGAAACTCTTTCTTGTATGAGGAAATATTTTTAGGATAGGAAGAAACACAGGGTGGTGGTTTGAGACTGTGCCCCATGGTCTTGCATACTTCATCGGTCATTCCACCATCCATGGTCCTCTCTGCTAAGGTGTAGTGGTCATGGTCTTGTTGGAACTAGTATGTCAGTAAAGGTAAGCTTTGATGGTTCAAGGGTTCCTACCATGTCCCATTGCCCTTGTCTTGTTCCCCTGCTGTTCACAGATGGAGCTCTCTCTCTCTGCCCTTTCACACACTCTGCCTTCGCTGCCATTTGCTGCCTGTTTCCCACTAAATAATTCTGGGCACCTAGAAGTTTTCTTTCAAGAGAAAGGACCGTTCTTATTTCTCTCGAATATCTTCCTAGTACAACTAGACATAGCTTTATTCAGGCATCCAAAGATCATCAAGACTTGCTAGGAAGCTCTGGGATTCATAATCAGAAGGGACAGGGCTTTCCTGGGACACTGCTTGCCAAGAAAGGCTGTCCTGCTATGGGACTCCCATGCTAACTCCTTTAATGGGGCCTTGCTCAGCACGTGGCCCTAGAGCGGTGCAGAGATTCCACACTGAGAGCACAGCAGTAGTTCAAGGTCACCCTATGTTAGTGAAGGAGAGTGTGTCATATAGGGTCCCTAAAACCCTGTGTCTAAAGGAGAAGAGGACAACAGAGATAACAACATATAAAAGGAAAACAGAAGTCTCCCTCCTTCCAGTTAACACCCGAGCTTTCTAGCTGACTCTCTCCCTTTTCTTGGGGCTTAAAGTTCCTATTACGTCTCAATGTGCTCTGAACGTGCTGCTGTGTGTGAACCAGTGGTTTCCCATCCACTGCATCACATGACATGGGTGTGCTACCCCTATGTGTGCTCTCAGCAACTGTGAGATCAAGGGAGGAGGGCACAAGTGGACAATCATCTTTGTGTGCAGTGTGAAGTGTAGGCTAGCCTGGGTGACATGAGATTCTGTCTCTGTAAACTCAAGCCAATAAAACTATACCACAAAGCAGGTGAGGGTTTGTTTACCTAACCCTTGAAACCCACTGCTGTGGTCTCTGTTCAGGGATGTCGCCCACGCCCTCCCTGAGTTCCCTCTGCATTCAAGTGAACACTGTAGATAGACCTTCCATCTGGGCAGAAGAAGCCACTGGGTGCTTCTGAACATCAGGGAAGCATCCAAAGCACAGGCACTGGGCCTGGTAAAAGTACTGACATCAAGTAAAGGACATCTGGGCTGGACCACCAGACTAACAGCTGGCAGACCCAGTGCGACCTCCTCCATCATAGGGGTCCCAGTGTCCCTCCACTCTCGCCTTGTCCACAGGCTGTGCTGTCCCGCTGTCCCCCTGTGTCCTCTACTGCTACCTTTTGTTCTTTGTGCCTCCTGGGGAAGATGTCAGGCCTCAATTCCCCCATAACTATGGATTAGCTACAGTCTCCTAGATATTCCTAAGTCAGAAAATAATGGACTAAACACATTCTGTATGGCTCTGGTGCTCAGCCAAATTCTGGATGAATTGAGGATATTTAACAAATTTCTTAAATTATTGTAAAACCAGGCATGGTGGCCCACACCTTCAATCCTAGCATACGATATAGGCATAAGGGGCCTGGATAGTCGCCTCTAAAGAGTGAGTACCAGAATGACCAGGACTAGATAAAGATATCCTGTTTTAAAATGATATTAGAATATTGGACCTTGTTTATATATAGTGCTTTGGATATTTTCTGTTGAACCTGTGTCTTGCTGAGTAGCCTAAGCATTTCAGGAAATCCTCCTGCCTCAGCCTCCTGAGAGGGGATTAAAGGCTCCTGGTTAAGCTCTGCTGCCCCAGCCTCCTCCCTCCTCCCCAGGTCTATATTGTGGAGAAACTGCTGTGGAAGGGTGTGTCGTCTGCCACTCCCATGGAGAGCTTTACTGAACACTTTAAAGTCATATGAGCAAAACCTCACCAAATATCCTCTTATTTCATGGATCCTGCATGATCTTGAGAAGAAATAAATGCCGGTGGATTAAAGGCACATGCTTTAATCACAGCATTTAGGAGGCAGAGGCAGGAGGATCTTTGTGAGTTCATTGCCAGCCTGGTCTACAGTGCTAATTCCAGGATACCCTCCAGAGTTACAGCAAAAATCCTTTCAGAAAAAGGGAGCCAAAAAAAAAAAAAAAGAAAAAGAAAAGAAAAGAAAAATAAGGAAATCCAAGTAGACCATATGTGCCCAAATATTCAGGCTTTGACAGTTTATGCATACAGAGTTCCCTGTCTAATTTTCATCCTATTTTGGAGTTTTGGTTTTCCTATTTTTTGGAAAAGGTGGGTGAAATGTGTACTTTCCATTTTCAGTAACTACAGATGAACTCCAGTAGTACTGAGTCCCCAATAGAGACTGCAGACGTCCCCAGAGTCTGCTTAGTCAGTGTCTTTCCACCCCCATATGTCATCAGGTTCACTCTGTAGTGCATTGTACTGGAAACCCGAAGACCAGGATTAGATTTAAATACCATCTCTTGTTATAGGATAAAAAGGCTGGGAATGTGTTGTGGAATAATATTTTAACTATGGAAAGATGTGTTGCATTTGTTTATGCTGCAGGCTATCACTTTAACCGAGCAAAGCTGTGTGGCTGGTGTTTATGCTGAATTTAATTAAGAAAAGATTTGTTGCGTCTGGTCCACCTTGCCTGCCCAAGGCACCTGATTGGCCTAATAAAAATCTGTGTGGCCATAGGTAGTCAGAGAAAAGATAGGAGAGAATAAGTAGGAGGAGAACTCTAGGCTCCAGGAGAAGAAGAGAAAGGAGAAGGGAGAGAGGAGAAAGAAGGGGCCATGCCTTGAGCAAGAAGCCAGGCAGCCACCAGACAGCCAGACATGAGAAGCAATGAAAGTCAGATATATGGAAGGAAAGAAAATTGAAAAGCCTGAAAAATAAAGAAAAATAAAAAGGTAGATGAAGAGAAACAGGTTAATTTAGGCTGAAAGAGCTAGCCAGAAAAGATATTAAGGTAGGCTGAGCATTCATAGCTAATGAGAAGTCTCCATGTCATGAGTTGGAAACTGGTTGGTGGCCTAAAAGAAAAAGCCTAATAAGGGATAATTAGCAAAATGTGTGTCTAGCAGTTCTAAATACAGTATATGATGGGTAGCCAAGACTCTGCCTGGTTCCATGTGTAGTCAAGTATCGTTCTTCCTGTAGGAAGTTAGCAGTATAAACACAGTCAACAAAATAAATGCATACAATATATGAATACCAAGAACAACAATGAAATACCTATTTCTTGGATACTCTGGGATAGTGTTATCTATGTCAGTGAGTAATAAGGAGTTGACGGTACAGTAGACTTTCTATCTCCTACATCTCCTTCCATCCTACTCTCCCCACGTCTCCTCCACCCCTAGAGAAAGAACCTGCATCTGCACCCCTGTACAACTCTAATGGTTTGAAAGAGATAAAAAAGGAATCCCTACTTGTCTATCCTGAGGATGAGTTGCCAACTGTGACTTAGTACAGCGGCCAGATGCTGGGATCCTCTGGGACGAAGGCAGGAGAAGGCTTGGACTGTGAAAGGATGGTGGGTTTCAGAGTGCTCATCTGGGATCCAGGGAATCCTCCCTGACATCACAGATGATGGGATTTGCTGTAGTTCTGCAGAAGGAGCAGGGATGCCATAACTCCAAGGTTGCTACATGGAAGAGGGCAAGACCATCAGAAGTTGAGTGTTCATAGAAAGCAGAGGTCGTCAACATCCTCACAGAGAGGACCTGCCAATCACAGACACAGGGAGATCATAATCATGGTGCCCTCTGCTCTGCCTGAATCCAGTTACCAACTGTCCTTCCTGTGTGTCCACTGTGAACAAGTCCAAAACCAACCAAGAGGACACACTTTGAAAATCACTGCTACTGCAGCACAGGGTTCTGGTACTGAGGTGTTTATTCTAGAGAGCTGGAGATTTCCTCCACCTCCTCTATCCCCATCAGTAATCTAGTTTCTCTGGTCATCATCGCCATCTTCCTCTTCATTATTCAGTATTTCCTCTACTCCCAAGTATGCTACTGCTTTTTGTTCTAATTTTTCCCCTCATCTTCATCCCCCAACAGAAGAGGTAGGCCTTTTATGTGATAGCACATGGCCAGGAAGACAGCTTCACTGCTCCACTGAAGGCCCCAACATTCCTATCCACCAGGTGCCCTTACCTCTTTCTTTTTCTTTTCCCATGTAGTCAAGAGAGTGACCACAGCCCACACTTCCAAGTATTGTGGATTATTTACAATTTGGCAGTGTGATTACTAGGTTAACACGAGAGATTAAAAATTTCCATCTTTGTTGCTCTTTGAAATAGTACCTATTTGAAGGGATTTACCACATATGGAAAAATCAACAAATTAGTATAAATCTTTGAGATTTTTTTTAAATGGCTATAAGTTTCTCAAAGGATTCCAGGCTCTACAGCATCTTTAGAAAATCACCAGTCTTTAAATTCCTGGAATGGAATTACAAACTATTGTTTATCTAGTTTGTTTCACACCACACACCCATGTAGGGTGGCTCTGATTCAATCCCACGAGACCTATATAAGGAGATAGATCTTTGAAGGCATAAGTCACAAAACAATCCCACACCAGTTTGGAATTATGATTAATAAAATGGTTATTTATTTAAAGGGAGAAAAACTTATAGATCACCGTCTCAGACAACAGCCCTCTGCACAATCAGGAAGGAAGTCTAACAGCTTGAAGCAGAGCCGGACACAAGAGAACAAGCACACAGCTACCACTGCTTTTCAAACAAAAGAGACCACGCTCAAGTGGGCTGGTATCTTAAAGGCTATTGGCTGAAGGAGCGGAAGTGTCTCCCACAGCACCTACCCCTTTTGTTTAAATAAGAAAGTTGCAAACCCAATACAAAACAATATACACTAGGAACAGATATCAAGTATAAGATTAGAATTACAATCAGCATAAACAATATTAAGCAAGGAACATATGCTAAATGTTTTAATAAATTCTATCCTAAGGAGTCTAAGTCTTGTATTGGAGATAGCTTGGCTAGAACATAGGAGGAAGGTAACTACAGCTATCTAATCTTCAACCCTATCGAAGGCCTGAGAAGGGAGATAATATTACTTGAGCAGGCAGGAAGTACAATCAAGTAGCTTCCAAAGCAAGCAATATATGAGGGACAATTAGCTACCTCAGCAATCACCCAAAGTCTCATTTTGCAACATTGAAGCAACCAACTTTGGCTATGGCCTAGTGTAATGGACAGACTATTTTTAGAGGCAGGAAATTTTTCAAAACCATCTTATCCTGTCTGGGCAAGATTTGACAGTCCTGCTTACCCGTTTCCGGATATCATGTAACTTGTCAGTGGTTGAGGCATTGTCAGTTCCTTGCCCAAAGGCCAGTTTTGCCAAGAAGAAAACAAGCTCCAAGTGGAGTGTCTTTGGTGCTCAACATTCTCTCGGGAATAGATTTGTGCTGTCAGAAGCAGTCATGTGTCATGTAAACAGAACCCTAAGTTACTTAAATGTCATGTTCTACAGATCCTCGAAGTGGTTGAAGATTCCCTGTCTAGACAGAATACAGTCCCTATATATCTAAAGAACCTAATTGATCTGACTGTATGTACAACAAACATGAATAACTATTGACCTATAATAATTAATACCTGTATAACTTAAAGACTAAAACTTCAAGTTAGAATATTAAATAATCTGTAAATAAATGTGCAACAAATGAGGATAGTAATCTCAAAATGTAAACAATTTATAAGTATTTTGATCAGAGGTAGGAGTAATATATAATGCAATATTAAAATATATCCTAAAAGTTGTGTCAATATACAAAGTGTCCTAAATCGAGGAAAAACAGCATATATATAATCTGACAAAATAACTTTGCATAGGTGTACAAATGTAAACAAAAGTAACAGATATAATTTTAACTTGTATCAATATATAAAACTATACCAATGTAAATTATCCATAAATAATAGCTCACAAGTATTCACTCTATTACCCACTATTACTATCTCCCCCCTTTCTTAATAAACATAGTTTTCAACCCAGCCCTTTATCTAATAAAAGTAATAATCAACAACCTCTAAACAGTGTTCCCAGCCCTATGGATAAACTTTTTGGGAATGTAGTAGCAGTCTCCTAGAATTGCTTCCTGTGTCATGGCGGAAATGTTCTCTTAATGGGATCCTGCAGAATTAAAGTGATGGTTAAGCTTCAAAAGTACTGTCTAGTATAGTTGCAAATAGTTTCCAAGCAGTCAATAGATAGGGTTTTTTTTTTCCTTCAAAATTCTTATTTGGAGTCCTGGCCAGAATGTCATGAGAAGGTGCTCCATTTCAGTAGCTAGTACCCAAATAAAGAAGCAGTCTTATAGTAGTGCTGTCTGCATCACGATGTCATCTCAACTAGGAGAGTTGTTGCTGTGGGGCCCCAACTTTCTGGAAACTTCAAAGATTCGGGCTGGGGGGGGGACTTAATTGGGGGAGGGGGAGGGAAATGGGAGGTGGTGGCGGGGAAGAGACAGAAATCTTTAATAAATAAATAAATTAAAAAAACAAAACAAAACAAAAAGATCACTGCAGAAAAAGGATCTGTAGGAAAATCTATTGTTCATCATGAAGAACTTAAACGTCATTTATATATACATACATTCAATTAAGAATGTGATATAGACAAAAAAGGCACGGAGAAAGTAAAAATTTTTCCTAAAGTCTTTCTTCTGTCCCATACCATATGGCTCACAATATGAGACAGAAACTCTAAATGTTGCTTTTAACAACACACTTGGATTTAGAGAAGTACAGAGCCATTGTCCAACTCCAAAAGCAGCTGAATATATTAACATATATGGATTCATAAACAATATTCTGTTTTCTAGATGCTCCTTAGTGGATAGTTATTTTTTCTTCTGTCAGCATGCAAACATCCAGAGTCTCTTGAATTTTTGATGATGTGTATTTTCCTGCAAAGATAAGAGCAGAACCCTGCCCTAACTCTTATGAGCTTTGCTCACCACCATTGTGAGTGTGGTATCATTTCTCTTTTTCAAGAGGTTTCTCCTTTTCAAAGCGAATCTTTATTAATTTTGATGGTATCCATAATTTTTCTTTTCCTGTGGAAACAAGAGCGAAACCCCTTCCCCAACGTAGCACATCTCCTGGTTTCCATTGTGAGGGCAACACATCCTTGAAACACACTGGTTGAGTCAATTCAGAAGTTTTTTTCCATTATCCAATGCCTCTCCGCTGTTGTTTTTCCTTTCTCATTAGCGTTAAGAAAATTCAAGGTTAGTAAAGCATTATGCAATCTATTTCTGGGGGTATTTTCTGTCCCTTTCTGTTTGTTCAGCATATCATTTATAGTACAATTTGACCTTTCTATAACTGCCTGACCTGTAAGATTATTTGGTGTACCTGTAATGTACTTTATATTACAATAAGCAAAAAAGCGTTTCATTTTCTTAGATACATATGCCGGACCATTGTTTGTCTTTATTTGTGCAGGTATACCCATGATGGCCATAACTTCCAAAATCTGACCACAATGAACTCGACAGAAGAGAAATTAAAGTAAGATAGCTTTAATGCACGTGACTGGAGACCACTTCCTAAATATAACCCCAGTAGCACAGACACTGAGATCATCAATAAATAAATGGTACCTCCTGAAACTAAGAAGCTTCTGTAAAGCAAAGGACAAGTCAATAGACAAAAAGACAGCCCATTGAATTGGAAAAGATATTCACCAACCCCCACATCAGACAAAGGATTGATCTCCAAAATATATAAAGAACTCAAGAAAATAGATATCAAAATTCTAAACAACCCAATTAAAAAATGGGGTACAGAACTAAACAAAGAATTCTCAACAGGAGAATCTCAAGTGGCTGAAAGACACTTAAGGATATGTCCAACATCCTTAGCCATCAGGGAAATGCAAATAAAAACAACTCTGAGATACCCTTTTACACCTGTCAGAATGGCTAAGATTAAAAGCAGCAATGATGGCTTATGCTGGAGAGGATGTGGAGTAAGGGGAATACTCATCCATTGATGGTGGGAATGCAAACTTGTACAACCGCTTTGGAAATCAGTATGGTGGTTTCTCAGAAAATTAGGTATCAACATACTTCAGGATCCAGCAATACCACTCTTGGACATATACCCAAAAGATCCTCAATTGTACTAAAAGACATTTGTTCAACTATGTTCATAGCAGCATTATTCATAATAGCCAGAACCTGGACACAACCTAGATTCCCCTCAACCAAAGAATGGATAAAGAAAATGTGGCATATTTACACATTAGAGTACTACTCAGGAAAACGGCTGAGGCTAGGTATGTGTAGTGAGTGTCCCTGCACGGAGGACCAGAGAGGCCATTGTGGGAAGCTGTGAAGATAAAGCCTGGATTTTCTTGGAAACCCAAAGATATTCGAGTTGACAGAGCCATAGGACACCGGCAAAAGAAAGCTTCTATCAGGGACTAGAACCAGCCCAGGAGAAATAACCATTTGCTGTCAACAAAACTGAAAGAAGTTGGGGATCTCAAGAGCATTTTGACATCAGACATAGAGATGCAGAGTTTGGAGTTGGCCCAGCTGGTTCTCAGTCTTGCTTTGGTCCAGTACTTCCTCGCTGTGCTCCATTTCCTACATTGTTGAAGAGAAATGTGTGCCCTGTGCCATTATATATTGCAAATATATTATCTGGTCTTTTATTCTAATTTTACAGGAAATTACAGGTAAGAGATTACATGAATCACTCAAGAGACTTTGAACTCTGAACGATTAAACAACTTGGCATTGGACTTTTCCAGAATTGAAATGACTTAGTGATTTCACAGAAATAGAAAAAGGAGAGAATAGGGCATAAAGAACAAGGTCCTGGACATTATTTGAATTTCAAATTTTATTCTGATATGAGGTGTGCCGGGGTGGGGGGCAACTGGTTACGACATGACAGGTGCTTACACAGTTTTCTAGAAATAGCATGTTTGGGTTTTTATTATCTTTACTGGTGATCTGGATGGTTCTCTGAGTCTGAGACTTCTGAGGAAGGTTGGGGTCTCCTGGGACAGAGGCTTAGACCAGGTGTGACGATGGCCATGGAGAGCTCCTCTTGAAATGATTATGTCACTTGAGGAATACGGTTCTGAAATTTGAGGCCACCTTGTGCTGCGTGGTGAGACGAAGTACCTTTCGCCTTCACTCCAGCTCCAAGCAGCCAGGGCCACCATGACAATCACATCTACAGTCATACACACACGTCTACTCATTCACATCCACCCCATACACAGAAGGAAGGTTTTCACAGCCCTGGACCAACACCCTGGAATGTCTCTGGATTGGTACCCAAGTCTGGACTTGTTGAAGGGCTAGGTCCTTGCTCTTGCTACTAATTAACTGCCTCGCAGGCGTCTATCCAATCGCTGTACACATCCACTGGGTCTGACAGATTTGTAATGCGTGTCTGGAACTCCTCTAGGCACACGGCACAGGAGATGACTCCAGTCTTGCGAGCATGGTTCATTTTAACATCACAAGACTTCTCATGGTTGCAGAAGGGGCACGTGAACTGCGTGTCCAGAGGTTCTGTCCTCTTCTTGGGGGGTAGCTTTCGTTTAGACTTCTTTCGTCCCATGGCTGAAGGGGGATGAGAAAATGAAAAGAAAGGAGAAAGACAAAAGGTTAGTGGACGAACATCTGCATTTGCTTTGTTAACCTTCCACACTGAGAAAAGGTGGATTTGGAAATAACTCTTTGGGGCAGAGCCTTGACTTAATTCTGAGCCATAGACCAATGCTGGGCTATCTGATGTCACCATGTTTCAGAAATTGAAAATCAAGTAGAAAAGTGTGTTCCTAGTGCTGGGGAGAAGAGGACAGAGAACCAGTCAGTGTTTAAGAGTATAACTGAGATGGACACTTGAGTTCTAGAACAGTCTGGCCTCAGAGAGATTGTGGGTCATTAAAGGAAAAGGAGGGCTTGGAGGCAACATATAAAGAGAGAATGGAGGAAGGGAGAGAAGTGAAATCAACTAAGGTGTGATCTGGATGGTGGGTGTCCCGGATCCCAGCCCTTGTTCTGTGCCGACCAGCGCCTAGGCCTGGATTGATGGTAGATTGGGACCAGTCTAGCCATCATTATACTCTATCTTAGATACGTGAATATGTAAAAGTAAGATATGTTCTCCAGGTCAGACGCCCATAATCCTAGAGCTAGGAGGAGCTCAATCAAGGGTAGCCTGTGCTGCACACAGAGAATTTCTGTCAAATGGAGACAATTACTTAGGAAGAAGCATGGAGAGCCTATAAACCAGAATTCCTAAACCCAGCATGGAGGGGATAGACAGCAGAGTGTCCTTGAGGCCATCTGGCCCCCAACTGGAATTTAAAACCAACATTGCACCATACATGTGAACCAGTATTAAAAAGACAAAATACGCTATTGTGGCTCAGCTCTAAAACAGAGGCAGGGGATCACTGGGTGTTACAGACCAGCCAGCAATGCCCATTAAGTTTAAGATTGGCCTGATATGAGGAGCAAAGCCCTGCCGTGTGTGTGACCAATGAAGAGAACAGGACGAGTGTCTCCGGGCTGTGTTCCAGGCACTGTGGGAGCAGAGCTATGAGGATCACAGTGCAAGGTGTTAGCAATTCTGGTTCACGACATAAATCCCCGAACACACGGGGCAACCTGTAAGGCCCCATTTCAAAAGTCATGAAAATGCAGCCTAGCTCACAAAAAGACACAAGAGTGGGATTTCCCATCTCACCTGAACGTTTCGGCCTTGGCTTCCTGCTACTGTTCCACAGAGTCTGGACCCAGAGGTCTCTGTGCCCTGATGTGTGCAGCAGAGCCTGTAGAGGAGACCATGTGGGGAATCCATCTCCTTATAAAGGTCTTGAGGGATTGAATCAGACCCGCCCTACATGGGTGTGTCGTCTGGATCAAACAAGATAAACAATAGTTTGTAATCCCATCCCAGGACTGTAAAGCCTGGGGATTTTCCAAAATTGCTGTAGAGCCTAAGCTCCCTTGAGAAACATACAGCAATTAAAAAAAAAAACCTCAAAGACTTCTATTAATTCATTCGATTTCCCCACACGTGGTGAGACCCTTCAAATAGGCTACCATTTCATAGAGCAACTAAGATTGAAAATTTTTAAACTGTCATGGTAACCTAATAATTAATCTGTCAAATGGAATTAATTCACAATACTTGGAGGAGTGGGCTGTGGTCAATGTCTTGACTACATGGGAAAGGAAAAAGATAGAGGTCAGGGCACCTGGTCGATATGAACGGTAGCGTCCTGCTTTGGGCTGTGGACCCGAGTACTTGCTTTCAGATGCCAGTTCCTACTGTTTGTTTTGGGGGATGATTTTGAGGGGAGCAATCTGAGCAAAAAGAACCTAAATACAGTAGACTTGGTGTGGAAGAAGCTCTAAAGAATGAAGAGAAAAAAGGTGATAATGACCAGAGAAACTAAGAGAACTGAACGGGTTGGAGGAGGTAGAGCAAATCTCCAGGTCTCTGGAATAATCAGCTCAGTACAAGGACAAGGGATTATCTGGATTCAGGGCCAGTGGGGGTTTGTATTATCATCTCACGGTGTTTATACCTGGCAAGTCCTTTCTATGAGGGGTGTGATGACCTCTGCTTTTCATGGACACTCAGCCACCACTGGAATTGTTCTGTGATATTTTGTCTGTGTTCAGACAAACAAAGCTTGTCTGGAGGTCAGAGGGTAGAGCTAGTCACTAGTTAACTACAGATGCCACTCAATGGTGGCACACACCTTTAATCCAAGCAGGTGGGAGAGGTGGGAAGATCAGGAGTTCAAGATCACCCAGGGATCAGATGTACCAGTAGGAAAGAGAAACACAGCCAGGTGATGGTGGCTTACACCTTTGATCCCAGTACTTGGGAGGAAGTAGGAATATAGGGAGTTCAAGGGCACCCGGGTATATACTAGAATGAAGCCATCTAAAAGAGAAATAGAGCAGTCGCTGGTGGCTCATATCTTTGATTCCAATACTTGAGAATAAGTAGGAAAATCAGATTGATCATGCCTAAAAGAGAAACAGAGCAGGTGGTGGTGGCTCACAACTTCGATTCCAGTACTTGAGAATAAGTAGGAAAATCAGATTGATCATGCCTAAAAGAGAAACAGAGCAGGTGGTGGTGGCTCACAACTTTGATTCTAGCACCTGGGATCTGATGCCTTGGACACCAGCACCTTGTAGCCTCAGTCTTTGATCCCAGCATTGGGAAGTGGAGACAGACAGGGTCTCCCCCATTCAGTCTGAGGATTCTTAGAGACAGAATCGCCCCCTTTGCTCTGAGATTTTGCACAGGTAAATCCTCTAGTGCAGCTGGCTGTTTTGCGTCTCAGATCTCCAGGCAAGCTTTATTTGTCAGAACACAAACAGAATATACAATAGGTTTTCCCATCTCCTCTGTCTCCTGTGCACCAGCTTTGGGATTTTGGCATTCCCATTCCTTCAGCAGAGCTACAAGAAAACCCATCACCTATGATGTCCAGGGAGGACTCCCTGCTTCCCAGATGAGCACTCTGGAACCCTCCATCCTTGCACAGTCCACACCATTCCCCTGCCTTTGTCCCAGAGGATCCCAGCATCTGGCAGCCATGGGGAATCACAGTTGACAACCCATGCTCTCAATAAAGACAAGTTCCTTTTCCCTTTTTCTTTTTCTCTCTCTTTCCCTCTCTCTCTAATCCTCAGAGCTGTACAGTGCTGTAGGTGAAGGTGTCTATTCCTACCTCATAAGAGAAGAAAACGTGAAATTAAATGAAGGTCTCTGTGCTGTCGTCTCCTTACAGCTTCTGTAGGGGTCACAATGGGACATGGCAGGCATCTTCAAACCCTCAGATCTTACCTTTCTGACTTACTCTTTCCAACAAACCATAGCACTTAACCTTGGCGTTCCCAGAGCCATGGACAACTCAAGGGAGAGTCACTAACAGAGACTGGAAGCAGCGCAGGAGAAATAACTGTACTGCTCTCAACAAAACTAAGTGGAGTTGGAGATCTGAAGAGCTGTTTGACCTCAGACACGGAGATGCAGAGTTCGAAGTTCGCTGAATTAGTTTTCAGTATTGCTTTTGTCTGTTTTTTCCTCACTGTGCTTCTTTTCCTTCCTTTTGGAACAGTAAAGTATGCTCTGAGCCATTGTATATTAGAAGTAGATGATCTGGTTCTTTATTTTAATTTTACTGGGGAATATAGTTAAGAGATTGCAGGAATCAGCATTCACAGCTTTAATCCCAGCACTCAGAGGCAGAGGCCGGAAGGTCCGGTCTGCAAGAACTAGTTCTCCTGGTTTGAAATCGACAGAAAAACTGTCTTGAATAACCAAAGAGAGACAGAGAGATTGCATGAATCCCAGAAGAGACTTTGAAGTTTATACAAATTTGAGTAGTTATAGACTCTGGGAACTTTTGAAGTTGGACTGAATACATTTCTACATTATACTATGTCTACAAGCCTATAGGGTCAGTGTAACATCCATGCTACTAAGCCTGTTCTGAGATCTACTGCTCCTGTAAGGTCCTGTAGTGCCTGTACTACGTGCACTACAGTACTACGCCTGGAGCTTACCACCTGCACACAGGATGGTTTGCAAGCCTAGCCGGGCAAGGGGCTGGAGACTGAAACACACACACAGAGACAGAGACACGGGTCATTCTTGAACTCTTCGAGAATGCCAACTTGAATCAATTAATGTGTTCCAGGGCAGTTTATTGCCTTTCCTGACCAATCGCCATGTCCTAACTCTCAGCTTCAAGCCACCAGCAACCACTCCCCTGTCTCATGCTCAGAGTAGCTGCAAACACAGGAAATAAAGTTGTTTTGCTCAAAGCAGCTGCAAGCATAGAAAACAAGTTGTTTACAGTAAACTCAGGGTCTGGGGGTCCACTATCCTGAACAGGACAGACAGTGGAATGTGGTGATTTGAATAGGAATGGTCCTCCATAAAATCATGTGTTTGAATTATTGATCCATACGGTTTGGCACTATTAGGTAATGTGGCCTTGTGGGTTAAGTGCTTTACTGTGGAGGCAGGATGCATGGTCTTACATGACCAAGTTGGCCTAGTGCAACAGTGGACCGGATATAGGACTCTCAGCTCCTTCTCCAGCACCATAACTGCCTGCATGCTGCCTTGCTTCTCACCATGACAAAAATAAACCAGACCTCTGAAACTGTAAACCAACTCTTGTCATTTCCATTACACACACACACACACACACACACACACACACACACACACACACACAATGTATGCACATAGACATACACACACACACACACACACACACACACCACAGAATTTATTAGAAAGACCTTCATGTTGTGTTCCTTCTAATCTGCCAATGGCGGCCCTGACCCTAAAACCTAAAAATTCATCAGGGCTGTGGTCCACAAAGCTGGAAGTCTCAACTGGTCTTCAGCTAACACTGGAATCCTGAAGAAGCAGCCTCTACGGCAGGTGAAGGAATAGACTCGCTATAAGGAAGAGGGGAGGCAGGCAAAGAGCAAATGCTTTCTTCTCCTGTGTCCTTATATAACATTCTAGCACAAGCTGTGGCGCAGATTTAAGGTGTTTCTCTCTCTCTCCCATCTTTTCCATATGAAAAGTTTGTGTCTTCCAGTCTCCAGATCAGGATTAGACTTGGATCCACCTACCTAACCTTAGGGGAAATCCCACACAGCTGTGTTCCCTGCTTTTGGAAGTTAGTTAATAGCAATGGAGTCAAGTTGACAACCAAGAGTAGTTATCACATAATTTAAACCTATTTTTTGGATATGGTCTTTTTACATATTCATGGCATCCTGGAACTCACTATGTAGACCCAACAGTTCAGGTAACCACACCTTGTCTTTCTCTGCTTTGCCTGCCCTGCTACTGGTAGTAAGGACATAAGCCACTATGGTGGGTAATTCAATTGAACATATTTGCTGAATGTGTTCATTAAATCTAAAGAGAAATTATAAACCTGAGACACACAGATTTTTATTGTTTTTACTTTTTTGGTTTTTCGAGACAGGGTTTCTCTGTGGCTTTGGAGCCTGTCCTGGAACTAGCTCTTACAGCCCAGGCTAGTCTCAAACTTACAGAGGTCTGCCTACCTCTGCTTCCCAAGTGCTGGGATTAAAGGCGTGCGCCACCACCGCCCGGCTGACACACAGATTTTTATTAACCTTTTTTTACAAATAAACATCATCTCTAAAATCATAGCTGATCTACTGTAATTTCAGCAGGGAGACCTAGCAAGTTCATTATCTGGACACTAGAGAAAAAGGAAACAATGGAGGACACATGGGGACACACGACAGCACAGCCTGTAGGGAAGAGAGGACGCCATAATTATGGGGAGTGTATGTAGCAAGAGTTTGGTGAAGCTCATCTGCATGTAGTCTGGCCTGCTCCCAAACTCACCTGTGCTCTTCAGGAAGTAGGTTATTAGATAAGATCATATAGATGTCATGAAAGGTGAGATTATAAGACTGGGTAAGATATTGGAATTGTTTTATGAAAGTGGTAGAATTAGACATATAGTGTCACGGCCAACCTCATCCCGCAAGGAATGACGCGACCACCGGAGCTCTTCTCACTGCAGTTTATTCCAGGACCTTTATTCACAGCAATTCATCTCCTTCTCTTTCTCTCTCTCCCCAACCTCTCTCCTTTTTTCCTGTCTCCTTGACCTCTCTCTTCGGGCAAACCTCTCCCAGCCCTTAAGTAGACATGGGCTGCCAACCCCGAACTGCCAGGTGGGCACTGCCCATAGGTTCACGCATATGCAGGCAGCTGATAGTCATTGCGTGATCATAGCATAGGTCAGACTTTAGCCATAGGAGTTGATTATACATCTCCATCAGTTGTGATTCCACGCAGCTCGCTACAATATAGGACCCCAGTATTTGTTCTCTATGGGAGAGTTCTGAGAGTGAGAAAGGAATGTGTACCCTAATAAATCCATCTACACTGGCCACCTCTCACAACGGGAGAACTGTAGCGGGCTTGGCTTGGTTAGAGTTGGGTTCTATAGCAGCACGTGAGCATATGAGAGGAGGGATAAATGTGGCGGTGGCCAGGCACTGGAGAGGAAGAATGATTCAGCGGGGCTGCTGGAGCAGGTAGTGGGAGGGGGAGAGAGGAAGAGCAAGCAGAGGGAGGAAGCTAAGCAGCAGGAAGTAAAGGAACAGAAGTATTCTTTGAGGTCCGGAAGGTGTGGATTCCTTACTGGGGTCCAGAGCAGTAGCTAAAGTAACTGGCAGAGGAACAGGAGTAGGAGCTTAAGGGGCAGGAGTAGGATTGGAGTTGAAGGAACAGCTGAAGAGACTAAAGGATCAGGAGTAGAAACTGGAGTTGAAGGACCAAGAGCAGGGGCTAAAGTAACCGGAGTGGGAGCTGGGAGAATGGGGGTAGCTACCTGCTGAGGTCAGAAAGGCAGGGGTTTGTTAGCGGGGTCCAGAGCAGAAATGGAAGATTCTTCCTGTACAGATGGCATAGCCAAGAACTTGTGAGTTGGCGAACAACTTGCAAGGACAGAGGGTTTAGGCTTAAAGCCTAAATAGTAAAAGGCTTGGATGTAAGGAAACTCCCTCCATTTGTCTGTGCGCTGACAATAGTTAGAAAGCTCCCGTAAAATATCAGGATCAAAGTTGCCGTTAGCCACTTTAGATTGCCAACTAAAATGTAACGAGGCCATGTTTTTGGAACAAAGATGGACAAGTGTGGGAATCTGTAAATAGGGAATTAAGGCCTGGGGTTTCAGGGCCTCTAAACGACATCCCAGGGGGGAGGCTGAATTGATGGGCTTTGAAGGCTTGCTAACCGTAGCTGAAACCCTGAAAAACCCATGAAAAACAGCAACACCACAAGGCGCACAGGGAGACATCTCTCAGCTCTGGGCAGGGTTTGAAACAGCGAACAACCATTGCAAGACCTGTGGGAGAGCGTCCTCTGGCAACTAGTGGAATGGTGTGGCCTGGTTGGATCCAGTTGGGGGAATCAGAAACCAGAGAGACCAGAAGCCACTCCGAGTGGCCTTTCACGGCGAGGCTTCATCGTGTCTGCCCTAGAGAAGAGCGGCATTGTGTCTGAGCTCACTTCCCTTCTTCCCAGCATTCTGTTCTGTCTACTCCGCCTATCTAAATTCTGCCCTATCAGATGGGCCAAGGCAGTTTCTTTATTGACCAATGAAATCCCACATCATCACACTGCCCAGCTTTACAAACCAGACGGTGGTGTCACACACCTTTAATCCCAGGAGCCACTCTAGCTTGCTCTAGCTACCAGAAATAGAATTATAAGATGGGATGAGACATCTCTCAGTCTCTTATTTTCATTCTCTCCTTTACCAGCCTGGGGGGAGGATACACAGGGCAGTGATATCTTGAAACTTTCCAAGGCAACATTTAAATCCTCAGCTCCATTCTCAAGGCCATGTATATAAATACCAACCTTTGACTTGGTGCCAAGTAACTTCTTCCTTGACAGTTTAAAACCCCAGTTGTGAAGTGTTTTTGAGACACCACCTCTTTCAGTATTTTCACAGATCATGCAGTCCACCAATGTCCTCATCCCTGCCAGGTTCTAATCCTTCAGTCATTGTTGTTTAGTTACAAACATACAGATGATTCCCAATTTCAAAATAACTGATTAAAAACAGTCTGTAAGTCTCAGTTTTTTTTATCAAGTACAATTTGAATAGAGGATATTGTCTGTGGAGCGCAGCAAACCTTTTCAGGGAAAATGCAGGTGATTTGGGTGTTCGAGGAATCCACTCTTGTGTTTTCTGGAGGATGGCCAGTGTATTTCAACTCCTCTCAGAAATTTTATAGCCCTAGTGAGCCTCTGGCATGTGACTCTTTCCATGCGTATATGACATCGTTTGGTCTGCCTAGCAAGCCTCTTGGAGGGTGCTGGACTGTGCATTTTAAAACCAGGGAAGCAGGGAAAACCTGGGTAACTACCTTGAGCAGAACCCCATGCCAACAGTTTGCAGAGGTACAGACTTCTGCACTCTCCTTCTTCATGGGCTTTCTGGGTTTTCCTTGGATAAGGCATCATCTCAATGCTCCAAGGCTAACCCAAACCCCACTGTACATCCAAGAATGACCTGAACTTCTGAACCAGCTTTTACTTGTTATGGAAGAGCTGGGATTATAGACTCAGCCCAAATGACCTTGCTTTCTGATTCTTTATGGCCAGTTACTTGTTCCCAGACCTCGTGTTAAACCTTACTATGTTAGAAGCAAAGCAGGGACTCATGAGGAGGTCTTCATATGGATTTCTAGCACTAGGATGATGGAATGGAATGTGGGAAGAGAGTAAACTGGACAGAGTGGGTGGGGTGTCTCAGAGGAGAGGTGCTTCTGTCTTTGAACATTCCCTTCAGCTGGGGGCTGATGTGCTATAGACTGGGGGCTTTTCCTGGTTACACTTTCCAGACAAGCTTTCCATTAGGTGAGAGGATTTAACATCCCTAAGTAGATCGGAAAGGAAGAGTCCAGTGTTTTCTCATGCTGCAAGGTGCTGAAACGTGAATCCACTCTCAACTGAGACAGAGATTCTGCTGCGTGGAAACAGTTTTAATATTTTCTTTATTCTCTTTGGAGCAGAGAGAACAAGACGAAGTCACAAGATTAAGGAACACTGAAGAATCTGGTGTGGGATAGAGTGGAAATCATGAAGCACAAAGGCCCATAGGTATTTGATTCAACCCTCAGTTAAAAGCCAACACTTCAGCCAGGCGGTGGTGGCGCATGCCTTTAATCCCAGCACTTGGAAAGCAGAGGCAGGCAGATCTCTGTGAGTTTGAGACCAGCCTGGTCTGTAAGAGCTAGTTCCAGGACAGGTTCCAAAGCCACAGAGAAACCTTGTCTCAAAACACTGAAAAAATAAAGCGAACACTTCCATCCTATTTCTTTCGTGGAGACATAATGGCTTAGGCTGGAACTCAGCTGTGTCAAGGACTGGCTTGTCCTCAGTGGTCCCAGGTTGCTGGCCTTGCATGAGATGCTAAGTCCCAGAGTCTGTGAGACTCTCCCTGGGAGGGAGGTGGGTAGGGTCTATGTAGGGACAACTTTCCTAGGCAGTGCTCATCCCATGTGAACCTTGTCTATTCGGTAACATATTTTCTACAACTAAAGTCACCCACCTACGCTTGCAATCCATTGTAGTCCTCGGTATTAAGAGCATGGTAGCAGGTAATCGTAGGCTTGTGAGCAAGTGTTTCTAATCTCCTGAGAACTGAATGACGCCACAACTGGCTTCACTCAGTGTGCAGAATGGGTTCCTAGAAAAGTTGAGATGTTTATGTGCATGGCATCAAAGGCACTCATCACACCCCTCCTTCCTTGGCAGTGTCTTCCTCTTACAATTGGGCTGACTCTGAAATCCGGATCTTCCTGGAGGAGTGGGAAGGAGTTGAACGGAATGTGGGAAACCCAGGCAGGAAGATCTTGGAGAAGAGCTGGACGATTCGCCAGCGAATGAATGAGAGGAGGGGTTTAAAGAAGAGCTGGGAAAGCCGTGTCATCCTGCTGCATACCCTGCAGACTTTACACAGGACACTCTGTCAGGGGAGAACAGAAACTCTATCCTTGCTTTCTCCTTATTCCGAGGCCCTGTACAGGATCCTGGGCCACTCCCCAGGTTAGTCTCTTCTGTATTCTCCAGTCAAGTTGACTAGGGAGCAGCATCAGTTGGCTTGTCCTCTTGACCAGAGGGCAGTGCACAACAGGCCACTATTGAATATAGCAGACACAATGCCTGTCATCTCTGTTTGTCTGCCTTCCTCTCTTACCCCAGGGGAATGGAAACTGGATATGTTCAGGAAGGACCAAGACGCACTGCACAGACCATAGATAGCATAATTCAGGGAGAATGAGAATGACATGCTTTTAAACTCTCTCCACTTTTTTTCCCCCTCAGTTCCTGTCTATGGTAATTTGTATGGTATGCCCCTGACATCCATGAACCATCAACCTTCCAGCAACAACCCTGAGGATTATGGCGTCTCTGTTCATGGGATCCCATTGTCTATGATGTCCAAGTGGGAACCCCTGTTTGACAGAAGGGAGACCAAGAATTAGAGCTAGCTGTTTCAGTTCCACACCTACTTCCTGCCTTCATCCCAGCCGACCCGGCCTCCAGCAGCAGCCATACCAATGGCTGAAAAACATCAAGATCCTCAGTCAAGAAAGCGCCGGTTCCTTGTTTCTTCTCTGGTCATCTCAGGACCATGCAGCATTGTGTGTGGGCTTTTGTCTCTACCTCATAGGAGAAGAAATTGTTGTACTCAATAAAGGCCATTGAATAAAGTTCTCCTGTCTTGTCCTTGTCACTTGAGGGGGTCAACAAGTAAAGAGTTGTACATCTATGCTTTTTTACTTGGTTAACTGTGCTGAAATTTTGCTAATTGAATAAACTAGTCACACAGAAAGGAAACCTGCGATATTCTGTAGGATAAACTCTAAAAGGATCAGGAGATTTTCCTGTCTCTCTGTGGATTGTATTCATTATTTTGTGATGTTTTCAATCCTTCTGCAACTGAATTTATGTTTCAAGTTTTACTTTGAGCTAAAGGTTCTCAATTCAAAAGTTTAAATGTCAAAGTTAGCAGGGAAATAATTGTATAATTCTAATACTATTTCAGTTACTGCCTTGTTGTAAACTGATGGTAACATCAATAAGTAGTATTTACACTATTTTGTGCAGAATAAACTTTGCTGAAGCATGAAGACCTGAAAAGCCAAGCAACCAGCCACGTGCTCTTTCTGTGGCTCAGTCTGAAAATGGCAATCCTGCCTCCAGCAAGCTCAGAATGACACTGTGTTTGACAGCTGTTTCCTCCCAAATTATAATTCTCTAAAGGCCTGGGATTAAAGGCGTGCACCACTAGGTTTAAAGAAGTGTACCTTCCGGTTTGTATGGAAAAGTAGTGTGGCTACTGGGATATAGGTGTGTGTTACCATTACCTTGTCTGTAAGGCTGACCAATAAGACTGTTTAACTCTCAGCTCTTCAGGCAAGCTTTATTTATTAAAATACAATTTCTGGTGATGGATGGAGATAGAGACAGAGACCCACATTGGAGCACTGGACTGAGTTCCCAAGGTTCAAATGAGGAGCAGAAGGAGGGAGAACATGAGCAAGGAAGTCAGGACCGCGAGGGTGCATCCACCCACTGAGACAATAGGCTAATCCAATGGGAGCTCACCAAGGCCAGCTGACTGGGACTGATGTAGCATGTGATCAAACCAGACTCTCTGAAGGTGGCTGTCAATGAGAGCTGACTGAGAAGCCAAGCACAATGGCACTGGGTTTTGATCCTACTGCATGGACTGGCTTTGTGGGAGCCTAGTATGTTTGGATGCTCACCTTCCTAGACCTGGATGGAGCAGGGAGGACCTTGGACTTCCCACAGGGCAGCTGACTGCTCTTAGGACTGGAGATAAGGGGGAGAGGGAGTGGGGAGAGTGGGAGGGAAATGGGAGGAGGGGAGGAGGTGGAAATTTTAATAAATAATTTTTAAAAATCTGAATAAAATAAATTAAAATACAATTGAAGTGACACTATAGTTTGCTCATGCTTTTACCCCAGAATCAGCCTCATGGTCCCCAAATTTTTACTGTCCATCAAAAGCACGAGTCATCTCTATTTACAGACTATCGTTAACTTCCTTTTCTACATGGAGGATTTCAGTGCAGGTTAAAGAGAGTCCTCATGCTAATATAGCTGAAACTTTTTTCTCTTTCTCATTTTTAAAATAACTTTTTGTTCAGAGAGGAGGTCAGTCCTGCCTCAACTTGATATGCCATGCTTCGTTCAAGCCCATGGGAGTCCTGCCCCTCTCTGAACAAGGCAAAAGAACAAGGTCCTGTTCATTCATGTAATATTGCCTTTTATCTTGACAGGAGACAGGGCCACCAGTTACAATGTGTATTCTATACTTCTCAGAGAGGAGATAACTAAGAATCTGTTGTTACTGATGAAGATCATAATGGATCTCTCTGAGGTTTTGACTACTAAGAGATTCTAGGGTTTCCTGGGACAGAGTCACGAGGCAGGTGTGTCACTGGCCATGAAGAGCTCCTGTTGCAATGATCCTGCAGGACTGTCATGGTGATGTGCCCAAGTGAGGATTCCAAAGGCCATGGCACAGTGCTGGAGTTGCACTTACAGGAATTTGGAGGTATACCGAACATCGCAAAAATTATCATTTCTGATGGTATAGGAAAAGACAGAGATGGGTGTGAGCATCACAGCTATGACCCGAGGAAAGAAACAGAAAACTTATAAACATATCTCCTACACTCTCCTTTTGCTATTTCTGTGAAATCACTAAGTCATTTCAGTTCTGGAAAAGTCCAATGGCAAGTTGTTTAATCGTTCAGAGTTCAAAGTCTCTTGAGTGATTCATGTAATCTCTTACCTGTAATTTTCTGTAAAATTAGAATAAAAGACCAGATAATATATTGGCAATATATAATGGCACAGGGCACACATTTCTCTTCAACAATGTAGGAAATGGAGCACAGCGAGGAAGTACTGGACCAAAGCAAGACTGAGAACCAGCTGGGCCAACTCAAACTCTGCATCTCCATGTCTGATGTCAAAATGCTCTTTAGATCCCCAACTTCTTTCAGTTTTGTTGACAGCAAATGGTTATTTCTCCTGGGCTGGTTCTAGTCCCTGATAGAAGCTTTCTTTTGCAGGTGTCCTATGGCTCTGTCAACTCGAATATCTTCAGGTTTCCAAAAATCCAGGCTTTATCTTCACAGCTTCCCACAATGGCCTCTCTGGTCCTCTGTGCAGGGACACTCCCTACACATACCTAGCCTCAGCTGATTTCCTGAGTAGTACTCTAATGTGTAAATATACCTAATACCTATAATACCTATACTCCTCAATGTATTCCACAATATAGAAACAGCAGGGTCATTACCAAATTCCTTTTATGAAGCTACAGTTACTCTGATACCAAAACCACACAAAGACTCAACCAGGAAAGAGAATTACAGGCCGATTTCACTCATGAATATCGACGCAAAAATCCTCAACAAAATACTGGCAAACCGAATCCAAGAACACATCCGAAAAATTATCCATTATGATCAAGTAGGCTTCATTCCTGAGATGCAGGGCTGGTTCAACATACGAAAATCTATCAATGTAATCCATCATATAAATAAACTGAAAGAAAAAAACCATATGGTCATTTCATTAGATGCTGAAAAAGCATTTGACAAAATTCAACATCCATTTATTTTAAAAGTCTTGGAGAGATTAGGGATACAAGGGTCATACCTAAATATAATAAAAGCTATATACAGCAAGCCGACAGCTAACATCAAATTAAACGGAGAGAAACTCAAAGCCATCCCGCTTAACTCAGGAACACGACAAGGCTGCCCACTTCCGCCATACCTCTTCAATATAGTGCTGGAAGTTCTAGCAATAGCAATAAGACAGCATAATGGGATCAAGGGGATTCGAATTGGAAAGGAAGAAGTTAAACTTTCGTTATTCGCAGATGATATGATAGTGTACATAAGCGACCCCCAAAATTCCACCAAAGAACTTTTACAGCTGATAAACAGCTTTAGTAATGTGGCAGGATACAAGATCAACTCCAAAAAATCAGTCGCCCTCTTATACTCAAAGGATATGGAAGCAGAGAGGGAAATCAGAGAAGCTTCTCCATTCACGATAGCCACAAACAGCATAAAATATCTTGGGGTAAATCTAACCAAGGAAGTGAAAGATCTATTTGACAAGAACTTTAAGGCATTGAAGAAAGAAATTGAAGAGGATACCAAAAAATGGATGGACATCCCTTGCTCTTGGATTGGGAGGATCAACGTAGTAAAAATGGCAATTCTACCAAAGGCAATTTATAGATTCAATGCAATCCCCATCAAGATCCCATCAAAATTCTTCACAGATCTGGAGAGGACAATAATCAACTTTATATGGAAAAACAAAAAACCCAGGATAGCCAAAACAAACCTATACAATGAAGGATCTTCTGGAGGCATTACCATCCCTGACTTCAAACTCCATTACAGAGCTACAGTAATGAAAACAGGGTGGTACTGGCATAAAAACAGAGAAGTCGACCAATGGAATCGTATAGAAGACCCGGACTTTATCCCACAAACCTATGAACACCTCATTTTCTATAAAGGAGCTAAAAGTATACATTGGAAGAAAGAAAGCATCTTCAACAAATGGTGCTGGCACAACTGGATGTCAACCTGTAGAAGAATGAAAATAGACCCATATCTATCACCGTGCACAAAACTCAAGTCCAAATGGATTAAAGACCTCAATATCAGCCCAAAAACACTGAATCTGATAGAAGAGAAAGTGATACAACAGATGGGCACAGGCGATCACTTCTTAGGTGTAACCCCAGAAGCACAGACATTAAGGGCAACAGTGAATAAATGGGACCTACTAAAACTGAGAAGCTTCTGTAAAGCAAAGGACACTGTCACTAAGACACAAAGGCAACCTACTGACTGGGAGAAGATCTTCACCAACCCCGCAACAGACAAAGGTCTGATCTCCAAAATATATAGAGAACTCAAGAAACTAGACTTTAAAATGCTAATTAACCCAATTAAAAAATGGGGCGCTGAACTGAACAGAGAATTCTCAACAGAAGAAGTTCAAATGGCCAAAAGACACTTAAGGTCATGCTCAACTTCCTTAGCGATCAGGGAAATGCAAATCAAAACAACTTTGAGATATCATCTTACACCTGTCAGATTGGCTAAAGTCAAAAACACCAAGGATAGCCTTTGCTGGAGAGGCTGTGGAGGAAGGGGTGCCCTCATCCATTGCTGGTGGGAATGCAATCTTGTGCAACCACTGTGGAAGTCAGTGTTTCGGTTTCTCAGGAAATTCGGGATCAACCTACCCCTGGACCCAGCAATACCACTCTTGGGAATTTACCCAAGAGATGCTCTATCACATGTCAAAAGCATTTGTTCAACTATGTTCATAGCAGTATTATTTGTAATAGCCAGAACCTGGAACCAACCTAGATGCCCTTCAATGGAAGAATGGATGAAGAAAGTATGGAATATATACACACTAGAGTACTACGCTGCGGTAAAAAACAATGACTTCTCGAATTTTGCATACAAATGGATGGAAATAGAAAACACTATCCTGAGTGAGGTATCCCAGACCCAAAAAGATGAACATGGGATGTACTCACTCATAATTGGTTTCTAGCCATAAATAGGGGTCACGGAGTCTACAATAGGCAAATCTAAAGAAGCTAAGTAAGAAGGTGAACCCACGGAAAAACATATAGTTATCCTCTTGGATAAGGGAAGTAGACAAAATTGCCGGGGAGAAAAGTGGGATCTTGGGGGTGGGGTGGGATGGGGGTTAGGGGAGATGGGGAGAGAAAAGGTAGAAGGGAAGGAGGGGGGACTTGGGGAAACAGGAGGATCGGGATAAAGGAGGTTGGATAGGGGAGCACGGAACCACAATTCTTAGTTAAGGGACCCACTTTAGGGTGGGCAGGAGACTTGACCCTAGAGGGGCTCCCAGGTGCCCAAGCTGAGGTCCCCAGTTAGTTCCCTGGGCAGCTGAGGATAGGGAACCTGAAACGACCATAACCTAGAGCAATACTGACGAATATCTTACATATCATCCTAGAACTTGCATCTGGCGATGGATGGAGATAGAGACAGAGACCCACACTGGAGCACTGGACTGAGCTCCCAAGGTCCCAATGAGGAGCAGAAGGAGTGAGAACATGAGCAAAGATGTCGGGACCACGAGGAGAGCACCCACCCACTGAGACAGTGGAGATGTCACCAAGGCTAGCTGGACTGTTACCAAACAAAGCATGGGATAAAACTGGAGTCTCGGAACATGGCGAACAATGAGGGCTGATGAGACGCCAAGGACAATGGCACGCGGTTTTGATCCTATGCAATGTGCTGGCTTGGTGGGAGCCTAGCCAGTCTGGATGTTCACCTTCCTAGATACGGATGGAGGGGGGAGGACTTAGGACTTAACACAGGGCAGGGAACCCTGACAGCTCTTTGGACTGGAAAGGAGGGGGAGAGGAGTGGGGGGAAGGGGAGAGGGGTGGGAGGAGGGGGAGAAGAGTGGGAGGAGGGGGAGAAGAGTGGGAGGAGGGGAAGGGAAATGGGAGGCTGGGAGGAGGTGGAAATTTGTTTTTTTTTCTTTTCTTTATTCTCCTTTTATCAATAAAAAAATTTAAAAAAAAGCTATAGGGACACCCTGTCTTAAAATCACAAAAACAATAACAAAAAAACCCCCAACAACAATAAATAAAAAGGAATGAGTTTGTTTTTTCCATTACCTGCATAAACTTTTGTGCTTCCTATAACATCAGCTACATCCAGTTTAAGGCTGTCCCAGACTGAGAACAGTTCTAGGACAAGAGGGCAGGAGAATGAAAATGTCGTGAGCAGCCATCTAGGGGAGTAGAGGTTGCCCTTGTAGGAGAGGAGACTTTATACCAGGAGCCAGGTGTGGATAGATCAGAGAGGGCAGGTCCCAGGGCACCAGAAGAGGAACCTCAAGTGACAATCCTTAGCCCCTCTTTACTTGTGGACCCCACTGAAGAACAAGGACAAGGCAGGAGAATTTTACTACAGTGACCTTTATTGATTTTCCCATTGTCTTATGAGGTAGAGAAAGAAGCCTACACCCACAATGCTGCATGGTCCTGAGTCTTTCAAAGGAGAAACAAAACTCAATTGTCTTCACTGAGGATCTGGGTGCTAATCAGCGTAGACCTAGGTTGCTGCCTTACATGGGGGTCTCCTGGATCACAGGCAGGAGGTAGGTGTGGAAATGACAAAGGATCGCTGTGCTTCAGGGAGTCCCCTCTGGGAAACAAAATTCTTCGAATACCTCATAAACAATGGGTTCCCCTGAAGCTGTGTAAAAGGAACGGTGGTACCACAATCTAAAGGCCGATTCACGGAAGGTTGACAGTTCTTGGCAGGCGGGCATATACCAGACCCATCTCGGCAGTAAGGACCTGGAAGGGAGAAGAAACAAAAAGAGTTCATAAGCATGGCACCCTCACTCTCCCTCAATCATACTGAACCATGATCTGTCCTCTATGTTCTGGTCCACCTGGAACATGTCCGATTTACATTCTTTTGAAACGACATAGAGGAAAGATGTTCAGGTTTTCTATGCGCAACAATGGACTGTGGGAATGGGGATTTCTGACCTGTTTTTCTCTGCTCTATGCTCATGAAGGGCGGGCCAGCTGATGCTGCTCTCTAGAGGACTTGACGGAGGAATACAGAAGACACTAACCTGGTGGTCTGCCCAGGATTCTATACAGGGCCTTGGAGTAAGGAGAAAACAAGGGAATGGCCTCTAGTCTCTCATTACAGAGTATCCTGTGCAGATTCTGCAGTGTCAGCAACAGCTCCACACAGCTCGCCCAGCTCTTCTTCAGGCCCCTCCTCACATTGATTTGCTGGTGAATTGCCCAGCTCTTCTCCAGGATCTTCCTGCATGCGTTGCCCACTCTCCATTCAACCCCTTCCCACTCCTGCAGGAAGATCCTGATTTCAGAATCAGTCCATGGGCTACAGAAAGAACCTGCAAGGGATGGAGGGAGGTAATGAGTGCCTTTGACACCATGCACAGGCACATGTCAGCTCTTCTAGGGACCCCTCCTGCACACTGACAGAAGGCAGACGGGTCCTCATTCATTTCTCAGGAGATTAGAAACCACTTGCTCTTGGACAGACTTCAAAAGAATGTCACCCTCACTGTCCCTGGATCATACTAAGTTATGATCTGTCCCGTGTGTACCAATCCACCTTGAACACGCCCAACTTCAATACCCCTGGGATGGCAGAGGAAGGAAGACAGAGAGGACAGACATTGTGATTGCTGTGTGCAATAATGGGCCGTGGGAATGAGGATTCCTACTTGTTGTGCTCGGCTCTATTCATCAAGGGCAGGCCAGCTGATGCTGCTCTCTAGAGGGCTTGACAGAGGAATACAGAAGAGACTAACCTGGGGGTCGGCCCAGGATCCTGAACAGGGCCTCGGAATACGGAGAAAACAAGGGGACAGCCCCTGGTCTCCCACTACAGAGTGACCTGTGCAGATTCTGCAGGGTCAGTAACAGGTCTACACAGCTTTCCCAGCTCTTTTTTAGGCCTCTCCGTTCATTGAGTTGCAGGCAAAGAGCCTGGATCGTCTCTGAGATCTTCCTGCCTGGGTTTCCCACTCTGCGTTCAACTACTTCCCACTCCTCCAGGAAGATCCTGATTTCAGAGTCAGTCCATGGGTGACAGGAAGGACCTGCAAGGGAAGGAGGGATGTGATGAGTGCCTTGGACGTGGGAGCAGGCTCATCTCAGCTTTTCCAGGGACCCTTAATGAACTCCGACAGAAGCCAGAAGTGTCCTTGTTCAGTTCTCAAGAGATTAGGAACACTTGCTCACATGCCCAAATTACCGACTACCCTGCTCTTCATACTAAGGTGTACAAGGACTTGCATGTGTAGGTGGGTTCCTTCAGTTGTAGAAAATACATTTCAGAATGGAAAGGGCTCACACAGGATAAGCGCTGCCTGTGAACATTGTTCCTGCATAGACTCAACCCACCTACCCCACCAGGGAGACTCTCACAGAACTCTGAGACTTTGGGTCTCTTGCAAGAAGGGCAGAAACCTGGGACCACTGAGGACAAGCCAGTCCTGGACACAGCTGTCCACAGCTGAGGTCTTGTCTAAGCCTGTGAGTCTCCAGGAAAGAAATAGATTGGAAGATTTGGTTTTTAACTTGGGGTTCCCTCTGAATACCTGAGGGCCTTTGTCCTTCCTGCTTCCCACTCTGTTCCACATTCAATTCTTCGGTGTTTCTCAATCGGTCCACTTGGTCTGGTTCCATCTGCTCAGAAATGAATAAAGAAAATATTAAAACTGTTTCCATGCAGCCAAATCTATATCTCAAGGGTGATTGCATTAGTCTATAATCTCAGGTCTTCTATAAGCAAAGGTTGCTTCAGAAGTCCAGCATCATTCTTGGAAGTATAGTAGGGTTTGGGTTGGCCTTGGAAATATTGAGATGCTGTGTTAGCCAAGAGAGATCCAGAAAGCCCAAGAAGAAGGGTGCAGAAGTCTGTACCTCTGCAAACTGTGGACATGAGATCATGTTCAAGATAGTTGACCATGTTTTGCCCAGTTTCCTCAGTATAACACACAGTACCACCGCTGTCCGCGAGGCTTGCTATGACTAGCAGTGATTTCCTACACACATGGAAAGGAGACAGATGTCAGAGACATGCTTTTGGGCTATAAAATTTATGAGAAAAATTGAAAAAGAAATACCCCAGCCATCGTCCAGAAAACACAAGAGTGGACTCCCCCAATCCCCAAATCACCTACATTTTCACCAGAGAGATTTGTTGTGCTCCACAGAGTCTTGGAAGCTGGGTCCTCTGTGTCCTGGTGCTGCAGAGTCTGCAGGGTGGAGGTAGAGCTGTGTGCACTTCCCTAGGCTTCTGGAGTCTGAGAACCAGGTGGAGATCTGGGTCTTTATAAAGCTCTTGGTTGGGATTGAATCAGACCCACCTCCCTGGGTGTGGAGGGTGGAGCAGGAGAGCTTAACCAGGAGCCTTTAATCCCCTCTCAGATGGCTGAGGCTGGTGGATTTGCCATATTTATGGAAATCTTAAGCTACTCAGCAAGACACGGGCTCAATAGCAAGTATGCAAGACACTGTGCAAAAACAAGGTCCAACATTCAAATATTTTTTCACACAGAATATCTTTACATAATCCCTGCCACTCTGGAACTCACTATTTAGATTCAACAGGTTCTGATTTGTCTCCCTGTCCTCAGTTATGGAATTTAAGTTTTGGGCCACCATGGCTTGTTGATTTAGGACTTTAATAATTTTCCTTTTCCTAATATCCTCTATTCAAATTGTACTTGATGAAAAAACTGAGACTTACAGACTGTTTTTAATCAGTTATTTTGAAATTGGGAATCATCTGTATGTTTGTAGCTAACCAACAATGACTGAAGGATTAGGACCTGGCAGGGATGAGGACATTGGTGGACTGCATGATCTGTGAAAATACTGAAAGAGGTGGTGTCTCGAAAACACTTCACAACTGGGGTTTTAAACTGTCAAGGAAGAAGTTACTTGGCACCAAGTCAAAGGTTGGTATTTATATACATGGCCTTGAGAATGGAGCTGAGGATTTAAATGTTGCCTTGGAAAGTTTCAAGATATCACTGCCCTGTGTATCCTCCCCCAGGCTGGTAAAGGAGAGAATGAAAATAAGAGACTGAGAGTAAAAAGAAAAGCCAATGAAAGAATTTCCAAGCTCCAAGGCATGGCCAGTTAAGGCTTTCTATTACTACTTACTAGAATTCCTTACCAGGGTCACTCTCAAAGATTCCGGGAAGTTCTCCTTCACTAGGGTTCCACACTATCCGCAGAATAATGTTGAACTCTTTTTATCCATATATTCAGTCCAGCCTTACAAACCAGATAGTGGTAGCACACACCTTTAATCCCAGTGGTCATAATGACACACACCTTTAATCCCAGGAGTCACACTAGCTTGCTATAGCAACCATATGGTAGGGGAGCGCTCCCTTAATACCGGAAATAGAATTACAAGTTGGAAGGAGAAAGCTCTCATCTCTCATCTCTCATCAACATTTTCTTTACCAGCCTGGTGGAGGATAAATGAAGCAATGATAATTTGAGGATTTTAAGGTAACATTTAAATCCTCAGTTCCATTTTCATGGCCATGTATATAAATACTGTCCTTTGTCTTGGTGCCAAGTAAATTTTTCCTTTTCAATTAGAAACCCCAGTTGAAAAGGGTATCAAAAAAACAACATCTTTCAGACTTTTTGCAGATCATCAAGTCTGCCAATGACCTCTACTTCTGTCATTATTGGCTAGCTACAAACATACAGATGATTCTTAGTTTCAAAATATCTGGCATTCTGCATGTCTCAGTTTTTCATCAACAAGATGAATAGAGGATATTAGGAAAAGGAAAAGTATGAAAGTCCTGAACCACCAAGCCATGGTGGCCCAAAACATTAATCCCAGCCCTGGAGACAGGGAGACAAAGCAGGACCTGTTGAATCTCAACAGTGAGTTCCAGGGTGGCCAGAATTATGTGAAGATATTGTGTCTAAGAAAATGATATTTGAATGTTGGACCCTGATTTTACACAGTGCCTTGGATATTTGCTGTTAAGCCTGTGTGTTGCCGAGTGGCCTAAAAATTCCAGATTTCTGGGAAATCCTCTGGATTCAGCCACCTGAGAGGGGATTAAAGGCTCCTGTTTAGGTTTCCTGCTCCACCCCAGAAACCCAGGGAGGAAGGTCTTATTCAATCCCACTCAAGAGCTTTATAAAGGCCCAGATCTCCACCTGGTTCTCAGCCTCCAGAAGCCCAGGGAGGTGCACACAGCTCTATCTCCACACTGCAGACTGCAGCACCAAGACACAGAGATCCAGCTTCTAACTTCTGTGGAGTGCAACAAACCTCTTCAGGGAAAATGCAGGTGATTTGGGGGTGGGAATCCACTCTGTGTTCACTGGAGGATGGCTGGTGTATTTCTCTTTCAAATATTCTCAGAAATTTCATACCCCGAAAGTGAGCCTCTGGCATGTGACTCTTTCCATGCGTATATGACATCGTTTGGTCTTCCTAGCAAGGCTCTTGGAAGGTGCTGGACTGTGTGCATTTTACCACCAAGGAAACAGGGAAATCCTGGGTAACTACCTTGAACAGAATCCCATGCCCACAGTTTGCAGAGGTACAGACTTCTGCACTCTCCTTCTTCATGGGCTTTCTGGGTTTTCCTTGGATAAGGCATCATCTCAATGCTCCAAGGCTAACCCAAACCCCACTGTTCATCCAAAAATGACCTGAACTTCTGAACCAGCTTTTACTTGTTATGGAAGAGCTGGGATTATAGACTCAGCCCAAATGACCTTGCTTTCTGATTCTTTATGGCCAGTTACTTGTTCCCAGACCTCGTGTTAAACCTTACTATGTGAGAAGCAAAGCAGGGACTCATGAGGAGGTCTTCATATGGATTTCTAGCACTAGGATGATGGAATGGAGTGTGGGAAGAGAGTAAACTGGACAGAGTGGGTGGGGTGTCTCAGAGGAGAGGTGCTTCTGTCTTTAAACATTCCCTTCAGCTGGGGGCTGATGTGCTGTAGACTGGGGGCTTTTCCTGGTTACACTTTCCAGACAAGCTTTCCCTTAGGTGAGAGGATTTAACATCCCTAAGTAGATCAGGAAGGAAGAGTCCAGTGTTTTCTCATGCTGCAAGATGCTGAAACCTGAATCCACTCTCAACTGAGACAGAGATTCTGTTGTGTGGAAACAGTTCAATATTTTCTTTATTCTCTATGGATCAGACGGAACAAGGCGAAGTCAGAAGATTAAAGAACACTGAAGAATCTGGGGTGGGACAGAGTGGAAATCATGAAGCACCAAGGCCCTCAGGTATTTGACGCAACCCTCAGTTAAAAGCCAACACTTCAGCTGGGCGGTGGTGGCGCATGCCTTTAATCCAAGCACTTGGGAGGCAGAGGCAGGCAGATCTCTGTGAGTTTGAGACCAGCCTGGTTTACAAGAGCTAGCTCCAGTACAGGCTCCAAAGCCACAGAGAAACCCTATCTTGAAAAAACGGGGGAAAAAAGCCAACACTTCCATCCTATTTCTTTCGTGGAGACATAATGGCTTAGGCTGGAACTCAGCTGTGTCAAGGACTGGCTTGTCCTCAGTGGTCCCAGGTTGCTGGCCTTGCATGAGATGCTAAGTCCCAGAGTCTGTGAGACTCTCCCTGGGAGGGAGGTGGGTAGGGTCTATGTAGGGACAACTTTCCTAGGCAGTGCTCATCCCATGTGAACCTTTTCTATTGGGTAACATATTTTCTACAACTAAAGTCACCCGCCTACGCTTGCAATCCATTGTAGTCCTCGGGATTAAGAGCAGGGTAGCTGGTAATTGTAGGCTTGTGAGCAAGTGTTTCTAATCTCCTGAGAACTGAATGACGCCACAACTGGCTTCACTCAGTGTGCAGAATGGGTTCCTAGAAAAGTTGAGATGTTTATGTGCATGGCATCAAAGGCACTCATCACACCCCTCCTTCCTTGGCAGTGTCTTCCTCTTACAATTGGGCTGACTCTGAAATCCGGATCTTCCTGGAGGAGTGGGAAGGAGTTGAACAGAGTGTGGGAAACCCAGGCAGGAAGATCTTGGAGAAGAGCTGGACGATTCGCCAGCGAATCAATGAGAGGAGGGGTTTAAAGAAGAGCTGGGAAAGCTGTGTCATCCTGCTGGATACCCTGCAGACTTTTCACAGGACACTCTGTCAGGGGAGAACAGAAACTCTATCCTTGCTTTCTCCTTATTCCGAGGCCCTGTACAGGATCCTGGGCCACTCCCCAGGTTAGTCTCTTCTGTATTCTCCTGTCAAGTTGACTAGGGAGCAGCATCAGTTGGCTTGTCTTCTTGACCAGAGGGCAGTGCACAACAGGCCACTATTGCATATAGCAGACACAATGTCTGTCATGTCTGTTTGTCTGCCTTACTCTCTTACCCCAGGGGAATGGAAACTGGATATGTTCAGGGAGGACCAAGACACACTGCACAGACTATAGATAGCATAATTCAGGGAGAATGAGAATGACATGCTTTTAAACTCTCTCCACTTTTTTTCCCCTCAGTTCCTGTCTACGGTAATTTGTATGGTATGCCCCTGACATCCATGAACCATCAACCTTCCAGCAACAACCCTGAGGATTATGGCGTCTCTATTCAGGGGATCCCATTGTCTATGATGTCCGAGTGGGAATCCCTGTTTGACAGAAGGGAGACCAAGAATTAGAGCTAGCTGTTCTCAGTTCCACACCTACTTCCTCCCTTTGTCTCTGCAGACCCCAGCCTCCTGCAGCAGTCAAATCAATTGCTGAAAAACACCAAGATCCTCAGTGAAGACACGTGCAGATTCCTTGTTTCTTCTCTGAACACCCCAGGACCGTGTAGCATTGTGTGTGGGTTTTTTCCTCTACCTCATAGGAGAAGAAATTGTGATACTCAATAAAGGCCATTGAAATAAAGCTCTCCTGTCTTGTCCTTGTCACTTGAGCGGGGTCCACAAGTAAAGAGTTGTACATCTAGGCTTTTTTACTTGGCTAACTGTGTTAAACTTTTGCTAATTCAATAAACTGAGGCATACAGAAAGGAACCCTTGATAATCCCTAACTGTAAACTCTGAAAGGATCAGGAAATTTTCCTGTTTTTCTTTGGACTGTATTCATTATTTTGTAAAGTTCTCAGTCTTTCTACAACTGAATATATGGTCCAAATTTTACTTTGGGCTAAAGGATCTTCAATCAAATCTTCAATTGGAAAGTTTAAGTGTCAACGTTAATCAGGAAATAATCGTAACATCCTAATATTATTACAGTTACTGCCTTGTTGTAAACTGATGGTAACATTAATAAGTAGTATATACACTATTTTGTGCAGAATAAACTTTGCTGAAGCACGATTAATAAAATCTCATGGAGACAAATTGGGGTTCAGCCTGAAGACCTGAAAAGCCAAGCAACCAGCCACTTGCTCTTTCTTTGGCTCAGTCTGAAAATGGCAATCTTGCCTCTAGCAGTCTCAAAATGACACTGTGTTTGAGAGCTGTTTCCTCCCAAATTATAATTCTCTAAAGGCCTGGAATTATAGGTGCGCACCACTGGGATTAAAGGCATGCACCGTCCAGTATTTATGGCAAACTAGTGTGACGACTGGGATTAAAGGTGTGTGTTACCATTACATAGACTGTAAGGCTGACCAATGTGGCTGTTTGACTCTCAGATCTTCAGGCAAGCTTTATTTATTAAAATACTATTGAAGTAACACTATAGTTTGCTCATACTTTTACCCCAGAATCAACCTCATGGTCCCTAAATTTTTACTGTCGATCAAAAGCACGAGTCAACTCTGTTTACAGACTATCGTTAACTTCCTTTTCTACACTGAGGATTTCCGTACAGGTTAAATACAATCCTCATGCTGATATAGCTAAAACTTTTCTCTTTCTCATTTTTAAAATGCCTTTTTGTAGGGGGAGGTGGTCAGTCCTACCACAGCTTCATGTGTCATGCTTTGACATGGAAATCCTGGTTCTTTCTGTATAGGGAAAAAGAACAAGGTCCTGTTCCTTCATGTAATATTGCATTTTATCCTGACAGGAGACAGGGCCACCAGTTACAATGTGTATTCTACCGTTTTCAGAAAGGAGATAACTAAGAATCTGTTGTCACTGATGAAGATCTGGATGGATCTCTCTGAGGTTTTGACTACTAAGAGATTCTAGGGTTTCCTGGGGCAGAGTCATGAGGCAGGTGCGTCACTGGCCATGAAGAGCTCCGGTTGAAGTGATCCTGCAGGATTGTCGTGGTGATGTGCCCAAGTGAAGATTCCAAGGGCCATGGCACAGTGCTGGAGTTGCACTTACAGGAATTTGGAGGTATACTGAGCATCGCAAAAATTATCATTTCTGATGATATAGGCAAAGACAGAGATGGGTGTGAGCATCACAGCTGGGACCCAAGGAAAGAAACAGAACTTATAAGCATATCCCCTACGCTCTCTTTTTTCTCTTTCTGTGAAATCACCAAGTCATTTCAGTTCTCAGCAAGTCGAAAACCAAGTTGACAACTTTCCCAAAATTAGTCCATCCTGAAGAATGGCAAGTTTGTCATGTCCATGTAGGGAGGGGCAAAATGTGGGCAGAGGGTGGTCTTGTCCTTCTTACTCTTCTTAGGCATGTGGAATATTTGTGCCTATGGACGGTACTCCCAAGGATAAAAGATGGAAAGTGTTAATGAATAAACGTGTCAAGTGTCTGTGTTGGTGCCTTGATCCTAGGTTCTGGTGCAGAGCCGCCCTCCACATGAGGAAAAACAGGGGTCTGCTCCTTGGTCTCTCATTACACAGAGTTCCTTACAGATCCTGCAGGCTCAGCAACAGGTGGAAACAGCGTCTCCAGCTCTTCCTCAGGCCCCTGGGATGGAATCTCTGGGAAACAGCTCTGGACTTCCTTGCTTCTCACCTCCATCACAGGAGGATCACTGTTCACCAGAGTCTGTTTCCAGAAGCTGTTTGGTCTGCTATCCCCAGGTGTCCCCCGCAGTTTCCTTTTGCTCCTCACACCTCTAGTTGCTGGCGCCAGGACCTATATCCCAGATCATCAGGGATTAAATATAATCTGAGAGTTGATTTTCATTTACAAAATAACAGATAAGAGAAAAACATAATATTTCAGGGTGTCAATCAAAGTCGACATGACATGAGGTTATGTAACAAATGTGTTAAATTATTAAATCAACCAATCATGGAAGCCCACACCTTTAACCAAATCACTGGATAAAAGGACCCAATGCCTGCGCAGCTGCGTCTAAATAGCAAGTTCCAGGATGGCCAGGACTCTGGAAAGTTATCCTGTCTCAGTGAGTCTATGAGGGTCCATTCCTATCCACATCACCACATTCCACTCCCTGCTTCCCGGAAGCTTCTAGCCATAGCATTATGCAGGAATGCTTTCAGTCCAACTTCAAAGGTTCCCATTGTCTATACAGACTCAAACTTGTTTAAACCTCCAAAGTTCAAAGTCTCTTCAGTGATTCAGGTAATCTCTTAACTGTAATTTCCTGTAAAATTAAAATAAAAAAAACAGATCAGACATTTGCAAGATATAATGGCACAGGGCACACATTACTGTTCAACAATGTAGGAAAAGGAGCATAGTGAGGAAGTACTGGACCAAAGCAAGACTGAAAACCAGCTGGACAAACTCCAAACTCTGCATCTCCATGTCTGATGTCAGAATGCTCTTTAGATACCCAACTTTTTACAGTTTTGTTGACAGAAAACAATTATTTCTCCTAGATTGGTTTTCGTCCCGGTTAGAAGCTTTCCTTGGCAGGTGTCCCATGACTCTGGCAACTTGAATATCCTTGGGTCTCCAAGGAAATCCTTCACCGCTTCCCACAATGGCCTCTCTGGTCCTCCATGCAGGGACACTCCTGACAAACACCTGCCTCAGCTGTTTTCCTTAGTCATGGTAAGAGGTTCTATAAATCCTTCTTTTTTCACATCTTTTTTTTTAAGTGAAAACAGACTATCTTTTTTCTGTAATTTTTTATTGATTTATATCGAGTTCTACATTTTTTTTCTCTGCTACTCTCCCTGCCTCTCCCCTCCCCTTCAAGCCTCCCACAAGGTCCCCATGCTCCCAATTTACACAGGAGGTCTTGTCTTTTTCTACTTCCCATGTAGATTAGATCCGTGTATATATCTCTTAGGGTGCTCATTGTTGTCTAGGTTCTCTGGAATTGTGTTTTGTGGGCTGGTTTTCCTTGCTTTATGTTTAAAAACCACTTATGAGTGAGTACATGTGATAATTGTCTTTCTGGGTTACTTGACTCAAAATGATGTTTCTAGCTTCATCCATTTGCCTGCAAAATTCAAGACATTGTTATTTTTCTCTGCTGGGTAGTACTCCACTGTATAAATGTACCACATTTTCCTTATTCATTCTTCAGTCGCGGGGCATTTAGGTTTTTCCCAGGTTCTGGTTATGACAAACAATGCTGCTATGAACATAGTAGAGCACATGTCCTTGTGGCACGATTGAGCATGCTTTGTATATATACCCAAAAGTGGTATTACTGGGTCTTGTGGAAGGTTGTTTCCTAATTTTCTGAGAAATCATCACACTGACATCCAACGGGGTTGAACCAGTTTGCATTCCCACCAGCCAATGCAGAAGTGTTCCCTTTTCCCCACAACCTCTCCAGCATAAGTTCTCATCAGTGTTTTTGATCTTGGCCATTCTTACAGGTATAAGATGGAATCTCAGAGTTGTTTTGATTTGCATTTCTCTGATGACTAAGGATGTTGAACATTTCCTTAAGTGTCTTTCAGCTATTTTAGATTCCTCTGTTTAGAGTTCTTTATTTAGGTCTTTCCTCTTTTTTTAAAAATTGGATTATGTGTTCTTTTGATGACCAGTTTCTTGAATTCTTTGTATATTTTAGAGATCAGACCTCTGTCTGATGTGGTGCTAGTGAAGAACTTTTCCCATTCTGTAGGCTATCATTTTGTCTTGTTTACCGTGTCCTTTGCTTTACAGAAGCTTTTCCATTTCAGGAGGTCCCATTTATCAATTGTTTCTCTCAGTGTCTGTGCTGCTGGGGTTCTATTTAGGAAGTGCCAATGCATTCAAGTGTACTTCCCACTTTCTCTTCTATAAGGTTCAGTGTGGCAGGATTTATGTTTTGATCCATTTGGACTTGAGTTTTGTGCATGGTGATAGACATATATCTGTTTTTGTTCTTCTACATGTTGATATCCAGTTACGCCAACACCATTTGCTAAATATGCTTTTTTCCATTTGATATTTTCTGCTTCTTTGTCAAAAATCAGGTGTTCGAAGATGTGTGGATTAATATCCAGGTCTTTTATTCAGTTCCATTGATCCTCCTGTCTGTTCTCATGCCAATACCAGGCTGTTTTTAGTACTGTAGCTTTGTAATAGATGTCTGTTATGTCCATTTGAGTCATAACATCTGTTAATTCCCTTATTTCTCTGTTAAGTTTCTGTCTGACAGACCTGCCCAGTGGTATGAGTCAGATATTGAAGTCTCCCACTATTAGTGTGTGGGGTTTAATGTGTGATTTGAGCTTTAGTAGTATTTCTTTTACATATGAGAGTGTTCTTGTATTGGGGCATTGATGTTCAGTATCGAGATTTCCTCTTGATGGATTTTTCCTCTTGAAATATGAAGTGTACTTCTTTGTCTCTTTTGATTGATTTTAGTTTGAAGTCTATTTTTTTTAATATTAGGATAGCTACACCAGCTTATTTCTTAGGCCTATTTGATTAGAATTTTTTTTTCCCAATCCTTTACTCTGAGGTAATGTCTGTCTTTGAGGTTGAGGTGTGTTTCTTGTATGTAGCAGAAGGATGAATTCAGTTTTTGTATTCAATCTGTTAGTCTGAGTCTTTTTATAGGTGAGTTGAGTCTATTTATATTAAGGGATATTAATGACCAATGATTGCTAGTTCCTGTTATTTTAGTTTTAATTGTTGGTGATGTTATTATGTGTGTTTTCCTCTTCTTTGGGATTTGCTGCTGTGAAATTATTGATTAGGTTTTTGTGGGTGTAGCTAACTTCTTTGGGTTGGAGTTTTCCTTCCAGTACTTTGCATAAAACTGGGTTTGTCTTGATTAAATCTGGTTCTGTTGAATAACTTGTTTTGTCTGTCTTCGGTGGTTGAAAGTTGTGCTGGGTATAGTAGTCTTTGCTGGCATCTGTGGTCTCTTAATGTCTCTATAACTCCTGACTAGGACCTCTGGATTTCACTGTTTCCATTGAGAAGTCAGGTGTAATTCTGATAGGTCTGCCTTTATATATGACTTGGCCTCTTTCCTTTGCAGCACTTAATATTCTTTCTTTGTTCTGTGGGTTTAGTGTTTTGATAATTATGTGACAAGGGGACATTTTCTTTTTTTTTTCCGAGACAGGGTTTCTCTGTAGCTTTGGTGCCTGTCCCGGAACTAGCTCTTGTAGACCAGGCTGGCCTCGAACTCCCAGAGATCCGCCTGCCTCTGCCTCCCGAGTGCTGGGATTAAAGGCGTGTGCCACCACCACCCGGCTAAGGGGACATTTTTTGATTCAGTCTATTTGGCATTCTGTAAATTTCTTGTATCTTCATATGCACATCTTTCTTTAGATTGGGAAAGTTTTCTTCTATGATTTTGTTAAATATATTTTTTGTACTTTTGAGTTGAACTTCTCCTTCTTCTATCCTATTATTCTTTGGTTTGGTCTTTTCATGGTGTTTGTATTTTCTAGATATTTTGTGTTAAGCTTTTGTTAGATTTAATTTTTTCTTTGACTGATGAGTTTATTTCCTCTATTATATATTCAGGGCTTGAGATTCTCTCTTCCATCTCTTGTATTCTGCTGTTTATGCTTGAATTCATGGTTCTTGATAATTTTCTCATAATTTCCAATTTCAGAATTTGCTAGGTTTGTGTTTTCTTTATTGTCCCTATTTTGCTTTTCAAGTCTCGAATCATTTCTTTCATCTGTTTGATTGGTTTTTCTTGATTTTCCTTAAGAGATTTGTTGATTTCTGCCAATTTCTTTGTTTTTTTCTTCTCTTCTCTGAGAGAATTTTTTATTTTATCTTTAAGGGCCTCAAACATCCTCCTAAAGTTATTTTTAGGTCACTGACTCAAGCCTATTCTCAAAACAGTTCCACTAAAATCAGAAACAAGACGAGGTTGTTTCTGACTATATATCTATTCAACATTTACTTGGAGTTTGGCTAGAAAAATAAAACAATTGAAAGAGATCAAACAGATACAACTGGAAAGGAAGAAGTAAAAATGTTATTATTTGCAGAAGATATGGTAGCATACACCAAGGAATGCCTACATTTTCGTGATAAGGTCATTTTGGTGATAAAGTAATTTTGGTGACAAGGAAAGGTCTGGTGAGGGTCACTAATTCTGTCTGTTGATTGGTAGTGTATAGAGGCCACATTGATGATGGTGTTGTCTGAGACCACTGAGACCAAGAGGAAGCAGAGGATATCACAGTACAGAACCACAGAGTCTGGGGAAAGGCAAGAATGTGGAGCAGCAGAGCCTCCTATGATGGAGGTTGTCACACTGGGCCTGCTATGTGCCTGAACTTTGGACCCACTGTGTTTGATTTAATCTGTTTTCTCAACAGCCCAAATGCTTGTGTCTTGAAACCTCTACTGTTCTTTGTGAGTACTCACTCACTTCTTCCAGCAGTTTCGAGCCAAGGGATTGCTACTGTGTTCCCTTGAATGCAGAAGAAACTTAGGGTGAGCATGGGTGATTCACTTAAAGAGAGACCCATGTCAGCATTTTTCAAAGGTAGGGAAAACAAGTGCTCATTCTTTTCATTGTTGGGTTTCCTGGTCTTGAGTTTACAGAGACAGTATGTTATGAATCCCATGCTATCCCGCAACCTGCCCTGTAGGCAAAGATGACCATTCATTTCTGTCCCCGCTTCCTCAATCTCACAGTTGCTGAGAGCAACTCACATTACCTCCACCAATCCCCCCCCCCATTCATTCCTCAATGAGGGTAAGGCACATCACTTTGGGGAATGTCCAAGGCCCTCTCTACTACATCTAGATTGATAAAGGTATCCATCCAAGAGAATAGGTTCCCAAAAAGCTAGTACAAACAGTAGGGATTAGTCCTGGTGCCACTGCCAGTGGCCCCTCAGTCTGCCACAGTCATACAACTGTCACATTCAGAGAGACTAGTTTGGGTCTGTGCTGGTTCCTTACTTGTGCAGCTGGAGTTGGTGAGCTTCCATCAGCTCAGGTAAACATTTCAGTGGGTGTCCCCATTATGGTCTTGACCTCTTTGCTCAAAGGGTTGGGAAAAGATTTCCTAATCAAAGGAACCTAAAAACCAAGTGAGCGTAGCTATCCTAATATCTAACAAAATAGACTTCAAACTAAAATCAATCAGCAGAGATAGAGAAGGACACTTTATAAAAAGAACAGTCCACGAATATGAAGTCACAAACCTGGACATCTATGCCCCTAAGACAAAATCATCCATATATGTAAAAGAAACATTATTAAAGCTTAATTTCACATCAAACTCCACACACTAAATCCAGAAAATTATTTGATCATACTACAGAAACCTGTACTTCACAAAATTGGAAAATGTAAAAGAAATGGACAATTTTTCTGGATCGGCACCACATACCCAAATAGGACCTCTCAATTTAAAAAAAAGAAAAAGAAAAGAAAAAGAGAAAAGAAAAGCTTTTTTAGGTCTTATGTGGATCCATGCCAATCTGTATTGTTTTTTGTAAAGGGAGACTGTTTTTTGTTTCCTGGCCGCTTAGACCTCAATAATCACACAAAATATGTATCAATTACATTCCTGCTTGGCTGATGACTTAGGCGTATTCCTACCTAGCTCTTACATCTTAAATTAAACCATTTCTAGGAATCTATGTATTGCCACGAGGCTGTGACTTACGTGAAAGTTTATGGTACCTTTCTCCTCAGCAGCTACAGGGAGTCTTCCTGACTCCACCTTCTTTCTCCATGTATCTTTGTTTGGACTTCCTGCCTACCTATTATTCTGCCCTGCCATAGGCCAAAGCAGATTCTTTATTAACCGATGGTAATAAAACATATTCACAGCTTATAGAGGAGACTCCCATCCAATCCTAGGGCACCAGAAGAGGAACCTCAAATGACAATCCGTAGCCCCTCTACACTCTGGACTCCACTCAAGGGACAAGGACAATGCAGGAGAGCTTTCCCTCAATGGCCTTTCTTAACTTTCACATTCTCTTGTGAGGAAGAGAAAGAAGCCTACACCCACAATGCACGGACCTGAGCTTTCTGATATGAGGCATGGGGGTCACTGGTTATAACATGACAAGTGCTTACACAGTTTTTCAGAAATAAAACGCCTGGGTTTTTATTATCTTCACTGGTGATCTGGATGGTTCTCTGAATCTGAGAGTTCCAAGAGAGGCTGGGGTCTTCTGGGACATATATCAGGTGTGATGATGACTTTGGCATCCTACTACTGTTCCACAGAGTGAGGACCCAGAGGTCTCTGTGCCCTGATGGGTGCAGCAGAGCCTGGAGTGTGGAGAGGAGAGCTGCTCTCACTTCTGTGGCTTCTGAAGTCGGAGACCATGTGGGGATCCATCTCCTTATAAAGGACTTGTGGGATTGAATCAGACCCACCCTACGTGGGTGTGTCGTCTGGATCAAACAAGATAAACAATAGTTTGTAATTCCATCCCAGGAATTTAAAGACTGATGATTTTCCAAAATTGCTTTAGGGCCTGGACCCTCTTGAGAAACCTATAGCCATTTTAAAAACCAAAAATCTCAAAGATTTATACTAATTCATTGATTTTTCCATAAGTGGTATATCCCTTCAAATAGGTACTATTTCAAAGAGCAACTAAGATGGAAATTTTTAAACTCTCATGTTAACCTAATAATCACTCTGTCAAATGGTAACTAATCCACAATACTTGGAGACGTGGGCTGTGGTTGCTCTCTTGACTACGTGAGAAAGGAAAAAGAAAGAGGTAAGGGCACCTGGTGGATAGGAATGTAGGGACCTACAGTCGGGCACAAGCCACGTGCTTTCAATACAAGGCCTACCTCTTCTGTTGGGGGCTGAAGATGAGGGGAGAAATTAGAACAAAAAGTGGTAGCAGACTTGGGGGTGGAGGAAATTCTGAATATTGAAGAGGAAGATGGCTATAATGACCAGAGAAACTAGATTACTAAAGGGGATAGAGGAGGTGGAGCAAATCTCCAGCTCTCTAGAATAAACACCTCAGTACCAGAACCCTGTGCTGCAGTAGCAGTGATTTTCAAAGTGTGTCCTCTTGGTTGGTTTTGGACATGTTCACAGTGGACACACAGGAAGAACAGTTGGTAGCTGGATTCAGGCAGAGCAGAGGGCACCATGATTATGATCTCCCTGTGTCTGTGATTGGCAGGTCCTCTCTGTGAGGGAGTTGATGGCCTCTGCTTTTTATGAACACTCAACTTCTGATGATTTTGCCCTCTCCCGTGTGGCAGCCTTGGAATTATGGCATCCCTGCTCCTTCTGCAGAGCTACAGCTAATCCCATCATCTGTGATGTCAGGGAGGATTCCCTGGATCCCAGATGAGCACTCTGAAACCCACCATCCTTTCACAGTCCAAGCCTTCTCCTGCCTTCATCCCAGAGGATCCCAGCATCTGGCCGCTGTGCTCAGTCACAGTTGGCAACTCATCCTCAGGATAGACAAGGAGGGATTCCTTTTTTATCTCTTTCAAACCATTAGAGTTGTACAGGGTTGCAGATGCAGGTATCTTTCTCTAGGGGTGGAGGAGACGTGGGGAGAGTAGGAAAGAAGGAGACTGTAGGAGATAGAAAGTCTACTGTACCGTCAACTCCTTATTACTCACTGACATAGATAACACTATCCCAGAGTATCCAAGAAATAGGTATTTCATTGTTGTTCTTGGTATTCATATAATGTATGCATTTATTTTGTTGACTGTGTTTATACTGCTAACTTCCTACAGGAGGAACGATACTTGACTACACATGGAACCAGGCAGAGTCTCGGCTACCCATCATATACTGTATTTAGACCTGCTAGACACACATTTTGCTAATTATCCCTTATTAGGCTTTTTCTTTTAGGCCACAAACCAGTTTCCACCTCATGACATGGAGACTTCTCATTAGATATGAATGCACAGCCTACCATAATATCTTTTCTGGCTAGCTCTTTCAGCCTAAATTAGCCTGTTTCTCTTCATCTACCTTTTTATTTTTCTTTATTTTTCAGGCTTTTCAATTTTCTTTCCTTCCATATATCTGACTTTCATTGCTTCTCATGTCTGGCTGTCTGGTGGCTGCCTGGCTTCTTGCTCAAGGCATGTCCCCTTCTTTCTCCTCTCTCCTGTCTCCTTTCTCTTCTTCTTCTGGAGCCTAGAGTTCTCCTCCTACTTATTCTCTCTGCCTGCCAGCCCCACCTATCTTTTCCTGACTACCTATGGCCACACAGATTTTTATTAGGCCAATCAGGTGCCTTGGGCAAGCAAGGTGGACCAGATGCAACACATCTTTTCTTAATTAAATTCAGCATAAACAACAGCCATACAGCTTTGCACGGTTAAAGTGATAGCCTGCGGCATAAACAAATGCAACACATCTTTCCATAGTTAAAATATTATTCCACAACACTTTAAAGCCTTTTTCTCCTATAACAAGAGATGGTATTTAAATCTAATCCTGGCCTTCGGGTTTCCAGTACAATGCACCACTGAGTGAACCTGATGACGTATGGGGGTGGAAAGACACTGACTAAGCAGACTCGGGGGACCTCTGCAGTCTCTATTGGGGACTCAGTGCTACTGGAGTTCATCTGTAATAACTGAAAACAGAAAGTACACATTCTAGTCTTTCACCTACCTTTCCCAATAAATAGGAAAACCAAAACTCCAAAATAGGATAAAAATTAGACAGGAAACTCTGTATGCATAAACTCTCAAAGCCTGAAGATTTGGGAACATGTGGTCTACTTGGATTTCCTTATTTTTCTTTTCTTTTCTTTTTTTCTTTTTTTTTTTTTTGTGTGTTCTTTTTTTCTGAGAAAGGATTTTTGCTGTAACTCTGAAGCCTGTCGTGGAATTACCACTGTAGACCAGGCTGGCAATGAACTCACAGTGATCCTCCTGCTTCTGCCTCCTGAATGCTGGGATTAAAGGCATGCGCGTTTAATCCACCAGCATTTATTTCTTCTCAAGATCATGCAGGATCCATGAAATAAGAGGATATTTGGTGAGGTTTTGCTCATATGACTTTCAAGTGTTCAGTAAAGCTCTCCATGGGTGCGGCAGACGACACACCCTTCCACAGCAGTTTCTCCACAATATAGACCTGGGGAGGAGGGAGGAGGCTGGGGCAGGAGCCTTTAATCCCCCTCAGGAGGCTGAGGCAGGAGGATTTCCTGAAATGCTTAGGCTACTCAGCAAGACACAGGTTCAACAGAAAATATCCAAACCACTATGTATAAACAATATTCAAATATCATTTTGAAACAGGATATCTTTACCTAGTCCTGGTCATTCCGGTACTCACTCTTTAGAGGCGACTATCCAGGCCCCTTATGCCTATATCGTATGCTAGGATTGAAGGTGTGGGCCACCATGCCTGGTTGGTACAATAATTTAACAAATTTGTTAAATATCCTCAATTCATCCAGAATTTGTCTGAGCACCAGAGCCATACAGAATGTGTTTAGTCCATTATTTTGTGACTTAGGAATATCTAGGAGACTGTAGCTAATCCATAGTTATGGGGGAAGTGGGGCCTGACATCTTCCCCAGGAGGCACAAAGAACAAAAGGTAGCAGTAGAGGACACAGGGGGACAGCGGGACAGCACAGCCTGTGGACAAGGCGAGAGTGGAGGGACACTGGGACCCCTACAATGGAGGAGGTCGCACTGGGTCTGCCAGCTGATAGTCTGGTGGTCCAGCCCAGATGTCCATTACTCGATGTCAGTACTTTTACCAGGCCCAGTGCCTGTGCTTTGGATGCTTCCCTGATGGTAAGAAGCACCCAGTGGCTTCTTCTGCCCAGATGGAAGGTCTTGCTACAGTGTTCACTTGAATGCAGAGGGAACTCAGGGAGTGCGTGGGCGACTTCCCTGAACAGAGACCACAGCAGTGGGTTTCAAGGGTTAGGTAAACAAACCCTCACCTGTTTTGTGGTATAGTTTTCTTGGCTTGAGTTTACAGAGACAGAATCTCATGTCACCCAGGCTAGCCTACACTTCACACTGCACACAAAGATGATCGTCCACTTGCGCCCTCATCTCTTGATCTCACAGTTGCTGAGATCACACACAGGGGTAGCACACCCATGTCATGTGATGCAGTGGAGGGGAAACCACTGGTTCACACACAACAGCAAGTTCAGAGCACATTGAGACGTAATAGGAACTTTAAGCCCCAGGAAAAGGGAGAGAGTCAGCTAGAAAGCTCGGGTGTAAACTGGAAGGAGGGAGACTTCTGTTTTCCTTTTATATGTTGTTATCTCTGTTGTCCTCTTCTCCCTTAGAGACAGGGTTTTAGGGACCCTAGACTGACACACTCTCCTTCAGTAACATAGGGTGACCTTGAACTACTGCTGTGCTCTCGGTGTGGAATCGCTGCTCTGCTCTAGGGCCCCGTGCTGAGCAAGGCCCCATTGAAGGAGTTAGCATGGGAGTCCCATAGCAGGACAGCCTTTCTTGGCAACCAGTGTCCCAGGAAAGCCCTGTCCCTTCTGATTATGAATCCCAGAGCTTCCTAACAAGTCTTGATGATCTTTGGATGCTTGAATATAGCTAAGTCTAGTGTGTACTAGGAAGATATTCGAGAGAAATAAGAACGGTCCCTTCTCTTGAAAGAAAACGTCTAGCTGCCAGGAATTATTTAGTGGGAAACAGGCAGCAAACGGCAGCCAAGGCAGAGTGTGTGAAAGGGCAGAGAGAGAGAGCTCCATCCGTGAACAGCAGGGGAACAAGACAGAGGGCAATGGGACATGGCAGGAACCCTTGAACCATCAAAGCTTACCTTTACTGACATACTAGTTCCAACAAGACCACGGCCACTACACCTTAGCAGAGAGGACCATGGATGGTGGAATGACTGATGAAGTATGCAAGACCATGGGGCACAGTCTCAAACCACCACCCTGTGTTTCTTCCTATCCGAAAAATATTTCTGATTAAGAAAGAGTTTCTGAGCTGGGCAGGGGTGGCTCACGCCTTTAATCCCAGCAATAATGAGGCAGAGACAGGCACTCAAGAGGCAGAACTAGTTTGATCTCTGTGAGTTCAAGGCCAGCCTGGTCTATAAGAGATGGTTCCAAGACAGGCTTCAGAGCTATAGCGACACCCTGTCTTAAAAAACAATAACAAAAAAAACCCCAACAACAATAAATAAAAAGGACTGAGTTTGTTTTTTCCATTGCCTGCATAAACTTTTGTGCTTTCTATAACATCAGCTACATCCAGTTTGAGGCTGTCCCAGACTGAGAACAGTTCTAGGACAAGAGGGCAGGAGAATGAAAATGTCATGAGCAGCCATCTAGGGGAGTAGAGGTTGCCCTTGTAGGAGAGGAGACTTTATACCAGGAGCCAAGTGTGGATAGATCAGAGAGGGCAGGTCCCAGGGCACCAGAAGAGGAACCTCAAGTGACAATCCTTAGCCCCTCTTTACTTGTAGACCCCACTGAAGAACAAGGACAAGGCAGGAGAGTTTTACCACAGTGACCTTTATTGATTTTCCCATTGTCTTATCAGATAGAGAAAAAAGCCTACACCCTCAATGCTGCATGGTCCTGAGTCTTTCAGAGGAGAAACAAGAAACTCCACTTGTCTTCACTGAGGATCTGGGTGCTAATCACCGTTAGACCAAGTTTGCTGCCTTACATGGGGGTCTCCTGGATCACAGGCAGAAGGTTGGTGTGGAAATGACGAAGGATGGCTGTGCTTCAGGGGGATCCCCTCTGGGAAACGGAATTCTTCGAAGACCTCATAAACAATGGGTTCCCCTGAAGCTGTGTAAAAGGAACAGTGGTACCACAATCTAAAGGCCGATTCATGGAAGGTTGACAATTCTTGGCAGGCAGGCATATACCAGACTCATCACGGCAGTAAGGACCTGGAAGGTAGAAGAAACAAAGAGAGTTCATAAGCATGGCACCCTCACTCTCCCTCAATCATACTGAACCATGATCTGTCCTCTATGTTCTGGTCCACCTGGAACATGTCCGATTGACATTCTTCTGAGACGACATTGAGCAAAGACGTTCTGGTTTTCTATGCACAACAATGGGCTGTGGGAATGGGGATTTCTGACCTGTTTTTCTCTGCTCTATGCTCATTGTGCTGCTCTCTAGAGGACTTGACAGAGGAATACAGAAGAGACTAACCTGGTGGTCGGCCCAGGATCCTATACAGGGCCTTGGAGTAAGGAGAAAACAATGGAATGGCCTCTAGTCTCTCATTACAGAGTATCCTGTGCAGATTCTGCAGGATCAGCAACAGCTCCACACAGCTCGCCCAGCTCTTCTTCAGGCCCCTCCTCACATTGATTTGCTGGTGAATTGCCCAGCTCTTCTCCAGGATCTTCCGGCATGGGTTGCCCACTCTCCATTCAACTCCTTCCCATTCCTGCAGGAAGATCCTGATTTCAGAATCAGTCCATGGGCTACAGAAAGAACCTGCAATGGATTGAAGGGAGGTAATGAGTGCCTTTGATGCCATGTGCAGGCACATGTCAGATCTTCTAGGGACCCCTCCTGCACACTGACAGAAGGCAGACATGTCCTCATTCATTTCTCAGGAGATTAGAAACACTTGCTCTTGGACAGACTTCATAAGAATGTCACCCTCACTGTCCCTGGATCATACTAAGTTATGATCTGTCCCGTGTGTACCAATCCACCTTGAACACGCCCAACTTCAATTCCCATGGGATGGCAGAGGAAGGAAGACAGAGAGGACAGACATTGTGTTTGCTGTGTGCAATAATGGGCCGTGGGAATGAGGATTCCTACTTGTTGTGCTCGGCTCTATTCATCAAGGGCAGGCCAGCTGATGCTGCTCTCTAGAGGGCTTGACAGAGGAATACAGAAGAGACTAACCTGGGGGTCGGCCCAGGATCCTGAACAGGGCCTCGGAATATGGAGAAAACAAGGGGACAGCCCCTGGTCTCCCACTACAGAGTGACCTGTGCAGATTCTGCAGGGTCAGTAACAGGTCTACACAGCTTTCCCAGCTCTTTTTTAGGCCTCTCCGTTCATTGAGTTGCAGGCAAAGAGCCTGGATCGTCTCTGAGATCTTCCTGCCTGGGTTTCCCACTCTGCGTTCAACTACTTCCCACTCCTCCAGGAAGATCCTGATTTCAGAGTCAGTCCATGGGTGACAGGAAGGACCTGCAAGGGAAGGAGGGATGTGATGAGTGCCTTGGACGCTGGGAGCAGGCTCATCTCAGCTTTTCCAGGGACCCTTCATGAACTCTGACAGAAGGCAGAAGTGTCCTTGTTCAGTTCTCAAGAGATTAGGAACACTTGCTCACATGCCCAAATTACCGACTACCCTGCTCTTCATACTAAGGTGTACAAGGACTTGCATGTGTAGGTGGGTTCCTTCAGTTGTAGAAAATACATTTCAGAATGGAAAGGCGCTGCCTGTGAACATTGTTCCTGCATAGACTCAACCCACCTACCCCACCAGGGAGACTCTCACAGAACTCTGAGACTTTGGGTCTCTTGCAAGAAGGGCAGAAACCTGGGACCACTGAGGACAAGCCAGTCCTGGACACAGCTGTCCACAGCTGAGATCTTGCCTAAGCCTGTGTGTCTCCAGGAAAGAAATAGGATGGAAGATTTGGTTTTTAACTTGGGGTTGCCTCTGAATACCTGAGGGCCTTCGTCCTTCCTGCTTCTCACTCTGTTCCACATTCGATTCTTCGGTGTTTCTCAATCGGTCCACTTGATCTGGTTCCATCTGCTCAGAAATGAATAAAGAAAATATTAAAACTGTTTCCATGCAGCCAAATCTATATCTCAAGGGTGATTGCATTAGTCTATAATCTCAGGTCTTCTATAAGCAAAGGTTGCTTCAGAAGTCCAGGATCATTCTTGGAAGTATAGTAGGGTTTGGGTTAGCCTTGGAAACATTGAGATTCTGTGTTAGCCAAGAGAGACCCAGAAAGCCCAAGAAGAAGGGTGCAGAAGTCTGTACCTCTGCAAACTGTGGGCATGAGATCATGTTCAAGATAGTTAACCATGTTTTGCCCAGTTTCCTCAGTATAACACACAGTACCACCACTGTCCGCGAGGCTTGCTATGACTAGCAGTGATTTCCTATACACATGGAAAGGAGACAGATGTCAGAGACATGCTTTTGGGCTGAAAAATTTATGAGAAAAATTGAAAAAGAAATACCCCAGCCATCGTCCAGAAAACACAAGAGTGGACTCCCCCAATCCCCAAATCACCTACATTTTCACCAGAGAGATTTGTTGTGCTCCACAGAGTCTTGGAAGCTGGGTTCTCTGTGTCCTGGTGCTGCAGAGTCTGCAGTGTGGAGATAGAGCTGTGTGTACCTCCCCAGGCTTCTGGAGTCTGAGAACCAGGTGGAGATCTGGGTCTTTATAAAGCTCTTGGATGGGATTGAATCAGACCCACCTACCTGGGTGTGGAGGGTGGAGCAGGAGAGTTTAACTAGAAGCCTTTAATCCCCTCTCAGGGGCTGAGACTGGAGCATTTCCCAGATTTCTGGAACTCTTGGGCTTCTCAGCAAGATACAGGCTCAAGAGAAAACATCCAATGCACTGTTTAAAAACAAGGTCCAACATTCAAATATCATTTTTGAGCCTGTATATCTACATAATTCTGGCCATACTGGAATTCACTATTTAGATGCGACAGGTCCTGCTTTTGCTCCCAGTCTCCAGCTCTGGGATTAAAGTGTGGGTCACCATGGCTTGTTGATTAAATACTTTAAACCGTTTCCCTAATATTCTCATTTCATCTTGAATTTGATGGAAAAAATGTGACATACAGGATGTTTTTAGCCAGTTATTTTGAAACCAAGAGTCGTTTGTAAGGTTGCCCCTAATCAACGGAGGAGAGGGGCCTGGCAGTGGACAGCTGGGGAGGGGGAACCACATGCAGCGAAAGGGTTGAAAGAGAGGTAGTTTCTCTGGTAAACTTCACAACCAGAGTTTCCGGTTGGGTGACAATGATCCAGCATCTGTAGATCAGGATCGAAGACTCGACTGTTCTCAAATCCTGCAAGAGGCTGATCACTTAATCCAATCACAGCTCAGAGATGGGGACGCCTGGTGCATACAAACAGCTTTTAAATTATGTGTACTTATTTCTGAACAGAGAGCAGCAAATTACTTCAAAAACTTGATGTACACTTAGAAAGCCAAAAAACAGGGAAGGATCCATGAAGAACCGTTGTGCTTATATGTAGAGCCAAACCTGTAACCCCAAAACAAACAAACAAACAAACAATAAATCAATAAACTACAAATAGAGAAAAATACAAAGAATCAATGAAAAAATACTTGGTTCTTTGGGAAAGTCAACAAAATAGACAAACCATTAGCCATAATAACTAATAGGCAGAGAGAGAATATCCAATTTAACAAAATCAGAAAGGAAAAGAGGTATGAACATGAGACACCAAAGAAATCCAGAGGATCACAAGGAGACACATTATAAACCTGTACTCCACCAAAATTGAAAATCTAAATGAAATGGACAACTTTCTCAATATGTACCCCTTACTAGATAAATCTATAACCCTAGTGAAACCGAAGCATCCATTAAAAGATTCCCCGACCCCACAAAAATCCGATGGCCAGATAGATTTAGCACAGAAATTTACCTAACTTTCAAATAGGAATTAATACCAATACTCCTCAAATGTTCCAGACATAGAAACATGATCATCTCAATAGAAAAAGACAGAAAATGCCTGTGATGACATCTAACATCCTCTTATGAGAAGAGTCTTGTAGAATCAGGGATAGAAAGGACACATCTAAACAAAATAAAGGCAATTTCAGCAAGTCCACTATGCAACTATAATGGAGAGAAACACTAATCTATTCCACTAAAATGAGGAACAAGACAAGAATGTCTATACTCTCCATATCTATTTAATATAGTACTGGAAGTTTTCCCTGGAGATCAAGTGGATACAACCCGGAAAGAAAGAAGTCAAAGAATCATCCTTTGTAGATGACAGTTCATATGTATAGGTCACCCTAAAAATTCCATCTGAGAACTCCTACAGCTCATAAACACTATCAGCAAAGGGGCTGGATTCAAGATTAACTCAAAAAAAAAATCAGCGTCCTACATACAAAGGGCAAACATACTGAGAAAGTAATCATGGAAACAATACCTTTCACGGTAGTCTAAAACAATACAAAATATCTCGGGGCCACTCTAACCAAGCAAGTGAAAGGTATATATTACAAAATGTTTACGTTTTTGATGAAAGATATTGAAGAAGATATCAGAAGTTGGGAAGACCCCCCCCCATGCTCACTTGGATTAAGACTGTAAAAATGGCCATCCTACCAAAATTTGATGTGAGCCCCATAAAAATTTCAACACAGTTCTTTAAAACCCATGCAAGGACAATCCTCTGTTTTGTTTGTTTTTTTGTTTTTTTCAAGACAGGGTTTCTCTGTGTTTTTGGAGCCTGTCCTGGAACTAGCTCTTGTAGACTATGCTGGTCTTGAACTCACAGAGATCCGCCTGCCTCTGCCTCTCAAGTGCTGGGATTAAATGTGTGTGCCACCACCGCCCCGCTGACAATCCTCTATTTCATATTAAAAAATAAAAACCCAGGATAACTAAAACAATCCTGAACATAAAAGAACTGCTGGAAGTATCTCCGGCCCTGATTTCAATTTGTACTACAAACTCTAGGAATAAAAAATATGAAATCAGCATAAAAATTGATGTGTTGATCAATGGAACCAATTGCAGAGTCATACATAAATACACATACCTCTGGACACCTGAATTTTTATAAAGAAGTCATAAATACATACTGGAAAAAAGTCATAATCTTCAGGAAATGGTGCTGATCTAACTGGACGTCAGCACATAGAAGAATTCAACCAAAACTTGGAGCTAATGAAATTTAGTGACACACACAACAAAACTAGTCTGAAGTCTGAGAAAGGGACCAGTCAGGAAGTAGTGGGGTGGTTCACCCAGTTAGGAGAAGGTGAGAAAGGTGGAAGGGGAGCAACAAGAATGTACTCTGTGCTTGTGTGACATCATCCAAGAACTGACAGTCAAAACTGTTGCATGATATTTTGTTTGTGGTCTGAAAAGTAAAGCTTGCCTGGATATCTGAGTATGGATCTAGCCACTAGTTAACCACAGAGGTCAGGCAATTGTGGGACACATCTTTAATACCAGCACTTAGAGGAAGAAGCTGGAAGGTCAGGAGTTCTAGGTCACTCTGGGATACAGGAGATTGAATCAGTCTAGAATTAGAGCTGGGTTGAGGTGGGTAACACCTTTGATCCCAGGACTTGGGATCTTATGGCTTTGATTCCAGCACATGGGAGGCTCACACCTTTAATCCCAGCACTAGGAAGGTGGAGACAGAAATATATGGTGGATAGAGACTGGATCCCCTATTCAGTCTCGGGATTCATAGAGACAGGATCTCCCCCATTCAGTCTGAGGGTTTATAGAGATAGGATCACCCCCTTTTGGTCTGAGGATTTGTAGAGATAGTATTGCTCCCATTTGGTCTGAGGATTCGATTTTGTAGAGGTAAGAAGGGACTATGGTTGCTACTCTGCTTCTCTGATCTTTCATTTTTTACTCTAATATCTGGCTCTGGGTTTTTATTGATTAAGACTAATTAGATTCATGCTTTAAAACTTAAAAGCATGTTTGAAATGACCACTGACTGTTGTGGGACAATGGTCTGTATCCTGTCAATTATATTTTAAATAAATCCTGATTGGCCAGTAGCATGGCAGGAAGTATAGGTGGGACAACCAGGCCGGAAACAGAGGTGGGTCGATGAGAACAGGAGAATTCTGGAATGAGGAAAGCTGATTCTGCAGTCCTGACCCAGCCACAGAAAAAGCAAGATGTGACTGCCTCGCTGAACAAGATACTGAGCCACGTGGCTAGCATAGACAAGAATAATGGGCTAATATAAATTATAAGAGTTGATAAGAAGCTTGAGCTAATGAGCCAATCAGTTTATAACTAATGTAGACCTCTGTGTGATTTTTTGGGACTTAACGATTGTGAGAACCAGGCAGGACAGAAACCCTGACAACTGACTATATTCTTTTGTTGTTGTTGTTTTATTTTTTACTCTTGTAGTGGTTATTTATTCTTGTTTTTCATTCCAAAGTTTTTACTCCCCTCTTCACAGTTCCTCACCCCTTCCATTCTTGGATCACCTCATCCACCCCTCCTCTACTGTTTCTCTTCTGATACAGTCAGGCATCCTGTGATATCAGTCAATCATGGCCTATCAAGTTGCAGTGAGACTAAGTGCCTTCTCTTCAGTAGAGCTGGATGAAACAATCTGGTAGAACCTATGGGTCCCAAGAGCAGGCAACACAGACAGAGACACCTGCCTTTTGCCTATTCATGAGTAATTTATCCTATGAGTATAGGTATTTTGTGTGCAAGTCTGTGTGTGCACCATGTGCATGCCTGGTGTCATCAGAGGCCAGGTGAGAGTGTGGAATTCCCTAGAACTGGAGCTACAGAGTGTTGTGAACCAGGAATCTAATCCAAGTTCTCAGGAGAGCAACAACTGCTTTTAAAAACTAGGCTGGTACCGCTGCTATGCTCAAAGGCCTGGCCTGAGCCAGGGATCCACCACTGCTGCTGCCATAACAAGGCCTGCTCTGCTGCCAGGGGAGGGGGGACGGGGGCGAGAGAGCAATGGACTGACTGCGTTGCAACTCATTTTGAACTACCTAGTCAGAGATTTTCTGTTAAAGCAACATTAAATGTTATAAAATAGCAGACCTCAACTTAGCCAGGAAGTTATAAACCCTCCCTAATCCTTAGCCTTTATGTGGTTCTGAGTTCCTTCCAAACCCAGCCATCAGCAGGAAGAGATGTGGATCATCTCAGTTGATTCCAAATTTTATTTCCAGGTGCTGTTCATTCCCAGCACTGTGATGTGCTGTCTGATCCGAGCGGTTGTCTCCTGATGTCCTTAGAGTATTTTGCAGAGAAACTTCACACCACAGAATTTCTGGGTCAGGACCAGCAATATGCAACACAACTTTTCTCAGTGGAGGATCTGTGACTACTGAAAATGAGGAATTTTTAACTTAAAGTTCTATAGGTTGGGTAGTGGCAGCACACACCTTCAACACCAGCACTCAGGAGGCAGAGGCGAGCAGATCTCTGAGCTTGAGGCCAGCCTGGTGTATAGAGTAAGTTCCAGACAGCTAGGACTACACAGAGAAACCCTGTCTCACCACCCCCAATTATAAATAATTATTAGTCACTATAGTTATATGTAACACAGGCATAGATCACACTAGGCAAGGAAGGCATAGTGGTAGCAGACTGAGGTCGTATGAGTGTAAGGTTTCTTGCTCTTAGTGGATCTGGAAACTGAAATATTCTTGTAATCAGCTTGCTATTCCTTTTCCAGTCCAAACTCTAGTCCATGGGACGATCCCACTCACATTCAGGGTGATTCTTTGCCCCACAGCTAAACCTCTGGAAATACCCTCAGTCATGACCAGAGGTGTGCCCTCTAGGTGGTTCTAAATCCAGTGAAATGAATAAAGATGAACCATCATATTAATGCAACTTTTAAGGGCTGATACTTTGCTGCCTGGTGAAAATGATCATATCTTTCAGAGGCATCATCTTGTGGTGTCTGAAAGATAGCAGAAAAACAGCAAGTGTTCAGTATTTCACCAGAACACTAATCCCATTGAAGAGGGGCTAACTCACATGGTTTAGTAATCTTTTGAAAAGTCCCATTTCTTGATTCCAGAATTGAAAGGCCATCATCTCTAAATAACAGCAGTCTTCAGTATTTCTTACAGGTATTACATTTGCCAAATGTCCTTTGATATTGTTTTGTATGACAAAAAAACGTAAACTTTGAATTTTCTTTGCCACTTTATCTTGAAGAGATTTTAAAATTACATGTTTATGTGTGAATATGCACATGTGAAGACTGGAGATGTCAGAGCTCCCTGGAGCCAGAGACAGACAGTACTTGTGAGCCACTTGACATGAGTACTGGGAACTGAACCTCTGTCCTTTGAAACTGAAAAACATTCTTTTAACCACTGAGCCATTTCTTCAGCGCCCTCTAACTGCCCATTTTCATATTTAGTACACCTAGATAACAGCACACAGGACAACAGATCTTAGTTACAAATGACTTTAAAGCAATCAAAGCAGCACCAACAAAAACACTCTAGGAAAAGAATAACTAGGTAGAATAGTCCAAATCACAGTAATACCAAGAGACCAGCTTTGTAATTTTTCACTTTTAATAAAATTCACACACATTTGAAATCAGATATAGAAAATGATAAACTCCAGAGACTAAGAGGTAGATTATAGTCCATTTTAATCTTTTATTTTGGCCCCTTTTTAAAAATGTGTAATTTCTTTGATCACTTGGATATTATTAAAATGTTATAAAAATATCACCAATATAGGGTTTAGTGTTTTGCTAATAAGAAGTGCAGCCCACCCTTCTGCGCACTAGATGCCTGTGATTACATCAAGCACACACTGCTGCAGAGAGAAAAGCACCATTTTACAAACGCCTGAAGTCAGGGTCTTCATCACAGATGACTCATTTTTTTTTTTTTTTGAGATGGGATCTTCCTAGGTTTCCTCAGGCTGCTTCAAACTCACAGACTCAAGCAATCCTCATGCTTCAGGGTCCTCAGTAGCTACGACCACATGAATGAACCACTATGCATGGCTCTCAAACAATTTTTTTTAAAGTGTTGAACAGGTCTGAATACTTTCCTCCTGTTACACAAAATTTATCCACGGCATTTAGTTGATTGTAGATTTTCTCCCACATTATTTTTATTATATCTCTCAAGCACGTATTCTCTGAAGAGCTTTGGTTTAAGGCTTTTTACATTTGAAAATTTACTTTAAGAGTCCTCATCCACATGAATTTTATAATGATTGGTAAGGGATGACCTATGGTTGAAAAGTTTCCCACATGTGTTACATTCATAGGGTTTCTCTCCTGTATGGATTCGCTGATGTGCAATACGTGAAGAGCTCTGCCTAAAGGTTTTCCCACATGTGTTACACTTAAAGGGTTTCTCACCAGTATGAATCCTTCGGTGCTGAATAAGAGCTGAACTTTGACCAAATGACATCCCACATTCCTGGCATCGGTACGGCTTCTCTCCAGTATGAATTCGCTGATGGTTACTGAGGGATGAATTGCACCTGAATGTCTTCCCACACTCATTACATTTATAAGGTCTCTCTCCAGTGTGCATTCTCTGATGCTGGATGAGAGCTGAACTCTGTCTGAAGGCTTTCCCACAGACTTTACATTTACATGGTTTCTCTCCTGTGTGAATTCTCTCATGAATAATAAGAGTTGAATGGGAACTTAAGGCTTTGCCACATTCATTACAATTATAAAACTTCTCCCCAGTGTGAATTATTCGGTGTCTGTTGAGTCTTGAGATAGAAGTGAAGCCTTTTCCGCATTCATTACACCTGTAGGGCCTTTCTCCAGTGTGAATTCTTTCATGTTGAATAAGTGAAGCGCTCTGACTGAAGGCTCTGCCACATTCGCTACATTTGAAAGGTTTCTCTCCGGTGTGGATTCTCTGGTGATAGCGAAGGGATGAGCTAGACTTAAAGGTGTTGCCACACTCGTTACACAAGTAGGTCTTCTTTCTGGAATGGATTCTCTGCCCAGGAAGGGACGTGCTAGATGACTTCCTACCTGGATTATATTTAAAAGGGTTATCTCCAGCATGGACTTTCTGGTGTATAAAAAGACCTGACCTTCGACCAAAGGATTTACCACATTCCTTACACCTGTAGGATTTCTCTACAGTGTGGGTTCTTAGGTGTTTATAAAGGGATGTACTGAGAGTGAAGGCTTTTCCACATTCTTTACATACATAAGGCTTCTCTCCAGTATGAGTTATTTGATGTTGGATAAGGGCTGAACTTTGGCTAAAGGCTTTTGAGCATTCTTTACATTTAAATAATTTCTCTCCACTGTGGTTTTTCTCATGTTTACGAAGAGATGAGGTGTTGATGAAAGTTTTCTCACACATACTACATTTATAGCGTTTATCTGGTGTGGTTGTTGGGTGATTAGATATACACGATGCTATCTGCTTGAAAGTGTCTTGTTTTTCACATTCTGGTGACTTTTTTTCTCCATGTGACTTTGGACTAAATTCATTGTTTTTTCGGCTTCTTTCTATAGTCAAAGCATTCTTATCCTGCTTTTCCTCTAATTTCCCTTCATATATGAACGGATTTTCTGACTTCAAGTTCAAAGTTTCATTTCTTTTAGATGTTTTCAGAATCAGTTCCTGAAGTGAAGAGTCTTGTGTTTGAGTTGACTTGGTGGTTCTATGACAGTGCTTCAATTCTAGAAAGGGAAAAAAGAAACCAAAGATGTTTTTTTGTAATATAAAATTTGACTACTGAGACAAGATATGTAGATTGAATAGGTACTAATGTTATTTAAGTAGTCTTGGCATGCGGTTAATAATATTGAGGGTGGAATAGAAGAGTTAGTAGAGAAACATGATTGATGGGAACAGTAGTAGAGTGAAGAAAAAGAATAAAGCAAACACACTTCAAGAGGGTGATTAAATGGGACAAAGAACTGGAAAATGCACTGTCAGAATTTGAGAGCAAATGATAGTCACCTACATTGTTCTCTGCTAAATGTGCCCTCTTTTGTTTCCTGCCAACAATATCTTTCAGATTCTGTTCAAAAGTTTATTGTGAGAATCCTTTCTTAACTCAGAATATCCACAGTTTATTCCTCCAGCCAGATCCCTGAGACATAATCTCAATCTGTAGCCCTGGTGTCCTTGAACTCATGGCTCCTTGCTTTAGTCTCTTGAGTGCTGACATTACATGACCACTTCTGTATCTCTCTACACAAAACAACGAGATCAGCATGTTCTGTCTCTCACAACCTTCTTGACGGCGTATGTGTGTCTGTTTTGTTTTGAGATGGAGTCTTACTATGCAGCCCATGCTGGTAAATTAGGCTAGCTTCAAACTTGTAGCAATCCTTTTGCCTCTGCCTTCCATGTGCTGAGATTATAGGCATGTGCTACCACATCTGGCTTGTTTAGTAAATCTTTTTTACTTATACCTACACAATTTGAAGAATGTCAAACAGTCTTGATTAAACATGAATTTCATATATATTAGTCATAAGCCCTCATAGCACCTGTCTTCCCAAACAGAACACAGATGATTGAGATTTCTGAACCAGTTTACACAAAAGACATTAAATTAATTCTATAGAGAAGCCACAAGGTCAAGAACTGTTAAATTGAAAGGGGAGCCTCATCCATGCATCAAGCAAGAGAGGTGTTATGGTTTGAGTCTGAAGTGTCAACTAAAGGCTCACGTAATTAAAAGCCTCATTATTAGTTGACTGGCTTAGGGTAGTAACTGGATCATCAGTGGATTCCTAACCCAGTGGGACTACAGAAAGGTGGTGGAAGTCAGGAAGTGGGGCCTTGTTGGAGGAATGGGTCACTAGAGGATTATTTTGTATATCTTGTCCCTACTCTCCCCCAACTTCTGGACTGCCATGTTCAAGCATCACCCACAGGCTCAGAAGCAAGGTAGCCAAGTAGTCATGGATTAAAATCTCTAAAGTCATGAGACAAAATAATTCTTTCCCTTTTTAAATGAAAATGGTTTCTCTCTAGTAGTTGTCAGAGCAATGGAAAGTCTAACACACTGCCTCGGGCCTTCTTGTGAAGAAAGGCTGTAGTTCTGAGCCTTGTTTACTAGAGTTCTGAGCACAGCAGTACAGCACTGTAGTGTATCTTCCCCGCTGATAAAGCAGGGTGGTGTGAGTAAGAATGCCCCCATAGGCTCATACATTTGAATGTTTAGTCACCAGGGAGTGGAACTGTTTGAGAGGATTAGGAGGTGAGGTCTTTTGGAGGAAGTGTGTCACTAGGAGTGGGCTTTGAGGTTTCAAAAGCCCATGCTAGGCTGTTTGTCTGCATGTATGCATGCATTTGTCTCTCTTCCTGCTGTCTATGGATCAGGACATAGAACTCTCAGCTACTGTTCTGCCACCAAGTCTAACTGCTTGCTGCCATGCTCCCTGCCCTGACAATAATAGCCTAAGCCTCTGAAACTGTAAAGCAGCCCTAACTAAATGTTTTCCTTTATGAGAGCTGCCGTGGTATGGTGTCTCTTCACAGCAATAGAGCAGGGACTAAGACAGGCACGGGGGGGGGGGGGGGGGGGGATGGCATTTTGTTTCCTATGCATTACTGCCTCTACTATGGTCTTCCAACTAGTTTCCTATCTTTGAGTCTTGCCCTCTGACAGCTCAGTCACCACACTGCAAACAAGTAATCCTGCCTAAAGCCACATCTTCCTGTGCTACAGGTTCCTAAATATCTGTTAGAATGCCATTGATTCATAGATGAGGTCCGGATTCGTCCCCACAGTGAAAGGAACTTTTGTCTACATCTGTAGGGATGAAGTAGCTGGGACTGAGATGAATGGACTAACATAATACTAAGAAGGAAAGAGGACAATTAAGATGTCTAGGTTTCTAGACTGAAAATGAATTATGGCACCAATTACCAAGATGGAGGGGAAAATGCCAAGTCCTAGGGAGTCTGTTTCAGGCATGTCTGTGACAGCTATGGGGCTTCAGAAGAAAATGCAAGGAGGCACTGAAATAGCTGTCTATTATTTAGCGATCTGGGGAAAGATCAGAGCTGAAGAGAGGCATGTAGGAGTCATCGGCATACAGATTCTATTGAAAGTCAAAGAACTGAAAGAAATCACCAGATTCTTTGAACATATAAGAACAAAACTGGGAGAGGATGGTGTTCTGGGAGCCAGAGAGGAGTAAGAAATCAGTTGTGGAGAATACCCTAAAGACTGGGCTTGGGGTTTGGTTGCTGTGCTTGATAGTTATTGCAACTTGACATAAGCTAAAGTCATCAGAGAAGATGGAATCTCAATAAAGAAAATAAGAAAATGCTTACATAAGAATGGGCTGTAGGAAAGCCTGTAGGGTATTTTCTTAATTAGTGATTAATAGGGGAGGGTCCATCCCTGCTGGTCACCCTGCTAGCCATGAGGAGCAAACCAGTGAGTAGCACTCCTCTGTGGCCTCTGCATCAGCTCCCACCTCCAGGTTCCTACCCTGCTTGACTTCCTGTCCTGACTTCCTCTGATATGAACTGTGATGCAGAAGTGTAAGCCAAATAAACCCTTCCCACCCCGAATTGCTTTGGCCACTGTGTTCCATCACAGCAACAGTAACCTTAACTAAGACAGCTGGAAAAGGTTTGTTATACAAGCATGAAGACCTCAGTCAATCCCCCAGAATCAATAAAAAAAAAAAAAAGAAAGAAAGAAAAAGAAAAAAAAGCGAGTACAGTGGATTTGTAATTCCAGTGCTGGAGTTATTGAGACAGGAGGATCCCTGGACTTGCTGGTCAGCTGCTCTAGCCACATTGGCAAGTTCCAAGTTCAGTGAGAAATTGCCTCAAAAGAAGACGGGGAAGGAATGAAGGAAATATCTGAGGCTCACTTCTGACACCCATGTACAGATATACAAAATGAGCGGGAACACACACATATCCCCAAGGACTAAAACTTCTGACTGCAGTCGATGGAGGTAGCATGGGATTTAAGAACCATTCTTTTATGAGTATAGTACACAAGAACTGGAGGACTAAGGAAATAAGGAAAGATGAAAAAACAAGAAGAAATGGAAAGCATGTGTAAAGCCTGACTCCAAGGAGAATAAGAACAGGAGACTGGGAATTTTGCTTATAATGGAAGTAATCATAGCTACAAGGGCCTACATCAAGTCTATTGTACCCATTTCAATTCCCAAGTGCCAAGGAAGGTCTTAGCTCTCAATTCAGTCTTGGATTGTTCTTTACAATCTACTCAGAACTGTGGCCATCACTACAAACTGAGAAAACACAGGTCTCTACCCTGTCTCAGAGGAAGCAGGGCCATGCCAAACATGGCCTTTCAACCTCCAGAATTCAGACAATGAATTCTAATTGCTTTAAGTTACTGAGTTTTATTTAATGTGGTGTCCCTAGCATCACTATGAACCCTTATGTCTCTTTCACTAAATGAAGGCCAAAGCAATTCTCAGCCATAAATCACTGCATCCATAAATGTGTCAAAATTACTCATGACCTCCCCCAACACTATTGTTTGCAGGTAGTCTTGTACTTCACATATAAACCACAAATAAACCAAACTGCTCTGATGTAAAGACAATTGTGGAAATTCTCTATGTTCTAAGCCACGAACATCAAACATAATTAGTTACTTGCTTCATTTGTCTTTGAATATTTAGGGAGGGCTGTTTCATTTTATTCACACAGCGTGACTCGTTCCTGTGTTTTCTATGTAACTAGAAGCCTACTCTGGCCAGCACTAGAAATGGACATGATGAAACAAGCTGCCTCCACACAGATGTCGAGGAAGAGGCAGATCATAAGCACATGTAGTGCGTGGGTAAAAGGAAAACAAGCACGCTGAGATGAAGAACATGGAGGACGGAGCCCTGATGTAGATGAGTGGAGCCTGTTCCACAAAGGGACAACGGGGCAGAACCCTGGGAAAGACAAGGAAGCCGTCACAAGAGCACTTGACCATCGAGAAAAAAAGAAGGCACAGACAGAAAAGGTCAGGTACAAAAGCCTTGAGGCAGAACAAAAGGAGATAAGAGTGAAGATTTTGTTGAGGACTCTGGATTGTGCTCAGCAGGGTGAAAGTCACTAGTTTGAAATTTAGGACTGTTGTAACCTTGAGTAAAATCAGGAAAAGCTACCGTTCCTCTGAATAGACACAACCCCAGAGACTTCAGTGATAGGACAGCAGCCGGCTGACTACGGCTCAGAGTTCAGCACACTCTTGATGGCAGCTGACATTATAGACAACAAAGGAAATGGCAAGGCAGTGGAAGTGATCTCTCACTGGGATATGATAACTAGAACATTTCTGGAATTCAAAAATGTCAAAATTCCAGACTGTTCATGCATTTGGATGTGACCCAAACCTGTGCAATGGCCCATGGTTCTTAGTATAGCTATGCAGGAAAAGCACCACCTTATTGCTTAGGCTTTGGGTCAATTCTTAAGCAAGAGACCCAAGTAAGACACAGAAACCCTGAGCCATGGCCTCTCACCTCTCAGTTTAAAACTTATAAACCCAGGGACAACAAAAGCTGTTTTACGTGTACATTTTGTTGTTGCTGCTTTTTAAAAAAATTCATTATTCATTTTTATAGGTAAGGATGTTTGGTCTGCATGTGCACTGCATGTGTTGCTGGGGCACACAGAGGTCAGAGGAGGGCATCAGAAGCCCTGGAACTGCAATTATGAATGGTTATGAACCACCATGTGGGTTCTGGGAACTGAACTCAGATTCTCTGCAAGGGCAGCCAGTGCTCTGAAGAACTGAGTCCTGTTTGTTGTTTTCTTATCTGTGATTAGTTTTGAAGGGAAAAATAACTTGCAAGTTCAGAAGTGGGTTCTGTCTGGCACCATGACCTCAGATACGGATTTGCTGGTCCTCAACTGCCCTTGTGGGACGTGAGCTCCTGCTGAGAGGGAGTCAGGTACATGGTGGTTTGCCAGGCACATCATGGACACAGAAGCATCCCTACCTGAAGTCCACTTTTGAGAGAAAAAAGGATGACCAATCCTCAAGAGGAACAGAGCAGCATACTTACAATCCCAGTGCTCAGCGGATGGAAATAGGAGAAATCTAGAGTTCAATGGCAGCCTGGGCTACAGTCAAAGCCTCCTCAGAACAGAGCAGAAAGCAGCTCCAGGGTCCACTCCTCAGTTATCCACTCAGCTCTTCCCAGAGCTGAAGACGGCAGGTGACCACTCCATCAGGCATCTCAGCCTCTCCCAAGACAGCTCTGAACGGCAGGCCTACTTCTGCTCAGGCTAATCCCCCTCCCTCAGGCATCCCATCTACTTACTTTGGGGTGGCCTCTGGCAGTTTCTGCACAAGTGAGGATGTAAAAGACAACTGTGGCTGCCATCCCAGAAGTGGTCACTTTGGACTAGGAAGAGATGTTCTTGTATAATACCAGGCTGTGAGATGACAGGGTGGTCTGCCATGTGGTCTTTTCTAGACCAAGGCCTACTGACTGACCCAAGGGCTAAGAACTGCCCCAATTCCTCTTCCTTCCTTGCTCTCAGCCCCACACACCCTACACACACCCTACACACAGCACTGGCCCTGCACTCTCAGGGCGCTCTGTGCCGTGCTCTAGTCCTCACTGGACTTTTCCGCAGGGCTGCCCACGGGTGCTTGGTTCTTTATTCTCCTCACTGCACCCAGCTTCATGAGAGCAGGGTCCTGCTTTCTCCCACCTACTGCCACTTGGCGACACCTAGCACAGAGCTTGCTCAGCATTTAAAGCCCGTGGTGTGAGTCTTGGCTCACCAGTGAGGGAGTTTGCCCAAGCCTCTATCACCACTGCAATCACCTCCCCTGCCCCCCCCCCCCTTTCAGGTCACTTCAGGGCAGGCTCGCAAGGTCTCTCTTAACCACCTTGTGAAAACAGTTTCCCACGATCCTACTCCCACATGAGCAGCTCAAGGCTTCAAGGGCTCTGACCTTGCTTGTGAGTTCTAACCTTACAGAATTCCCTACCAGAGATCTATATCTAAGTACTTCACTACATCTAAATGAAAACCACCGCCACCCCAAACTCATCGGACTGGGTCTCCAGACTCCTGAAGCAGAGGCCTTCATCTAGGCCCCGCTAGCTTTCTACCTTCATTCTTGCAGGAGCTCCCCTGGGCTCCCTGGTTGTGCCTCACTTTCAGTCCATCCTCCGCAGTACCTGTCACAGGACTTCCTGAACATGGCAGCTCTTTGCAAAAACGTAAAACATTATATGCTAGTGAAGATTATATTACACGCAGATTCATTCCAAAAGAACACACTGCCCCCTAACCCTAACCCTGCTCACGTGTGCAGAGCCCCCACTCGAGCACACACACATTCTTTTAAGAACACAATTTTCTATCAACCTCGACAGTGCTCTGAAGCTCGCCTCACTCCTTGACACTCTCTGGACCGTCTCTATCACAGGTCTTGATGGATGCCAGAACAAGGACATACACTTTTGTTTGTCTGTTTGTTTTTAGCTGTGTTACCAAAGACCTCTGAATTGTTTCTGATTAGAACCAGCGTTCCCAACACTATCAAAGATTATACGATTGCTGTTTACAGTTAAGTACTTCCAGTTGTCCACATGCAGAATACAGCTCCCAGAACTGCACCGAGGCACTTGTTTTGGGACCCTTGCGTAGCCTTCCCATCTCATTTCCTTCTCCTTTACAGGCTTTGAGCTTCAGCCTGAGTGAGTTCTTTACCATCCCTTAAATATAGACATTTCTTAAATGATCTCTGAAAACACAACCTTCCTCAGAAAGAACCAACAAGAGAAAAGATCCCAGGGAAGAATGAAAGCGAGCCGGGGCGGATTTCAGCTCCCGTTCTCCCTCCCTCACTCTTGTTTAATTCATTGATAATTTACTGGGTTGTTTTTCATTTGTTTTGTTCTGGGTTGGGGTTTTTGTACTAAGAATTAAACCCAGGGCTCTATTTGTGCCAGGCAGGTGTTCTTACCACTGAGCTCAGCTCCATCCCAGCCCCTATCACTTCTTGTGGATGGAGAACCTGAAGACACTTCCCAGCCCATACTCCACGCTGCACCCTCTCCTTCTTCACCACACTGGGGTCTGCACACACTCACCCAGAGAGGAGCCTCCAGGTCCTTCTTTCTCCACCTTCCAGGGATCCTCTCCTTGCTGCAGCAGGGAGATCACCTTTGGTTTGGTAAACGGGAATCCTGCTTGTAGATAAAGTTAACTCATTAACTAAAAGCCAGGCAACCATAGAAGACTGAGAAAATCTCTTATGTTGTAGAAATCAAGTGAGCCTAAAATGTTCACCCCGTACGGCCCTTTGCAGAAAAAGTATGCAGACTTGTCGGAAAGGCTACAGATGGGAAAGAGAGGTTCCGGAGACAGAACAAAGCTCTCTGCTTAGAGACGAACCACACAAGCACAGAATGGTTGTGCTGGGGAAGATGCTTGGACCGTGAGGAACCAAGGGAAGGGATGTTCTCGCTGCCATCCCCTCTGCTGCCTGCTGTGGGAAGAACGTGCCAATACTTATGTATCCTTGTACGACCCTAAGGCATAACTCTGCTATGGTTTCACAGTGGCCACAGCTTTCATTCAGGGAAGGCTGTGCTAAGGTCTCATTCTGAATCTACGCCCGCAGGGACCGCCCTTACCCAGGGAGGCCAGGTTGCTGTAGTTCTCCAGCATCACCTCCCGGTACAGGCTTCTCTGAGAATGGTCCAGCTTCTTCCACTCATCCCGAGTAAAGAGCACGGCCACATCCTCGAACGTCACTGACGCCTGTGAGGGAGAGCCAACTTGATGAGCTCCGAGTTCAAGTTAGATACCCTGATTCAAAAGATCTGACCATGAGGGAAGTCACCCGATATAACCTTGGGCTTTTACATGCATGTACCCATGTATACATTCTCACACACATATATGCCCGTTCAAACACATGAGAATACGCATACATGAATACCATATCAGGCATGCATACACATGACAACCAAACCACCATGGGTTGGAGAAGCCTGAGGGAGCAACATACGGACTGGCAGGAAAAGAGAATAATGAAGATTGGTAAGGGAAAAGAATTTGCACGGATGAGTGTGGGAGGCAGAAAGGAATTTTCTCGAGTATGTATGTTTATTCTGTCCCAGGGCACCTGATATGCTACTTGTGGAATTTTTAGGCATGCACCATCCTGGGATCAGGCAACCATAGTGTGTCTATCAAGAAACACAGAAGACTAGAATTGTGAACATGGGGTGCGCTTGCTACAGAATCCACCAGTCACAGAGGGAGGACCAACTCCTCTAAGTAGGACACGGGCTCCAAATCCTAGTGAAGGCTGAACTATGTGGAGAACTTGCCTCAGGAAGGAAAAAAAAAAGCCAAACCAAACCCCTGCTTCCACTAAGAAGTCAAATGGCAGTGTGCTTACCTGAGACCCCGCTTCCCTTTGCTCAGGAGCCATGTTCTCTCTGTAGGTGAAGATGAAGACGAATCTGAGGGAAGAAAAAGAAGAAAGGGGTAGGTAGCACCTGCTGCTTCGCTCCCCTCAGAAACGCCATCTTCAAAACCGTCCCATCGGCTGAGCCTGGCTCTCCTGCCGTGAGAGAAAAGCCTGGGGGTGGGCTTCAGAGAATTGACAGGTCACTACTCTTCTGGTCCGGGACTTCCAGAAGCAAGACTCAGGCGACACCAGACTCCATCAGAGGGGACTCACTGACCCCCACGTGCCTGGCATCATCCTACACTGTTCGCCACAGCTCAGCTGGCACTGCCTGGCCCCTTTAGATCAGAAAATTGAGGCCGGGGTGCAGCCACAGTGGGGACGCATCCGGTTGCACCCGCTCAGACCTGACACGGGTCCAGGACGTGTTCCTTCTCCCCACGCGTTGCCCACACAGCTGTTCTGCTGCTGTCAAGGGGTCGATTGCCTGCTGCCCAGAAAAAACTCCAGAAAGGGGACGAGTGGCCCAGGACAGGTGGGTAGCACGGGAAACATAGCCTGAGTTAACCCCGCCCAGGCCGTGGGGTGCAGGTCACTTGCAGTCCAGGACCGAGACATCCGGGAGCGCGCGTTTCTCCGCGTGCCCGAGGCCGGTGCCCGAGGAGGGGGACGCGCCCTAGACGCTGGAAAGCGGGAGGCTGTGCCAAGCCGAACCCTGCCCAGCCCGTCTGGCGTACGAACAGAACTGGCCTTCGCTCACCTTCCCCGCCCTGAGGCTCCGCCACGCCTCAAGGAGGCTCAGAGCCGCCGCGCGAGCGGACTCCGTCTAGGTACCTCGGCCCCCCACCTCGAAGGGCGCCTGAGACGCCCCAGGGCCCGTGAAGGCTCACGGGAGGTCAGGGCTCCGGGTCCGAAGACGGGAGGCCTCTGGGAAATGTAGTCCACTTCGAGACCCAGGGATTCTGGGATTTGAAGTTCCTGGGTTTGTCCTGGGTTTGGCTCAACTCTGGTGCACAGATGCAGTGGAAGAAGTAGTGAACACCAGGAGCCAAACACCTGCTTGTTAGATAAATAATGAAAGATGTTGCTGGTTCATGTAAAGAAGGATGGCACGAAATACTCTCTAGAAGAGCTTTATTATAAGTAATAGTGGGGCTGGAAAGCTGCTCAGGGGTTTAAGAGTCCTTGCTGCTCTTGCTGAGGACCTGGGCTCAGTTCCCACTACCAATATGAGGTTGTTCACAAAGTACTGTAACTCCAGCGCCTGGGTTCCACCGCCCCCTTCTGGCCTTTCCGGGAAGTGCATGCATTTTATGTTCATACATACAAATAGTAAGTCTTTAAAATTCTTCTTTTCCCTCAAATAAACAAAAAGGGGAGGGGTGAGTTTGTGGTAAAGTATTTGTTTACACTGTAAAGACATGCTCTGCCTAAGGAGACTTCTGATTGGTTTGATTGACAGAGCTAAATGGCCAATAACTAAGCAGGAGAGCTAGGTGGGACTTCTTGGCAGAGAGAGGAAACTCGAGATGAATCTAGGCTCCTGAGAGATGCCAGTCAGATGTGGAAAGAGTCAGACACAGAATGGGATAGAGGTCAAAGTCACGTGGTAGAATGTAGATTAATAAAAACATGGGTTAATTAACTTATAAAAGCTAGTTGAAAACAAACCTGAGCTAAAAGTCAAGCTTTCATAATTAACAATGAATCTCCATGTTATTATTTGGGAGCTGGCTGGTGGGACAGAAAAGGACTTGTTACAAGAGTTATTAGAATCAGTCCACAAATAGCCATGATGGGGCTCTGATGGGCAAAGCAGACCCCTCAGTTCCCGATGGCAAGAATTCCTTATTCTTAAAGATTTGGGAAAGTAGGTGTTGGTCCATATCACATGACAGAACTTGTGTGCCCGGAGTCACAAGACAAGGCAGGAAGGCGTTAGATGCAAGCTAAGTTATAATTCAAGGTTGTCTTGGGTATCTCTGGGGGCTGGGCTGGCAGGGGGAAGAGGAGAAGGAATTACTCAATCCAGTGAGCACTGGATTATCACAGCAGGTTATATATCAGCTCTCGGTCCAGGGAGCGAGAGACTGCCAGGGGGTGCGGTCTGAGTTTTCAAAGTACGAGAGAAAGCCGTAGGATCTGTGTTCTAAGGCCCTACGCTCTACGTTATGTGCCACGTATAGGATCTGTGATCTAAGGCCACTGTGTGTCTTCTCTAAGGTTCTGTACACACGCGTCAAGGCCCCTTTAAAAACAAGCTCCACCCATCCCTCGCTCTCTTCTCCCTCACTTCTCTTTCTCGGTCAACCAGCACGACTTTCTCTTTCACCATCTCCCCCAATCAGTAAACTCCCACATGGGTTGGTTGTATATTGTGGTCCGTCCTCAGCTGCCACCAAACATAACAACATCTCTGTGCCAGGCATTATTATAAGCTATTTGAAAAAAAATCAGTGAATAAAACAAATATTATCCTGAAGTAATTTTTTTGGTAGAAGACAAGCATCAGACAAGAAGCCATGAGCGCAATCAGACAGGGATTTAGAGGAGACCTGGAATGAGAACAAAGCGACGAAAGAAGAGCAAGTCAAAGGGCAGCTGGACACGTGAGATCGAAGCACAGATCTGAGGTAATATCTCAGGAGAGGAGAAACGGCGTTACTCACATTCTTGTGGGTGTGACATACGCTTGAGAGGGATAACTTCGGGGTCTAAATAAAGGGCTACTTTCGGGTCACGGTTGGCCAGTTTAAAGTTCTCATCTGACTGACTCCACTGAGCGTTGGTTCATGGCAAGGTAGAACATCCTAGAAGAAGGGCCTGGAAGAGGAAGCTGTATACCTCCTGGTAGCCAGGAAACAAAGAAGAGCTGATAGGAAGGGGCAGGGCCAAAACAGACCTCCAAAGACACCCCTAGAAGCTCACCTCCTCCAGCCAGGCCCCACCTGCTATAATCCATAACACTCCAAAATTGGTTGAAATATTGAGTCCACCAATAGATGGATTGAGTCATTATCTCTGTAACAACCCTTATGATCAAATCCTCTGTGCTAAGGCTAATTGTAACCACATAAGTGCATACCACGCTCTTAGGTACCCACAATCCAATGAAACTGACAACCAATAGTAATGACAGAGCTCTTACAGGAGGAGCCAACAGACAATTGTTTAAGTTAGAAATCTTTATTTACGGACGTTGGCAAGATGGCTCAGCAGGTGAACCGCTTACACCAAGTCTAATGACCTGAGCTCAATTCTAGGAACTCACATTGCGGCAGGAGAGACTGACTCTCCCAAGCTGTTCTCTGTCACACACACACTGTGGCGCACACACACAGTAAATCAGTGTGAAAACATTTTATATTAATTAATTCGGGGGTGGAGCTAGAGATTAAACCCGAGCCTCTAACGGGCTAGACAAGCACTCTACCACTGAGTCATGTGCCCAGCCTGTTGGAAGACCCTGCTGCCTAAAGTTGCAGCCCACCTTGTCCGGACAGCTCTCTGAGCTCAGTGTAAAATGGAAGACTCCCTTCCCCCAGCAGGGCTTCCTATTCTCTGCCTGACCTTATTTGGAGTCTATTCCCCAGAGCTTGGATGCCTGACTTATCTTAAATGTGACCTTTAACACAGTTCCCTGCAAATGCTCTCCCGCTACCCCCTATATGGTAATTAGAGGTTCTGCTCTCGTCTATATGATGGGACTGTGCTGCTAACTGCGATCGAAGCATAGCACGAGCACCTCTTAGGTGTTGTCCCAGCTGCTGTCCCGTCTTCTGTATCCCTCAGTCTGGAATCAAGTTGATCTGTCTCTCTGCAGCTGACTCCTGGAAGGCTATTTTCATCAAACTCACAGCCGTACAAAGCCCTGCTTACTGCTTCTGCTCCCCTCATCCTCGTAGTCTGGTGGCCAACAGATCACTAGAAAAAGGGAGACCTCACACAGCTCTCTTTAAACTTTTGAGACAGATTCTCATTAAGTTGTCCCGGGTAGCCTTGAACTCACCCTGCAAACCAAGCTGGCCTTGGTCTTTCAGTTCCCTTGCCTCAGTCTCCCAGGTAGTAGAGAGGCTCTGATGCCCTCTGCTGGCCTCTATTAGCTCTGCACTGACATGGTGCATATACATACAGCAAACACATGTACACATAAAACAAAAACAAATACTTTTTGAGAAGTTAGTAAAGGAAGATAAAATTAAAAGGCAATAATAAAATGATTAAAAACAAAATAGAAATAAATGAAACAGAAAACAAAAAAAAACCTGACCTTGGTGTTGCTGGAAAATATTTATACATACTGTGTCTGTACTTCAAAAAAACAAAACAAAACCATAGGGCACAAAGGAGAAGAAAAACACAGCCTAATGAAACAACGTGGTTCTAACCAGGCTCAATGATGGACAGATGCTGAAGCTATGAGTAGGAGATAAAACTATTACAACCATAATTAGAATGTTGATTCATAGTGACTGTTATGAGAATGGGAGACAAACAAAATCAAATGGGTAATTCCAGCAGTGACGGGAATATGGGAAGCATAAAATGGAGACACGAGCAGTCAAGCCACATGGAAACGTAAAGAAAGAATGCTTCTAATTACACTTGTATGTTTATGTGGCATGCGTGCACACTCCATGGGAGGGTGGGTGTGGCTCTCTCCTTCCAGCATGCTGGTTCTTGAATCAAACTCAGGTCATCAGGTTTGGTGGCAGGTGTCCTCAGCTCTTGAACAATCTCGCTGCCCTGAAACAAGGTTTTAAATGGATCGATCAGCACCCTTGGAAGAGGTGAGGAGAAAAATGATGGATTTGGAAACTGCCCAAGCAAGGGGAGAGACTCCAAAAAGGAAAGCAGTGGAATGGAAAACAGCTGGGTTCCTGCCATGTCAGGGAGGCCGATTTAACAACCTGCGGTGCGGGAAGACCCACGAACACCCCAGAAACTACCAGGAAGTCCCAGGAGCCCGAGAAGCACCCACCCTGGAGAGGCCAATACATGCTCCTCCCACATAGCCAGTAATAACTGGGAAAAACACCCAACTGGGGCTTCTTTCTTGAGAGGTAAAGGGGAAAGCGGAACCTACACCCTGTGGGGAGTGGAGGAAACCTGTGTTTGAAGTCCACAGTACATGGGCACAGCTGTGTCCAGGACCCATGCATAATGGGAGTGGCAGACTTTCCCCAGGTGAGGCTCAGGGGGATGGCATAACTGTTCCAAGCGGGAATGTTAACAGTGTGTATAGGAAGGTCCATCGTATTCCCCCAGCACCAAATGTTTCCAGCCTGAAGACTGCTTCCCTACAGTGACTGCTCCTACCAAGAATAGCTAACCCTGCCTCCTTGTTCAACTGTACATAACCACCCTGCCCCCTTGTGTATGTGCATGCAATAATGCTAGCCCCTGGTTCAGCCAAATGCAAGAATCCCACCTCTCTGTTCATATATATAATAAACGTGCTGAGTTTCCCAGGTGCTACGTTTTCTCCACCAGAGAGCCTTTTTTTCATGTCCTTATATCTGTTGTTTCTTCATTTCCTCACCGCCCCAGTCATTCCAAGTCCATAGAGCCACGCAAGGACACAGCAACATCCAACAACTCTGTGTGTGTGTGTGTGTGTGTGTGTGTGTGTGTGTGTGTGTATGCCTCTGTGTGTGCATAGTGTCTAAGACAGGAACTGAGGCAGCCCTCAATGACAGGCAGTACCAAAAATGAACACAAGAGAGAACAAGAGACCACAAGCTTCTGGGGGGAGGGAGAGCAGGAGTGTGACTCTTCTTCCTTTTCTTAGACAGGGTCTCTTTAAGTAGCCTAAGAACTCACCATGTAGTCCAAGTTGGTCTCTGCACTTTGAGTGATCCTCCTGCCTCAGCCTCCCAAGTGCTGGGATTACAATTATGAGTCTATATAACACAAACACAGAGTAGATGCACTTCCAGAAAAGCCAAGGAATCACCAGTCAACCTGGCCAGCGGCAATCTTTCTGGAATGCAGCCCTCTGCAGAGGCTGGTGGAGGCGAATGCTTTTGCACACATCCAAGCCAAGCCAACAAGGACCCCAACCTGTCACGCCCATGATGACCGCTGTTCCCAGGAGCAAAACTACAGAGAGCAGATCTGGAAATGAGGTGAATCTGAACTGCGAGCATTCCCTGGCCATAAAAAAGAATGGAGTTTTGTGAATTGCAGGAAAATAGATGCAATCGGAGCGAGGCGCGCTAGGTGAGATGAGTGAGATTCAGAAAGATGAACACCACTGCCGTTCATTTGCGACTCCTAGATTTTATACAGACATATAAAATCCTATGTTCACGTCTGACGCAAAAGTGGAAGTGAGGGAAGAAGGTTTAATTTCACATTTAAAAATATGTTGTTTGTTATGATTATTATCACTATTCTGTGCCTATGTGTGTGGTGTGATGGGTGTGCATGACTCTAGCATGTGTCTGCCGCAGCATGCATGTGGAGGTCAGAAGACAACTTCTGCAATCAGCTCTCTCCCTCTCCACCCTGGGCTCTCAGGAGCTCCAGGGTCAGGAGTTTGTAGCAAGCATTTTTCTGGCTGACTCACCTCTCAGACCCAGTGGTTACATTTCTTAACTTGGACTCCCATTAACCCCAGTTTCACTTGGCATGTCACCACTCCAGACTTGTGGGGTGCTCTTATTTTAAGAGCTGTCCCACGGGATAAACATGGACAGTTCTGCTATTTTGTTTTATTATTTTTAATATTCCAGCGCCAGGAGACAATTCTCAGACCAGTTCTCTCCTTTTACCACGTGGACCCCGGGGATGTAACGCGAGTTTTCAATTTTATTTACAAAAAGGAAATTAGAAAAGCAAGCAACCATTCAACTTTAGACATTTTAAAAACTTTAATTTTTAAACTCTGCTTAACCTTTGAACCTGGCTGAACTGGCATAAACCGTGTGACTTCCCAAGTTTTGTGACGATACCTATATCTGAGGTGTGTGCTGTCCTTTCCCTGATTTCCCTAAGGGCCCCCCATACTAAAATCAGAAATGTGCACTATCCCTTATCTTTTCTTAATGAACTATCAAACTTCTGCATTCTGCCTGGTCCTTTGTGTGGGGTAGGCAAAGAACAAGCTTTAACTAAGGAGGGAGGGAGGAAACTCTTCAGACAGCGGGTGGCAACACCAAGCAGCCTCTCTGCAGCTGCTGACATGGGAACGGTGCAGGCATAAAAGTGACTGCCACCAAGTTTCCACACTCCCAGAATCAAGCAGCAGGAGGCATGGATACACAGGGTAGCCCAGTGTTGGTCAGAGTGTTGCAGGAAACGCGGGCGGGGGCCTCTATTGTGCGTTCTGCAGGTAGGAGTGAGAACGGCACCTCACACAGGCTTGGCCTGGCTGGTTGGGTCATCCCCTGTGCTATAGGGCTTAGAAACTATTCGTGTCCTGAGAATCAGACCTGGGATCGTTCAGCTAGAGTGTAAAAGGCTAATGCTGAGTTGCTCTGGCTTCTTAATTAGTTTGAATATAAAAGACATCATCCTTCTTGAGCTGTTGGGGTGGAGGGGTTTCCTTCTCACCACCGAGGACCCCCAAGTGTCAAAATGTCAAAACGTAAGAAAACATAAAAAGGCATAATTAATACAAACTCATGAAGTCAATTTCGAAAATTACATGAATGTAGTCCTTGTTATAAAACCAAGAAATACACATTTCACATACTATAGACAACTTATTTTCTGTTTTTTCAGGCATGGTGGCATTTTCATTTAATCATGAGACGTGGGAAGCTGAGGCAAGATGATCACTGGTTTTAGATTAGCCTGGGTTACACTCAAAAATACACTCTCTCAAAAATAAAAAAGAGAAACAAATGAGAACTTGCTGTTTTAAAATCACGCTGATGTTTTACTAGAATGTTACATTACTCCTTTTGTTTTATTTAGAGCGCAGATCTGTATTTTGACATTAGCATACATCAATATTATATAAGGAGCAAAGTTTGAACACGATGAAGTTTTTCTACAAAGAAGAAACAAACAGATGTAATTTATTTCCTCTTTAAAAACAAACAAACAAACAAGAACAGTTGGTCTGAGGGGCTTTTAAGAGCACTCTCTGCTCTTCCAGAAGATCCAAGCTCGGTTCCCAATTCCCAGGACAGGCAACTCACAGCTGCTTGTAGCTCGAGCTCCAGGGTCCAGCGCCCTGTTCTGGCCTTCTTGGACATTTGTGCATCTAGGGAATGTGCTCACAAATACACATGCACAGAAGTAAAAGTTTTAAAATAATTTTAAAAACCATAAGTCTCCCCCAAAGCTGTCACGAGACCCCTGAGTTCATCTTTTTTCTTGTACTTCTTGGGCCCGCCTGGAGGCGCCTCACTCAGACTAAGGACTGAGGAGTTTGGCCTTAAGAGTTTAGGGTTCCTTGACAAAAAAAATGCAAGGGGGAAAAAAAAGAAGAGTGTAAGGGTCTCTTAAAAATGCATAAGGGAAAAAAAGTAAAAAGTAGCATCTCATCTGTGTTTTCATACACAGTCAGTCTAGAGTGGTGGTTCTCAACCTGTGGGTCATGATCCCTTTGGGTTTCCATATCAGATATCCTGTATATCAGATATTTACACTATAATTAATATCTGTAACAAAAATACAGTTATGAAGTAGCAATGAAATAATGTTACGGTTGGGGGTCACTACAACATGAGGACCTGTATTAAAGGGTCGCAGCAGTAGGAAGGCTGAGAACCATTAGAGGGTGTCCACCTCCAAAGCATGTTTGTACTTCTGGAAACAGCAGTCAGGCTCCTTGCTTGTCACTGAAGGGGCAAGACTTGGTTGGGTGTGTGACTAGCCTACTCCCCGCTGGCTGCATCGCCCTCCTTTCCTTTCTAGGGGGATTCCTGCTCCACTTTAAGCTGTGACGTGTCTAACTCTAACCGATGAAAGAGCAAATGACAGCAGCATTGACCAAAAGAAAACTACCTCTCACAGGCTGCTCTGAGGACCACTGAGATGCGACCCAAAGGGAGCAAATGGGGCTGCCCGGAAAGTTGTTGAAGCTCTCTTTGCCTCTCCTTGCCTCACCTGGGATGCTACAAGATGGCAGGTGCCTCAGCAGCCACCTTGGAAACACGGGGAACAATGTATATTCCTGGGAATGAGAGGCCTGGAAGGAACCTCAGTTCTAGCTTCGGATTTCCTCTCTTGATTTGCCATTATGGAAATAGGAATAGTCGTAAACTCTAGTTTATTTATTTAGTTATTTAACCCGATAGCATTAAGGCTTTCTGTTCCCCACAGCTGAGATTCAAGTGCCCCTTCTAATAATAGTATGATTCTATTCTGATGTCTGAATGTTTCTCATTTTCCAAAAATTGTCTGAGTGGGTGAGGGGGAGGAGGCAGGGTAGAGGTGACATCCAAGATCAGGCTTCATGTCTTTCCGTCTTGGACATCCAAACTCCAAACTGCCACTGCCCATGCTAGGAGGGCTTCAAGCCCCTGTTGAGGAGTCTTGTCATGGTCTCCTTCATGTCCTTATTCCTCAGGCTGTAGATGAAGGGGTTCAGCATGGGGGTTACCACAGTATACATGATGGTGGCCACCGTGTCCTGGGTGGAGAAGGAGTCTGGGGGCCGTATATAGATGCCAAGAACCGTCCCATAGAACAGGGTGACCACGGACAGGTGTGAGCTACACGTGGAAAATGCCTTGCGCCTGCCCTTGGCAGAGGGTATCTGGAGGACGGCTATCGTGATGCGGACGTAAGAGACCACAATGAGAATGCAGGGGGCCACAAAGAGGACCACAGCCCCCAGGAAGACGAGCTGATTGACACGCGTGTCCGAGCAGGCCGACTTCATGATCAGGTAAGCATCGCAGTAGAAGTGAGCTATCTCGGGGAGCGAAGAGCAGAAGGCCAGTCTGCTCATGAGGAGAGTGTGCACCAGGGAGATGAGGCCGGAGCAGACCCACACGGTGACTGCCAGCCCCACACAGAGCTGGGGGGTCATGATGGTGCAGTACTGTAGTGGGTAGCAGATGGCCACAAATCTGTCCAGGGCCATGGCAGCCAGCAGAAAGGTGTCCACATTGGCGAAGGAGATGAGAAAGTACATCTGAGTCAGGCAGTGGGTGTAAGGGATGGTTTGGGTCCCGGCCACGTGGCTAGCCAGGAGCCTGGGGACGAGATTGGTGGTGAAGCAGATGTCAACAAAGGAAAGGTTAGCAAGGAAGAAGTACATGGGGGTGTGCAGGCGGGGGTCAGCGCTGATGGCCAGGAGGATGAGTGTGTTCCCAGCCACCGTGATCAGGTACATGCACAGGAAGGCCCAGAAGAGGATTTGCTGCTGCCCCGGGTCGCTGGTGATGCCGAGCAGGAGAAACTCGCTGACTCTAGTCTTGTTATCCCATCCCTCAGACATCTCACAGGGGATCAGGTCCTGGTGGGGACAGGATGAACAGCTGGAACTCACGGCATGTTTGGAGTCAGATGCAGCATATAGGTAGGGCCTTTCTACCAGAACCGTGTGCATGTGTGTGCATGCATGTGTGCATGCACGCACACGTGTGTCTGTCTGTCTGTCTGCTTGTCCAGAAGAGGGCATCACATTCCCTGGAGCTGGATGGAGTTACAGGTGGCTGTGAGCCACCACATGTGGGTGCTAAGAACTGAACTTGGGTTCTCTGGAAGCTACACGCATGCTGCTACCCACGGAGTCTTCTCTCCAGCCTCCCCACCTTACATATCTGTTGGGTGTTTGAGGAAGCGACTCTTGCTGGCCTAGAAGTTGCCAAATTACTCAGCTGGCTCACAGATGAGTCCCAGCAATTCTCCTGTCTCCGCCTTCCCAGCATTAGGATTACAAGTCTGCCCAGATTTGATTATTTGTTCATTTAATGTGAATTCTGGACTTCAAACTCAGGCCCTTGTGCTTATAAAACAAGCACCCACCGACTGAGCCATCTCTCTAGCCCATAATAACCACTCTTTAGTTGTGTTCAATTGCTCTAGCGATTACATGCAAATTTTCCTCATTCCCACCTTATAAAAAGAGTTCTTTTCTTGTGCCCACTCTTCAGATGAAGTTGTTGAGGCTTACACCAAGTGACTGGTGCATGGGCAAAGGACTTCGAGTCCAGCAGGGTTTGACTCCTGAGCTGTGCTTTCTCTGGCATGTTTTACACCCTGTCCGATTGACTCTCCGATGCTATGTGCTTAGGGCAAGGACTATGCACCAAGGCTCTGAGCCCCTCAGTGAGCTCCTCCTTACCCTACAAGTGTCAGAGCATTGACAAGAGAATGGTGCTTGGTGAGCAGTGCCTTGGAGAACTGTGAGAGGACTCCAGGAAAAAGGCAGAGGGCCTTTGACCTCAAAGACATCTTGTTCCCTGGATCATTCTTGGATGTGATTTCGTGCCTCCTGGGACAAACATTTACATTCAGCTTATAAAACACTTTATTCTTGTTAGGTGTCAGAACATAGCTATAGAACCCAGTGTGGTCAGTGGATATGACCTTCTGCCTTGCTTCCGTGCTTTCCTATATAACTATATAACCTATAGTACATGTCGGGCAATTTGTGTTTAAACTGGTCTGTCCTGAGAAAGTTCTGGGGAAGGACTGCTTTGTCAATATTTAATATGTGCTCATTGGCATTTATGTACATGTGTTTCTGAACTCAAACAACCTTCCCTGGATCATTGCTTTCTTCGCTATGTTTGTGTATAAAAGCACACTGAACATAAAGCAAGGTGTCTACAGCGTTAGACCCTAGGCTGACAACAGTCGACATTGCAGCAGCCATGCAGTGAGGGAACACCAGGAAAGGAGCCAGGGCTTTGCATTGCCCTGGTTATTAAATCTGGATTTTTAAACTTGGCTTGATTTGGTTTATTGTATCGCGGTGGAGGAACCCAGCAACTAGGGATCCAATACTTATCAACTGGTGCCATTTGCCCGGGTGAGGCCTTCTGCAATCACGTGGTATGGCCTTAGAAGGCCCCTCCACTCACTCTCCCTTCCCCACCTTCGCCACACTGGACGAACTCAGTAAGCCTCCCACATTCCCAGCTCAAAACGCCTTAAGAGGTCCAGGACCTCCTTCAACTTGCTGATTGCTTGCCAAGTTGCTGAAATGCCAAAGCAATTCTGGCCTTCCAGAGAAGGAACGGTTCCTGCTCTTTGGGGTTCCCCTGTGTGAGACATCTTGCATGGGAATACTCCAGCCCCCACTTTTTGGCCTCAGGCCAAAATCTCAGGGGACACCCAGCCATAGTCTCCAGTGTTCGTCTAATGACTTGTGAATTCAAAGTTCGGTCCCCAAAACACTTGGAGTATTTCCTGCAAAATTCATCCAAACCCCTCAGCCAGTGCTTCAAACAGGGTGCTCCTGTTCCTCTCCCATCCCTGTCCTGTTTACCCGCCTGTCTGTTTTTCTTGTTCCCTATCTCTCCTTGTGGTCTGGCCAAGCTGAAATTCTTATTTATTTATTTAAGATTTCTGTCTCTTCCCCGCCCCCGCCTCCCATATCCCTCCCCCTCCCTCAATCAACTCCCCCTCTCTCATCAGCCTGAAGAGCAGACCGGGTTCCCTGCCCTGTGGGAAGTCCAAGGACCTCCCACCTCCTTCCAGGTCTGGTAAGGTGAACATCCAAACAGCCTAGGCTCCCACAAAGCCAGTACGTGCAGCAGGATCAAAACAAGCTGAAATTCTTAAACCCTTCCCTGTTCCCTATCTCTCTGCCGCTAGGCATCCCACGCAACGTTCAAAAGTCTCTATCTTCTGTTCTATTTCTGTTCACTCCCTCCTGCTACCAGCCACTCCGTAGCCTAGGGGGAAAAGGGAAGATCCCTTTTTCCTGTCTGGTACCCACCCCTTTACACGTCCTGAAATTCTGCCCGCCTGTTCTGCTCTTAACAAATCCATTTTCCTTCAATAAACTCTACTATACCTTCCTCTATCCTAAAAATCTCTTCTCCTGACTCCTCTGCTTGCTGGTCCAGCTTGCCGCGGTCAGCCTGGTCTACAAGAGCTAGTTCCAAGACAGGCTCCAAAGCTACAGAGAAACCCTGTAAAAAAAGAAAAAAAAGTCTATTTGGTATGTACAGATGGAAATGTATGAAGGACATGTGGCCACATGTTTGTTTGGATATCTGACTTTGCATGTTCGCGTGTTTTGCCTCTGGCCTTTGCTGAATCTGATGTGATGACAAAAAACGTTACTCTATACTGTTCTATTTTATTATAAAGAAAAACAGCTTAAAATTGGGTATGGTTAAACTTAAAACCGGTAACTCCAAGTTGAAACCACTCTGGGAAAGTAGAAACACATGGACATCCACCATTTTGATTGAAGTTAAACAAACTTCACTGCCGTCTTTTGTAAGGGTGACCATGTGGACTGACCCCACTAAGGAGACATTAGGTCTCCAAGTTATTTTGGTTCTGTATGATAATTCTTGTCCTGTCCTAAAAAACAAAGTCTATGAAAGAGAAGGTTTAAAACAATGTTGGTTTACTGAGATATTAAAACTGCACCTCTGAATCTTGCTGGCAGCCAGATTTTATAACCTAAGATACTGATTTTAAATACACTAAATTGTTTACAATGCTAAAATTTGGTTTTGCCTTCTACAGACTATGATTACATGTAGGTCTCAGGACCACAGCTGCAAACTAGAGACTGAAATAGTCATTCTAATGTTCTTGTCTTTACTAACATTAGTAAGCTATAACTGGCTGGGTAAACTGTATGTCCAGATTTAATTTATATGCTTTCAAAGTCAAGCCAAAACAACACTTGTCTAATTTAGATATCCCTAGTAGATAACTATACCTTGACAGGTGTGAGAGGATGGCACTTAACAAAAGAGCTTTTTATGACGGAGAGACATGCCAGCTCCTGGCAGCACCCTGCATCTCCTTCAAGAATATGGATGGCCGCGGAAGAACTTCCACCTGAGGGCCTGCTTTAAACGTGCCAAAGCCAGCCGTGCAGCGAAAAACTGCTTCACACTTTAAGCTGTTGCTGAGAACCTGTTCAGACCGAATAGATGGAGCAGCGGAGGACTGATCGTCCCTCCCGCCCTGCCAAGACAGGTAGGCTGATCTCTCCAGATTCCGACTAGCACCTTCTGGGCTTGGCAGCTGAACCCCAGCACTATTTCTGCAATGACTATAGAGAGAACCCAGGACTGTGGCCTAAGTAGCTGGAATGCTGTTTGGCTTCTAATCAGATTTATCCCTCTCAGATCTGACGGCGTTTGACTAGGGCACTGACAGATTTACCAGTTTAACAGCTCTTCCTGACCCTCAAGGCTACAATCATTAGTTAAGCTTCCTGCTGAAAGTACAGACAGGCATGCTTCCTAGTCTAGGATTGATAGATTTCAGATGTAACTTCAGAGGTTCAGAGTTCTAAATTTCCTCTGGTTGTCTTCTAAAAATGTTGATACCCAAAACCATAGCCTTTTGCTATGACATCAGGATGTAAATCTGTTCCAGCTGTCTTACAGACACCTCCAGGTTCCTGGGAGAAGTTCTGCTGCTGTATCAGAAAATCTCGTCTGGTGAAAACTAAGTCTCCAGAGCCCATTTGGATCCCATCCACTTTTTAGCATATTTTGCAGGTTCAGTCTTCCCTCCTGGGCCAAGGTCAACCCACAGAGGGCCCTCTAGATACTCTAGACCCTACACCAGCTCCTGGGACTTCACCACGAGTACTGCCTCTCCAGGTTCAAACAGGCACCTATCCAGCAACCGGAACCCAGTTTTCTAAGATGTCCCAATAAAGAACATATCTGCTCTCCTGTCTCGCTCCTTCACCTTTGCCTCTTCTGTATATCCAGGACACTTCTCTGTTCCACTCTTTCTGGCAGTTATCACCCTTCCCATGGCTAGCCCCATTGCTGATCAGAGCAATCTATTTTTCTCCTAGCAACCTGGTTTCTCAGCTTCCTCAAGGAACAGGTGCTTGAGGTTTCCAGGATGGTAGCTAACTAAATGCTTCTTCACCCATACCCCCCACTGAGTGTGAGCCCACTGACTCTCAACTCCCCCCCCCCCCCGTCATCCCTTATCAACAGGAAGCAGCCAGACTTGAACCTGAACATATATACCCAAAAAGATTGGGATGTTTGGAATCTCCAGCTGGGGGTGGGCATTCCAGACCCCACCCTCAGCACACCAACCAGCAGCTCCCTGGAGCTGAGAAAGCCCACCATCAGCAGCTCCTCCCCTGGAGATGCCCGGGACCTACCTGCTGTTTAAGACCCAGCCCGTATATCTGCTATGATTGTTTTTGTGTTCTTTATTCCTGCCTTCCTGAGAGTCATCCAGAGGTGCTCTGCCTCTCACTGTCCTGTTTATTAAATCTGGACTTATTAATTTGGTTTGATTTGGCTTATTGCATCGTTGGTGGAGGAACCCAGCAACTGGGATCCAATTCTTAACAGCTACAACGTGAACAATTTTGTTACATCACACACTGCCTTACCACAAGCTACAAGCAAAGGAGCCAGTTGACTCTGCACTGAAACCCCTCTAAAACCATGAGACAAAATCAGCCTTCCATGGCTGTAAGTTGATGACTTCAGATGTCAGTTACAGCAACGGAAGCTGGTGCACACAGAACTTTGATGTTCTGCAAAACTTTTCACACTGGCTGATAGTGAAATAGTCACAAGAAATCTGGATTTCTGACTCTTCAAAAATAATCCACAAACAATCACACACTCATTCATTCTCACAGGGCATCCATCAGTCAGGAAAACAGAAAAGCTATTAATGAACAGCCACTATGCTTCCACAAACGCCCTGTGATAGCTCTCTGTACTGATTTCCTTTGTGTCCCTGAGAGCCTTCCTCTGTAGTAAGTTTATGAATGTCCCCAGGAGACTGGGAGGCACAGCAAAGTTAGAGGACTTCCCAACAGAAGAGATCATACCCCCTGCTCCAGGCACGGTCCCCTCCTCCACTGGCCCTGGAGTCACTGGGGGAAATGCCTACTGTCTACACTTCCCACCTCTTAGCTCAGTGCCCCAGGTGGCAGAGACTCTGAAGCAGTTCTGAAAGCTGAGATGGAGACAGAACAAAAAGATGTTGTTAGATGTAGGCCGTTCACTTTTATTAGTTGAAACACAAATGAAATATAAGGGATTCTTTGTGTTTGTTTTTTCGAGAAAGGGTCTCCTATAGCCCAGGTTGGCCTTGAACTTGCTATTAGCTGAAGATGATCCTTCTGCCTCCACCTCCTAGTGCTGAGATTACAGCCATGTACTACCACTCCCATTTTAGAGTCCGAATTCTTAAAGGCATCTTTACTTTCATTCAGGTTCAAAGTGAAATAGCAGCAATGAGGGGTTCTCATGTACTTGCTCACTCAGGCATCAAGGATGTGCACATGAAGTGTGCTGTTTGGTCCCTGTCAGACTATCAGATAATACAGGACCAGACCCTGACCTTTGATGACACCACTGTATTCCAGAAAGCTCCAAAGAGACACACAAGCGCTGGATTTGAGTTTAGCACCAAAAGTTCAGCCTATGAAGAAACCAAGGACAGATAACACACTAAGGCTGCCACGTAATAGAGCGTGCACTGAAGAATCATGCTTTGTGTGAATGTCCCACTTTACCGACATCCCTGAGCCTTTGAGCTTCCTCCAGTCACAGCCAATCTTGCTACCTGGAGGTGTCTTTCTTCTTCTCCAGACCATGCCCTGGTCTGTTACTATCCACATGTCTCTGTTCTTAATTTTATACAGGGACATAGGAACCTGAACATCCCAGGCTCAAGACACAATCCGTTCCTGTAACATGCTGGCCTCAGACCTAGGTGTCGTAGGTGACAGAGCAACTCTCCAGTTCCAGCTGCCTTCTTCTTACCCAACAGCCTGAGCTAATCTGAATGCCTTTCCCTAGGTTCCTTCCGGCCTGGCATCCTCCCCATCTTTCTGGAAGCAACCGAAGTCCCATGACTGCCCACCTGAGCAAAGGATTTTGGCCCTGATGGTGAGAGGAGTGGTTCCACCTGCCAGCCCTGGAACCCCTTGCTGAAACCTAAATGATGCTTCAGCCACGTCGCTCCCATCAGGAGTGGCATCCTCCATCTCCCCAAAGGATCTGCTTCCTTTCCACTCAGTAGTCTAACAACTCTATAGACGGCGGCTTAGGGTGGCCCTGAGGTCTTAGGCAGGGTGGTTTGAAGCACACTTTACAAAGTTACTGGGCAGAAGACAGAGTAATTCTGGGGGGACTTTGGGAGTGTGGGATCTGCAGTTAGCTGCGGGAGGGTGTGCCTAAGAGGCCACTGCACCGTTTCCCCGGCATGTTCATTGGTAAAGTATAGTGCTCTAAGCCACAATGAAACAACATCCAAAATGTTACCTAGACAGCCAAAATGTATCAAGATTTTCCTCGCACTTCCTTACCTTCTTTAGGCCTGACAGGTGCAATGAAACTGCGAGCAATTAAAGCAAAAGCTGACCAACAATGGCCACCTCTGTGTAGGTGACCAACAATGACCACCTCTGTGCAGGTGGCCAGCCCTCTTTTCTCACTGCTCTGTGGTGAGGGTGCTGTACCTGGGCTCCTGGGTGGCACCGTTTGTCTTCCTCTGGGCTGGAATGGTTTCATCTCATACATGTTGATGGTTTCATACATACATATGTGATGTCTAGCACGAAGAGAATCCCCAAAGTGCCCTATTACAGGCTATTCAGGAGGGAGTTTGCCTTGCTTACTCTTGACTCCCCAAGGCAATGATTCTCAGCCTGTGAGAGTCAGGACCCCCCTTGGGTTCACATATCGGATATTTACATTACAATTCATAACAGTAGCAAAATTACAGTTATGAAGTAACAATGAAATAACATTATGGCTGGGAGTCACCACAACAAGAGGAAGTGTATTACAGAGCCACTAAGTGCTATTGAAGGAAGGGGAGCATTGTTCCTACTGCAGGTCAATAGTGAGCATTCTCTATGGGAACCTACTGGACCCCACTGAAGGTGCTGGCCACATCCTTTCTAAATAGTCTCTGCCTATTTTTATTCTTATCAAAGGACGAGAGATATAAAGAACAGACATCCTAATTGGCAACAGACCTGTACTCAGAATATATATTTTCTTTTGAAGTTGGGTGAAATGGCAAAAAAAAAAAAAAGTGTTGGAGATTTAACTGACACACAAGAGGCAGAGAATTCTGGGAAATGGTCACTGACCCAGGTCCAGGTCTGCATCAGTGCTCCTTCTCATTGTCTGACAGAAGTAGCTTAAGGAATGGCTTGTTTTGGCTCATGGTTTGAGGGGATACAATCATAGTGAGCTACAGTGGTGGTGGCTGTGTGAGGCAGCTGGTCACATGACCTCTGCATCCAGGAAGCAGAGCAAGGTCAATGTTAGTGCCCATCCCACTTTCTCCATTTTGTTCAGTCTGGGATCCCAGCTCCTCACATTCAGGGTGGCTATGTCCTCGGTGAAACCTTTCTGGAAACATTTTCAAGCTCAGAGATATGTTTCCATGGTGAGCCTAAGTCCAGAAGAGCTGGCTCTGAAGATAGACCATCACACACCAATCTGAGTAGTTGGCATTAGGATTCTCAAGCCTCTAGATCTTTTGGAATTGAAGCATACATTCCTAGCTTCCAGGGGATCATTTGATGTTAGGTGCCACGTGGCAGATGTTATCATTATATCCGTGGCTGTATTTGGGGAAAGTGTCAGACTCTCTTGACCAGTGTCTAAATTTTTTTTTTAATAAAAATATCTCCTGCTCTTCTGGTCAGCGTTATGAAGCCATATTCACAGTGTTTGTTCGGATTCTGGCACCAACTGAGATTCATCTATTTCCCAAAAAAAATATGTCAAGACGGTCACAAGAAGTCTGGTCACACGAAGCATCTTTCTCAGGAGCCAATCGGCAATATTTTGCCCAGGCTTGGACTTTGGGATGGATGTAAGGACACAGCCCAGAAAGCACTGCCTTTCCTGTTCTGGTTTAGAATTGCCTGAAGCGGTCCTGTGCATGGAATGAGCTTGCTGCCTTCACTCAGATGTACCGGGTGACAAGAAAGGTGGGGAGAAACAAGCAAAAATCTTTTTATTCTTCTGTTTGTGTCCCTGCAATTCATGGGACTTAACAGTGAAATCCAACACCAATTTAACATAGTAGGCCATCACAAGAGTCCCCCCATTACTGTCAGCCACATTCTCATTTTCTCTCTCCCTAAAGATTTCTCTTTGGTATGACATATAAGGCAGAGTCTAAAAACTACAAGCAATGAGTCAGAGAGGATCCTTTCAGTTATGGGCTAGAGGTGTGGACAGAATGAACAGGGCGGAGGGAGTCATGAGAAAGCACAGGTCCACGTTCTCACCCTCCTGGTCTCCACAAGATGAGTGGCTAAGTCACACCTTCCCTCCCAGAGCTGGAGAGGTAGCTGAGACTTCTACATCCTGATCCATAGGCAGACAGATGGGGGGGGGCAGAGAATATGGACTTGGCATGAGCTTTTGAAACCTCAGAGTCCATCCCAGCTACATACTGCCTCCAACAAGGTCTCCTCTCCTAATCCTTGTAATCCTCAAACCCTTCCACTCCCTAGGGACTAAGCATTAAAACATGAGCCTACAGGGGTCCTTTTCATTCAAACCATCACAGGCTGGGATGATAACCATTCCATTTGGAATTTCTACATGAAAAACGTTTCCTTGCTTATTCAAATACTTATTTTGAACAGTATAAACTTTTTAAAAAAATCCATTTAGTATTTTAAGTTACAATTCAAGACAAGTTGTATATCCCTGATCCAAAATGCCTGGGATTGAAGGTATTTCAGATTTTCTCTGATTTTGGAATATTTTTGTCTATATCATAAAACATCTTAGACTGAAACCAAACATAAACATGAAATGATTTTAGGATTTTATATCCTAAAAGTAACTTCCCTACAATATTTTAGTGCACCGAAGTGAGGTCAGTTATGGAATTTGCCACCTATAGTATCATGTTGGTATTTGTCAATATGGAGGTTTGAAGATTATCTTACAGTTCGGGTTTTCTGCCCAGGGTGCTCATACTGTGGTACTGTATTCATTTGTTGTTCAATGGTTCCAGCTTTGACCATTTGGAGCTCATTCAGGTTGGTTTTGTGGGCATCTTCCCACAACCCATTCCTTCCTTCCCTCCATGACCTATACTCCAAGGTGCCACAAACCTAAAGTGAATATTTTTTTCCAAGAAACCAAACCAGCACTGTTGGACCAGCAATGCAGCGTAATTTTGAACTTAGGGGCAAACATCAGATGGCATGTTGAAATATGAGTTGGGTTAGGGTAGGATAGTAGCACCCTACTGGAGACAGAGCCTGGGGTCTCTAGAATACTTAATACATTTCCATGCTGAGTTATATTCCCTGCTGTATTGGCGTGAATGAGGAATGTCCCCAGTAGGGTCATGCGTCTTGACTCCTGGTCTCCATTGGTGGCCCTATTTCAGAATGTTATGGAGGAAGTAGGTCACTGGGGACAGGCTTTGAGGTTTCATAGCCTGTCTCTACTTCCTGTTCTCCCTCTGTGTATTCTCTGTGGGGATGATGTGATATCTCTGCATGTCCTTCCTTCCACGATGGCCTGTAACCTCTGGGGAACTTTAACTTAAAATACCCCTCTTTTTCTTCTCAGTCATTTTTGGTTAGGGCATTTTATCATAGCAACAGAAAAATAATGAACACAGCAGCCTAGGGTGATCTGCTGAAAATGGATAAGAATCACGCATCGTCCCGGGAGCCAGGTAAAGGCCTCAGAGTCCACCAAATAAATGGAACCCAGGAGCCATAAAGGCAATGCCCAGAACTGAGTCATTTGCTGACAAGAAAGATCCAGAAAGCTTTGCTTCTGCCCTGCATCACCAGGGATACTACATAAGAACCACAATAATTCCTGGGAGTTTGCAAACTGAGCAAGCTGAGGAAGAGCACCCTGGGACATTGGCAGACAATGATGGGCCTAGCTGTGGAATGCGGACTTAGGGGGACTGAGAGGGAGGTGATTCATGGGCTCTGGAGGTTCTATAGCAATGCTAGACACTTCAGCTTTAAGATCATCTCTGTTTCCATGAGAGACGTGAAGGGAGAGTAAGGACTCTGGGACACAGATGCTGTCTGAAGCTTCTGATGCTCATTCCTGTCTCGTACCTGTGCTCAGTAGTGAAACGCCACAAAGTTGGGGTGTGTGTGTGTGTGTATGTGGCGGAGCTCAGCAAGGGCCATGAGCTGTGATGGGTGCTGAGACACAGGCAGAGTCACCTGAACAGCAGTGTACTGTCAACTGTTGCAGCTTGGCTCCTGGAACCCCGACTAGGGGTGGCAGAGGCAGTGAGGAAAGAACGGACACACTTAAAGGAAAGCTGGGTCCAGGTGAGGATGCTCATGCTGATGGAAGATACGTACTAATCAACACAACCCAGAACCATAAGTGTGTTTCTTATGCACACCCGAGGGGAGGGGTTAGCTAGTCTCCCTAGGCGGTCTCTGTATTGAGCGTCTCAGGCTGTAAACATATGGGAGGAGGAAGCTGTAGGTGTTCACCTTTGCACACACCCATCACTCTCTCACACTTGGATTCCCAACCAAAGTTTTGCCAGCCCTGTTGAGCCTTACCTGCCAATCTCATGGGGCTGAGATATTGGTGTCCTCCTTGTGACTGTACCCATGTCAACTGCACACATTCAGTCACGGCTTCCTCTGCTCCCCACAGCAGTGAAGAAAGCTATGCCTCACATATGAGCATTCTCTAATTAACAGCTCACGGTTGCTCAGACCCAGGAAAACTCACCTCTCTATGTCAGTCGCCAGAATGACTGAAGCCTTTGCAACTCTGAAGAGGGTCAGCTCTAAAGTCTACTTTCAGAGAAGTTTCCTAGTTCATTGTGGGAGCATCGCCTTGGACAGTTGCTAGACCTTTCCCCAAATAAATAATTTCAAATATGTCTAAACTTCAAATGTCCTTGCCTATAAAACCAAGCCTTTAAAAGACATAACAAATTACAGGTTTAGGGGACAATGATCTCTTGTCATCCTCAGATTTAAAAGGGTGACCCTGACCACAAAGCCCTAATCCCAGAAGTCATCCCAGTGAGCTGTCAACCTAGCTACATGGGTTTCTCTGTAAGATGAACACATTCATGATGTCCAGGAATTCTCACAGTTCTAAATTTTTCAAAAACTAAGATTTAATGATTATCTTCCTCAGGGCTCCTTTGATGTCACGATTCCTCAGGCTATAGATGAAGGGATTGACCATGGGTGTCACCACGGTGAAGATGACAGTGGCCACTGTGTCCTGTACTGTGTAGGTGGATGATGGGTGCATATAAATGCCCAGGATTGACCCATAGAAAAGGGAGACCACAGTGAGGTGAGAGCCACATGTGGACAGGGCTTTCCTTATTCCGTGGGCAGATTGTAGCTTCAGAACCTTAGAGAAGATGTAGGCATAGGAAACAACAATGCAAGAAAATGGTGTCAGAAATACCAGTCCACCCACGGTAAAGACCATCAGGTCATTAATAAAGGTGTCAGAACAAGAGAGCTTCAGGATTGGGTACGGGTCACAGAAGAAGTGGTGCACTGCATTGTGGGAACAGAAGGTGAGTCCAACCATGAGGAGAGTGTGCAAGAGAGCATGCAGGTTTGTGATGACCCATGATATGACCACCAGGAGGGCACAGAGTCTGGGGCTCATCATCAGGGTGTAGTGGAGTGGGTGACAAATGGCCACATAGCGGTCATAGGCCATCACACTCAGGAGAAAGCCGTCCATGTTGCTGAATGCTATGATGAAATAGATCTGGATCATACACTCTGTGTAAGAGATGGACTTGCTTCCCAACACATGGTTCACCAGAGCCTTGGGGACAGTGACAGATGGAGCACTAATGTCAACACTGGAGAGGTTGGACAAGAAGAAGTACATGGGTGTGTGGAGACGAGGGTCACAACTGATGGCGAGCATGATAAGAATGTTCCCAGATATGGTGACCATGTACATCCACAAAAACATCCCAAACACAATCTCTTCTTTCTCTGATTGTCCAGTGAGTCCGAGGAGGAGGAATTCTGTGACCATTGTCTGATTGTCCCCATCCATGTCTGTGGAAAACAATTTTATCATGCAGTCAGACCATTTGCTAATATCTGAGCAAAGACATATCGTTTGAAGCAGTTTAGTGATGGGCTGAGAATGAACTAAAACTGAATTGTCTCTTTTGTATCTTTTTTTTTAATTTATTTATTTATTAAAGATTTCTGTCTCTTCCCCGCCACCGCCTCCCATTTCCCTCCCCCTCCCCCAATTAAGTCTCCCCCCAGCCCGAAAAGCAATCAGGGTTCCCTGTCCTGTGGGAAGTCCAAGGAACCCCCACCTCCATCCAGGTCTAGTAAGTTGAGCATCCAAACTGCCTAGGCTCCCACAAAGCCAGTGCGTGCAGTAGGATCAGAAACCCATTGCCATTGTTCTTGAGTTCTCAGTAGTCCTCATTGTCCGCTATGTTCAGAGAGTCCGGTTTTATCCCAGGCTTTTCCAGACCCAGGCCAGCTGGCCTTGGTGAGTTCCCGATAGAACATCCCCATTGTCTCAGTCTCTTTTGTATCTTAAACCAAATCCTGGTTCATTTCTGCAAGTTTTATTTATGAGTGGCTGTAGTTTTGTAAACTCCCATTGGCTGGTTCAAAACTTGTTTGCTTTCTTTCACAATATTTAAACTTAGTATAATGATTGAAGGAATATAATCACCTTATAGATAAAGAAACCTATAGGAAGCTGGGTGGTAGTGGCGCACGCATTTAATCCCAGCACTCGGGAGGCAGAGGCAGATGGATCTCTGTGAGTTTGAGGCTAGCCTGGTCTACAAGAGCTAGTTCCAGGGCAGGCTTCATAGCTAGAGAGAAACTTTGTCTCGAAAAAAAAAAAAGGAAAAAATCAATTGCTTACTAGAAGGAAGAACTCAGGACAATCTTGTGATTTTCCTTTTACTATCTAAACACACACACATGTATGTTTATGTGTTTGCACAAGCTATTTGTTTTTTGAAACAAGATATTGCCACTGCACCCAGGCTGGACTTGATATCATGAACTCAAGCTATCTCCCCATACTAGGCTACTCAGCACTGGCAACTACGGGTTTAAGAACCCATCTGGCTACCTTTATGCTGTATTTTATACAGCTGCCATTTGTTGACAGTTTAACCACATGGCAAATTGTTTATCAAATGTTGTCCTACAGATATGCAGGTTGTATTTGAGGCTCTGCTATATTCTCAGAATTTGGGCTGTTCCTCGGCTTTGATAGATCTGTCTAGTAGTTTTCAACTCTCTGTATTTTGTCTGCCACAAAGCTGTTTAACCCCGGTTCACCGCTGCTGGTCCACCATTCCAGCTCCCTGCAAGTTCCTCTCACTTCCTACATCCCAAGAGGAGCAGGTATAACTGTAGGAATTACGTTTTAAGGATTTATTTTATTTGTTTTTAATTATGTGTGTCTCTGTGTGAGTGTGTGCAAGTGAGTGTACGTGCCTATGGAGTCAGGAGAGGGCATTGGATCTCCTGGTTTGTTGTGAGCCGCCTAACACAGGTGCTGGGAGAACTGAACTCAGATCCTCTGCAAGAGCAGAGAATGCTTTTAACTACTGAGCTACAGCCCCTGAGTTATTTCTGTCTGGAGGAAAGAGAGTTACTGATTGGCAAATGAATGCAGTGTATTTAAAAGATACTTCCCGCAGAAGAAATATCCAGAGGCAGGGGTCAGGTAAAATAAGACTACAGCATCCTTGAGAGAATTACTGGTGTTTCAGCAGGGAAGGAGGAGCTTTTTCCTCTAGAGAACAAAGGAGTTGGAAGGAGAATAAGAAAGAAGCAGCAGGGAGAAGCATGGGGAGAACCCTCTTTGGGGTTGGCTAAAGATCTACGTAGAATGGAGGCAAGTGGTGCCTGTTACTGTGAATGAAATTAGTGAAAGCAAGACTACACTGCAGAGATGTGAGCTCATCTTACCTGGACCAGCTTCTAAAACCAGGGCAGATGGCTAGAAGAATAGCAACCATGTAGCCTGAGCACATTCCATGTGTGATCACAGATCACAATGGGTGGACGTAGTAAAACAAACAGCAAGGCAGGCATTTGAAGCATCTTACTGGAGACTGTCTTTTAGTATGGGAGCTCTCTCTCTCTCTCTCTCTCTCTCTCTCTCTCTCTCTCTCTCTCCTTCTCCTCTTCCCTCCCATCCTCTCCTTTCTTCTCTTCACTCCTCTTCCTCCTCCATGCTCCGCACGGCTCCCTCTTCTTGTTTGTAAACTTCTGGCCAAGCTTCTCAGCAAGCTACAGTTTCTGAGCCTCGCCCTGCTAACCTAAGTTGATGGCTTCCTTTTCCTGTCTGGAACCTTGCCTTGCAGAGAGATTGCTTGTTCCTGGTGACCGAGAAAGGTTTAAGTGTTGACCAAGAGCTTTTCCTCTGGTCCCGGACCTGGTTTTCCCCATCGGTGGCTCTGTCTGCTGTTGAGGTAGATGGGCCTCACCTGCCTGGCCAGCATGCCTTTCTTGCTGTTGTCTGTGCTGCGGTAACTTTCACACAATTCTCATGTCTGTGGATTCCATGTTTGATGCTGGATTTGGGTCAATTCAGTTGTGGGACATTTCACCGCTGGAGAACATCTAGGAAGAGACGTATGACTCCCTATGGCCAAGCTTTGGTGATGAGAGTAAATAGACCCGCCCTCCATGGAGATCAGGGTTGCCGTAACTATGGATGACACATGGCAGTACCCCTAGGGCCCATTCCTCAGAGGTCCCCATTAGGGACCCGTGCTGAGAGTTCATTGTTTGCATTTTGTCTGAACACTCAGAATAATGCAATAAAACCAATCTCTGTTGAAGCAATTGTACAAACATGTCCACCTCGCCTCCCTTTCCTGTGAGAGGAGGGGCAGAGAGGAGGATGCACAGGGACAATGAAGTAGCTTATACACCAGAACCAGCTGTCAATACCATGAGAAACGCAGTAAGAATAAAGCAGAAAGTGAAAACCCTCAGAAATACAGGTTTTACCATTGTCTGTTTTTATTTCTTAAGCATATGAGCGTTTGTCTTTGTAAGTCTATGCACCACATGTGCAATAATGGAGGAGGCCGGGAGAGTTCCTGGGACTGGAATCATAGACAGTGATAAGACCATGTGGGTGCCGGGAGTCCAGCCTGGTCCTCTAGAAGAGCAGCAAGTGCTTTCTAACCCATTAGCCTTCCCTCCAGCCCAAGTGTTTACTGTATTTATACTTCTATCAGATTCCTAAAGTCTTTCTCAGAACATAGCCACTTTTCAAGCCCCAAACAATGATGGGATCGCGACCCTATTGTCACTGGATCGTTTTGTCCAGGCACCGTCAACTAATGTGAACATGCTGTTTTCAATCTTTTTTTAAATAAGCTTATGAATCAGATTTAATCTCAGTTCATCTTTCCACATAAACTTTGTATTATTATCCACATATCACACAATTCCAAAATATTACTATTTTTATAAAATATTTGATAGTTTTCTTGAAGCCTCACTAGCAATTTTTTCAGTTCAAAATCACAGTGCGTTTTGTGAACTTTGCTGTTTTGCAAACCTTTTTCTGAGATACCTTTGTTCTTTTCTGAAAACATTCTATCATTTTGTACATTTGCACCTGATTTTTACTGGACCAAATCCATACAAATTACTACTGTACAACTATTTAATAGAATATATGGTACTAAGTATCTTACATTTTCTATAAGATGAGGTAAAATATATGAGAGCTGCTTAGGAAACTGCAAACCTCTGCACTAAGGCATGATCAGACTCGAGGATTTCTTAAAGTGGCGTCACTCAGTGTCCTTAGAATAATGCAAGCTCCTTTTCTGACCCAGTAAAATTCTTTTTTTTAAATTCAAACATCTTATTTTTTTTGTTTTATAAATAATACCATTCCAAATTTCCCTCTCCTCCCCTCCTCCCATTTCCCTCCCACTCCCCCACTCATCCTCCCTTTTCCCCCTCCAGCCCTAAGAGAGGGGAGGGTACCCTACCCTGTGGGAAGTCCAAGGCCCTTTCCCCTTCATCCAGGTCTAGGAAGGTGTGCATCCAAACAGACTAGGATCCCAAAAAGCCAGTACATGCAGTAGAGACAAATCCCAGTGCCGTTATCATTGGCTTCTCAGTCAGCCCCCATTGTCAGTCACACTCAGAGAGTCCGGTTTGATCACATGTTTTCAATCTTTTTATTTTGTTTTATTATTTTATTGTTGTGGTGAGGATTGAAACTGGGGCTCCTCATATGCTTGGCAAAGTGCTCTGTCCATCTAGCCTCATTTTTATCCTTCCTTCCTGCGTTCCTTCCTGCATACAAGTGTGGGGGTGCACATACGCAGGTCAGAGGACAGCCTGCAGGAGCTGGCTCTCCTTCCCCCAACCCAACACAGGTTATCTGGCAGGGCAGCAAGTATCTTTACCTGCTGAGCCATCTTTCCCCCGTCCTCTTATCCAGATGTTTAGAGCACTTTTTTGAAGTTGTTGTTGTTGATAATAGCAAGATCCTTTACAGTGAATGAGTTTTGGCTATGAAAGAAATCCCCTCCCCAAATTTTGTATTTCTTCATACAGCACGATAAATTTTACAGGTGGATTCTATTCTCTGTTCATATGCCATCTTTGATTTTATTTTCTTTGATAATCTCATACACGTAAATACTGAGTTGGGGGTATTTTCGCACCCCAGCTCCTCTCACTCTCCCCACCTTCCTTCCTAAAAATTTCCTTACTACATTGATGTCCTTTCCCCCACACTGGGTTCTGTTATAGATGCATGCATGAGCTTGAGTGTGGGGGATATTTTTGGAACACATCTCTGCTTGTCAATAATTAAATCACTTATTCTTACTATGATTACCCTCCGAGAAGGGATTACTTCTACCACTAAGTAGTTTTCTCCACTTATCCTGTTCCTCAACTTTTATTATTCCTTTTTTTGTTGTTGTTCAGTTGGTTCTTTTTCATATAATTCTGCTTTGATCCCCTCTTCTCCCTTTCTGTATATTTTAAGTTGTTTTCTTAGTGATTACTTTGGATGCTGTAATTAGCATTATGATCTTACAACAACCTCGCCTGAATAAAGTCAACTTAAGATTCAAATTGAAATATCTTGGGTTCAAATGAGTTCCTTTATGTCTCTTGTTCTCCTATGCTCTTTAATGAGGTCACATATTTCATCTTTATATATTGTATGACAACTAATATAAATTTATGATTATTATTTTACACATTGGCCTTTGGATCACATAGAAAGGGAAAATTGCTGACCCAAGTACAGCAGTCTTTGCCCTGTGTGTTTGCCATCATCACTGTCTAGTACACTTTCATTTTAGCCTGACGGTTTCCTCTTATTACTTCTTTTATTAATATAATAATTAATAATATTATTATTATTCACTGAAAACACACTTCTTGGGGCTGGAGAGATGGCTCAGTGGTTAAGAGCATTGCCTGCTCTTCCAAAGGTCCTGAGTTCAATTCCCAGCAACCACATGGTGGCTCACAACCATCTGTAATGAGGTCTGGTGCCCTCTTCTGGCCTGCAGACATACACACAGACAGAATATTGTATATATAATAAATAAATAAATATTTTTTAAAAAACACACTTCTTGGCTTCTGCTAATCTAGAAACATCTTAATTCTTCTTCATTTTAGATGCATAGTAATGTCCAATAATAATTCTAAGATTTTGTTTTCCTTTAGTTTGTCTTTTCTTATATACCTTTGGATTTTAGGGGTGATATCTCGCTAAATAGGTGGGAGTAGCCTGAAAGGTCTTCTGGAGCCTAGGCTGGGCTAGAACTCAGGATATGCAGTCCTCCTGAGTACAGGGATTACAGACATGTATCACCATGTCTGTTGGTCTGCAAAGATGCTGTCCGCCTTATCCGGCTTTCGCAGCATCTGGTGAGAAGCAAGTGTTTGGTGTTGGCCGAGGAGCCTTTATCCAAGGAGTCCCTTCTCCCGTTTGCACTTTTCCTCTGATGTCTTCTGTCTCAGCTGGTTATCTTGAATGTGGGACCCTGGAGATAGCTGTTCCACCATCTTTCATCTTTATGTCTTTCTAGACTTGCTATTCTAATCTGCAGACCTTTTAGACTGTTCATGGGTTTGATTATTGAAACCTTAAAATGTGTATTTATATCTAAATAGAGATACATGTATGGTTTTATGTATTAGTCTATACATATATGTATAGCTATGTATAAATTCATCTTGGCATTTAATTTTTGCTGATTTATAATTTAAGAAAACACATCTCAATGGTTAGGAAAAAAGCTATTTCACAACAGGGACAATTGAGCCCCCACCTTTCGAAGTTTCCTTTTCTCAGTCTTTCCTTGCCTTTCACATTCTCAATCGTTTTGAGAGTCTTGGACAGACATTTTGTCCAATAATTATTCTATTTGGGTCTGCTAACTTCATAAATTATAGTATTCTTATGACTTTGGGGAAGAACCCTCTCCGTTCTTTGGCACCAAGGCACTCATTCCAGCTATCTTTCATGGGAGAGGAGAGGACTGAGCTCCACATTCTGCAGGATGCAGAGGGGACATCTCTTAGAGACCTGTCTCTTGTCGCCTGTCCATGTGTTTGTCATTTGCTGGTTTAGTCAGTATGGACTAACTGATGTTAATTTCCTATTTTGAATCACGATGACATCTAATATCCCTCTTTTCCAAGATGCTTGGGATCAGGAGTATTTGGTGTTTCAAAAGTCTTCTAATCTTGGAATAGTTACACACACATACACACACACACACGTGTGTGTGTATGTATGTATGTATATACGCACATATATGTATAACAAAATACTCTGAGATGGAATCCAGGTCTAAACATGCAACTCTTTTTGTTTTCACAGATTCTTGTCTGTATATGCAGCCTACACAGTGTATGTAATGTGCCTGTTTTTACTCCTTCCAACCACACGAGGTCACCTGTAGAATATCTGTATCATGCTGGCGTTCAGATTTGAGGGGAAAATAAAAATTTCTTTTTGGACTTGGGGTGCTCAGCCTGTGGTACTCTATCTGTTGCCTGGTTAGCCATGGGGAGTGTCTCTGTTTTGGGGACTGTCTTTTTGACATGCCTTATCCCTCTTTTCTGTCTTTTTTTCTGCTTCACCCTTCCCTCTTCTTGGAACTCTCCCTTTCTAGAGTACAAGAAGCCCAGGATTTTGTCAGCCTCTTTTCCCTCAGTAATTGTGACCCCCCCCCACGCAAAACTAAGGACAGATACTAGGTGGTTGTTTGGAAACAGGCTCAGCAGTGCATGTGAGGACTCAGTCAAACAGTCAGGTTTACAAGGACTCAGGGTTCAGCAAGTAGACAAAGCCAGTTTCCAAGGCCCATGAAGCAAAGGGGCAATGCCCAGAACAAAGTGATCTACTGAGGGTTCACTGACTTTACATGAGAGAAACTTCCAGAAAGCTTTGCGACTGTCCTGAAACACCAGAAGTCAAAATACTACAGAACAGTAATTTCTGGAAGTTGTAATGGCCAGCCTATGGCTGGGAGGTTCCTGTATTTGCAGCAGACTTTCAGCCTGGTGGGTTTATAACCTTGATGTAACATCTAACGGAGGTGAGTCGTGAGCCCCCAGTGGCCCTGGTGTGTCGCAGTCCCTGGTCCCTCTGGGAAGAGCAGTGTCTGGGGCTCAGTGCAGAGTTGAAGGATGACCGTTTGTTTCAACATCTACTGAGCTGACGCAAACTTTTCTAAGTTGTTTTAATTGGCACACCAAGAGTTGATTCCCCAAAGGCTAATTAATGGTAAATAGAAATTGCTTGTGGAAAGGAGTGTGTGTGTCTCCCAGGAGTCTAGGCTGAGGGGAAAATAAAGGCCCTGGCCGAGGCCTGGTCCCTATTAACTCAGGCCATGGGAGATAAATCACCAACGTGGCTGCCACTGGGGAGGAAGATGCAAACTTAGTACAGGGTCTGCCTCTGAGGGAAGATGGCACCAGGGACCCCACATGGTGCCTCGTTTATATTAATTGAATTTCTCACATACAGATTACTAGGGCCAGGATGAGCCTATCCAGACCTCTAGAGAAATATCTGCCTGTGCGGGGAGCTATAGAGAGATGACCTGGGGAGACAACAGAGATGCAGGGAAGTGGGCGTTCAGCAGGAAGGGAATGAAAGCCAGGAAGTTCACGTAGAGTTGACCAGAATGCAATGGGCACACCAGTGGGGGGAGGGGGAGTTGTACGGAATAATTAGTTTCTAAGATGATTGATGGGGGGCACTCCCCTTTGTCTCCGGATGGATCCCTTAGTAATTTCATTGTCTTTCCCTCATCTTGATTCTCTATCTTCCTCCTCATTCAACTTAAAAATATTTTTTTATTTTTAAAATTATAATTACACCATTTTCCCCTTACCTTTCTTCCATCTAAACCCTTCCATATACCCCTTCTTGCTCTCTTTCAAATGCATGGCCTCTTTTTTCCGTTAATTTTTGCTACATGCATATGTGCTTATGTATATACACACAAATGCATTTATATTTGTAATATATTGTGGAAGGATGCTTAAAAGAAATCTCACACTAGCTCAGAAGTGAGAAATAGATGGTTATTTATTTAGGGATAAACTCTCTTTCAGCAACTATATGGCATCTCCCTGACAGCACCTTCTTTCCTCCTCTATCTCTGCTTGGAATTCCTGCCTTGCTATATTCTGACCTGCCATAGGCCAAAGGAGCTTCTTTATTAGCCAATGGTAATAAAACATATTCACAGCATGCAGAGGAGAATCCCACACAGGGACATTTTCATTCAAACAACAACCGTAACCATTTGTCCTAGGACTCTGATTCCAACATTACCTTGACAAACGCCGTTATATGTTGTAGTGACAAACAGAGGATGAGACATTCCTGCCACCAGAGTGGGGAGACTGTAGTCTGTTCCAAGGGTCACCAGGGCCCTGCAGTTACTACACTCTGGGTTCACGAGGGGCCAAGAGGAGAGTTTAGTGGCTCTAAGGAAATCCTGTGCCAAATCACTATTAGTCTTTTCTACATGGAGAAAGAATAGTTTGCCTCTCCTGTGTTTCTATAAGAGTTGGGTGACAGGGACTCATTTGATGCCTGAGGAGAAACAAATGGAACCTGTGTGGAGGAGAGAGACGTGCAAGGAGAGAAAGTGATGAGATTCCCCAGAATGGAGATTGTTATAGTCAGAGGCAGGACAGGGTCTGGAAGAAGCTGATGGTGACGACAGCAAGGACCTGTAAGTCAGTAGTATGGGGAAAAAAGAAGCGAGGACCCAGAGACCATGAAGGGAGAACTACTGAAGAGTGACCACTGTCCCAACTCAGAAGATGGAGGGCAGACCTATCTGGATGTGAGGAAAGAACATGACACGTGACATTGCACACACTTGACCTCTAGCGTAAACTAGAAGAGGGCTGGACACTCTGACCCATATTCCAGAATAGGCTTGCACTTGGACTCAGAAGTCCTGAGTCCCAATTATAATCGTGACATTAATTCAAGTCCCCATGTCCCTAGGCATGACTGGGACTCTAGACACTTCAGCTTTGTAAGGAAATCTCTGCTTCCTGTAGCCCATGGGAATGTGCAGGGACATTGAGCATCTTTTGATGAGCACAGCTACTACCCAAGGTTTCCTGGTACTTCTGAGGCATCCCTAAGAGTCATGCTGAGGAACAAAACCCTTGAAATGTTAGGTGGGATGAGAAGGGGGCAAGTAATGTTCTGAGCTATAGAATGTAGCAGAGGGACCTGGTAGATGGGAGAAGCATCAACGTCTCAGTTACCAGAGACTCTGAGAATGGAGCACTCTATTATAACCAACAACCTCTAGTTGTTATCATGGGTGAGGTAAACTTCCTGTAGGTCATTTACCAGGCTAACTGCAGTTCTGTTTGAGGCCACAGGGGCAGGTGTCTCCATCTCTTAAAATTCCCTGATCATTATGGCAGCCAGCATCTCACGGGATGTTAAACTTATCCCAGTTCAGAATGTTTCCAAATGTTCTTAATTTTTCTTATTTGTGAACTGAGCATCTTAGAATCATCCCCTTGAAGAGATAAAGAGCGTGTGAAAGAGAGTATTAGTTAGTGCCCACAAAGAAGCATAATCACAATCATCTATTAGTAACCCAAGGCAAGGTCATGTGAGCACTGGACCAGTCTAGGTACATCTTTATAAAAATGAAGAAATAAATGATGTTTAGGTGACCTCTTATTGCTGCTTTGCGGGGCAGCCATCAGCAGTTCAGAGTTCAGAAGGAATCCATGGAGATGACACCTACTAGACTTTTCTATCTGAGGAGGTTAGGGGGAAAGACAGTTACACTCTCTTCATGGTTTCCTACGGCTTATACACCCCAACAAAATCTTTCAGGCAACATAGGAATCACAATGTGCTTACATCTTATTTTTCAAGTGAATGATTATAATGAATACAAGTACAAACATGTTTTCCATCTCCCTTAAATGATTAAAAAACAAAGTCATGCTGATAACCCACATACATTTACATCTAAGTATATTGTAAAAGATTAACAGGCCATGAGCAAGCAGAAAGCAATTTTTTTTCTCAGCCGTTTTGTTGGCAGGCTGCATATTGCTGTTACAAAGAATCAGTCACTTTATTAATTATCTTAAGAGCTGATACCATAGGTAATCTTAAAAGAATCACAAACCAAATATTTATACATAAAAACCAGTCGGTTGTACTTTAAATCTATAGGGTGCATACCTACTGATCAATAGTTTCTTCTATCAGGAGCATGAAGGTAGGAATGGGTACAAAGAATTAATCATTACTTTTGGTCATCAAGCAGCCCTAGAAAGGGAAAGTGTGTCAGCAAGTAACAATTGCCTCGCTTTGTCTTTTTTTTTTTATCTCAGCTGCTGTGTCCCTGTAAACTTTAGATTATTTTCTGGGGTTTTTCATCTCATAGCTATTACCAAAACATCTGCTCTAACCTGAAGTTATTGCAAAGCTTTGTTTCAGCTGATGATGCACACCGAAACCTGTGACTGTGCCTTTCAAGATAAAGGGAACTCAAGTCAGCCTGGCTCCTGGGACTCAAATGTATTTCTTAATCGTTAACTTGAGCTATGGTCTATTCAGCTCCTTTGGTGACACTCATAAGTCCTAGCTGTGTTATATTTCCTTGTATTTATTTTTATCTATCAAAACTCTGTATAACCTAACTTTATTATTATCAATTAGACAGTACAGCTGAAGGAGGAATCATCTTCATAATAATCCACGTGTAAAAATGCCAAGTAGAATGGGATGTTTCGTGGAGAGAAACACACCACATTACAGACAGTTGGGATCTCCCCATACCCATGAAGAGCATGCCAGATACCAGAGAAAGATGGCAGCAACAAACATGGAAAGGCACAGCAAAAGCAAAAAACATTCCAACGTCTGTGATCTCAGGGCCTTCTATAGTAGAGATTCACCTATCATGGCTGGTGGGATGACACCTTGAACTTTACTTGCCACCTGCTCTTCCTCTCAGCTCTACAAATTTCAAATTCAAGGATCTGAGAATTATCTTCTTTAAGGCTCCTTTCATGTCACGATTCCTCAGGCTGTAGAGGAAGGGATTGGTCATGGGTATAACCACTGTGAAGAAGACAGAGGCCATTGCATCCTATAGTGAGTAGGAGGAGGGAGGGTGCATATAAACTCCTAGGACTACTCCATGGAAGAGGCAGACCACAGTGAGGTGAGAACCACAAGTGGACATGGCTTTTCTTATCCCCTGGGCAGAGGGCATCTTCAAGACATTGGAGAAAATGTAAACATAGGAAACAATGATGCATATAAATGGTATCAGAAATACCATTGCACCCTCGGCAAAGGCTGTGACATCATTGATAAAGGTATCTGAACAAGAGAGTTTCAGAAGAGGGTAGAGATCACAGTAGAAGTGGGGCACTGTATTGTGGGAACAGAAGGTGAGTCGAACCATGAGGAGAGTGTGCAAGAGAGCATGCAGGTTTGTGATGACCCATGATATGGCCACCAGGAGGACACAGAGTCTGGGGCTCATCATCAGGGTGTAGTGGAGTGGGTGACAAATGGCCACCTAGCGGTCATAGGCCATCACGCTCAGGAGGAAACTGTCCATGTTGCCAAATGCGAACAAGAAGTAGATCTGCATTAAACACTCTGTGTAAGAGATGGACTTGCTTTCCACCATGTAATTCACCAGAGCCTTGGGGACAGTGACTGAGGAAAAGCAGATGTCGACACTGGAGAGGTTGGCCAAGAAGAAGTACATGGGTGTGTGGAGATGAGGGTCACAGCTGACAGCCAGGATGATGATGAGGTTCCCAGAGATGGTGACCATGTACATCCCCAAGAACATCCCAAAGACAACGTCTTCTTGTTCTGACTCTTCAGAGAGTCCCAGGAGGAGGAATTCTGTGACTGTCGTCTGATTATTATCCATGTCTCTGGAGAAGAAAGTGAGGTGCGCATAGAGAAATCATTCACCAATTCTTGGAGAAAACTTTTTATGTAGTTTAGAAAATATTACTCATTAGTTTAGAAACAACTGCTAGTAAAATCACTTAAAATGTATATTTAAATTTTTTATTGTTATTTATTGAGCTCTACATTTTTCTCTGCTCCCTTCCCCGCCTCTCCCCTCCCCTTTCCGTCCTCCCCCAACGTCCCCATGCTCCCAATTTATTCAGGAGATCTTGTCTTTTTATACTTTCTACTTCCCATGTAGATTATATCTATGTAAGTCTCTCTTAATGTTCATGTTGTTGTCTAAGTTCTCTGGGATTGTGGTTTGTAGGCTGGCTTTCTTTGTTCATGTTTAAAAACCACCTATGAGTGAGTACATGTGATAATTGTCTTTCTGTGTCTGGGTTACCTCACTCAAAATAATGTTTTCCTGCAAAATTCAAGATGCCATTATTTTTTCTGCTGTGTAGTACTCCATTGTGTAAATGTACCACATTTTTCTAACCCATTCTTTGATCAAGGGACGTTTCCAGGTTCTGGCTATAACAAACAAATCTGCTATGAATATGGTTGAGAACATGTCCTTGTGGCATGATTGAGCATCCTTTGGATATATACCCAAAGGATATATTGGGTCTTGAGGATAGGACCTCCTGAAACCGAAAAGATTCTGTAAAGCAAAGGACATGGTCAACAAGACACAATGACAGCCTACAGAATGGGAAAAGATTTTCATGAATCCCACATCAGACAGAGGTCTGATCTCCAAAATACACAAAGAACTCAAGAAATTGGACACCAAAAGATCACATAATCCAATAAAAATAAACGGAGTACAGACCTAAACAGAGAACTCTCAACAGAGGAATCTAAAATGGCTGAAAGACGCTTAAGGAAATGTTCAACATCCTTAGTCATCAGAGAAATTCAAATCAAAACAACTCTGAGATTCCATCTTACACCTGTAAGAGTGGCCAAAATCAAAAATACTAATGACAACTTATGCTGGAGAGGTTGTGGGGAAAAGGGAACACTTCTGAATGCTGGTGGGAATGCAAGCTGGTGCAACCCCTTTGGATGTCAGTGTGGCGATTTCTCAGAAAATTAGGAAAATGTAGTTTTATAGCAAAAGAGTTGCCCATATGAAAGGAGTGAATTCTAATGGGTATAAGATTACTGATTCTACTCTTGTTTGATTAGTACCATATATATGTACATTTTATACAACAGCTAAGTCAGTCTAGGAATTGGCTACTACGTCGCATAGTTAACATGAAGAAATGGAGGCGTGGGCAGCTAGATGATTTAGCAAAATTGCTGATCAATATTAGTGAAAGTTCAAAATAGGTTAAAGGCCTTGTTCTCTGTGTTACACATATACACACATGGACAGGCACGCTCACACACACACACAAACATCCAAGCAGCCACAGTCTGAGACACCTTCATTATACAACCACACACTCCAGGGGATAGGCACAGAACAAAGAAGAGGACCAGGATAAAATAATGACATTCTCTGTCTAGTCTCTGTGTCTGTCTCCCTCTGTGTGTCTCTCCCTGTTTCTCTCTCTGCATCTCTGTCTCTCTTTGTGTCTCCTCTGTCTCTCTCTCTCTCTGTCTCTCTCTGTCTCTGTCTGTCTCTCTCTCTCTCTCTCTCTCTCTCTGTTTCTGAGCATTCTTTCTAACAGTCTGCAGTACCGCTCCTAACCCTCTAACCTCCATTCTGTTCTTGTGCTTCCTCTATCCACGTTGCAGCTTTGCCTGTGTGCCTAGAGCAGAGAACCTCATGCAGGAACAAGGCACAAACATGGAGGAGTGAGAGGCTTTTCCTCCTTTTACCTTGGCCAGATGCAGAGGGACTGAATGAAGTTCTTTCTGTCATCCCATGGGCTCAAGTCTATGGGAGTCTGCCTGCTGTGGGGGTGCCCTCTGTTGTTTCCTCACCCTCCTTACCTGGGTGCTCTTGCCTGCTATCAGATGTCTTCAGGAAAGTTCTGTCTCTGCTGGTGCCATGTTTGAGGCTGGATTTTGAGAAATCTACAAATTATACTGAGAAGGGAAGGGCCTTTGTCCCTAGAAGAGAACATCTAGAATGAGGCGTGTGGCTCTCTCTGGTTAAGCTTGGGTGACTGGGAGTGAATAAATTGATTCTCTATCCCTGGGGACAGTGCTTCCAGGAAGATGGTGCCAAGTGTGTGCTCCCCTAGGGTGGATTTCTCAGAGGACCTAATTAGAGACACAGATGAAGTGTTCACAGTCTGTATTCTGCCTGAGCACTGAAAATTAGGATCCTCAGAAAGTCAGATGTTACACAAGTGCTCATTGCTAGGGCTCTATTCTTGGTTAATTATTTATATTTAATCTTGTCTGGTAAGATGGTGCTTTCAAATACATATGATATGATATATATCACAGTATATAAATATTATGTATCACATAGCAATACAATATAAAATTTTGGCAAATAGGAGTAGAGGTTGGGGTTAAAATGAACTTGATGCAAAGTTTAGCAAATACATTACTAGTGATCAGACCACAAATCAATTAATTTCATCTTCATTGGTATGGCCTAAACAAAATTAGAGCCCTCTATCGAGTGTTGATCAATTACCAAATCCAACTGCAGTGACTTCTAAAACAATCATATGAATGATGCACAAAAAGCACTTGACAAAATTCTAGAAATATTAATTGGTATAAAAATTCCCAATAAATCAAAAATGATAGGTCTCCTCAACTTCATTAATGGTTTTTGCAAAAACTATCTCATTACAATCAGCAAGGTGCCCTTTTTTTTTAAAAAAAAACTATCTTTTCTCATACTATGAGTAGACTCTGGAGCTCTGACATAGTTACTTATCACAGGCTCTTTGCTTCATGGTTGACACCTGGAGTGACCAATCCCTACAAGTTCCTGTCCTTCACTGTCTGAATCTGTACTTCATGCTCTAGTCTGTGGGATGTTTGGACTCATCTCTGCTTTGACTACAGGAGTTTATAACGTGCAAGTCTATTGCTAACCCTAATAGCCTGATAAAATTGTCTTGCATTTCTATTGTCATTTACTGCTTTTCAGTTAGAGACAAACAGAAAGCCTCTTCTCTGGAATGCTGGAACCAGTTGTTTATTAGGAAGAGGCATCCCCTTGTGCAATTCTGTCTCTGTGCTTTGCAGTGTCCGTAAGCTGCTCCTATTAACTGTTAACTGTTGCTGGGGAATATTATTTTAAGGTGTGTTGCTTTATTTATGATGCGTGTGTTTAACTCTGTGAAGCTGTGATACTTTGCCTGTCTAAAACACTCGATGGTCAAATGAAGAGCTGAAGGGCCAATGGCAAGGCAGGAGCAAGAATAGGCAGGGCTGGCTGGCAGAGTGTATAAATAGAAGAAGAAACGAGAAAGAAGAAGAGCAAGGAGAGAGCATGGAAGGGAAGATGCTAGGGGCCAGCCACCCAGCATCCCAGACAGCCACCCAGCCACGGAATAAGATATAGAGAAGTAAGAATGATAAAACCCCAGGAAAAGATAGAGGGGGGTAATTTAAGATAAGAAAAGCTGGCAAGAAACAAGCCAAGCTAAGACTGGGCATCACAACTTGTAATAAGCCTCTGTGTGTGTGATTAATTTGGGAGCTGGGTATTTGGCCTCCAAAGAGCTAAAAGAGCAAATAAAAAAATCACACAGCAAACTGTATTCTTGTGTGTTCCGTGCAGTTTATTATTATTATTATTATTATTATATATGATCTCTGTGACCTCCTGGATATTTTCCATGCATATGAAGGCTATTGATTATTGTTAGTTAATGTAAATACTCATAACTTGCTGGATCCTTTCTTAATTTGACTGTAGTTGTGTTTTTCATTATTTTGGCTCTTTTACTCTTTGAGGGGCTACCACTCAGCTACCAAATAAATACACACAGAGAGGCTTATTATTACTTATGAATGCCTTGCCTTAACTTGACTTCTTGATAGCCAACTTTCCTTAACTTAAATTATCCCACCTACGTTTGGCCTATGAGCTTCTTCCTTCTCTTTGTATATCTTGCTTTCACTCTTTCTCTGTGAGGCTGGGTGGCCCCTAGAGTCCTCCTCTCCTGTTCTCTTGCCCATCCTTGATCCTCTCCCCCAGATTTCTCCTCCTATATATTCTTTCTGCCTGCCAGCCATGCCTATACTTTCTTTTGCTTGCTATTGGCTATTCAGCTCTTCATTAGACTAATCAGGTATTGCAGACAGGCAAAGAAACACAACTTCACAGAATTAAACAAATGCAAAATAAAAGAATGCAACACATCTTTGCATCATTAAACAAACGTTCCTCAGCATAAATAAATGTAACATATCATGAAATAATATTCTTCCTTTGATATAGTTTTACATTTTTTGAAAATCTTCTTTATGCCACCATATCCTCTGCCTACAATGACAGTTTTGCTGACTGTCCCCAGATTAGAGGGTCCATCCAGAGTGGCACCAGCAATAGACCATTCCCCATGCTGAGGAGGAAAAGGCCAACAGGGCAGGAGGGGGGGCAGAGGGTCTGCAAAGGGTGCATTCTGAGCTGTGAAGTGTAGAGGACATGCTTAGGCCTGGGACAGAGGAAAACTTTCCATTTACCCATCAGCAGGTGAACTGGATGCCATGAAGAAATCAGAGAAGGGGAATCAGCTTTAAGCACTGCAAAAGCCAGAGTTCTTTGTGGGAGCAGGTATCAAACAGATTGGATGGGACCATCTCAAACCACAACACACCCAGTTACCCCACTGCTTCTTGTTTTTGAGATGAGCCTGTCAGATAAGCCCAATTCAGATGGCAATTTACTGCACTCATGAAAACAAGAATCTTCCAGCTTGAGATTAAGAAACACAACGATGATCATTTGGTGTTAGTCACAGGAAAAGTCATGCATTCATTCTGCACCAATCTGTGAATTGTCTTCTCCAAAAGGATGAGCAGATGCGTGGTGTCCGGGAGTCCTCTCAGCTCTAAAATCTCACATTCTAGCATCTGAGAACCATCTTCCTTAGGGCTGCTTTCATGTCACGATTCCTCAGACTGTAGATGAAGGGATTGACCAGTGGTGTCACCACAGTGAAGATAACAGTGGCCACCGTGTCTTGTAGTGAGTATGAGGATGAAGGACGCATATAGACCCCCAGGATTGCCCCATAGAAGAGAGAGACCACAGTGAGGTGAGACCCACATGTGGACAGGGCTTTCTTTATCCCACGGGTAGAGGGCATCTTCAGGACATTAGAGAAAATGTAAACATAGGAAACAACAATGCAAGAAAATGGTGTCAGGAATATCACTCCACCCACAGTGAAGACCATCAGGTCATTAATAAAGGTGTCAGAACAAGAGAGCTTCAGGATAGGGTACGGGTCACAGAAGAAGTGGTGCACTGCATTGTGGGAACAGAAGGTGAGTCGAACCATGAGGAGAGTGTGCAAGAGAGCATGCAGGTTTGTGATGACCCAAGATATGGCCACCAGGAGGACACAGAGTCTGGGGCTCATCATCAGGGTGTAGTGGAGTGGGTGACAAATGGCCACATAGCGGTCATAGGCCATCACACTCAAAAGGAAGCCGTCCATGTTGATAAATGTAATGAAAAAATAGATCTGGATTATACACTCTGTGTAAGAGATGGACTTGCTTCCCACCATGTAATTCACCAATGCCTTGGGGATGGTCACTGAGGAAAAGCAGATGTCGACACTGGAGAGGTTGGCCAAGAAGAAGTACATGGGTGTGTGGAGGTGAGGGTCACAGCTGATGGCCAGGATGATGAGGAGGTTCCCAGAGATGGTGACCATGTACATCCCCAAGAACATTCCAAAGACAATGTCTTCTTGTTCTGACTCTTCAGAGAGCCCCAGGAGGAGGAATTCTGCAACTGTCGTCTCATTATCTCCACCCATGTCTGTGGGAAGGTCAGTATCATAAGTCACTAAAATTGTTTGCCAACATTTAAGCAAAACCAGTTTCTATTTTGCAATGCTTTTCTGGTTGGTGATGAATAAATACAACCACACTTCCAATATCATAGAATCTCACAATAAATCCATAGTAAATTCACCAGCATGGTATTCTAGTGCCACTAGACTTTCTGAACTACATGCCTGTATGCTACGTTCCACATCAGGATATTCCTCCATAATATTTACCATTGTCTATTATTGAGAAGATGAATTTATAGATGATGAAATTTAGGATTGGGCCATTTAACCACATTCACAGAGAAAATGGAATAGAAAGTCCAAGACAAGCTTAGTGTCTTTTTCTTTCATCTGCATGTTCATAGCTTTCATCTATGGAAATTTTAACCAAGGAGCAAGTGCTGTGTCCGGTCTCTATACCCAAACCCCGAGCTTCTCTCTCTTTCCTACTCTCAGAGAGCTGGCTGTGTGTGACCCCCGAGAGATGAGCCTGGAGTTTTCCTGGTGTCATATCTGCCACTCTCCCCATGCAAGGGCCTCAGTTGAGCATTGCCCACCTCCTCACTGCATGCAGAGAAATAAAGCCTGCTGTGAGTGTACCAGAGTGTTTTCCTGGGAGGCTAAACAATTACGGAATAATAAGGAGCGATCTAATGCAGTCTGTCCCAAAGGCAAGGCTGGCCTGAAGAACCCTCTGTGGACAGGGGGAGGCCACTTGAGACATTTGGGCTGCAGTGCTCCTGGAGAATCCAAGATGTTTGCCCAGGAAAGTGGAGTACTGCTCGCCTAGCTGACCAAACCACACAAAGGGGCAGAGCCACCGTGTCAGTGGTTCTCAACCTGTGGGTCATAACACCTGGAGATTGCTTGTCAGATATCCTGCATACCAGGTATTTACATTACAATTCATAACACTTGCAAAATTTCAGTTATGAAATAGAAATGAAAATAATTTTAGGGTTTGTGGTCACCATAACATCAGGAATTATATTAAGGGGTAACAGCATCAGGAAGGTTACAGGCACTGCTCTATGTGATGAGACCTGCCTGGTGGTATACAGGGCTCGACAAGGAGCATCTCAGGGCACTGGAGATAGATGGTGCTTGCTCCTGGTGTGTGTGGTGACTCGTCCTGGGAGTGCTACATTCTTGACATTAATGGAGAGTGCTGACATTATAAATCACTAAAGTATTTATCAGATTTATTCATTATATTTTGTGTATAAGTGTCCTGATTTCAGGTATTTATGTGTTCCATGTGTATCCACGTACTCTCCAGGGTAGGAAGAGGGCATGGGATTCCCGGGACCTAGAGTTTGAATGGCTGTGAATCACCATGTGGGTTATACATCATGTGGGTGCTGGAGACCCAACCTCAGTTTCTCATGAGAGCAATAAGAGCTCTTAACAACTGACCTGTCTGTATAGCCCCCAAGAAATACTTAAAAAAAAAACTCTAGATAACACCTAGAGCCATAGTATATGGAGCTTGGTTAGAGAAACCCAGACAGTGACCCTGTGGCTATGGCAACCGTATATGCTGCAGGATAAAGGAAGAATTTTGACACCTGCTGTCAACACAGATGTAATTGTACCCAGACTAAGGAGGAAGTTTGACACATGCCATCAAGACAGCTGTAAGAGTGCCCAGACTAAGGACAGACAGTGCTCAGAGCAGAAACAAAGAGAAGAAAGGAAATGCAGTCTGCAGGGGATTTTCCCTACATACTTGATATTGGTGCTAAGAGCATCATCTGAATCAAGCTAAAATTTCTGGACAGAAGTTTGTGTCTCACCCAGTCCCACAGCCTTTCAGTCCCTAAGAAACATACAGAGGCTTTTATTAATTATAAACTGTTTGGCCTATTAGCTAGCCCAGGCTCATTATTAACTAATTCCTACAACTAAATTAACCCATAAATCTTGTCTATGTTTAGCCCTATGGTTTGGTATCTTTTCAAGTGAGACATTCTCATCTTGCCTCCTCTGTGTCTGGCTGGTGATTGCATGTCTTCCTTTTCTCTTCCCAGAATTCTTAGTCTGGTTGCCCTGTGTAAACTTCCTGCCTGGCTACTGGCCAACCATTTTTTTTATTAAGCCAATATGAGGGACAAATCATTACAAGAGCATTGTCCCACAGCAGAAATTCTCCCTGCTCTCCTACTATAGTATTTGTGACAGGAGGTGGCCTGGCACAGGCAGGTTTCCTGCTGGACAGTGACAGTGACACCTGAGCAAGCTGCACTTCCTCAGCAAACCAGTGTGTTCAGACATGTCACACACCTAACTGCTCTCCCTCTGACTGGAAACCTGCAGGCGTCCTCTGAAGTAGAAGTTACCATCCACGGAAGCTTTCTTGTAGACAGACAGCCCTGCTATCATTGACAGTGATCTGTTTGTGGGATTAAACAATTTGGCATCTTTTTCGTTCTTTAGCCTCCCGTGAGCCATGCTGAGGACTGAGTCCGTGACATCTGAGGTCTGTGTCCGTGAGTTTGGATCCCTGAACTGCACAAATAAACTGAGTAGTTCCTAGACTAGCCTACTTCTCTTATGGGGCTCAGAGCAGTGTCCAAAGTAGCCTAAGTCTCAGACCCCTTTGTTATAGAATCAACTCACAGTCAATGAACATAGAGATGCAAATGTCACAAACATGGAGATTTGTCATGGGATAGGACAACGTTGCATGTCTGAGAGGGGAGTCCCCTTTTCCAGGAAAGGCTGTTAGGGGTCTGTTGTCACAGCATCACTAACCCCAGTTGACTCCTCTTTAGAAACATTTCCTCTGGCACTTGGCTATCTACAGAAAGGTTTGGAGGGGGGCTCCCCTAGTGTCACACCTTAAGTCCGTGTCTCTGGGTATCAGTCTGCGGTTGGATGGACAAGTCCCTAACCTGTGTCCCCAGCTTCTCACCTGCTGCTCACTGAGGTTCTCATAGAATCCCTGTCTCTGCTGGTTCCATCCTGGGCTTGGATGATGGTAAATTCATAGCATGGGGTGATGAGAACGGATGGAGCTCTTCTCTCAAGGACATTTAGAATGAGGTGGCTGTCTATGGGGAAGTCTAGATGCTGGAGAGAAAACAAAGAGATGCAAGCTCTGTCCCTGGAGATCAGGATTTCCTTTAGGGTAAGATGTTAGTTGCCACATGGGACATGCCATGGGTTGACTCCTCAAAGGTCCTCATTAGGGATGTGCTCAGTGCTCACTGTGTGCATTCTGTCTGCTTCTGCCAAGGAAATAAGAGGGGAAGACTCAGTTCCTATCCCACTGTTTTGTATTTTTATTAATGTAACCATTTAAAAGGACAAATTTTCCCTATGAACATTTCACATATTTTATGGAGTTTATTGCCATTATCACTATTCTCATTCATTTTAACCATGATCATTCTTCTAGGTGTGGGGAAGACATCTATTCACTCACAGTATGACTCCAGTACAACAGATGCTTACAGTACAAACAGTAAAGTCACAAATGACTGGAGATAACTTTCAATATGCTATGTTTTTTATTGTGAGCATAGCCTTTCATGGCAGAGCCATCTGTCCAGTCCAACTTAAATCAAGTTACACTGAACCCGATAGAAAATGGAAAGAAACCTTGAATGTTTTGGCACAGTAGCTAGTTCCTATATATAACACCATTAGCACAGACACTGAGAAGGAAATTAATAAATGGGACCTTCTGAAACCGAGAAGCTTCTCTAAGGCAAAGGACATGATAAAGCAAGACAAAATGGCAACCTGCAGATGGGAAAAGATCTTTGCCAACCCCACACCTCACAGAGGACTGATCTCCAAAATATACAAAGAATTCAAGAAACCATCAAAATACCAAATAATCCAATTAAAAACTGGCTTATTCCATAGGAGACAGTTAATTTTCATATTGTGAGAATATTCAGGCCCATGGTTAGAGTCACTATAGGTTCCAAGAGAGAACTTATTGGTATTATTTTGCTAAGGGTCTTGTCAAATATGTTTATAGTTATACTCATGGGGTTTTGCAGCTTTCATCAGAGAACCTTCTTATTGTAGAGGATGGGAGTTAATGTAGAGAGTTTAACTGTTCAGTGTTGACCATATGTAACTGTGAATGCTCAGCCGAAGATGAGACATCTGTATCAAACGCTCCACTTAGGGATCAGGAACACCACAGCAGACAGGGTGAGAACAATGTAAGCTGGAGCGTGGAAAGGGTGCTGTGAAAGGCCGGTCTCTGACAGAGGCATGACTGCTGCACGCATGAGCTCCCTGCAGCCATGGTTACCAGCATAGCTCTACACATGACTGATGCAGTTAAAAATTCCACCTTGGGGGAGGGAGGTTGTCCTATCACCTTCTCTAGGTGAGGAGTCACTGGCAGTTGCTGGCTGCTGAGGAAGGGAGAGTCATGTTTCTTTGGTGGGTAGTGATTGGTAGGTCACACATCTCTCTGTGGATGATCCTACACCATGCACTTATGATTCTTTCTCCATCAGCAGCTGTAAACTTCCAATAGCTCCTCGGTTAGGCATGGAGACTTGTAAGCTTTTCATCCAGTTAGGAATTCTGACAGGCTTCATGTTGTTATATATTGTGCAGGTAACTATAGCTGTGGTTGGTGTTTAAGTGCATCAGTCATATATACAAAGTTATTGTGAAGGAGACCCTGGTGGAACCCTAAACAGTAGAGGCCATTGTCATTGTCCTTGGTTGCTATAATGACACACCAATAACCCAGTGCTGAAGACACCATAGAGTTTGGGCTAAGTACATATAGAAATCAATCTCAGACCAGCTGGGAAACTCCCTTCATATTATCTGGGTTTTTTTGTTTGTTTTTTTTTTTAAAAAGAAACCTTAGAATGTACAATACCTGTAGAGTTGTTAAATTAACAAGGCAAATGTCAAAACAGCATCTCTGGATTTCTATTATTAGTATTTCAGTGTGAGTGTGTGAGTGTGAATCTGCATCTGCATCTGTGTTTGACTGTGTATGTCTGTGCATGTGTGTGCAAATGTGTGCAAATGAGTGCCAGAGGCCAGCATTTTATGTTGTTTTTCAGGAGCCTTTTACTCTGGCTTTTGAGACAAGGTCTCTCAATTGCTGGTTTGGATAGGCTGACTGACTAATGAGAGAGAGAGAGAGAGAGAGAGAGAGAGAGAGAGAGAGAGAGAGAGAGAGAGAGAGGAGATTGAATGTGGCATGGGTTTGTGAAACCTCAAAGCCTACACTGAGTGGCACACCTCCTCCAGCAAGGCCACACCTCCTAATCCTTCCCAAACATCTCTTCAAAGCAGAGACAAAGCATCCCAATAGATGACCCTATTGTGGTCATTCTCATTCAAAACCCCACATAATTCCAGGTTACAGTAGGTCATTGATGGGAAGTCTTGATGGCAGGAGCTCACAATGGTGAATCACAGGGATCTCTAAATAGGAGAGAGCAATAGAGAGAGGAGTGTAGGAATGCTGGCACTCAGCTCCCTTTCTCTACCCTCATGCAATCCAGGACCATTGGCCTAGGGAAGAATTGCCACTCATCGTGGGCAGATGTTCCCACCTAAAGATAACCCAACACAAACATGCTCACAGGCCATCCTGATCTACACAATCCCTCAATGAGACTCCCTTCCCAAGGGACTCTAGATTGACAAGTTGACAGTTTAAAGTAAGTGAATGTGTCCATTGTTCAAGAGTTTGTATGATGAAACTCATCTGGTTGGCTGAGTGTTGCACTGTGTCCCATGCAACATTGCTAAGGTCATTTCTTCATCAGCATGTCTCAGGCTTTAAAATGGAGTTAAATTCAGGACCATTTTCTTCCATATTACATATCAGGTCCCTATCTGAGTTTCTGCCCTCATCTATTTCACACTGGAGGTCTTGCCATCCTTGAGAGCACAGACATCCTTGAACCCAACCACATATCTCCTCACTGGAATAGCTGCACCTGAACTTACAGTCTTGTCCACAGTAACCATGGAAGCAGCTTCACTACCATGGAGGCCCTTCCTTCCTGACTCTCTGGGAATGAGACCACGTCAAGTCTGGGAAACCACCCATGTGGGACTTGCATTCCTCTACTCTGATATGACTTACCAATGTGCACAGTTGACAAATCTTCTTGCATGTGACCCCTAAGAGCAGGAGGTAAAATCCCCCAGTGATTCCAGTCTTCATTGAACGCAAAACAACAGAGATGGTTACAGCAAGGGCTCCACTTCTGAGCTTCATCTGTCTGAACTATGAGCCTGGTGAAGACCAAGATGAAGAGGTGTCCTCCTGTGCAACCTGCTGGACACTCCAGCATCCTCAGGAGAACACAAGGCAAATGCATTTCCCAAGTATCAGGGATGTCAGGTCAGGACACTCAGTGAATGATGGAACAATTTTCTATTTACATTTCTTCCTCAAAACTTTTTGAAAGATAGGTTCACTGTATATCATCTCTGTCATCAATTGCAGTTGAAGTAGCTGGGAGATTGGAGTTTGTTGACACACCTAATTGGATCATAACCTTGTTGCCTATTCCTCGATGTACCACTCCCAGACATTAGCACCACTGATCTTATTATCCCTTTTTCTCTTCCAAATGGATTTATTTAACCATTCTCTAGTCACATCCTCAGTAACTTCCAGTGAGCTTTGATGATGATCCGTTAAGGTGCCAATGGTGATGAGATCATGGAGTTGCCATCTATAAGTGATGCCAGTGAGAGAAGCTTCAACATCAGATGCAAGAGGCAGGAATACTCACAGTCCAGTATTTTTGTGTGACAGTTGATCACATTCTGACAATAAGATTTGCTTTGAGTTAGGGGGTGGAGCTAGCCACTAGGTGACCAAAATTAACCAAAGAGCCTTGGAGGACTGAGGACAGATAGGAGTCAGGAAGTAGTGGGGCTGAGAGTGGATCTCAGCCTTTTGGATTGAAGAACAGCAGAGAGAGGAGGTCACTGGTGGTTTCTTGGTCACGTCTCTGATCATTCAGGTTCTTACCCCAATATTTGACTCCCGGTACTTATTAATAAAGAATATTAATTAAACAAATGCTTCACAGTTTCATGTCAACCTTCTATGTTTTGTGAAGGAAAAGGCTGACTATAAAGAAAACTGAGCTCATTAAAAAGACTCTATTCATCCCCAAACTTTTTCATTGAGCATCCAGAGGTTTGTGTGGTGTCTCAGAATCCTTTGGGAAATACTGTGACATTTGTTTGTATGTCTGGCTCACTCTTCTTTACAAGTTAGAGGCAAGGAAGAACTGCACAGAAGTAGGTGGTAATGATCGTGCTAGGGCTCGATGAGAAATGGCCTCCATCAGGTCCCATGTTTGAGCACTTCATCTCCAGTGAGTGGTGCTATGTGGGACCCTTTAGGAGGCACAGTCTTCTGAAGGAAGTACATCAGAGGGGTGGGCATTGATAGTTTATAGTCTCACCCCACTTCCTATTCTCTTTTTACTGCTTCTTGTGTTTGGATGAAAATGTGATCAGCTAACTTCCTGTTCCTGTTGCCATGCCATGTCTTCCTTGCCATTAAGGGCTCTCCCTCTGGAACTGTGAGATAACATGAACTGTTTCTTCTCTAAGTTCCCTTGGCCTTGAGGATTTATTACAGCATCATAAGAGTAAGGTCAGATCTCATGTCTGAGCACAGGGAGATTCAGGTTTCTTTTCTCATTTCCTGTGCAGTCTAGGATGGGAAGGTTATGTCTTAAAGACGTTGTTGGGGCTGATGGGGGCTCTCAAGTCAACCTAATAATAATTCAAATGACGCCTTCTCTACTGTGCCTGCTCCTGCTCTTGACCTTGTTGTAGTCACTGGACACAGAGGTTGTTATTGTAATTGTCGTCTGTCAACATTTTCAGAAACAGTTGGGATGTCATTTCCTAGATGGGGAACAGAGAATAAAAAGGCCCCATCTGCATGCCGTACGTGAGGAGAAACTGTCCTTCTCAGACCTCTGTCAGCTCACCTGGGGTCATTTGGGATCCCTAACAATGATGCTGTAAACTATCATTTGTCCCAAGCATAGTTTAGAAGTGTGTTGTTTGGTTTGTAATATTTGGGATTACATTCTAGACATGTTATTGTTATTTCTTCTTGATTGACTTTTGCTTTGGTCAAAATTAATAACATGTGAGCTGTGTTGTGTGTAGTATGTGTGTTTGTATAACGTCACAGCTAATGTTGTTAACTGTCATTCTTTTATCCATGAGCCTGGTGGCCAGTTTAGTGTTGCCAGCTGTTCACCTGTTTATTTTGCAGACTCCACACTGAAACCTTATCTTGCCCCCTTTTTAAGTTGCATATGACCCAAACATGCCATAATCATGTGTGAAGTTGTCAAGATAAATAAAGATTTAAAGGAAAAGAGACAGAACTCTTTATTAACTGGATCAAATTGGTCCAAATGATAGAAACTAATTTAATGTTGTCACCTGCTCACAGTTCAGTTTTGTTTAAGGACTTTGTCAATTAAATTTGAAGTTAATTATAACTTTTAATGTTGTCTCTTTGAGAATCTGCCTGCTCTCTCTGTTCCTTAGCTCCTTGCCTACTCTAACAATTCCTGCCCCGCAGAGGAAAAGTAAATATCCGAGGAGAGCAACTGCAGCAGTTCCTTTACACTGGCCATGAAAAACACATGACCACATAGCTGACAGGAGAGAGAGTTCATTTTGACCAATGGTTCCAGAGAAATAAGAGTCCATCATAGCAGGGAACCATGGAAGCTACAGGATGGGGAAGCTGAGAACTCATCTTCAAAGACAAGTATGATGCAGAGAGAGTGAACAAGAAGTGTCACATACCCCCAGTGGCATACTGCCCCCAGCAAGGCCACACCTCCTAAACCCCACAAATAGTTCCATCATCTGGGGACCAAGAGTTCAAATATGAGAGCCTATGGGGGACATTTTTATTCAAAACACAACAGTAACCATCTGGCCTAGGTCTCTGATTCCAACATCATCTTGAATAAGGCTGCTGTATGTTATAGTGACAAACACAGGATGAGACATTCCTAACACCAGAGTAGAGTCGACCGTGGGGAGACTAGAGTCTGTTCCAAGGGTCACCCGTACCCTGTGGTTACTACACTCTGGGTTCATGAGGGGCCTGGAGGAGATTTTATTCACTCTAGGGAAATCATGTGCCAAATCACTATTAGTCTTTTCCACATGAAGAAAGAATAGTTTGCCTCTCCTGTGTTTCTGAGAGAGTTGGGTGACAGGACTCATTTGATGCCTGAGGAGGAACAAATGGCACCTGTATAGAGGAGAGAGATGTCAAGAGAGAGAAAGTGGTGAGGTTCCCCAGGATGGAGACCGCTACAGTCAGAGGCAGGACAGAGTCTGGAAGGAACAGATGGTGAGGACAGAAAGGACACAGAAACCAGTAGAGTGTGGGAGAAAAGAAGTGAGGACCCAGAGGCCATGGGGGAGAGCTACTGAAGAGGGACCACTGCCCCATGCAGGAGATGAGAGGCAGACCTGTCTGGATGAGAGGAATGAGCAGACAGCTGACACTGTGCACACCCGACCTTTACTATCGACTAGATGAGGGCTGGAACTCTGGGTACTGTGGCCCGTGTTACAGGATCAGCTTAGATTTCAACTCCAAAACCCTAAGTTCCGATTATAATCCTGACATTAATTCAAGTTCACATGTCATAGGCATGACCGTGACTGTAAACACTTCAGCTTTGTAAGGAAATCTCTGCTTCCTGCAGCCCACGATAACATGAAGGGACATACACATTTAATGGGTGATCACAGCCACTATCCAAGGCTCCCTGGTACTTTTTAGATATCACTCAGAGTCATTATGAGGTACAAAACCCTGAAATGTTAGGTAAGATGAGATGGCTAGAGGAAGTGTTCTGAACTGTAGCATGTAGGAGAAGGACCTCAGTCTGGGACAAAGGGGAAACACCTCAGGTCCCATACACTATTAGAGTGGAGTGCTATATAACCAACAAGTTCCAATTGCCCTAGCTATGGAGAGTTAAAGTTCCTGTGGGTCATTTACCAGGATAACCATAACTCTCCCCATATGGGCAGATGACCCTGTCTCTTAAAATACCCTGTGGCAGACAGGATCTCAGGAATAATAAAACCCATCTTAAGTCAGAATGTATCCAAATGTTCTCAATTTCTCTTTTCTCTGAAATGAGCATCTTAGAATCACCCCCTTTGAAGAGGTCAAGTTCAGAGTGTGTGACAGAGAGTATTAGTCAGCATCCAAATAAAAGCATGCTTACAAATATCTGTCACTAATCCCTGACATGGTCATGCTGAGCACTGGACCAGTTTGGATTTCAATAAAAAGAAAAAAATGCATGGCATCTAGGAATTCTCTCAGCTCTAGAAATTTAAAATTCTAGGACCTGAGAATTATCTTCCTTAGGGCTCCTTTGATGTCGCGATTCCTCAGGCTGTAGATGAAGGGGTTGGCCATAGGAGTCACCACTGTGAAGAAGACAGAGGCCACTGCATCCTGTAGTGAGTAGGAGGAAGAAGGGTGCAAATAAATTCCTAGGATCGCCCCATAGTAAAGACAGACCACAGTGAGGTGGGAACCACAAGTGGACATGGCTTTTCTTATCCCCTGGACAGAGGGCATCTTCAAGACCTTAGAGCAGATGTAGGAATAGGAAACAACAATGCATACAAACGGTGTCATAAATAACACTCCACCCTCAGAAAAGTATATCACATGATTGATAAATGTATCAGAACAAGTGAGTTTCATGACAAGGTAGGGGTCACAGAAGAAGTGGGGCACTGCATTGTGGGAACAGAAGGTGAGTCGAGCCATGAGGAGAATGTGCAAGAGAGCATGCAGGTGTGTGATGACCCAAGATAGGACCACCAGGAGGACACAGAGTCTGGGCCTCATCATCAGAGTGTAGTGAAGTGGGTGACAAATGGCCACATAGCGGTCATAGGCCATCACACTAAGGAGAAAATTGTCCAAGGTGACGAATGTGAACAAGAAGTAGATCTGTATCATACACTCTGTGTAAGATATGGACTTGCTTCCCACCATGTAATTCACCAGAGCCTTGGGGACGGTGACTGAGGAAAAGCAGATGTCAACACTGGAGAGGTTGGCCAAGAAGAAGTACATGGGTGTGTGGAGGTGAGGGTCACAGCTGATGGCCAGGATGATGAGGAGGTTCCCAGAGATGGTGACCAGGTACATCCCCAAGAACATTCCAAAGACAATGTCTTCTTGTTCTGACTCTTCAGAGAGTCCCAGGAGGAGGAATTCTGTGACTGTCGTCTGATTGTCACCATCCATGTCTCTGGAGAAGACAGTGAGACCTGTATAGAGAAATTATTCACCAACACTTGGGGAAAACATTGATGCAGTTGGGAAATTTTCCTCATTAGTTGAGAATTAACTGCTAGTAAACTCCCTTACAATGTATTTTTATACGAAAGAGTCGCCTGTTTTGAAAGGACTGAATTCTAATGAGTATGAGTTTATTACCTCTGTTGTTTGCTCAGTACCATATATATGTGCATTTTACACAATAGTTAACTCAGTCTAGGAATTGGCTACAACATTTCACTGTACACGTGAAGAAACTGAGAAGTGGGCAGCTAGATACTGTATCAAAAAATGCTGATCAATACCAGTGAGAATTCAAAACAAGCTAATAGCCTTTTTTTCTCTGTGTTCCACGTATACACGTATAATCATACATACACAAAACAACCACAGTTAGGTGCATGAACACACACAACATGCACGACACATACATATATACACAGACACACATAGATATCTTGTAGCAGAGACATGCACACAATTTTTCTTACAGTTTCTTTTGTCTTCCATGAAATTTCTGCCTTAACATCCAGCCAGTTCGGACCATAGGCAGGTACCAAGTCCCCAGACATTTTTATGCTATACTCACTATCCTTTATTACATTTTAATCAAATGGAAAGTTACTACTGGGTCTCATATATTATAAACCCGATAGTTCTGCTGTGGCTTTTCTGTTTCATCACAATTGGGAAGACCAACATGCTTTGACAGACCTGCCTGGCAGTTGGCCTTTGTATTTTATCTGCTACTAAGGTGTTTTCACCATAGCTCACTCCTAAGCAGCCTCCCAGACTCCTGCATGCAGTGTCCTCTCCTTCTGCACTCTGAAGAGGGGGGCATACAGATTCTAAGTGCATTTTTTATCTGTTGGAGATAAAATGTTTTACAGGTGGATAAAATGCAGATTCATGTGCATCTCAAAGACAATCCCCAGGCTAAGACATCTCCATGGTCAGGAGGTCAGGAAAACATCTGGACTGCAATGCCCATGGAGGGGTGCAAGGCAATTACAGCTGAGAAGGGAGGAGAGTCACCCTGGGGTGGTCAGAGGCCTGGCTGGGGAAGGGGAGGAGAGGAGACAGGTGTCAGGAGAAATGGCCTGGCTGCTGGGACAGAACATGACATGGAAATTGGTGACGTTGGTTACAGGATGCTCGTGTGGTCCAGACAGCGAGCTGACTGCTGCTGTGAGAGTAGAGCTAAGCACAGTGCTGAGATGGGAATCAAAGGTCACTTCCGGAGCGTTGCCATGGATGTAGACCAGTGTAACAACAGCAGCAACAAAGAGCTAGAATGAGGGCTGGGGAGATGGCTCAGTGGGTAAAGCACGTGCCATGTACGTGTGAAGACCTGAGTTCAAATCCCCAGAACCCACCTAAAACTCCACACCATAGAGCACGTCTGCTATCCCAGGGCTTTTATGGTGAAGTGAGAAGCAGAACTCTGCATGAGTGCTGTGACACATGCGCAAATACACTCATAAACACACATGGACACACCATATACATACACAAAATTAAATTTATAAAGCTAGGAAATGCTTCCAATTTGTCAAAGGTTATTAGACTATGGAAACAGAAAGATGAGAGACAGAATAATGGATAGTTCATAAGGACCAACAAAAGGGTTTTTTTTGCCTGTAGATGCTAATGTTCCTGAAGGAAGGTAGTTTTCCACCAAAGAAATAGAAATAGAGGCTCAATGGGATGGAAAGGCAACTTGCACCAGTGAGGCAAGACTACAGCTCAGGTTCATTCCTGAGACTGTTAAGCTTCAGTTATTCCGTATTTTCTTACACTGTGCATTGAGAGATGGTGGACACTGGAATGGTCAGATGCTGGGAATAATACTAACATATCATGGGTTAAGCCCTAGCTGTACAGCATCCACAGAAGCATCATGTTAGGTCATGAACAAATGCCCCTTTCCTTGATTGGCTTACAACTCCACCTTTTGGATTTCAAATCCACTTCTCCTTAAGGTTCATTATGGAGACAGAATGCTGCTACCATGACTTCAAAAAAGAGAGCCTTCAGGCTATATGTATATATGTATGCATGTATGCATTTATGTACGTATTGAGGGATATATGTGTTATATCATATATACATATGTGTATATATGATATATGTATATATCTATATGTATGTGTGTTTGTATATACCTAAATGTGTGTCTGTTATGCTAATTTCTGTGAGTCAGAGGACTGTCAGGTGTGTCTCATATACTACACGTGCAGAAATATCTGCATCACTGGTGGTTCGAGACCGTGAACCTTAAAGACTTCTTTGTCTCTGGACTCAGGTGAAGTCAACACTCCACTGCCTGGTTTCAGTAGCATCCAAGCAGTCATAGGCTAAGACACCATGATTATACAAGCACAGACTCCGGGGGATAGACACAGAACAAATAGGAGGACCAGGATAAAATAATCATGTTCTCTGACTCTGTTTCTCTGTCTCTGCCCCCTCTGTGTGTCTCTCCCTGTTTCTCTCTGCATCTGCCTCTCCCTGTCTCTGTCTCTCTCTGTATCACTGCGCCTCTGTCTCTGTGCCTGTCTGTCTGTCTCTCTCCCTCTCACTCTTTCTGTCTTTCTGTTTCTGAACGTGCTTTTTAACAGTCTGCAGTACCGCTCCTAACCCTCTAAACTCCATTCTGTCCCTCTGCTTCCTCTACCCACATAGCAGCTTCCACTGTGTTCCTAGTGCAGAGAACCTCATGGAAGAACAAGGCCTGGACATGGAGGAATGAGATAGTTTTCCTCCTCTGAACTTGGTCAGATCCAGAGGCCTTGAATGAAGTTCTTTCTCCTTAAGTCATCCCATGGGCTCATGGCCATGGGAGTCAGTCTGCTGTGGGGGTGCCCTCTGCTGCTTTCTCAGCCTCCTTACCTGGGTTCTCTTGGTTGCTCTCAGATGTCTTCAGGAAAGCTTTGTGTCTTCTGGTGCCATGAGTGAGGCTGGGTTTTGAGAAATCCACACTTGAAGCTGAGAAGGGGAGGGCCTTTTCCCCTGGAAGAGAACAGAGAACATATAGAATGAGGCGTGTGGCTCTCTCCGTCAAGCTTGAATGTTGAGAGTCAATAAATTGATGTTCCATCCCTGGAGGTGGTGCTGCCGTGAAGATGGTGCCAAGTGTGTGCTCCCCCAGGGTGGATTTCACAGAGGACCTAATTAGAGACACAGATGAAGTGTTCACAGTCTGCATTCTGTCTGGGCAACGAAAATTAAGATCCTAGAAAGTCAGTTATTATACAAGTGCTCACTGCTAGGGCTCTATCCTTGATTAATCATTTATATTTAATCATATCTGAAAACATGGTGCTTACAAATACATATATTATATAATATCACAGTATTTAAATATTATGTATCACATAGCAATGCAATATAAAATTTTATCGTGTTACAATAGAGGTTAAGAGCAACATGAACTTGATACCGGAATCTAGCAAACACATTACTAGAAATCAGACCACACACCAATTAATGTCTTCATCATTGGTAAGACCTAAAACTAAAATTGGAGCCCACTATCCAGTATGAATCAAGTACCAAACCCAATTGCAATGACTTCTATAACAATCATATAAATTACATACAAAAGCACTTGACAAGTTCCAAAAATATTAAGTACCATAAAAATTCCCCAATAAATCCAAAACAAAAGGGCTCCTCGATTTGATTAAAGGTTTTTGCAAAAATATTAAATTATAGTCAGTAAGGAACCCAATATTAATCTTCATCTGTCATGTATTTTAACTGTACTTTATCCAAATGACTTTGCTGTTCTTCTCATTCCTCCGTTCATTTAACTGTTACACTAAGCTCATCCATTTTTAAGAAGAAATTTTAAGGTATTTGGTTTGGCAACAGTAAATCCATTCAGAGTTTGAAAAAAAATATATTTCCTACTGACACTGAGTCTTCTGAACTTTCAACCATTGTTCTTTCTAATTTATTGACTCATCTTTTTTTTTTCTTTCAACTTGTAGAAAAAACCAAAATGACTTGTAAGGCCAACGTAGTTGCTCAGTAGGTAAAGACACTTGTCACCAAGTCTGAGTTTGATCCCAGGACAATTTCGGGAATTGACTCCTGAAAGTTGTCCTCTGACCTTCACATGTACACAATAGAACATATACAAATACATAAACACACACGTGCACACATACATATACAAACACACACACATACAGAGAGAGAGAGAAAGAGAGATGTAATTCTTAAAAAATGTCTTGTAGTAAATGACATAAAGATACTGCATTTTTTTTATTATTTCTCTTTCTTTTCTCCTTTGTGGCAGGGTCTCACCACATAGAGTATGATGATCTTGAAATCCCATCCTTTTGTCTCAGGCTTCCAAGAGCTGGAGTTAAAGATCTCACTCTATTCAGAGGGGAAGTGTAAAGGAACTACAAGCCTTACCACTTTATGGTGTGGCTAAAGGGAGAGAAGGTTTCTATTGTTGATCTGAGAAAACAGACAGAGGATCTGGAAGAGGTCAGAGCAGAGAAAGCAGTAGAATGGACATGGCCAGGGCTATCTGTGAGAGAAGAGAGAATGACCAGACAGAGACCAAGGAACAGAGAGAGAAGACCAGAGCAGCAAGAGTGAGGATGTGAGGAGAGCTGAGTTGTAAGGAGGATGAGCAGCTAGGAGAGGGGAGTCTGAGCTGGAAAGAGTTTAGGGTAGGGGAGGTGAGAGGGTAGGATGCCAGCAAGGACATGTGTGACAGGTCCCTGTGACACTGAGGATCCCGGAAGGCAGCATGCTCTTTGATTATGCTAATGGGCACCATGCCCCTTCAGTTAGAGATAAGGAAATTACTTCTTTCAATAACTTCCCAAATTTCTGAGGGAGGTTGGCTTTTACCTAACTGCCACAAATATTATAGCCGAGCTTGTGATCAATTCTGGATATATGAATAGTCTTTTGGAGTCTCGTAATTGGGGTTTCCTTTGGACCTGACATTCACCACCATGACTGACTTCTTATATGATACTATCATAAAGTGTACTTTAAAAAATATTGACTTCAAATTTCATTATTGAAATACAGAAAAGCAATTTTGTTTTGAATATCGAACACTATGATCTTTAAAACCTGAGACCTGACCATATTTTTCCTTTAGGGTTTTAAGTGTTTCTTTGCTTGTTTTGCTTTGCTTTGGTTTTTGGCATGTCCCTTGTCATTTTCTAATTCCGGCAAATGCTATTAATGGTTTTCTTTTCCATTTCCATCTCTGCATCATTTTGTCCTCCCACCATTAGATGGGACACCAAGCTTAGTGCTGAATTGAGGTGGTCAGAACATCTCTCTAACCTTGACCCAGGGTTAGAGGAGAGGAGGGTTAGTTTTTCATCTTAAATATATTTTTGCTGCAAGGATTTAGGTATAATTGATTGATTGCTTGATCATTACAATTGATTGATTGTAAAAAGTCTTTTCTCAGGTGGAGCATCTCCCTTTGGCTTCCTTAAGTGCCTGGCTGCAAACACTGGAATAGCAGGAGGAGCTGATAATTATCTCATGTTCTGATAAACTATTGTTGCTCTTGGTTTCAGTGAGGCTAACATCCCTGTTTTTCTCTCAGGGATCCTCCAGAGCAATCAAAACTTATTCGTTTGCTTTATTTTTATTTTCTTTTGTTTTGCTTTTTACCCTTTGTGGGCCCAATACCCAGCTCCCAAATAAAAACAGGGAGACTATTCTTACTTATGAATGTCTGGCCTTAGCTTGACTTGTTTCTAGTCAGCTTTTCTAGTTTAAATTATTCTGTTTCTCTTTAACTACGCTTTGTCTCTGGGCTTTTTACCTTTCTTTATTCTATATATCTTTCTTTCCTTCTTACTCCTTGGCAGGCTCTGTGGGTGAGTGGCCGGCCTCTGGATTACTCTGCTCCTCCTTTTCTTGCTACTTGTTCTCACTCTCCAGCCTAGATTTCTATTCTTATTTATTCTCTCGGCCTGGCAGCCCTGCCTCTTTCTCTCTCTTGCCTAGCTATTGGGTCTTCAGCTCTTTATTAGACCAATCAGGTGTTTTAACACAGGTTTATGGAGTTGAACAAATGCAATTTAAAAGAACACAACACATCTTTGTGTGGGACCCAGCATGACAAGCTCAACAGAGGCCTGAGACTCAGTCATTCACCCTAAGGCAATACCTGGTTCCAAGAAAGACCACAAACTAACACCATCCAGGAACAGACCTTCCAAAGAAAATTCCTAATGTTCCAACCATTGTAGATAGGATCACCTGCCAGCACACACTCATAGCTTTTCACCAGGACACCCCTAGACAAATGTCAGCCAATCAGGGATCCTGAAAATTAGAAATCCCTCACCCCAACCTCTGCTATTATAAAAACCTAACCCCAACTGAGCTCGGGACTCTCTTATCATGCCAATACATGTGTACCTTGGACACACGGAGGGTCCCAGTTTGCAAACTTGTGTAAGAATAAAGACGCTTAGCTTTTAAACACAGGACTCGGTCCCCTAGTTGGTTTGGGGAGAACCGTGTGATCTGGATAAAATACTTTGCAGCAATAAGCAAATATTCCACAGTTTAAGATGTAACATACCTTAAACTAATGCTCCACAATATCCACACACAAATTTGGAAAGGAAAAAACACCATCCCTCTCTGGAATCAGGAAGTGGACTGCTCTCCACGTTTGCGTTGGGGAGAGTGCTTTATACATGCCAAGCTCTTTTTCTTCAAAGAACTCTAGCCTTTACTTCATCAGAGATTCCCAGATTACTACATGCGAAGTGCAGACTCCGGAGCTCTAAAATAGCTATTATCACATGTTCTTTGCTTCATGGTTGCCATCTGGGGTGACCAATCCCTACAAGTTCCTGTCCATCACTGTGTACTGGTGTCTGAATCTGTACTTCATGCTGTGGGATGTTGGGACTCATCTCTGCTTTGACTACAGAAGTTTATAATGAGGATTTATATGTAAATAGAGACACATCTCTTTCTGTGCAACTCTATTGCTAACCCTAATAGCCTCATAAAATTGTCTTGTATTTCTATCGTCATTTACTGCTTTTCAGTTAGAGACAAACAGAAAGCCTCTTCTCTGAAATGCTGGAATCAGCTGTTTATTAGGAAGAGTGATCCCCATGTGCAATTCTGACTCTCTGCTTTACAGTGTCCTTAAGGTGCTCAAGTTTACTGTTATCTGTTGTTGGGGAATATTATTTTAAGGTGTGTTGTTTGTTTGTGATGCATTTGTATAAGTCTGTGAAGCTATGGTCCTTTGCTTGGCTAAAACACCTGATGATTTAGTAAAGGCTGAATGGCCAATGGCAAGGCAGGAGCAAGAATGGTCAGGGCTGACTGGCAGAGTGAATAAATAGAAAGAGAAAAGAGAAAGAAGAGGAGAAAGGAGAGAACAAGGAAGGGAGGAAGCTAGGAGCCAGCCACTCAGCATCCCAGCCAGCCACCAAAACAGCTACCCAGCATCCTATCCAGCTACCCAGCCAGAGTAAGAAGGAAAGTAAGATATAGAGAAGCCAAAAAAGATAAAACCAAGAGCAAAAAGGTAGAGGGGATAATTGAAGATAAGAAAAGCTGGCAAGAAACAAGCCAAGCTAGGCCAGGCATCACAACTAAGAATAAACCTCCATGTGTGATTTCTTTGGGAGCTGGGTGTTGGGCCCCCAAAGAGCTAAAAAAGCAACAACCATCATACAACAGTATTCTTGTGTGTTCCACACTGTGTGTTCTTATCATAAGTGTGTTCTCCTTTCCCACTCTGGCTTGTAACTAGATATTTTCCATGCATATGAAGGCTGTTGATTACTATTGGTTAATTGCAAATCCTCATACCTTGCTGGATAATTTTCTAATTTGATGGTAGTCAGTTTTTAAGTTTGTTTTGCTCTTTTACTCTTTTTTAGGGGACCTCCCACCCAGTTACCAAATAAATACACACAGAGAGGCTTATTATGAATGCCTTGCCTAAGCTTGACTTATTTCTAGCCAGCTCACCTTAAGTAAAATTATCCCACCTACCTTTTTCTCTGAGCTTCTTTCTCTTCTTCTGCATATCTTACTTTCACTTTTTCTCTGTGGTTGGCTGTGAGGCTGCAGGGAGGCCCCTAGGGTCCTCCTCTCCTGTTCTTTTCCCATCCTTGATCCTCTCCTCAAGATTTCTCCTCCTGTATATTCTTTCTGCCTGACAGTCCTGCCTATGCTTTCTTTTGCCTTGCTATTGTCTGTTCAGCTCTTTATTAGATCAATCAAGTATTGTAGACAGGCAAAGAAATACAACTTGACAGAATTAAACAAATGCAACACACCTTTTGCATCATTAAACAAATGTTCCATAACATAAATAAATGTAACACATCTTCAAATAATATTCTGCATTTGACTTAGTTTTACGTTGTTTCTTTAAAATCTTTACGCTACCATATCATCTGCCTACAATGACAGTTTTGCTTACTGTCCCCAGATTGGAGTGTCCATCCAGAACAGCACCAGCAATGGACCATTCCCCATGCTGAGGAGGAAAAGGCCAACAGGGCAGGAGGGAGCAGAGGGTCTGCAAAGGGTGAATTCTGAGCTGCGAAATGCAGAGGATATGCTTAAGCTTTGGACAGAGGAAAACTTTCCATTTACCCACCAGTGTGTGAACTGGATGCTCCTCATCAGAGGCAAAAGAGAAAGAGAGAAGGGGGATCAGCTTTAAGTGCTGCGAAAGCCCCAGTTCTTTGTGGGAGCAGGTATCCAACAGATTGGATGGGACCATCTCAAACCACAACACACCCAGTTATCCTAGTGTTTCTTGTTTTTGAGATGAGCCTGTCAGAATAAATCATATTCATAAATGACAAATTATGAAAATGAGAATCAGCCAATTTGAGCTGAACAAACACAACCACGATCATTTGGTGTTATCCACAGGAAGAGTGGTGCATTCAATCTATCTCTGCATCTTTTTCTCTGTAAAAATGAGCAGATGCGTGGTGTTCGGGAGTCCTCTCAGCTCTAAAATCTCACATTCTAGCATCTGAGAACCATCTTCCTTAGGGCTGCTTTCATGTCACGATTCCCCAGGCTGTAGATGAAGGGATTGACCAGCGGTGTCACCACTGTGAAGAGGACAGAGGCCACCATGTCCTGTAGTGAGTATGAGATGAAGGACGCATATAGACCCCCAGGATTGCCCCATAGAAGAGAGAGACCACAGTGAGGTGAGACCCACATGTGGACAGGGCTTTCTTTATCCCACGGGTGGAGGGCATCTTCAGGACCTTAGAGAAAATGTAAACATAGGAAACAACAATGCAAGAAAATGGTGTCAGGAATATCACTCCACCCACAGTGAAGACCATCAGGTCATTAATAAAGGTGTCAGAACAAGAGAGCTTCAGGATAGGATACGGGTCACAGAAGAAGTGGTGCACTGCATTGTGGGAACAGAAGGTGAGTCCAACCATGAGGAGAGTGTGCAAGAGAGCATGCAGTTGTGTGATGACCCATGATAGGACCACCAGAAGGACACAGAGTCTGGGGCTCATCATCAGGGTGTAGTGGAGTGGGTGACAAATGGCCACATAGCGGTCATAGGCTATCACACTCAGGAGAAAGCCATCCATGTTGATAAATGTGATAAAGAAATAGATCTGCATCAAACACTCTGTGTAAGAGATGGACTTGCTTCCCACCATGTGATTCACCAGTGCCTTGGGGACGGTGACTGAGGAAAAGCAGATGTCAACACTGGAGAGGTTGGCCAAGAAGAAGTACATGGGTGTGTGGAGATGAGGGTCACAGCTGACGGCCAGGATGATGAGGAGGTTCCCAGAGATGGTGACCATGTACATCCCTAAGAACATCCCAAAGACAACCTCTTCTTTTTTTAATTAATTTATTTATTAAGGATTTCTGCCTTCTCCCCACCACCGCCTCCCATTTCCCTCCCCCTCTCCCGATCAAGTCACCCTTCCTCATAAGCTCAAAGAGCAATCAGGGTTCCCTGACCTGTGGGAAGTCCAAGGACCACCCACCTCCATCCAGAAGACAACCTCTTCCTGTTCTGACTTTCTAGAGAGTCCCAGGAGGAGGAATTCTGCAACCGTCGTCTCATTATCTCCACCCATGTCTGTGGGAAGGTCAGTATCATAAGTCACTAAAATTGTTTGCCAACATTTAAGCAAAACCAGTTTCTATTTTGCAATGGTTTTCTGGTTGGTGATGAATAAATACAAATACACTTCCAATATCATAGAATCTCACAATAAATCCCATAGTAAATTCACCAGCATGGTATTCTAGTGCCCACACTTTCTGAACTACATGCCTGTATGCTAAGTTCCACATGTAAGACATTTCCTACACAATATTTACCATTGTCTTTTAATTGAGGGACTAAATTTATAGATTAGGAAATTTAAGATTAGACCATTTAACCACATTCACTGAGACAATGGAATAAAAATTCAAGACAAAAATCTTAGTGTCTTTTTTTTAGTCTGCATGTTAACACCTTTCATCTATGGAAATTTTAACTAAGGAGCAAGAGCTGTGTCCGGTCTCTATGCTGTATTCCCAAGTTTCTGGCTCTTTTCTTTTCTCAGAGAGCTGGAAAGGTGTGTAGCCTCTGAGAGATCTACCTGGTGGCTGTCTTGGTGTCCTATCTGTCACTCTCCTCCTGCAAGGGCTTCATTGTGAGCATTGCCCACCTGCTCACTGCATGCAGAGAAAGAAAGCCTGCTGCAAGCATAGCAGACTGTTTTTCTGGGAGGCAAAACAATTACAGAATAATAAGGAGCGATCTAATGCAGTCTGTCCCAAAGGCAAGGCTGGCCTGAAGAACCCTCTGCGGACAGGGGGAGGCCACTTGAGACATTCGGGCTGCAGTGCTCCTGGAGAATCCAAGCTGTTTGCCCAGGAAAGTAGAGTACTGCTCGCCTAGCTGACCAAACCACACAAAGGGGCAGAGCCACCGTGTCAGTGGTTCTCAACCTGTGGGTCATAACACCTGGAGATTGCTTGTCAGATATCCTGCATACCAGATATTTACAGTACAATTCATTTCACTGAAAAATTACAGTTATGAAATAGAAATGAAAATAATTTTAGGGCTGGGACTCACCACAGCATCAGGAATTGTATTAAAAGGTAACAACATCAGGAAGGTTACAGCCACTGCTCTATGTGACCTGACTGCTGGTATACAGGGCTCAACAAGGAGCATCTCAGGGCACTGGAGATAGATGGTGCTTTCTCTGTGTGTGGTGACTCGTCCTGGGAGAGTTACATTCTTGACATTAATGGAGAGTGCTGACATAAGAAATCATTAAAATATTAGGATTATTGATTATATTTTGTGTATAAGTGTATTGCTTTCAGGTATTTATGTGTCCCATGTGCATCCTTGTTCCCTCCAGGGTAGGAAGAGGGCATGGGATTCCCTGGAACTAGATTTATGAATGGCTGTGAATCACCATGTGGGTTACACATCATGTGGGTCCTGGAAACCCAACCTTAGTTTCCCATAAGAGCAATAAGTTCTCTTAACCTGTCTGTATAGCCCCCAAGAAATACTTAAAAAAAACTAGATAACACCTAGAGCCACAGTATATAGAGCTTGGTTAGAGAAACCCTGACAGTGACCCTGTGGCTCTGGTGAACATATATGCTGCGGGGTAAAGGAAGAATTTTGACACCTGCTGTAATTATGCCGAGACTAAGGAGGAAGTTTGACACATGCCATCAAGAGTGCCCAGACTAAGGACAGACAGTTCTCAGAGCAGAAACAAAGAGAAGAGAGGAAATGCAGTCTGCAGGGCAATTGCCCTACATACTTGATATTGGTGCTAAAAGCATAACCAGAATCAAGATGAAATTTGGTGAAATTTGTGGACGGAAGTTTCTGCCTTGCCCAGTCCCACAGCCTTTCAGTTCTTAAGAAACATGCAGAGGCTTATATTAATTATAAACTGCTTAGCCTGTTAGCTAGCCCAGGCTCATTATTAACTAATTCCTACCACTAAATTAACCCATAAATCTTGTCTATGTTTAATGCCATGGTTTGATGTCTTTTCAAGTGAGACATTCTCATCTTGCTTCCTCTGCATCTGGCTGGTGACTGCATGTCTTCCTTTCCTCTTCTCAGAATTCTCTTAGTCTGGTTGCCCTGTGTAAACTTCCTGCCTGGCTACTGGCCAATCAGTGTCTCATTAGACCAATACAAGAGACAAATCATTACAGTGTACAAGAGCATTGTCCCACAGCAGAAATTCTCCCTGCTCTCCTACTATAGTATTTGTGACAGGAGGTGTCCTGGCACAGGCAGATTTCCTGCTGGACAGTGACAGTGACACCTGAGCAAGCTGCACTTCCTCAGCAAACCAGTGTGTTCAGACATGTCACACACCTAACTGCTCTCCCTCTGACTGGAAACCGGCAGGCGTCCTCTGAAGTAGAAGTTACCATCCACGGAAGCTTCCTTATAGAGAGACAGCCCTGCTATCATTGACAGTGATCTGTTTGTGGGATTAAACAATTTGTCATCTTTTTCGTTCTTTAGCCTCCCGTGAGCCATGCTAAGGACTGAGTCTGTGACATCTGAGGTCTGTGTCCGTGAGTTTGGATCCCTGGACTGCACAAATAAACTGAGTAGTTCCTAGACTAGCCTACTTCCCTTATGGGGCTCAGAGCAGTGTCCAAAGTAGCCTAAGTCTCAGACCCCTTTGTTATAGAATCAACTCACAGTCAATGAACATAGAGATGCAAATGTCACAAACATGGAGATTTGTCATGGGATAGAACAACATTGCATGTCTGAGAGGGGACTCCCCTTTTCCAGGAAAGGCTGTTAGGGGTCTGTTGTCACAGCATCACTAACCCCAGTTGACTACTCTTTAGAAACATTTCCTCTGGCAATACTGATGAATATCTTTCATGTCACTACAGAACCTTCATCTAGTGATGGATGGAGATAGAGACAGAGACCCACACTGGAGCACTAGGTGAGCTCCCAAGGTCCCAGTGAGGAGCAGAAGGAGGGAGAACATGAGCAAGGAAGTCAGGACCAAGAGGGGTGCCCCCACCCACTGAGACAGTGGGGCTGATCTACTGGGAGCTCACCAAAGCAAGCTGGACTGGGACTGAAAAAGCATGGGATAAAACCGGACTCTCTGAACATGGCGAACAATGAGGGCTGATGAGAAGCCAAGGACAATGGCACAGGGTTTTGATCCTACTTCATGTTCTGGCTTTGTGGGAGCCTAGCCAGTTTGGATGTTCACCTTCCTAGACATGGACAGAGCGGGGGAGGACCTTGGACTTTCCACAGGGCAGGGAACCCTGACTGCTCTTTGGACTGGAGAGGGAGGGGGAGAGGAGTGGGGGAAGGGGGAGAAGTGTGGGAGGAGGGGGAGGGAAATGGGAGGCTGGGAGAAGGTGGAAACTTTTTTTTCTTTTTCTCAATAAAAAAAAAATAAAAAAAGAAACATTTCCTCTGGCATGTGGCTAGCTACAGAAAGGTTTGGAGGGGTGCTCCCCCAGTTCACACCTTAAGTTGGTATCTCTGGGTATCAGTCTGCTGCTGGATGGACTAGTCCCTAAAGTGTGTCCCTGGCTTCTCACCTGCTGCTCTCATAGATTCCCTGTCTCTGCTGGCCCCATCCTGGATGTGAATGATGGTAAATTCACAGCGTGGTGTGAGAATGGAGGGAGCTCTTCTCTCAAGGACATTTAGAGTGAGGTGACTGTCTATGATGAAGCCTAGATGTTGGAGAGAAAACAAAGAGATGCGGGCTCTGTCCTTGGAGTTCAGAGTTTCCTTTAGGATAAGTTGTTAGTTGCCGCATGGGACATCCGGAGGGTTGATTCCTCAGAGGTCCTCATTAGGGATGTGCTCAGTGCTCACTGTGTGCATTCTCTCTGCTTGGGTCAAAGAAACAAGAGGAGAAGACTCAATTTCTATCCCACAGTTTTGTATTTTTTATTAATGTAAACTTTTAGAAGATATTCTCCCTGTGAACATTCCACACATTTTATGGAGTTTATTTCCATCATAAATCAATTAAAATCCTTACTCATTTGAACAGTGATCATTCTTTACTGTGTGTGGAAGACATCTATTCACTTACAGTATGACTTCAGTACAACAGATGCTTGCTGTACAAACAGTAAAGTCACAAATGACTGGAGATAACGTTCGTTATGCTATGTTTTTGATTGTGAGCCTAGTTTTTAATGGCTGAGCCATCTTTCCAGCCCAACATAAATCCAGTTACACTAAACCTGAAAGAAGAGAAACCGGGAAGTACCCTTGAACACATTGTCACAGTAGCCCCTTCTTAAATATAGCACCCTTAGCACAGACACTGAGATCGACAATTAACAAATAGGACCTCCTGAAACTGAGAAGCTTCTGTAAGTTAAAGGACATGATCAACAAGACAAAATGGAAGCCTACAGAATGGGAAAAAGATCTTCACCAACTCCACATTTGACATAGAGCAGATCTTCAAAATACACAAAGAACTCAAGAAAGTAGACATCAAAACACCAAATAATCCAATTAAAAACTGGGGTACAAATCTAATCAGAAAATTCTCAACAGAGGAATCTCAAATGGTCAAAATGCACTTAGGGATTGCTCCACATCCTTCACCATCAGGGAAGTGAAAATCAAAACAATTCTGAAATACCATCTTATTCCTGTCAGAACGGCTAAGATCAAAAACACTAATGGCAGCTTAAGATGGAGAGGATGCGGAGTAAGAAAAACACTCCTCCATTGCTGGTGGGAGTGCAAGCTAGGACAGCGATTTTGAAAATCAGTATGGTGGTTTCTCAGAATATTCTAAACAATCTACCTCAAGACCCAGCAATATCACTATTGGGCATGCACCCAAAGGATGCGCACTGATTCCACAATGACATTTGTTCAACTATGTTCATAGCAGCATTATTTGTAATAACCAGAACTGGAAAAAGCCTAGATGCCCCTCAACCGATGAATGGATGCAGAAAACATGGCACTTTACACAATGGAGTACTACTCAGTGGTTTAAAAAAATGACATCTGGAAATTTGTAGGCAAATGGCTGAAACTAGAAAAAAAACTATGCTGAATGAGGTAACTCGAACCCAGAATGACAAATACAGTATGTTCTTATTCACAAGTAGATGTTAGACATAAAGAAAGGATAAGCAACCTACAGCACAATCACAGAGAAGCCAGGGAGAAAGGAGTACCCTAAGAGAGACATACAGGGATCTCCCTAAAAGGGAAAATAGACAAGATCTGATTAAAGTTTGAGTGTGAGGATGGGACAGATTGAGGGTAGGAGAGTTGGGAGGGGACAAGGGGAGGCGGGAGGAGAACAGGAGGGTTTGGGAAGGTCAAGATAGGGGAAGGACAGAGATGGAAAGCAAGGTAAGAGGTATCTTGATAGAGAGAGCCATTATGGGGTTAGCAAGAAACCTGACACCGGGGAAATTCCAAGGAATCCACAAGGATGACCCCAGCTAAGAAGTGGAAAGGGTGCCTTAACTACCTTTTCCCTGTAAGCAGATTAGGACTCCTTTAATTATCGTCATAGAACCTTCATCCAGTAACCGATGGAAGCAGATGCAAAAATCCACAGCTAAGCACTGGACCAAACTCCTGAAGCCCAGTACTAGAGAGGAATGAACGATAATATGTGCAAAGTGGTCAAGACCCATGATGGGAAAACCCACAGGAACAGCTGACCTGACATAGTGGGACCTCCCTAACTAGGGACTGACAGCAGGGGAACCAGCATAGGACCAAACTAGGCTCTCTGAATGCAGGTTACACTTGTGTGACTTGGGTAGTTTATGGGGTCATTGGCCATGGAACCAGTATTTTTCCCTAGTGCATGATCTAGCATTTTGCGGACCCTTCCCTACGAGGAGATACATTGCTCAGCCTAGATACAAGGAGAAGGGCCTTGCCTGCCTCAAGTAATGAGACAGATTTTGTTGACCCCCCATGGGAGGCTTACCCTCTCTGAGGGATGGATGGGAGAAGGTGAAGAAAGGTGTGGGGAGCGGGAGGATGAGAGGGCGAGGGAACTGGGTTTGCTATGTAAAATAAAAAATATTATTTACAAAATAGAGTAATATTAGTTGCTGAGGAATCTCATCAGGACGGGTGAGTGTGTGCTATCCAGGGGCGGACTGTCCCGGAAGAGAGCACAAACCCCCTCCCCCAGCTCCTTCTGCAGGGCTGTCTTTCTTTCCCACGATCCAGCCCCCCCAGCACCCCTCCCCAACCCTGCCCTGCTGTATGCTAGGACCAGTGCTCAAGTACAGTTTTAAGCTCCTAAACTAAGGCGACCCACCCAGAGCGGTGAGTGCCTGCCTACCGGGCAGACCTCAGGGTCCCCTGTAAGGGAGCTGGGCACCTTCAGCTCTGGCGCCAGGCTTCCTGCGCGCTCCTGGATACCATCCCCCCCTTGCTCCATTCATCCTGTTGGCCCTGGATCATTGGGCTACTGGCGGCCCTGTTTACTTGCTGAGGAATCCCATCAGGACGGGTGAGTGTGTGCTATCCAGGGGCGGGAACGGTTCCTACTTCTACACTGAAGAGATATACCCAGAGAGTCAATCACAGCAAAGACTGGACCAAGAGACCAGGCCTCTCCTGGCTCCATTTGAAGGAAGAGATGGGAAGGCGCCAATACAAGAATTCCTCCAACAACCTGAAAGGCAACATGACACCACCAGAAACCAGGGATCCCGAAATAAGAAGAATTGTACACCCTACTCCTGAAGAAATAGAAGAAATCGACTCAAAAGTTAACTATATGAAAATAATAGAGGACCTTAAACAGGAGGTGAAAAACTGCCATAAACAATTAGAGATTACAAACAAAAAGGTAGAGGAAATGAATAAATCGCTCAAAGACACGCAAGAAAACCAAGAGAAACAAGAAAAAGCAATCAAACAGGTTAGGGAAGCGGTTCAAGACATGAAGAATGAAATGGAAGCAATGAAGAAAGCACAAACCGAGGGAAGAATGGAGATGGAAATTCTGGGTAAACGAACAGGAATGACAGAGACAGGTACTAACAACAGATTACAAGAGATAGAAGAGAGAATATCAGACACTGAAGATACCATAGAGAAAATAAACACACTGATCAAAGAAAACAGCAAAACCAACAAATTCTCATCACAAAACATTCAGGAAATTTGGGACACAATAAAAAGACCAAACCTAAGAATAATTGGAGTAGAAGAAGGTGAAGAAGTGCAGCTCAACGGTACAGAAAATATACTTAATAAAATTATAGAAGAAAACTTTCCCAACCTGAAGAAAGAGGTACCTATGAAGGTTCAAGAAGCATACAGAACACCAAATAGGCTGGATCAAAAGAAAACATCCCCTCGCCATATAATAATCAAAACACAAAATATACAGAATAAAGAAAGAATATTAAGAGCCGCAAAGGAAAAAGGCCAAGTTACTTATAAAGGTAAACCTATCAGACTTACACCTGACTTCTCTATGGAAACCATGAAAGCCAGAAGGTCCTGGATAGATGTACTGCAAAAACTAAGAGATCATGGATGCAAGCCCAGACTACTATATCCAGCCAAGCTTTCGTTCACTATAAATGGAGAAAACAAAATTTTCCAGGATAAAAACAAATTTAAACAATACGTAGCCACAAATCCAGCCTTACAGAAAATTATAGAAGGAAAACCACTAACCAAGGAGTCCAACAATGCCCACAATAACTCAGTCATCTAGAGACCTTTCACCAGCGCATCTCAAAGAAGGGAAACACACAAACCCTACTACTAAAAAAGTGACCGGAGTTAACAACCACTGGTCATTAATATCACTTAATGTCAATGGGCTCAACTCACCTATAAAAAGGCACAGACTAAGGGATTGGATTCGAAAACAGGATCCAACATTCTGCTGTCTACAAGAAACACACCTCAACCACAAAGACAGGCACCTACTCAGAGTAAAGGGCTGGGAAAAGGCCTATCAAGCAAATGGACCTAAGAAACAAGCAGGTGTGGCCATACTAATTTCTAACAAAGTGGACTTCAAACTTAAATCAATCAGAAGAGATGGAGAGGGACATTTTATACTCATAACAGGAACAATTCATCAGGATGAAGTCTCAATTCTGAATATCTACGCCCCTAATATAAAAGCACCCACGTATGTAAAAGAAACATTACTAAAACTCAAGGCAGCCATCAAACCACACACACTAATAGTAGGAGACTTCAACACTCCTCTCTCACCAATGGACAGGTCAATCAAACAGAAACCTAACAGAGAAATCAGAGAATTAATGGAGGTAATGAAGCAAATGGACTTAACAGACATCTATAGATTATTCCACCCGAACAGGAAAGAATATACCTTCTTCTCTGCAGCTCATGAAACCTTCTCGAAAATTGACCACATACTCGGTAGCAAAGCTAACTTACACAGTTACAAAAAAATATTAGTAACCACCTGCGTCTTATCAGATCACCATGGATTAAAGTTAGAATTCAACAACAATGCTACCCCCAGAAAGCCTACAAACTCATGGAAACTGAACAGTCAACTACTGAACCATACCTGGATTAAGGAAGAAATAAAGAAAGAAATTAAAGTCTTCCTTGAATTCAATGAAAATAAAGAAACAACATACTCAAACTTATGGGACACTATGAAAGCAGTGCTAAGAGGAAAGTTCATCGCACTAAGTGCCCACTTAAAGAAAACAGAGAAAGCACATATTGAAGACTTAACAGCCCACCTGAAAGCTCTAGAAAAAAAGAAGCAGACTCACCTAGGAGGAGTAGAAGATTGGAAATAATCAAACTGAGGGCTGAAATCAACAAAATAGAAACACAGAAAACAGTCCAAAGAATCAATGAAACAAAAAGCTGGTTCCTGGAGAAAATCAACAAGATTGATAAACCCCTATCCAAACTAATCAAACGGCAGAGAGAGAACACGCAAATTAATAAGATCAGGAATGAAAATGGGGACATAACCACAAACACAGAGGAAATTCAGAGAGTCATTAGATCTTACTACAAAAGCCTGTATGGCACTAAACTGGAAAATGTAAAAGAAATGGACACTTTTTTAGATAAATACCATTTACCAAAATTAAACCAGGACCAGGTGAACAATCTAAACAGACCTGTAAGTCGCGAAGAATTAGAAGCTGTTATCAAAAACCTCCCTACCAAAAAAAGCCCAGGGCCAGATGGGTTCAATGCGGAATTCTACCAGAACTTCCAAGAAGACCTAATTCCTATTCTCCTCAATGTATTCCACAATATAGAAACAGAAGGGTCACTACCAAATTCCTTTTATGAAGCTACAGTTACTCTGATACCAAAACCGCACAAAGACTCAACCAGGAAAGAGAATTACAGGCCGATCTCACTCATGAATATCGACGCAAAAATCCTCAACAAAATACTGGCAAACCGAATCCAAGAACACATCCGAAAAATTATACATTATGATCAAGTAGGCTTCATTCCTGAGATGCAGGGCTGGTTCAACATACGAAAATCTATCAATGTAATCCAGCATATAAACAAACTGAAAGAAAAAAACCATATGATCATTTCATTAGATGCTGAAAAAGCATTTGACAAAATTCAACATCCATTTATGTTAAAAGTCTTGGAGAGATTAGGGATACAAGGGTCATACCTAAATATAATAAAAGCTATATACAGCAAACCGACAGCTAACATCAAATTAAACGGAGAGAAACTCAAAGCCATCCCGCTTAACTCAGGAACACGACAAGGCTGTCCACTTTCACCATACCTCTTCAATATAGTGCTGGAAGTTCTAGCAATAGCAATAAGACAACATAATGGGATCAAGGGGATTCGAATTGGAAAGGAAGAAGTTAAACTTTCGTTATTCGCAGATGATATGATAGTGTACATAAGCGACCCCCAAAACTCCACCAAAGAACTTTTACAGCTGATAAACAGCTTTAGTAATGTGGCAGGATACAAGCTCAACTCCAAAAAATCAGTCACCCTCTTATACACAAAGGATATGGAAGCAGAGAGGGAAATCAGAGAAGCTTCTCCATTCACGATAGCCACAAACAGCATAAAATATCTTGGGGTAAATCTAACCAAGGAAGTGAAAGATCTATTTGATAAGAACTTTAAGGCATTGAAGAAAGAAATTGAGGAGGATACCAAAAAATGGATGGACATCCCTTGCTCTTGGATTGGGAGGATCAACATAGTAAAAATGGCAATTCTACCAAAGGCAATTTATAGATTCAATGCAATCCCCATCAAGATCCCATCAAAATTCTTCACAGATCTGGAGAGGACAATAAGCAACTTTATATGGAAAAACAAAAAACCCAGGATAGCCAAAACAATCCTATACAATAAAGGATTGTCTGGAGGCATTACCATCCCTGACTTCAAACTCTATTACAGAGCTACAGTAATGAAAACAGGGTGGTACTGGCATAAAAACAGAGAAGTCGACCAATGGAATCGTATAGAAGACCCGGATTTAATCCCACAAACCTATGAACACCTCATTTTCGATAAAGGAGGTAAAAGTATATGATGGAAGAAAGAAAGCATCTTCAACAAATGGTGCTGGCACAACTGGTTGTCAACCTGTAGAAGAATGAAAATAGACCCATATCTATCACCGTGCACAAAACTCAAGTCCAAATGGATTAAAGACCTCAATATCAGCCCGATAACACTGAACCTGATAGAAGAGAAAGTGGGAAGTACCCTACAACAGATGGGCACAGGTGATCGCTTCTTAGGTATAACCCCAGAAGCACAGACATTAAGGGCAACATTGAATAAATGGGACCTACTAAAACTGAGAAGCTTCTGTAAAGCAAAGGACACTGTCACTAAGACACAAAGGCAACCTACTGACTGGGAGAAGATCTTCACCAACCCCACAACAGACAAAGGTCTGATCTCCAAAATATATAGAGAACTCAAGAAACTAGACTTTAAAAGGCTAATTAACCCAATTAAAAAATGGGGCACTGAACTGAACAGAGAATTCTCAACAGAAGAAGTTCAAATGGCCAAAAGACACTTAAGGTCATGCTCAACCTCCTTAGCGATCAGGGAAATGCAAATCAAAACAACTTTGAGATATCATCTTACACCTGTCAGAATGGCTAAAGTCAAAAACACCAAGGATAGCCTTTGCTGGAGAGGCTGTGGAGGAAAGGGTACACTCATCCATTGCTGGTGGGAATGCAATCTTGTGCAACCACTGTGGAAGTCAGTGTTTCGGTTTCTCAGGAAATTCGGGATCAACCTACCCCTCGACCCAGCAATACCACTCTTGGGAATTTACCCAAGAGATGCTCTATCATATGTCAAAAGCATTTGTTCAACTATGTTCATAGCAGTATTATTTGTAATAGCCAGAACCTGGAAACAACCTAGATGCCCTTCAATGGAAGAATGGATGAAGAAAGTATGGAATATATACACACTAGAGTACTACGCTGCGGTAAAAAACAATGACTTCTCGAATTTTGCATGCAAATGGATGGAAATAGAAAACACTATCCTGAGTGAGGTATCCCAGACCCAAAAAGATGAACATGGGATGTACTCACTCATAATTGGTTTCTAGCCATAAATAGGGGCCACGGAGTCTACAATAGGCGAATCTAAAGAAGCTAAGTAAGAAGGTGAACCCAAGGAAAAACATATAGTTATCCTCTTGGATAAGGGAAGTATACAAAATTGCCGGGGAGAAAAGTGGGATGTTGGGAGTGGGGTGGGATGGGGGTAAGGGGAGATGGGGAGAGAAAAGGTAGAAGGAAAGGAGGGGGGACTTGGGGAAACAGGAGGATCGGGATAAAGGAAGGTTGGATAGGGGAGCACGGAACACCATTTCTTAGTTAAAGGACCCACTTTAGGATGGGCAGGAGACTTGACCCTAGAGGGGATCCCAGGTGCCCAAGCTGAGGCCCCCAGTTAGTTCCTTGGGCAGCTGAGGATAGGGAACCTGAAATGACCCTATCCTAGAGCAATACTGACGAATATCATGCATATCATCCTAGAACTTTCATCTGGCGATGGATGGAGATAGAGACAGAGACCCACACTGGAACACTGGATAGAGCTCCCAAGGTCCCAAGGAGGAGCAGAAGGAGGGAGAACATGAGCAAAGAAGTCGGGACCACGAGGAGTGCACCCACCCACTGAGACAGTGGAGCTGATCTACTGGGAGCTCACCAAGGCCAGCTGGACTGTTACCAAAAAAAGCATGGGATAAAACTGGACTCTCTGAACATGACGAACAATGAGGGCTGATGAGACGCCAAGGACAATGGCACGCGGTTTTGATCCAACGCAATGTGCTGGCTTGGTGGGAGCCTAGCCAGTTTGGATGTTCACCTTCCTAGATATGGACGGAGGGGGAAGGACCTAGGACTTACCACAGGGCAGGGAACTCTGACTGCTCTTTGGACTGGAGAGGGAGGGGGAGAAAAGTGGGGGGAAGGGGAGAGGGGTGGGAGGAGGGGGAGAAGAATGGGAGGAGGGGGAGGGAAATGGGAGGCTGGGAGGAAGTGGAAATTTGTTTTTTTTTTCTTTCTTTTCTTTATTCTCCTTTTATCAATAAAAAAAATACATAAAAAATAGAGTAATAATAATTTTAAAAACTTACAATGTACAGTACTTGTAGGGGTGTTTAATTAACAAGGCAAATGTCAAACAGCATCTCTGGATTTCTATTATTAGTATTTTAGTGTGAGTGTGCACCTGCATCTGTATTTGACTGTGTATGTCTGTGCATGTGTGTGCAAATGTGTGCAAATGAGTGCCAGAGGCCAGCATTTTATGTTGTTTTTCAGGAGCCTTTTACTCTGGCTTTTGAGACAAGGTCTCTCAATTGCTGGTTTGGATAGGCTGACTGACTAATGAGAGAGAGAGAGAGAGAGAGAGAGAGAGAGAGAGAGAGAGAGAGAGAGAGAGGGAGAGGGAGAGAGGGAGAGAGGAGATTGGATTGAATGTGGCATGGGATTGTGAAACCTCAAAGCCTACACTGAGTGGCACACCTCCTCCAGCAAGGCCACATTTCCTAATCCTTCCCAAACATCTCTTCAAAGCAGAGACAAAGCATCCCAATAGATGACCCTATTGTGGTCATTCTCATTCAAAACTCCACACAATTCCAGGTTACAGTAGGTCATTGATGGGAAGTCTTGATGGCAGGAGCTCACAATGGCGAATCACAGGGATCTCTAAATAGGAGAGAGCAATAGAGAGAGAAGTGTAGGAATGCTGGCGCTCAGCTCCCTTTCTCTACCCTCATGCAATCCAGGACCATTGGCCTAGGGAAGAATTGCCACTCCGTTTATTGCATTAGACAAGGTCAAACATTCACACTTACAAAATAAAAATAATTTTTGTTTTGTGTTTTTGAAACAGAGCCTTACCATGTAGCCATAACTGGCCTGGTACTCACAGAGATCCTGCTAACTCTGTCTTTCGGTGCTGGAATTAAAGGTATCTTCCACCAGAGCCAGACAAATAAATCTTTAAAACTAGTTTGTCAAGACAAGCCTCTCACTATCATGTCCCAGAACAGCATCTTTCTAGGTCTATGGACCACAAACACTCAAGGGTGGAGGCTGATAAACAAAGGAGGCTGCTCCTTCCCTAGTCACCATTACTATTTGAGTTTACCGAAGGACCCCTCAGCCGCCTGTTCGGGACACCCAAATGGACTTTTTCTAAGTCTCAAAGAGCCTTAACATGGATATATCCCACTGACAAAAGATAGACCAGTGGGAAAGAAACACACAGGAGCACTCAAAACTATCTGATTCTTGGGTTTAATTGCCTAAAATTCAAGGAGAACTTACCCAAAGAGACCAGAAGGAAGGCCAAAGAAACTTAAATGGAAAGAAAGAGTTCAGGGGAATAGGAAACTTACAAGTAGGCAGAGCAGGTAACTGGGACCAGACCAAAGAACCAGGACCAGTGAGATTGCCTCTGGTTCAAGGTGCTCGCTACCAAGCCTGAGGACTCAAATTGAATCCCCTGTGGCAGTGTGAGAAATGATGATCCTCACTTGATAATAAGCGTCCTGGAGGGCCTGGAGAGGTGGCGGAGTGGTTAGGAGCACCGGCCATTCTAACAGAGGATCCCAGTATGGTTCTCAGCAGCCACGTGCACTGAGTTGTTTCTGACTCCAGTCTCAGGCGTCTGATGTTCTTCGGGCCTCCATGAACACCGTGCATAGATGACGCACAGACCTACAAAACAGGCAAAACACCATGTAATATAAAATGAACAAAAAATTTAAAAGAGCACTAGAGACTCAGAACAATAAAATAAACTATTATGAACTAGGAAAGAAGGCATCAACCCTGAGAAAATGAGGCAAGAATCTGGTTCTTATGTTCCAGACTGTGTTTCCCTCCCCTGAATATCTCACTGGCTGAGTTTTTCAGGGAGGTACAATCTTAGCATGGTCCCCACCAAACTCCCCATCTGCCTGGGGCTTAAGATGCGCCCCTCCCTTTCCAGGTAGGAGGACTCAGTCACATGGTCAACTGCAACTTTTCAACCCTAGGATAAACTCAAAAGCAGTCAGACAAGCAGGCACCAGCTGCTAGCTAGGGAAGATGGGAGCCCAGTGCCTCCTGCTGGGTGGGATTCCCTGATGAGCTCCATACTGAAAATGGACCAGAATGATTTATTTCTCACAGAAAGAAAGGACTGAATCCCACAATCCTCTGACTTCCACATGCATGCTGGCAAAGAGACACAGAGAGAGACACAGAGACACACACAGAGATAGAAAAATAGCACAAGAATAAATACTTAAAATGTAATAAATTTTTATTATTAAGAAAGAGTCAAGAAGTAGTCTTATGGAGTCTTAGCATGAAATTCTAGTTAGCATGAGTTCTGCCCACAAAAAACTTGAACCTTGGTTGTGAAATAGGCTCCACCTTCTTGACCATGTAAAGAAATAACTGCATTCCAGTACTGATAGTTTACCTTGCAGTCACACCACACCTGTTGTCTGTGGCCCCTCACTCTGATGTGTGTCTGGAATAGGAGGCAGCTAATCATGTGTGGCAGCAGGTTTGCCCCTTTTAGTTTTTCTTAGCTTTATGTCTCTTATATTATATGTGTACTATCACAGCTGATCTTATCACTGCCACATTTTCCCCATCAGCCTGGGGGCCGTTTAGTGCTGCCAGCTGTTCCTTTGTTTATTCTGAGGACTCCACACTGAAATATTATCTTTTCCTTTTTTTTAAATTACCTATGAACCAAACACAACACAATCATGTGTGAAGTTACCGAAGATAAATAAAGATTTAAAGGGAAAGAAGCTGAACCCTTTAGGAACTTGATCAAGTAAGTCTGATACATAGAACCTAATTTAAAATTTCTGTCACCTGCCCAGAGTTCGGTTTTGTTTTAGGACTTCACAAAATAACTATGAAGTTAGACTTAACTTTTGAAGTTTCTTCTTTGAGAATCTGCCTGCTCTCTCCGTTCAATGGCTCCTTGCCTACTCTAACAATTCTTGCCCCTCAGAGGAAAAGAAATCTCCCAGGAGAGCAACTGCAGCAGTTCCTTCACAGTGGCTGTGATGAACACGTGACCACACAGCCGACAGGAGAGAGAGTTCATTTTGATTGATGGTTCCAGAGGGATAAGATTTAATCATAGCAGGGAACGATGGCAGCTGCAGGTTGGGGAAGCTGAGAACTCATCCTCAAGGCAAACATGGTGCAGAGAGTGAACAAGAAGTGTCACATACCCCCAGTGGCATACTGCCCCCAGCAAGGCCACACCTCATACACTCCACATATAGCAATATCAACTGTGGACCAAGAGTTCAAATCTGAGACATTTTTATTCAAACTACAACAGTAACCATCTAGCCTAGGACTCTTATTCCAAAATCATCTTGAATAAGGCTGTTGTTGTATGTTATAGTGAAAAACACAGGATGAGACATTCCTGCCACCAGAGTAGAGGAGACTGTGGGGAGACTGGAGTCTGTTCCAAGGGTCACCAGTAACACTCTGGGTTCACGAGGGGCCAGGAGGAGAGTTTAGTGGCTCTAGGGAAATCCTGTGCCAAATCACTGATAGGCTTTATTACATGAAGAAAGGATATTTTACATCTCCTGTGATTCTGAGAGAGTTGGGTGACAGGACTCATTTGACACCCGAGGAGGAACAAATGGAACCTGTGTGGAGGAGAGAGATGTGCAGGGAGAGAAATTGGTGAGATTCCCCAGGATGGAGATCGCTACAGTCAGAGGCAGGACAGAGTCAGGAAGCAGCTGATGGTGAGGACACAAAGGACACAGAAGCCAGTAGAGTCGGGGAAGGAAAGAAGTGAGGATATAGAGACCATGAAGGGAGAGCTACTGAAGACTGACCACTGCCCCAACCCAGAAGATAATGGACAGAACTATTTGAATGTGAGGAAAGGACATGACACGTGACATTGTGGACACTAGACCTTTAGTATAAACTAGAAGAGGGCTGGAACTCTCGACACTCTGACCCATATTCCAGAATAGGCTTGCACTTGGACTCTGAAGTCCTGAGTTCCAATTACAATCATGACATTAATTCAAGTACCCATGTCCCTAGGCCGTGACTCTAGACACTTTAGTTCTGTAAGGAAATCTGTTCCCTGCAGCTCTTGGGAATGTGCACAGACAGACACAGGCATCTTTGGGTGAGTAAAGCCACTACGCAAGGCTTCCTGGCACTTGCTAGGCATCCCTAAGAATCATGCTGAGGACCAAAGACCTGAAATGTTAGGTGGGAAGAGAAGTCCAAAGGTAGTGTTCTGAGCTGTAGCATGTAAGACAGGGACCTCAGCCTGGGACAAAGGACAATCACCACCAACACAGGTACCAGAGGCACTGAGAATGGAACACTGTATAACCAACACCTCTAGTTGTCTAGTATGGGTAAGTTAAAGTTCCTGTGGGTCATTTACCAGGGTAACCACAGCTCTGCTTGGGGCCAAAGAGTAGATGACCATATCTCTTAAAATTCCCTGATCACTGTGATAGCCAGTATCTCAGGAGATATTAAACACATCCCAGTTCAGAATGTTTCCAAATGTTCTCAGTTTCTCTTATCTGTGAAATGTGCATCTTAGAATCATCCCTTTGAAGAGATAAATTTCAGAGTGTGTGTCAGAGAGCATTAGACAGTTTCCGAATCAAAACATGAACACAGACATCTATCACTAATCCCAGGAGCCATCCTGCTGAGCACTGGACCTGTCAGGATCTCTCTGTAAAAAGGAAAAAAAATACATGACATCTGAGAATCCTCTCAGCTCTAGAAATTTCAAATCCTAGGACCTGAGAATTATCTTCCTTAGGGCTCCTTTGATGTCACGA